>NC_061117.1:57581047-58226024 GCF_002878395.1 Capsicum annuum
ATTTATTTAGGTAGAACTAGGGATGGATGAGTTCATAGGGTCAACTATAACATCAGTTGAGTCTTTGCAATTTCATGGTGTTGGTATTATGTTCATCCCAACCCAAGTCATCGATCAATCACACTGAGATGAAAAGGTTCTCATTAACTTAATGTTAAGATACTACCTAAATTGATTTTGGTAGAACTAGTAATGAATGAGTTTATAGGGTCAACTAAAACTTTAATTGAGTCTTTACAATTGTGTGATATTGGTATTGCATTCATCCTGGCCCAGTCATCGATCGATCACTTTGAGTTGAAAAGATTCTCATTAACTTAATGTTAAGCTAGTAGCTAAATTGATTTAGGTAGAACTAGATATGAATGAGTTAATAAGGTCAACTACAACATCAATTGACTCTTAACAATTGTATGGTGTTGGTATTGTGTTCATCCCTACCCGAGTCAGATCGATCACTCTAAGTTGAAAAGATTCTCCACTTAATGTTAAACTAGTAGCTAAATTAATTTTGGTAGAACTAGGGATGAATGAGTTCATAGGGTCAACTATAACTTCAATTGAGTCTTTGCAATTGCATGGTGTTGGTATTGCGTCATCCCAACCTGAGTCATCAATCGATCACTCTGAGTTGAAAAAATTCTCATTAACTTAATATTAAGCTAGTACGTAAATTGATTTTGGTAGAACTAGGGATGAATGATTTTATAAGGTTAACTGTAACTTTAATTGAGTCCAAGGTGTTGGTATTGCATTCATCCCAATCCGAGTCGTCGATCGATCACTCTCAGTTAAAAAGATTTTTATTAACTTAATGTTAAGATAGTACCTAAATTGATTATGGTAGAACTAGGGATGATTCACTTCATAGGGTCAACTACTACTTCAATTGAGTCTTTGTAATTGTATGGTATTGGTATTGTGTTCATGCCGACCCGAGTCATTGATCGATCACTTTGAGTTGAAAAAATTCTAATTAACTTAATGTTAAGCTAGTGCCTAAATTTATTTTGATAGAACTAGTGATGAATGAGTTCATAGGGTCAACTACAACTTCAATTGAGTCTTTGCAATTGCATGCTGTTGGTATTGCATTTATCCCAATCCGAGTCATCGATAGATCACTCTGAGTTGAAAATATTCTCATTAACTTAATATTCTTAAAACTATATCTTTTAAAATTTTACAAGTTAATCAAGATCAATTCGTACCAAATTAATAATTTTAAAACTTGTCATTCTTTTCCAAAATTACAAATCAATCCATACAAATCATCCATTTGTGGGACAAACTTTTCCTCATTTCAAATTTCAAGTTCTCTCTCTTCTCTCTATCTCTCTCTTTCTCTCTCTCTATCTCTCTCTCTCAACAATATAGATAACAACTACTCAACATATTTCTCAAATTTTCAAAACAGATCAATTTTCTTCCCATTTCTGACCACATAGTTATTATTTTCGACTTCATTCTCACTTGTATTCATCATTCTCTCTGTCTTCATAGGTAACAGAGTTTGCGAAAAGTTCTATATTTTTTATTTATTCTAAAAATTAGGTTTTTTGGTTAATGATGAAAAAAAGACTTTTACTTGTATTATCTTTGAGAATGGGTTAACAATTTTGAGTTTTGATGCTAAAAATATAGGAAGCACATGAGAAAATCCTTGTTTTTATTACAGTGTTTTATTGACTGTCGTGGTATTTTTGGATGGTGTTTGTGGTGTTGTTGGTGACTGTTATTGGTGGTGTTGGTATTTTTGGTTTTAGTTGTGGTGTCGGTGGTCTTGGTGCTGGTATTGGTGGTAGTGTTGGCTGTCTTGGTATTGTTGTTGGTATTGGTGTCATTGGTGGTGGTCTTGGTTGCATTGGTGTTGGTATTGGTGGTCCATCTGTAACAACAAGTGAAAGATCTGTTGGGAGATATTAAATAGGTCTTCAAATAGATTCCCCATCTGTTCCAACTAATGGGTTATCAGTTAGAGTATTTTTTTGTAATGTGACATATAATAATTTATTGAAATTTATCTTACCTTTTTTCAAAAAATTATACAGACATCAAATGCAATGAATTTTTTGTTTTTTCTATTGTTTGTAGTTAAAACATGTCTCCCAAAAGAAAAGAAACTAAAAATAGATCAACTTATGACCACCCAACAAAAAGGTCTAGAGTATAGATAGATTCAGAGGAACTTCCTGAACAATCTCAGTCAGGGCAAAATGAAGATGAGGAAAGTGAGAACTCCTTCTCACCAATGGGGCATGAATTAATATCGAAATCCTAACATGATTCTATCAAAACCATTAGTATTGACAGGTTTCAAGTTTAGATGCCAATAGATTACCCTACAAAAGTAATTGGTGATCTTGTACTTAGATGTTAGTTGGGGAAAGGTTTTGATGAATTTAGGAGTATTATGAAGAATGAAAACATAGATGGACTTTTTAAGAGGAGCTTCTTTGCATACTTTCTTAAGCTGCCTGAGGACCACACTGTCCGTTTCCAAAAGAGCATGGTATATGGTCTTCTCAAGCGCAGGATTAAGAATGCAAGGGATAAGAAAGATTGGAAGGAGGGCAAAAAAAAGATGGATGAAATCTAGATCAACTACTGTGGCATGCCAGTTTGCTTTAGATTAAAATAGATTGCCATAGTGATGGGATTGAGATGCGATCATCCAGAAGAACCTCTCATCAAGGAAATACCCCACAAAAGGTCTAAAAAATGCAAAAAAAAAAGAGGGGTTGTTGGGAATTATTGTACGTAGCTACAAAGCAGGGAATTTGATAGCAAATCTCGAGGATAAAACCATACCAAAGTAGTACGGCATAAATTGTTCTTAGTTTGGTTTTTCCATTCCATTATATTTGCAAGAGACGTCAGGAAAGTCATAAAAGATGATTTGTTGGCACTTGCTGATGATTGTGAGAAATTCAACGACTATCCCTGGGATATGACAGCTACTATTTAACTGGCAAATATTTACTAACAAAGCTATCCCTAGGTAAGATCACATTATACGGCTTTCCTTGGGCTTCCACGGTAAAACTAATCACTATTTTTGCTCATCCATTAATTTATATTGAATATAGTTATCATGACTTTTTTTGCTTGCTTCCTGTTTATATTTTTTAGACTTGGAAATTTGAAGTCATTCCTCCACTCCAAAAGTAGTTCAAGGATTACTCAGATGAGGTTTCTCATCCAAAGATCCTTAAGTAGTTGGCTACAAAGAGCAGTAAAAAAATTAAGAAGACTGATCTCTTTAACCCTCCAGATGATGCAATACATCTTCTTTTAACTAAATTAATTTTCCACAAAGAAAGATTTTGAAATAGTTGTGTCATCTGTTGTGACAGATGGGTCATCTATTGTAGCAAATTACCCATCAACTGTAACTGGTGCAACAGATGGGTAATCTGATGCAACATATTATCAATCTATTATGACATACAGATCAACTGTTGTGGTAGATAGATCATCTGTTGCATAAGTTAGTTGTGTTAACATGTAACCCAACTGACTGCAAATTATTATTAT
This sequence comes from Capsicum annuum, assembly GCF_002878395.1. Classification (NCBI taxonomy): domain Eukaryota; kingdom Viridiplantae; phylum Streptophyta; class Magnoliopsida; order Solanales; family Solanaceae; genus Capsicum; species Capsicum annuum. Next base: position 57,584,585 of record NC_061117.1, read on the forward strand.
ATAATTTAAATTCCTTCAGTCCTTTTTTATAGGTTGTGCATCCTTGGATCTTGCCTACTGAGCAGGAGTTGGGGATGACTACTTTTATTACTCTAGGTCTTGTTGATACAACATCAGACCCAACGTTGGAGTTAATAAAGAAGGAATTGGCTGGAGCAAAAACCATAAGAAGAGCAGCTAGGCAAGGTTAGCCTAATGTTGAAGATCTTCATGACCAACCTACTACAACAAATTTGGGTGCTTCTTCTGAGGGTGTTTCTGGTAAAGTTATTGATGATGGTGGCAGCCATCCTATTGCTACCAGTCATGATTATGAGTATGTTGGTGTTTAGGAAAAAATAAATATGTTTGAATACACCCCTTGCATAGGTCCCTCTCACCCTTCTCCACCCTTATGTTCTCATTGCAAATGCAAAGTGTGGAAGGACAGAGAGGATAAACTCTTTGAAAAGCTAGAGGCTATTCTCAAGCTACCGAGGATTTGAAATCCAAGAGTGGTGTCATACCATCCAAGAAGGTGAGGGAGCCATACACTCCTACTGTGGCGGTTAGGAGGAAGAGAAGAAATATTAGACAAATACTCTCCATTTTGAAAATATAAAAAATTGCAACGCCTCCAGTTCAGGGGCTGCTAAAGAAGGTGGACATATATGTGACACTTGGTGACATAGAGAAGAAGGAACTGGAAAAAATCATGACTGATGAGATGAAACCTCCACAAGAATACACTATGCATTTATTTGTCGCCCAAGACTTAATGAGTATGACAAAAATGCATGAGTGGTAGATCGACAATGTAAGTTTACTTTTGGTAACCTAATCTTCCAATCTACTCCATGAAGAAGAAGCTACGCAAAAGATGTGTAATTTGTTGCAACAACTGGGTATTCTATTGTAACATAATACACATCTATTGTATTAGTTGCGTTAGATGATTCAGAGAACCCTTGGCAACAGAATATTTCCACTGTGTTTTTCTTCTTTACAATCACTAACCTATTTAAAAATTGTCTTCTTATACCACAGTATGTTGATGAAATTCTCTGCCTCATGAGGGGCATGCAATTAGCATACCCAGATGCTTATGATGCTGGCGATAGGATAATGGACCTCAACTTCTACAATAATTTCAAGAGTAGGTATGATACTCTCCGTAGGCAAGATCCTCCTAGTTTTTGGGGATTTGATCAGTAAGTTTCTACGTTCAAATAGGATGAAGATATGATTAACTATGTTAGAGGAAAGAGGTCATATCCACACGGTAAGAGCTGGACCAAGGCAAAGAGAATCCTTGCAGTCATGAACGTAGAAGACAAATATTTTATCGTTGTTGAGATATTACTCCACGAGGGAAAGATTAAGGTTTATGATTGCAACATACCTATCTTCAGAGAGGCCACATTTTTAACCCACGTGCAGTCAGTTTTGAAGTTGCTCCCTAAATTATTGACGCAAAGTTAACTAATGGATCATTTGCTAGCGAAAGTCTTAAAGAAGAAATCATGGGATTTTCAAGGTCGAAATAAAAACATCAACCTTCAAAAAATAAAACCGGTGCTGTGTGCAGGCCATACTCACTTACACACATCGAGGGTTTGCTGACCAACATAGAAATGGCCAGTATGTACGACGCCGTTGTGGAAAAGATGCAAGAAGTATGGGCTTATGGGGTACTAACTAAATGGTTGGAGCCCGTGTATAAAGAAGAATATGTACAAAGATAGAGACGAACACAATAATATTTTTTTATTTCAAACCACTTCACTTTACATTGTAGTGGAAATTTTTTATGTCTGACGAAAGTTGAATTTTTATAATGCAACAGATTATTTATCTGTTATAACATATATAATACCTATTGTGACAGATTGATTATCTGTTATAACAGATCGGTCATCTGTTGTATTATGCAGATATTTCTATCTGTCATAACAGATATACAATATGTTATTATACTTAATCTATTTGTTGCAACTGATAGGTAATATATTAGAACAAATCTAAAAAGTAGAAAGATATGTTATATAATTTCTAGCAGATGACCTACATGTTGTAATATATGTCTAAATCTGTTTGATAAGATATGTCGTTAGTTGCAGTAGATGTATTATCTGTTGCGATATTTGAATATAGTATTCTATTTCAATTAACAAATTCAAAACTAAGGGTTACATTATATTTATAGACAGCATAAAATAAATCGAAGCCTTCAAAATTACATGAAATAACTCAACAAATAAGTGAAATGTAAAAAAATTATTATAGTTACAAATGATCTACTCTACAAATAAATCAACAAGTTAACCAAGGAGGATAGGTTATTACATTGACAGGCTCAATTTATAAAGATCTACTCAATATGGATAAGTTGTTCTTCATCCGGTGCTACGGAATTTGGCTTTGGTCATCGTGGATTTTTAATGTTGCTTGTGTACGATTTCTAAGCTTTTGCTTCTTCGTATTTCCATAAAAGAGTAACATATCTTTTGCGGAGTAATCCAACATCAAGTCCATTATTTGGTACTTGTAATCCATCGCTCAAATACTCGGCGAAAGCAGCAACAAAAGGACTGCAATCCCTATATTTTAAAAAAATAGATAATCCACATATTGCAATTCATGTAAGCATTGTGAAATTTATGAAATGAAACTAAGTCATGATACTTATACTTATAGGATACCAATGGTTTGTTGAGCAATTCCTTCAAAATATTGTACATCAAATGAATTACCCATTTTATCAAGATATGCTTCAATCATTGACCAATCAGTATGAATCTTTTGGTCCAAAAATCCACTCATATCAAGGTAAGTATATAATATTTTGTCCATCTTTTGTATCTCACACAACGGTCCAGAATGTCTTCTTCGCGACATCGAGTCATAACTCGGATGTGCCTCTCTTTTAGAACGAAAACAGCCAACGCCCAATGGAATTCATCACCACAATTCATTGGAATGTACACTTCATCGACCGAATGTCAACGTAAGCCAGATGAAATGCTAAAGCCTTTGATGATGTTGATTAAGCATTCCTCATTTTGGGAAACTTTCGGCTGTTGTTGACAATACCTATCGTAGGCATTATTGATGTAAACTTTGTTGTATTTGTATTGTTCTTATGTTTGCAACTTGGCCTTCTTTCGGAGGTAGTAAAAAATAACATCAATGTTCTGCACATATTATAGAATATTTTAGATTATGTGATAAAAAATTAATACACAGATGCAATTAAATAAATTATTAATTAATAGTAATATGTATGACATTTAAACCTCATCATTCCAGTAAGTTTGGGGCTGTGACATCAAATAGAACCAATTCTTCCTTCTGGGATGTGCAACAACAAAGTCGAACATATCCAAGCCAAGACTCGATTTGTTCACTTTGAAGTGTTCAGCTTTTTATTTTCTACATGATGATTTATATGTGTTAATGTCATGTTTTACAATGAGAATTGTATAAATAAATATCTTTAAAATTGATTTATGTTCCTATCGGCATGATGCTTTAATAGCCTATTAGCAATCCATTCTAAATAGTCGTTGATCAACTTTGTTAGTTTTTTTGGAGCCTTGTTTGATATATTGAACCCTTTATACGGGTAATTCTTCCGTTCTCCCGAACTGACAGGCTCCACTTTTTCTTTTTCTTTGAAATTAGTTGATGGATTATCAACTGTGATATTATGTTGTTCAGTAGTAGCTTCTACTGTGACATCCATCTGGAAAGCCAGAACTGTCAATGCTAATTACAGATATACACCTGATTATCTATCTATTGCAACAGATGAGTCTTATGTTGCAACAAATGGATCATCTGTTGGGAAAAATTCGAATAGGTAATAGAAAGTAGTACAATAATTTCAAACAGATGATCCATCTATTGCAACATAAGACATTTGATGTTGCAACAGATAACACATTTGATGCAACAGGTTAGACAATAATTGTAATAGATGTAGATATCTATTTGATAATCTTCAGCGAAAGTATCATCTGTTGAAACATATATGTGCCTGTTTGTTTATTGGAATAGATGATACATATTCACCTTTTTTATCTCATGCTGATCTTCTATGGCCCTTGAACATTGAATAGCGGTGCAAGATAAAGATAGAGGAGTTGCAATTTTGCTTTTTTCGATGCTTGATGATGCCCTGTTAATATCTTTCCTTCAACTCTTAGCCACCTTGATCTCTAGTGGAATATATGGATATGAAATCCCCTTTGATAGAATGACACCCCTCTTAGATGTAATAGCATTAATCACTCCATCATATTTTGTCTTACAGTCTTGACATTTGCATACAAAATATTCGCTAGACGTGGCAAAATCTATATAACCAGAGATCATACTGGTTTGTTGTTTTAAAAACTTTAAGAGGAGCATCATTAGCCACAACAGCAACACCACTACCACTACCACTACCATCATCAACAACAATGAGCCCACCCTCTAAAATTATTTTTCTTGTGATGGTTGTTGCTCCAAATAATTCCATTGTTATACTATCAATGACCTTAGGGTCCGATAAAGTTTGCATAGGCCGTAAAGTAAGAAAAATGACATCTTCAACTCTCGATTGGTCAGAACATGTATTTACTTAGAGGAACATCTAGAAAACTCATAGAAAAAACATCTAAAAACTCTCAAATCACTTTCACTAAATTTAATGGAAGCATTTCAATGCTAGTATCCTAAACCTAAGAGAAATAAGAAAGATATCCTCATTCAACCAACCGATGACCCTTGAGGAAATAAATTACCATTCTTGGATAGAAACTTAAGGTACCCTTTTTCTCAAATCTCGGTACACCTGGCATGACCAAGATAACATTCTTGGCATAACTATCCGAGATAATATGATATAAAGAGTCAATCCATGACTAAAATTTTATTAAAATCAACCATATCTAGGATAATTAAGTCTATAAAGTATCATAACCTAAAAGAATCACAACATAAGATCTATATACCTGACCCACCACTAAAGAATCACCTATTAGGGTAGCAATATGAATAGGCACAAACAAGACACACATTATATAAAGACTCAATGCAAAATATGTAGACACATAAGAAAAAGTAAACCCAAGATCAAATAACATTAAAGTAGGTCGATGCTATACTTACACAATACCTCTGATAACTGCATCAAAAGACTTTACCTCTGGTGAAGTCAAAGCTACACATCTACTATAACACTGCCAAATATAGTAACTCAACAAAGGTTGGGGTCGAATCCCAAGGGAATACGTGGAATCATTGTTCTCAGTTATTGTAATCAGCAGTCAGAACTGAAAAAGTAAATAGGTGGTTTTGAATATCGATGTCGAATAAGTAGCAAATATCAGCTTCAGTTGTATTCAGTCATAGGTGAAAACTAGGATTGTGTTCTCCCTAGATTCTCACCTCCGTAGTCTTATCGTGCTTTGTTGAACTAACATGATACCTTGCATAGAGAATTAATAAGTTATGTACCTTCTACAATCTTTTGGGAGAGTAGAAGGATCTCACTCTTTACTTTTTGAGTCTCAAGATGTCACCTTACTAACCATTATCTTGATCCCAGTTAACTATTAACTTTTGAGTATCTAGTTATTAGATGAACTCTCACTATCTTACTTAGCTAAAACCTAATAGTGTGGATCGACAGTTAAACTCAAAAACACTGTTGTCATTATCTTTTCCTAGTCACTACTCTTCTTTTGGAGTGAGTATCAATAATCTAGGTGGGATCCTAACATTTGCAACCACTAAGATAACTATTAAAGTAAAGATAATACAATGCATGCCTGGGTATCAATTTAGAACAATAATAGCACTTTCCCTATTTTGTCAATCAGTCATAGTTCCCACAACCCTAGCTAAGGGTTTTTTAGTTTCTCATACTTATGAAGTAATCAACAACATTCATGATTGAAAGCATAAGATGAAATCACAATAATCACAAGTAAAATCCAAAACCATAACTGAAATAATCAATCAAATTCAATATAAGTGAATTCCAAGACCAAAATCAAATCTCGAAATCAAAATATATTTGTAAGTATCAAGAGTACGTAACTTCTACTAAAAATACATAAGGGGTATTTATAGTACATGAGGAAACCCTAAAACCAAAACCCAAACAAAATAGGAGAAAAAGGGTCAGTGTCTACTTATGGTCACTACATGTGCCCTGGCCTCGGGAGCATGTGGTACATGTGGCCTGCAGGTCGAGCGCATGTAGTGACCGCATGTGCTCGGACCAAAATTTTTTGTAGGTTTTACTCTCGGGATTGTGGACTTCTAACACATGATTTTCCCAAATGCGGTCCACATGTTGACTTAGCATGTACCAAAAGTTATTTTTTAGCTTTTCTTCAACTTTTGCACATGCTTTAATCACGATCAATTCAAAAAGTGTTTTGAACATATATAATTGATCCCATAAGTAGCCAAAAACACCTTTTTTCATCTTTTTCATATATAATTGCTCCCATAAGTAGCCAAAAACACCTTTTTCATCTTTTTCATGAACTTAGTACCCAAAACATGATTTGTTGCAAAACATACTCAAAACGCATCATATCTGAAAAAACAACCTCAGAAACTTGTATATTTTCCTTGTTTTAAACGTCAAAAGTGCTATATTTTATAGCGCATCAGCACCCTCAACTTAGATTTTTGAATGTCCTCAGGAAATAAAACACAACAAAATAAAACAAAAAAATACTAAACACGGTGCTTAATTAGGAGAATCTAAACTATTCAAGGTAGTCAATCAAAAATTTAAGCTCGAATCACAACACCCCCTTCTATCTTCACTTTTCTAAACTAATTGTGTAAGAACATGAAGTACAACAATGTGACACAATGGAATCAAGGTATGGCATTACATTAGCAATAGACAATCATGCATATGTACAAGTTACACTATCCAAAACAAGTAAGCAACTAGCAAGATGAATCATATGCCCTCACAATAAAAATGTCTCACTCACTCATATGAAATAATGCATGTTAATGCAAGGACAGTCAAGAGACACTAATAATCAGAAGAGAAGTACCAATCAGGTGCATCAAATATCATAGGCTTGCCCTTCTTTTTGTTACCTTATCAAGATAGTCAAGTTAGGATCACTATAGGACTTTTCACAGCTTGTAATGTAGGCTTGGGGAGATGGTATGGTACATATGGAAATATCAAGTGACTAAGCATCCTTGGCACTACACTAACCTTGGGGTTTCACTTATTAGCCAATTTCCTATCTATTCCACCCTTATTTCTCCCTTTTTATTCTTTATTGCAGATTCAGTTGGATGTGGTCTTTTATTCTTTATTTTCACTTTTTCACAAATTTCTCTTTTCTTTTCTTTTGCTACCACACCCATCCCTACTTTATTTTTTGTATAGTTTTCCCTTCTTCATACCTACTTTGCATCACGCACCCCTATGACAGCCACCCTAAACTTAGGTGATTTGCCTGAGTTGAGGTGCATAATGTCCAAGAAGGACTAGGGCCAAAACATGTATATTGTAACACAAATGTGAAGGAGAAAAATGAAAACAAAGAAAAAGGCTACAAGGCTCAAAATAGGGATCAAGGGATACTATTTCACACACGGAAGGTCATTTAGGCTAAAAGTGGACTAACATAAAAAACAACCTATGATCCTTTCCTAACTGATTATTATCCAACCTAGGAAAGACTAAACAGGCAAGTTCTAAATTCAACACACAAAGGGAACTAAGTAGCATCTCACACACACATGGAATAGAGTCAATACTACAAGCTACTACTCATCCGGTTCATGTAATTGTTTAGCAAGTGATTATCATGTCCTTAATCCTAATGCCATAACAAGATCCACAATGTTCACACATATATATATTCACACACAGCTCTAAAACACAAGTGTTTAAGGGGTATCATTTTTCTCAAATATCAATAAAAATATGACAACTGCTCTAAATACTTAAAAATTTCCTAATTACACAAAACACAACACAATACGAAACAAAACACAATATGACATAAATTAACCTAGGCATGATAGCTCTACAGTCACACTATGGCCTACAAGAAAAGAAGCATGGTAATAAAAACCCATGGACGTTATGGTATACCCCACCCCCATCTAAAAACTGTGCACCGTCATGCATGAAAAAATACAAAACAAAGGGAAGGGAGAATATACCTAGGACGCACTAAGCACCTGTATACCTTGGGTTGCCTCCTAGCAGCACTTGATTTACAATTATGCATAACTTAACTTCTTTAGCTACTCATACTTTGTCAAGGTCCATGCCAACACAGACTCTTACTTTCTCCTGGTTTCCTATGTAGTGTTTCACTCACTGCTCCTTTACCTTGAATGGGATATCACCATCATGCTTTATTTCTATAGCAACATATTAGAATACCTTAACCACAGTGAATGGTGCAGTCCACCTAGATTACAACTTTCCAGGAAACAAGCATAGTCTTGAATTATACAATAAGACCAAATTACCGAGTTTAAATATTCTTTTATTAATTTTCCTATCATGATACATCTTTATTCTTTATTTGTATATAGTCGAGCTCTTATAAGAACAGAGTCAAAATTCATCCAACTTACTCATCTTGCTCAACCTCAAGTTTGTTGCATTACGCCACTCAAAATTTAGCCTTTCAATGCCCATAGTACCTTATGCTCAAGATCAATCGATAAATGGCATGCTTTGCCATATACAAAATGATATGGAGAGGCACCTATGGGGGTTTTATATGCTATTCAGTAGGCCCACAATGCATCGTCTAACTTTCTAGACCAGTCAGTCATGTTGCCATTCACAGTCTTCGCCAATATGGAATTTATCTCTCTATTAGAGACTTCCACTTGCCCATTAGTATTAGGATGGTAAGGTGTCGCCACCTTATACCATACACCATATCTATCAAGAAGAGATTTGAATAAGAAATTTCAGATGTGGGACCCATCATAACTGATAATTGTACGTGGAGTACCAAATCGAGAAAAATATTTTTCCTCAAAAAGGCGGTGACTCTTTTACCTTCATTATCTGGAAGCGTAATTGCCTCCACCCATTTTGGACACATAGTAAAACACTACCCAAATGTATCTCATATCATAGGAGCTCACAAACGGACCCATGAAATTGATCCCCCACACATCAAATAACTCTAACTCCAGAATAGGTGTCATAGGGAGTTTATGGCACCGTGAAATATTGCCTTAATGCTGGCATTGGTCACAGGCTTATGTAAAATCATGAGAATCCTTAAAAATTAAAGGCCAGTAAAACCCACACTATAGAATTTTATGGGCTATCCATGTGTCACTATGGTGACCCTCAACTGGAGATGAATGATAAGCCTCTAGAGTGCTTATCATCTCCACCTCTAAAATGCATATCTGAATCAAACCATCAATACAGATATTAAATAGATACGGCTCATCCCAAAAGAACTTCCTCACCTCATGCATAAATTTTTGTTGTTGTTTGAAGGATAGGTCTTTTGGGACAACATCATTTGTCAAATAGTTGGCAAAATCAGTAAACTCGGAAATTAGATATTGAGATACTGCTAACACTCCCTCATCAATAAAATAATCATCTAAATCAAGATCATCCCCTAATTTCTATAAGGTCTCCTCCTCAAGTCTGGACAAGTGGTCTGCAACCTGATTCTCTTTCCCTTTCTAGTCATTTACTTCAAAATCAAACTCTTACAGCAAGAGAACCCAATGAATCAACTTAGTTTGGCATATTTCTTTGATATTAAGTATCTCAAGGCTTCATGGTCAGTGTGCATTATGACCTTAGTCCCAATTAAATAGGACTAAATTTTTTGGAAAGTAAAAACCACTATAAGTAGTTCTTGCTCTATAACTATATAATTTTTTTGCCCGAGGTTTAAAGCTTTGCTGGCATAGTAGATGGGATACAGGATATTTTCTTTTCTTTGGCATAGGACAGCACCCAAGGGTAATCTGCTTGCATCACACATTACCTCAAATGGTGCAGCCCAGTCAAGAGACATAATAATACGCACTGAAATTAACTGTTCCTTTAGGCATTTGAAAGACTTGAGACAAGCATCCCCAAACACAAGTTTTACCACTTTCTCTAAAAACTTGCACAAAGGATTTGCAATTTTATAGAAGTTCCTTGATGAAACATCTATAAAAGCCTGCATGACCCAAAAAGCTTCATATGCCTGTACCTAACACTAGCGGTGGAAATTTCTCAATCACCTCAATCTTCACTTTGTCCACCTCAATACAATGTCTGGAGATCTTGTGCCCTAGAATCATACCTTTTTTCACCATGAACTATTATTTTTCCTAATTTAGCACCAAATAGCACTCTTTACATCTCTATAGTACACTGGCTAAATGGTTCAAACAGTCATCAAATGAGTCCCCAACAGCTAAAAAGTCATCCATGAATACTTCAATCATGTCTTCCACCATATCAGAGAATATGGACATCATACATCTCTAAAAAGTGGCAAGAGTATTGCACAACCCAAATGGCATCCTCCTGAATACAAAGGTCCCATAGGGGCAAGTAAAGGTAGTCTTTTCATGGTCTTCGAGAGAAATTATGATTTGATTGTAACCTAAATACCCATAAAGAAAATAGTACCAACCCCTATCTTCCAGTCTATCCAGCATCTGATCCATGAATGTCGTAGGGAAGTGGTTATTTTATCTCTACTTGCTCAGCTTTCTGTAATCCATGCAGACTCTCCAACTGGTGACTGGCCTCATTGGTACTAATTCATTCTTTTTATTTAGAACCACTATGATTCCCCTTTTCTTTGGCATTCATTGAACTGGGCTTACCCACTTATTGTCTGTAATGGGAAAAACCACCCCTGATCTAACCACTTAATTATCTCCTTCTTCTCTACCTCTTACATAGAAAGGTTTAGTCTTCTCTAATGTTCAATACTGGGAATTATGCCTGGCTCAAGCTGTATCTTATGTGTTCATATACATGGTGAAATCCCCAAACTATTTGTAATGGTCCACCTAATACCTCTCTTAAATTTTTGTAATACTGATGTCAAAGCTTCCACCTGTGTTGCGGCCAAATCTACTGCAGTGATTACTAGTAAGGTATTGTTAGCCCCCAAGAATGCATACTGTAAATGATATGGGAGGTATTTCAATTCCAATATCAGTGGATCCTCATAGATAGTTTTACGGGAGGTGTGGTTCTATTCTATAAGTTAAGATTTAGCTTCTTAGGGGCATATTCGTAAGAACCTATGCCATGTAATGCATTAACTAGCTCATCATATTCATCTATCCCATTACTTTCAAAGTTTATAAATACTATTGCAATTGCTTCTGCCCCTAATCTTTCCTCAATAGGCATATCCATTGTAACCATATCATCATCCATAGTATCTATCACTGCAACCACTCCAATATCATTTGGTTGTTGTCCCATCATGTATATATCATCATGTATATATTTAACACTATTTTTTTATTATTCTATTTTAAAGTGGTCTCCTCTAGATCCATATCAATCAACACCCGTCAGTGGACAAGAAGGGTCTACCCAAGATAATCGGAGATTGGGCATCCACTTCACAGTCTAAAATCATAAAATTTGTTGGATAAGTGAATGATGCCACCCTCACTTCTACGTTGCGCACAATACCTATTGGATCTTTTACAGATGAACCAGCCATCAATAACCTTGCATATGTAGGCTTGAGTTCTCCTAACCCCGACACATTGTATATCACCAATGGCATTATATTTATTCCTACTCCTGAATCACATAGAGCCTAATTAATATCAAAAGGACCAATAGACAATGGAATGGTGACTACCCCTTGGTCTTCGTTCTTTTCTACTAATAATGCATGATAATTCATGCTAAATTGTTGCACTCAATCTTGGAACTCTTTTGAAACCCAGTCGTCACTATCATCACTCTCAAAATCATTACCACTATAAGTTAACTTCTCAAACTCAACTTTAGGTAGCTCATAAGCAATAATATTATCATTCTTAGATGTTTAATCTATTGTATAAGATGTTTCCTCTGTTGGAATAGATGTTTTATCTATTGGATCAGATGGTTAATCTATTGCATTAGATGGTTAATCTGTTGCGCCAGATTGTTAATTTGTTGCGTCAGATGGTTAATCTGTTCCGTTAGATGGTTAATCTATTGCATCAAATGGTTAATCTATTACTTTAGATGGTTAATCTATTGTGTCAGATGGTTTATCTGTTGCAATACCATTTTTACCAAGAAAAACAACAAATCAATCCAGTAACACCAACACAACACATGCACACTAATAACATCAATGTTGCCAAAAATCACCAACAAATCAAAACAATAGTTCAACAACAAGAAATACAATAACAACAAAAAATTATATTTTACATCGGAAAGGGTAAAGAAGAAATACCAGAAATTAGGATTTTATTCAGTCCACATTTAAAATTTAAGCAAGAAATATTGAAATTGTTAACCAATACTAGAAGAGAAGTTGGCTCAAGTCATAATTTTTTACCTGTGAAAGAAGAAATGAAACGACGAAGAACTCAAAGTTGTCACCGGAGAAGTTGGATCAAATTCCTCTGATTCTTCACGTTGATTGACAGTTTAAAGTCGAAAAAAAACTCGCCCAACTATTTATCGTCGGAGCTTGAAGGGAGAAATTTTACAGAACTGTTGGTCGGGAAAGAGTTGAGAGCCCATCTATTTGTCGCCAGAGCTTAAAGAAAGAAATTTTGCAGAACTGTTGGTTGGGAGAGAGTTGAGAGAGACTATCGAGAGAGAGAAAGGAGAGAGAGGATTGATTTGGAGGAGAGGGGTATGGGTTGATTTGTATTTTTGAAAAGATTAGACAGTTTGAAAATATTAATTAAGTCCATAATTAACTTAATCAAGTTTTCTAATTATGTTTGATCGTTTAAGTTGGTCAATGTCACCAATCTTTCATTCAAGACTTAAAAGACACCTTTCCTTCAATTTTCTCTAGAATCTATGTACTATTTTATGGAGAAATTAGTTATGCAGATTAAAGTTATTCATGTATTAATTATTCATGCATAACTTATTCCACTTTCTATCATGTATAAAATAATATATAGATTTCTTCATAACTTATAAATGTATTATATAGATGTTTAAATTGCTGATCAAATATTATTTTAATAACTAGTTTAGGTACGTGCGTAGCACGTATATTTTCGTCGATATAAAATATTACGTACAAAAAGAATAAAGTATATTATGTTATATTATATTGTATTGAAGTTGCAATACATACTATATTATATTCATGATTTAAATGGCAAAAACATGTGTTCTTCTAATTTGAGTGTATAACAAACGTTATATTAGTTGATCCTCCTTGAGAAGAAACATCTCCCCTTCTTTGAAACGATAACCTTAATAAGGACCATTTTAATTAAAATTTAACCACATCATCATACCACCAATTTTAGGATTCAAAGATATCTATCAAAGTTTCTGTTTTCTTTGTCCTAGAGTAATACATATTATATCCTCTTTTACGATAATAGAATATTTGTGTTTTATTTAACTTGCACGATCCAGTTAAAAAGAATAATAAACAAATTTTTAAATGATGTCAAAGTTTCAAATATTAAAAATATTAGCTGAATAATTATAATAAATTTGCATGTGTACTTAATAATAATAAGTATATAAGTTTGAAAAAAGTACTATATTAACGGACAACGTGCATGTTTGAGTTGTAAAATATTTCTTTTACATTTATTTTAATTTAATTGAATATGATTAATTTCATATAAAATATTCAATTCCTTCATTCATCATAAAATCTAATGTTTTTGGTATTTTTCATCCTAAATGTTATAAAAAACATGATTAGTATATCAAATAAACATTGGATTAAATTAATAGAATAGAATAGCAAATTACTTTCAAATATATCTTTTACAAATTATACAGACGTCTCAAACTAAACAAAATCTTGTTTTTCCTCTAATAAGCAAGATATATAGAAAATAAAAGTATTTAATGAGCGCTACAATTGAATTACAATAGTTGAATTGACCTTCACATTTAATAAATCTTTTTTTTCCACTAATAAGCAAGATAATAGAAAATAAAAGTATTTAATGAGCACTATAATTGAATTGAAATAGTTGAATTGACCTTAAAATTTTATAAAATCTTATTTTTCCACTAATAAGTAAGATATGTAGAAAATAAAAGTATTTAATGAACACTATAATTGAATTAAAATAGTTAAACTGTTTTAAGAATTTTTTAAAAAGGTAAAAGAATATAATAACTTCTCACGGCATAACGATTGAAGTAGATTCTTATTTTATTCAATCAAAATGCCTTCTCAAACTGTACAAGTTTCTTTCAAAGCATACAACTTTCTGGATGTAGATGATGATATCTGTACATATGGATCTTATATATAAATCATAGAATGAAGTACCACATGAGTGGATATATATATATATATATATATATATATGAATTCAAATCTACCGAATCACTCATGTTATGATCTTCTATATCCTGGATCTTCCGGTTCCGTCATCTGGCTTATGTTCTTCATGTAGCATTCAGACCAAATGACTCTACGAAATTATGTCAATTAAAAGTTTATATCCTTAGATTATTTTTCAAAGTTATAAATTGAAGATGACACAGGGCCATCAAAACAGGTAACAAAAATCAAGATGTTGTTCAAATATTTGCTAAATTTAATTAACTATCATTAAGTTGCAAGCTTTCAGAGCTCTTTTTTACCAAAATGCTAACGTCTATGGCAACGAAGGTGTTTGTCAAAGTGACAGTGAATTTATTTTCTCCTATTATATTAGGGGTCGTTTGGTTTGAAGACAAGTTATGCTAGGATTAGTTATGATGGAATAAGTTATGTCGGGATAAGTTATGTTGGGATTAGTTATGTTGGGATTATTTGTTATTGAGTGTTTGATTTGTCATAATCAAAATAGTATGCATGGTATAATTTTTAAGAATAAGTTGTTTGTTTACGAAAATATCACCCACCTTATTTTCTTTTAATATTTTTCTTGCAAACTTTATTTGTTCATTTTAAAAATAGAAATTTTATCTTATTTAAATTAAATATTTTTGTGTGTGAATTTTCATAATTGAATCGTGCATTTTTTAAAATAAAAATCTCATCTTAAATTTATTTTAGTAAAAGAGATTTTATTATTTTTGTCACTTCATTTAAGCACATATCACTCTTATATTGTAAAATATTAAAGTTATTTATTTTAATTGATATATAAAATTTAAATTTTTAAGTGACTAAAGAATTTATTTAAAAATATGTAATTAAATAGTGTAGTCAATATTTTTATAAGAGAAATTAAATTATAAATAAACATAAGCATTAGGCAAATAAATTCAACCTATAATATATTCATAAATAAATATTATATTTATAATGTAATTTTTTAATAGAAAAATATATAGTCAAAAAAATAACGAATATTGAAGAAAATGGTATTAAGAATTATGGAAATATATATGGATGTGAGAAAGTGATCTATAAAGAGTGTTTAAGGAGGGTATTATTGATAATTTACATATTTTATCTCGGTATAAGTTATCTCGATATTACTATACCACCCCAAGGTAGGAATAACTTATCCCGGTACTAACTATTAATTTCGGAATAAGCTATCCCACACTTTTATAACCAAAAAAGGTATAAAGGGGTACTAAAAACTTATCTTGGAATTATCTTTTCTTATCCCTTGCACCAAACGACCCCTTAAAGTACTAAATATTATAGTAATTAAAAAGTCCATAATTAATACCAGACAAAGTAAACAATGCCCTTTATTACCGTATTAATTCTCCCTTGTAGCTTAGTTTATCCAAATCTCCTTCAATATTTGTTATAATGTGTGCCCTACTGATTACCTAATTTTAGCCTAACAGTTACCTATTGATGGAACAGGTTGACTAATATGTTTTGATCTGGCTAAAACAGTAAGTAAATATCACAGTGATTTTTACGTGGAAAACACCCAGCTCAAAGAGGTATAAAAAATCACGACTTGTACCTCTATAGAATTTGTCCCCAACTTCACTAAATCAACTGGGCCTCAACAATCAACAAATTACAAGACTCTTGTAAACTAGGAATTAAACTCTAACTCCTATCTCTACAAAACACAACCTTTCCAAGGTGAGTGTTCCCAAGTCTTTGAGTTTTCCAACTTGAAGAAAATAATCCTACCTCAGTTTATACTCCACTGGGACTAGAATTAAAATTACAATACAACTCAAAACCAATCTTAATACATAAAGTCTAAGACTCCCTAACTCTAAGTAATAGGAACAGGTCCAATGATGACACCTTCAAGATGGTGAACTACTTAGATAATTTGTCGATATGTTTCTTTCTTTATGAGTGCATGAGTGACTATGTGAGTCACTCCCTAGATATAAAAAAAACTCTACAAAGAGTTATTCAAAGTCATCAGTCTTTTATATTCCTTGGACTCTTCAATTCAACAGAGTTTGTTGTTTTTTAAAAGTCCCACTTCAAGTCAATCTTCTTGTCTAGGTAGAACTCAACTTCTGTCTTTTATTCATCCTCAACTCTTTACCATATGTGATCAATATTAATAGTATGTAGTATATCAGAATTAACCTGACTTATCCATTACTGATTTTACGAAATCTTGCCTGCCTCTCTCAGTGAAAGACTGGATCTAACATGTTTCATTCATGTGTCTCAATCGTCAAAACTCGACTGATCTAACAAATTCCCCCTTTTTGATGATGAAAAATACTTAGTCAGGAGAATACACCAGAATGAAGAAAATACACCAAAATGACGAGAGAATACACCAAAATGAAACAAATACACTAGAATGAAACGGATTAGGTATTAGGTTATAAATATTTCACAAACTCATCTCCCCCATTTTGACACCATCAAAAATCTGGTTCAAGATAAGCTAAGCCTAAAAGTAAGTGTCTAATAATCCATGTCCATTGGGGCTATCGCTAAGACAATCAGAACCTGAAAGAGAAGACAAAAAATGCATGTAAATTTGTGTAAAGACCGAATCGTAAGAGCGGTGGAAGGAGAAGATGGAAGCAACTGGGTTAGCCTACGAAAAGTTTCAACATTTTCAGATCACTCACGAGCAAGTTTATCTTGAAGAGAATCAATTCAATCAAGAAGCATCACTCTTTCAGCCTCATGATCCGCCTGAGCTACGATCAGCGCACTATTCTTCTCAGCAAGAGCATTTTGGGCACATTAGAGAAGAGTATCAACACTCCTCATAGAAACAAGTAAAACCATGTGTTCCACCATGCCAATGACATCCTTTTGGGTCTGCAATGACCACACCTAAATAGGAACTTAGTAATCCTCAAACACTAGAGCCAACCAAAACTCATATGGTAAAGCATGTCCTTTTAGAATCCTTATTAAGGATTCGCTGTATATTCTTAACAATAAGCCTAGGAAAATGAATTTTGACCTTAGTATCCAGATCTTTATAAACGTCAAATCAAGAAAATTTGTATCAGTGCATTTTTCTTTCCTAGAAAGGATCATTTTATGCACAACATCAAAATGAAAATGATGCAAAGGAGACATTTCTCTTTTGAAAACCTTACGATTGTAACCATGATTTGGCTCACCAAAGAAATTTTTAGAGATTTCTAAGGCAGAAGGAAAATTATCCACAAGGGGACATTCAAACTTCACATAATGGCCCCATCCCCCCATAGAAATATGTAGAATCCTTGAAATATTATCCACCATAAGATTTATGGATGCACCCCTCATACTTATGGAGAATAAGTCTCTACGGTCCCTCCTATTTGTATAGAACTCAAATACTTCAGCTTTACCAAACTTTCATTGGAAATCACCTTGTAGAAACAGATTGGACCAACCTTGGGCCTCTAACTTGTGAGTAAGGTTGCCAAAGCAAGGCCCCCAAAACCTGTAACTACTTTACCACAATCTACTTTACCACAACCTTAAGGGGTCTCCTTGGGGTTAAAGAAAGAATCAGGGAAGACAGTAGGAGTTTTTTTTAGAATCAGAGAAATCAGAAGGGAATGGTTGCCTAACCCATTTCTTAGAAGGAGAATCAGTTTTTGATTTTCGAGATTTAAAGAAGGAGAAAGGTGTAGCCTTAGCTTTATATTTTGAGGTAGAAGGTGAAGGTCAAAAAGCAAAAGGTTTTAGAATTGTGTATTTAATTATTTCTCCTTCTCGCACAGAACGCAGCAACACATCTTGAGAAGAGAATTCATGAAAGGGATCAGGTATTGTAGTGCATTTCTTTTTGCTGGCTCGAAGGGCATCATCTAAGGAATCCTTCTCTAGTTACTTTTTAAGATGAGTATAAGGAGTTCTTGGAGAGGCAGCAAAAGGCATGGTTAATCAGGAACCTCAAGCTCATCGATAATAATGGGAATGGAAGATTATTGTCTTTTAGACTGAGATCTGGCTTTTCGGGGGATTAGATTAGCAATAGGAATATCATCAGAGTCAATGATCTGAAGGTTATGGCAGTCTTTTTAAAAAGATAGACTCTTGGAATTTGGTGGTTACAGAGTTAAGTAATTTTGGGACCAAGTGAACTAAGCTATTTCATTAAGCTACTTTTGAAAATAACTAGGGTAATATTATATCTTTAAGGTTTTAAATTATAGCCAATATACTAGTATGATACACTATCTCTGGACAATTCAACTATAATTTGTCAGGTCAGTCAAAATCCTGGAATTAGGACACACAACTCAATGTTCAAGACTGAATTACTCAACCTTTTTCGCTTAGAACAAACCAAGAATAGACAGTTCTAATCAATCATTGAAGGGAGTTCATGTCATCTTAATCATCTCTAATTTTAATTAATTTTTTTCAAAGTACTCTCTACTCAGTGCTTTAGTGAAAATATTTGCAATCTAATCTTCAGTAGAATATAACGTGACAGATATAAGATCTTTTTCAACATTATTTCTAAGAAAATAGTATCTAATATCAATATGTTTAGTTTTTTTATGTTACACGAGATTCTTTGCAATTTTGATGGCACTTTTATTATCACAAAAATAGGAACACATCCCATACTCATACAAAAATACATGAGTTGTTGCTTAATCTACAATAATTAAGCACAGCATGAACCAACAGCAACATACTCAGCCTCAGTAGTGAACAAAGCCACTGAGTTTTATTTCTTAGTGGATCAAGTAATTAGACATCATCCAAGAAAGTGTGCCATACCTGTAGTACTTTTCCTATCCAGTAAATAACCTGCATAATCAACATCAGAGTAACCTACCAAGTTAAAATTTCTCCCTTTAGGTACTTCTAGTCTTAAGTCAAAGAGTTACACCAATTCTACCAACAAAATTGCCAGCAGCTTGTGTTAGTGTCATTGATGAATCAATTTCTTGATTCCTCTTGTCAATATGCCCTCAGTTTGTACAATAGTTGGACTAAGGTGGTACAACATGTTCCTGTGTATGCTCATCTATTTTACTATCATCATCTTACCTTCTCTACTTCTTACATTATTCCACAAAGATTCATATAAACCAGATCCAAACACTGGATCGTACTTATCTGATTATTTTGCTTTGAAAGAGGATCGCTCGTGGTTCCTGTAATACCACAAGAAATCCAAACCAATATTACGACCATGTTTAAAACTTATGCACATTGCATTATAGTTCTTTGGAAGTGTTATGCATGATTTTAATGTATATTAAGGCCTCAAATAACTTCCAGCTATTAGGCGAATCAAAATAATCCTTACCGATTGAGTTTTTGATAAGAATGTTGCTTTAGTCAACTTCAAATGAGAATATCTTTTTCTCTATTGATAAATTTTCAGATCAATACCCTCCAAACTGTAGGAAATTGAATTATCTTTCCAACGATACCAGTTTTGCCTAAATCCGACACTCGGGTGAGAAGTTATGGCATTTTTAGTGAAAAAAGTAGCCCAACAAGATAAGGTCGCATCACGGTGATGGCCAATTTCACATTTGTCACTTTCAAGTGTGTCACCACGATTGGCACCGTGTCGCACCAAGGTGACATTTTGGAATTTTCTATTTCTAGTGGCTCAACGTGATTTCACCGTATCGCGCCACTGGGTAAATTCGGGATTGTCCCTTTTCCAGTGGCCCGGCGCGATTACACTGCATCGCGTCGGGTGTCAAAATTGAGATTTTGAGTTTAGTTCCACATTTTTAATTCTCAAGGGCATTTAAGTACTTTCCCTCACCCCATTCAATCCAAACACGGGATTTAAGTCCCAAAGAGCATTATTTGCTCATTATTCTCACAATTTACTCAAATTAAAGTAGCCCTCTTTCAATAAAAAAACCCTAGCCTTCAAGATTCAAGATCAAATCTCAAGAATTCACCATCAATTCTAACAAATTCATAAATCAAGGTATGTTTGGTGTTCATCCTTGGGTTCCTTCCACCCTTGGAGTTCAAGAATCCTTTTCGAGAATTTAAATTACGAATTACATGCTTAAATTTAATTGTGTTCATGTACATGTTGATTTTATGGGTTCTAAACTAAGAAGATTATGAATTTCAAGTAAATAAACTAGAATATGTATTGATTTATGTACTCCCTATGTCATAACCCATGAATTGTAAGTTGAATGTTGTAATCATGATATCCCCATGTTGTTCTTACTCATGTACAAGAACCATGTTCCCCAAGTTTTTGACAAAATGTCTATGTGAATAAATTGTGCATTATATCCTAATTCTAATGCTTTTAAACTTGCAATATGGTTCTATTATTTATGTTATCGAGTCAAGGGGGTATTGTAAACCCGAAATTAGCTGCTTACTTAGTTTCCAGTCATAATAGAATGATTCCATAGTATCCCAAATAGTAGTATTCGGCCAGTTAATAGAATCAGCATGAGTTTAGTCAAGCTTAGAATAGACTAGTTATCAGTGTCAGTTCAGTTGGGAGTAGGATTTAGTATCGAGCGAACCTGGGGACATTCCTGCCAGTATAGGGTTTGACCCTTAGTAGCAGTCCTTGAGGTATAGAACTACGTAGCCAGCGTAGGGTAAATCGTCTTCCTACTAGACTAGGGTCGACATAATCATATAGATCTCATGAGTCTTCCTGCCAAATTAGGGTTGACCCAGCCAGTGCAAGTAACCCATAGCACGGCGCTAACACTCTTCCAATTGGGGTTACAGATTGGACCCCAAATTAGTCTATAAATGGGGTATGTTGGTTAGATGATAACTTCTACAGTCTTAGTTCCAGTGCTTAGTATTCATTATTCATTATTCAACATTTAGTACAGAACTCAGATCAATTCTACGAGACCATAACATTCAATTATTAGCAATCAGTTATCAGAAATTCAGTACTTTAGATACAGTCTAATTTAGACAGATGACATATGCTTGATATTACATGTTCATTATCTTCAGTAGTCCCAGTCTTTCATATACTCTAATCCAGTCACTTCACGATATTTAGTTGTTATTATTACTCATGCACATGAACCCCTGCATTTTAGCGTAACCTCACCTAACATACCAGTATATTTAAAGTACTGACGTATACTCTTTCTTTGCACTATGATGTCTCATATCATAGGTTCGGATGCTCGGGTTCCTGACCATACTTAGCCAGATCATTTGATCAGTTGCAGTTACAGTAGTGAGTCCTTATCCATCGAGGATGAAATACTTATCTTATCTTTGCATTATATCCATCGAGGATGCAATACTTATCTTATCTTTGCATTATTTCAATATTTCAATCATTTCAAACAATAGTTGTGAGTTAGTTGGGTTCTGTTCCATGAACTCTTTTATTTTAGATGTTTAGAGGCTTTCAGACATTATCATTTTGTATTTATTCTACAGATGTATTCAGTTTTGATTCAATTTTATGAACCTTATGGCATTTTTAGTTTTAATTCCACACATATTTCATGATTTTTATTCTATGCTCACAGCAAGTACCAGTCATAGGTTAGCTTGTGGTTCTTCGGAATCATAAGCATCGTGTGACTCCTAGGGTGTAATATCGGAGTATTACAAACTTGACATCAGAGCCTAAGGTTCTAAATTGTCCTAGGAAGTCTGAAAGTCACGTCAAATAGAGTCTTGTGCCTGGGTGTGAAGCACGCCACACTTATGGGTAAGAGACTATAAGGAGTTTTAGGAAAAGTTCCCTTCTTTTAGTGTTCATGTCGTGCGAGTGAGCATGAGCTCAAGTTAAACTCTCTATCTAACCCAACTTTCCCTTTTGTTTACAAAATATGCATCCCAGAAAGACTAACGAAAGAAGAACTATGAACTAGCTAGCACCCCCGCATGTTCAGGAAGATACCCTGAATGAGCACGTTTATCACATAGAATTCAAATAAGCATTCACTACCCTAGCCCATTTTGTGGCAGCTCAAAATGTTCGACCAACTGCTATTCAGGCCAATCCAGTCGCCAATACTGCTATAGCTAGAATTTGGGACTTCACCTGAATGAACCCTCCTTCATTTTCAGGGTCTAAGGACTTATTTGTTTGTACTTAATGGAGGTCTGAATCTGAATGGTTCAGACTTCAGATCATTAAGTGCATTTGTTTTTTATTAAAAATTTTTCTCTTAATAGGTCTGAATAGGTCTTAATCATTCAGATCTACAATCAAGTCTTAATAGGTTTGAAGAGGTATTTTGGTGTTGGATAATATTCACTGCCACTATATTCATAATCATCAATGACCACCTCTACCACTGCCATCATTGTCAACCACCACTTACCTCCATAATCACAACCACTATCGACAATAAACATCTCTACCAACCATTAGTAACAACCGTTATCACACCTACTATCTCTATTATTCTAATTATATTTAATGCCACCACCATCATCAACATCACCATCATCATCAATCACTATCGGCCAATCCCTACTATCGACCAATTCATCTATCACAACTAGCGCCACCGCTAACTACCATTAATACTTCACAACCTCCACATATTCTTCAGCGGCCACCACCATTGTCACTAGTAACGCCACCTTTACCATTACTTCAATCACTATCATGGCTATAATTTATCTCTACTAACAACCATCTCCACCAGCACAACTAGCAATATCTCCAACTAGCACCAACGCATCATCAACCATCATTTATTTAATTTTTAGCCATCACAATCAACACCTCTAACTACTAACATTAAACAACATCACATCACAACCACCACCACCACTATCAACCGCCACCATCATAACAGTCACTATAATACCAACTATCACCACTAACATTACTAATATCTAACATCAATCATAGTCACCGCAACCACCATTATAAACCATTCCACTATCACTAACAAACATAAATAGTTTTTTCAATTAAATAATAATTTATTGTATTAAATTACACATTTTTCTAATATATAATTAGTTTTTTTATTTGGATTGTATTTTTTATTTTATTATATATACAAATAATTTATTTTTTGTACATTCAGATATTGAAAAACAATTAGTCTTAATCATTCAATTTTCAGATCTAGAGACAACATCTTAATTATTTAGATGTGCATTCAGATTCAGACGTTTGAATCTTAAAAACAAATGCCGCATAAGTCTGAGAAGGATCCACAGGAATTCCTTGACATGGTGCAGAAGGTAACAAGCATTAAGGGGGTAACTGCTAGTGAGAATGCTGAGTTATCTGCCTATCAGTTGCAAGATGTAGCTCATACATAGTTTAAGTAGTGGAAGGTAGAGAGAGGCATAGATGCAGGGCCTATAGAATGGGAAGAGTTCGCTACTGCCTTCTTAGATAAGTTTTTTTCATTGGAGTTGAGAGGGCTAAGGTGTTAAAGTTCATCAACCTGAAGTAGGGCAACCTTAGTGTGAAAGAGTACTCCCTCAAGTTTACTCAGTTGGCCAGGTATGCTCCTCATGTGGTAGCTGATAGCAGGTCTAAGATAAGCAAGTTCATGTTTGATGTCTTTGATAGTATGGTCAAAGAGTGTAGGATCGCAATACTGATTAAGGAGATGGAATTGTCTAGGTTGATATTCCATGCTCAATAGATTGAGGAGTATAAGACTAAAGAGGAAGAGAGGGAGAACAAGAGGGATAAAACAGGTAGTTTTAGTTTTGCTCAGCCGAAGTCAGAAGGTGGTAACCGTCCTCAATTTTGTTCAAAATCTTCAGTCCCATCTCTGTCTTCGGCTAGTGCACTGATGCACAAATTCAATAATTATAATAAGGATAGGGGCTAGGATCTAAATCTTAGGGTAGTGTAAACTGTGCCCGAACAAATCCTCTTTATCTATGGTAGAAACTATCAGGGTGTCTGCAAGGCTGGTGGTAATGTGTGTTTTGGATGTGGTAAACTAGGAAATAAGATCAGAGAGTGTCCTCAAGTGGGTTCACTGAGTCAGCATAATCATCTCCTAGTTCAGTCGAGCCACCCATCTCAGTAGGGTGCCGCTTCCAGTGCCACCAGCGGGCAGTACCCAAATAGGCTCTATGTACTTTAGTCCCGACAGGATCAGTAGAAGTCTCCTGATGTAGTTACTGGTATGTTACAAATATTTTATTTACATGTTTATGCTTCGTTAGATCTCAGATCTTCTCTATCTTTTATAACTTCTTACATAGCTGTCAACTTTGTAGTCAGCGCTGAAATCCTAATAAAGACTTTCTCAGTCTCTACCTGTAATACCCCATACATTCTTAGCTCATCTCAGCCCTTAGTAATGTGCCTATAGAACTTAGAACGTAAAAATAAAGCTTAGAGTTGAGGGATTAAGTTATTTTTGACTCCATGTAAGCTTCAAGGATTTTTAAGTTGACCTTTCGGGCTCTGAGTTGATGATTTTTAGTTGAATTACATTCAGGGATGTAATTAGTATGTCTCGGGTAAGTTTTGGATTTTTTGGACAAGGTTTGGATTGCATTTGAACTAGATAGGTAGTAGCTCATCGCGATTAAGCCATTACACAGTGAGTACGGAGGTGAGGAAGCTACCACATTGTAGTAGAGGCCAAATCAGCAAAGGTCAGTTTCTAGAGAGCCACCGTATCATAGTGGATTTTGCGATGAAGGGCTCACTGCATCACGGTGATGCCCAAATCAATATTTGTTAGAAATTAGTGAGTCACTATGATTCCATTGTGTCTCGGTGGGTATCATGATGAGCCACTCACCACATCATGGTGAGGCCTTAAACGATACTCCAGTTTCAAACTTAAACTTCTAAAGGGCATCTTAGTCTTTTTCCAAGCCACCAAATCGTGAAAAACAAAAGATTAAACCTATTCTAAGCATCTTATACCCATTATTCATCAAATTACTCTCCAAGAAAACCCTAGGCTTCATCATTCAACTTCAAGATAATCCAAGATTTCACCATTCTTTTTCAAAGATAATCCAAAATTCAAGGTTCCCAATTCAAGAACTTATGAGACAATGTAGCACATAGATTATATGTGAGTGATTTCAAAGATGCTCAGTGCTACTCATAGTCTTGAACACCGTGTAATATCTCGAGATCCTTTTTAGGGCATTACAAACTTGGTGTTAGAGCCTAAGGTTATTAGAGTTCTAGGGAGTCAGACAATCTGCATTACGTAGTCTTGATCATGAATGTGAAGCACGCCACATTGATAAGAAAAAGGCTATGGGACATTTTTAGGAAATCATCTCTTTCTTTCATGATCTATCATGTCCATCTTCTTTTAACTCGCGCTTTTTTATGGCAGTTGAATATGCCTCTTTGTTGAGCTACCACTGCAGAAATGATAACTAGCCACCCAGCCTGCTGACCCTCTAAATAAGAATGTATCCCATACTGAATTTTGAGCTGCCTTTCAGGAATTGGCCTAAGTTGTGACTGTTAATGTTTAGGGCAACCATCAGGGGGCATTTATACTTCAGCAGAATGGTGATTTAGAAACAGCCAAAATCTGAGACTTTTTAAGAATGAATTCGCCAGAGTTTTTTAGGTCAAAAGAAGGTGAGGACCCATAACT
Source organism: Capsicum annuum (assembly GCF_002878395.1). Classification (NCBI taxonomy): domain Eukaryota; kingdom Viridiplantae; phylum Streptophyta; class Magnoliopsida; order Solanales; family Solanaceae; genus Capsicum; species Capsicum annuum. Next base: position 57,610,653 of record NC_061117.1, read on the forward strand.
TTATTTTGATAAGATAAAGAAGATCACTCAGATTATGCATGTTATTGAAGAGGAAAGTGTAGAGTTAGAATCCTAAAGATTGAAGGATATAGCATATGATTGGGTAGTTATGTGGAAGAATGGTAGAGGTGATAATGCAGCTCTTATAAGTTGGCAGGTGTTTGAAGATGCATTTCTAGACAGGTTCTTTCTGCATAAAATGAGAGAAGCTAAGGTAGAGGAGTTTGTGAACCTAAGGCAGGGCTTAATGACAATGAAGGAGTACTTTCTTAGGTTCAACCAGTTGTCTAAGTATGCCCCTGATACGATGGCTGAACCTAGGGCGAGTATGAGTATGTTTGTTACTGGAGTATCTAGTTTGGTAGTCAAGGAGTGTAAGACTACCATGCTTATTGGGGACATGGATCTTTCTAGATTGATAATTTATGCCCAGAATATTAAGGCAGAAAAATTGACGGGAAAAGAGAGAGAAAATAAAAAGGCTAGAACCAGGCAGTTTGAGTATGGCCAGAAAACGTTTGAAGGGGGAAATCATTTATAGTTTCTGAATCGTTCATCTATGCCAACCCCATCTTCATCTAGAGCTCCCACTCCCAAATCTAGACAAAAGCAATGGGATAAGACTTTTATGTCTAGATCTTAGAATAGTGTGAGTGGAAAACCCATTTATCCTCCATGTGCTAAGTGTGGTAAGAATTATCTTAGTGAGTACTTGTTAGGACAGAAAAGTTGTTATGGTTGTGGTAACTTGGGTCATGGAATCAAAGAGTGTCTACATGATAAGCATGGAACAGGGATGTTTATCCCTAGACTCAGGCTACAAGTTCACCAGCTCCTCTAGCTCATCCATCCCTCCTCAAGGCGCATCATCCAGTACTAGTGGCGGTCAGTACTAGAATCAGTTTTATGCTTTACCATCCCATCAAGAGCATAAGGATTCACCAGATATTGTTACTAGTATGCTTCGTGTCTTTCATCTTGATGTTTATGTGTTGTTAGACACTGGGTCAAATTTCTCTTATGTGACCCCACAAGTTACAGTAAATTTTGAAATAGGTCCTGAAAAGATCTCTGAGCCCTTTTTATTTGCTACCCTAGTGGGTGGGTCAGTTGTTACAAAATAGATTTATAGAAAGTGTCCTATCACTGTCCTTCATAAAATCATGTTAATAGATTTAATAGAGTTAGATATGATCAACTTTGACCTTATTATTGGTATGGATTGGATCCATTCCTATTATGTATCCATAGATTGTCGCACCCGAGTGGTGAAGTTTTAGTTTCCAAATGAGCCAGTCTTTGAGTGGAAAGGTAATTTAGAGTCTCCTAAGAGTCATTTCATATCCTATATTAAGGCCAAAAAGTTGATCTCTAAAGGCTGGATTTATCATCTAGTTTGAGTTAAAGACACTAAGTCTGAGGCTCCAACAGTTCAATCAGTTTGTGTATTCAATGAGTTTCCAAAAGGTTTTCCTGAAGATTTACTAGGGTTACCTCCCTACAGAGAAATAGAATTCAATATTAATCTTCTTACTGATACTCAGCCCATCTCCATTCTTCCATATTGTACGTCTCTATCCGAGTTTAAAAAGTTAAAGGAGAAACTCAAAGATCTTTTAGGTAAAGGTTTCATAAGGCCCAGTATCTCTCCATGGGGCACTCCCATCCTATTCGTGTGAAAGAAAGATGGTTCTATGCGAATGTGCATTGACTATCATCAGCTGAATAAAGTCACAGTCAAAAACAAATATCCTTTTCCTAGGATTGATGACTTATTCGACCAACTATAAGGTGCAAGTTATTTTTCCAAGATAGACCTTAGATCCGGCTATCATTAGCTTAGAGTAAGGGAATATGAAAGTCCAAAAATAGCTTTCAGAACTATTATGGTCATTTTGAGTTTCTAGTCATTCCATTTGGTCTTACCAATGCCCCAGCAGCCTTCATGGACTTGATTAACATAGTGTTCAAACAATATTTGAACACGTTTGTCATAGTCTTTATCGATGATTCTTGTCTATTCTTCTAGTGAAGATGACCATGAAAACCACCCTATAATTATGTTGCAAACTATTAGAGATCACCAATTGTTTGCCAAATTCAATAAATGTAAATTTTGTCTAAGATCAATAGCTTTCCTCAGTCATATTGTTTCCAGCGATGGTATTAGAGTTGATCCCCAAAAGACAGAAGCAATAAGAAATTGGCCCTCTAGACCTATGTCTTAGTTAGACATCTGAAGTTTCTTAGATTTAGTTGGCTATTATAGATGCTTTGTTAAGTGTTTTTCTTTTATTCCATCCCCAATGTCTAGATTAACTCAGAAGAATGCTAAGTTTCAGTGGTCGGATTCCTGTGAGAAGAGTTTTCAGGAGTTGAAGACTCGACTCAGCTCAGCCCTAGTTTTAGCACTGCCTGATGGTACAGATGGGTTCGTTGTATATTATGATACCCTTATAATCAGTCTCGTTTATGTTTTGATGTAGAGAGGTAAGGTTATATCCTATTCCTGTAGACAACTTAAGCCTCATGAAAATAACTACCATACCCATGACCTTGAGTTAGCTGCTGTGATGTTTGCATTGAAAATTTGGAGGCACTATCTTTATGGGATGCATGTTAATGTGTTTATGGATCATAAAAGCTTGCAATATGTATTTACTCAGAGGGATTTTAATCTTCATCAGATAAGGTAGTTAGAATTGTTGAAGGATTATGATATAAGTGTGTTGTATCATCCGAACAAGGCTAATATAGTGGTAGATGCCCTTAGTAGATTATATATGGGTAGTGTTACTCATGTGGATAATGATAAGAGAGATCTAGTTTTAGAAGTTCACCGGTTAGCTAGATTGGGTGTGAGGTTAGTTGACTCAGCTAAAGGTAATGTTTGGGTTCAGAGTAGTTCAGAATCTTTTCTAGTTGCTGAAGTGAAGGAGAAGCAGGATAAGGATATTAGTTTGGTCAAGCTGAAGGGTTCAGTTAAAGACCAAAAGGTTGAGGTTTTCACCCAAGGGGGAGATGGTGTATTGAGATACCAGAGTAGATTGTGTGAGCCATGTGTTGATGATTTAAGGCAGCGGATCATGGAAGAAGCGCATGGTGCACGTTACTTCATTCATCTAGGAGCCACCAAGATGTACCACAATTTGCGGGAAGTCTATTAATGGAGCGGTATAAAGAGAGATATAGCAGAGTTTGTAGATAAGTGTGCAACTTGCCAACAGGTTAAGGTAAAGAACCAAAGACCTAGTGGAACATTGCAGGAGTTTGGTATTCCCACTTGGAAATTAGAAGAGGTGAATATGGGCTTTGTGACTGGATTACCCCATTTTTGTCATCACCATGATTTGATTTTGGTTATTATAGACAGATCGACCAAATCAACCTATTTTTTGCCAGTTCACATGTCCTACACAGCTGAAGATTATGCTTAGTTGTATATTGTAACACCCCATATTTTTGGGCTAGAATTCAAACTGTTGATCCTAAGTATACAGAACAAAGTCCAATGATTTTATGTCAATATATGGGTGATGATCAATACTATTGTGTGAAAATGTCCTTTTATATCATTCGAGGTCATAAAAATTATCCAAACTCAAAGACGAGTTGAGAACACTTCTATTGATTAAATTATAGCGAATATGTCATCTTGGGTCAAATTTCAATGAACATTAGTCTTTGTACATAATGAGTTACACAGACTACTATATATCGAAAGAAATATCTTTGAATCTTCTTTCAAACGCATTTGGTTTCACCTTAATCCGATATCGGAGCGAAATGTTATACCAATTTTACTCTAGAATTTTAGCCTGTCAACAAAGTGACGACCTGAGCTAACGGGCCGTCACCTATATGATGACTTATCAGCCCAAGTCATCAGCCTTAGGTAGAAAACATCAAATTCCAGCTTCCAAGTGATGACCTGGGGTGACGGTCCATCACCTAAGTGATGAATTATCATCCCAAGTCATCACCCATGACCTCACTCGATCAAACTCATCCTTGAACAGTTTTGGAGGGGTATTTTGGTATTTTCCCTCACCTCTCATGACATAAAACACCCCATACACATACTTAGTCATTATAAATCCATTTCAACAGCCCTTAACCCTCTTTATTCCCAAAAAAATGATTAGGGTTTCTTCTTAAGGTAATCTCCTAAGAATTTCAAAACTCCATTACACTCTTTACAAGATTAGCAAGAATTTAATGCTCCAATCCAAGAACGTTCAAAAAAAGTCAATTCTCTTTAAATATTAAATCTCTAACGTATGTTAGATGTTCATCCATGGGCCTTTCTCACTCATGGAGTCCAAGAATCCATTTTTAAGATTTAAATCATGAGATTACATGTTTACAATAAACTATCTCCATGAATCCTTATGGTTTTAGATTATACATGATGTTTACAAGGAGTTGTTGTTGAAATTAAACTTAAAATGTTAGATTGATGATTTTTTCATGTTAAATCCCTAAATTATGGTTTAGTATTATAGCCATGTGATTATCATATATTTTAAACTATTCCCATGCTTAAGTCATGTATTGTAAGTGTTTGATGAAATGCTTCAAAGAATCAGTTTTGAATATTGACAACATGTCTGTCCTCAATGTTTTAGTATTATTTTTCTATTATTGCTACCGAGTCCTGGGGGTTTGATTTTCAAAAATTTAGTTGTTTTACTTAGTTTTCAGTACCCATAAAATAATTTTAGAATATACCATAAGCATTATCAGTTTTTCCAGTCATCATAATCAATTAAACATAAATCAGTTAAGAATTTAGTGTCCTTCAGTTGGGAGTACCATTTATCACCGAGCGAATGTAGGGATGGCGGCTTCCCCGGCAGTTAGGCAGAGTAGTTAGTAGTAGTCCCTGTGTTATTCAAATGCATAGCCAGTATAAGATGAGGAGTCACCCATTGGATTAGGCTTGACTACCTCCCAAGGGTCACCCGTCAGATTAGGCTTGACCCCTTCCAGGTGTCACCCATCAGTTTAGGCTTGACATCCTGGTTTATAGTAGCCTAGTGTATCCACACAGACATTATTAGTATCTGTGGCACGGTACTAATACCCTTTCAACTGGGTTACAGGTTGAACCCCAATTAGTTCAGAGCTGGGCATGTCGGTTAGATCATATCTCCCACAGTTTTAGTTTCAGTATTCAATACAGAACTCAGTTCAGTTTTTCTTGACCATAACATACAGTTTATCAATTATCAGATTTTAGTATTTCAGTTATAGACTATATCAGAAACATATTATATGCTTGGTCATGAATTCTCATATTTTACAGCTTTTATGCATTGATATTCAGTAATCTCATGCTAACCAATCGATCATTTCTTTATGTATGTTCACTAAGTTATCTCATATTATTTAGCTAGTTATTACTTCATATTCAGTTATCCCATGCTATTCATTCAGACAGTTACTACTCATGCACATGAAACCATGAATGTTATCCTACCTTAATTAGCATACTAGAATATTCAAAAAAATGATTGCATACTCGTTTCTTGCGCTATGATGTTTCATATCATAGGTTCAGATGCTCAGGTTCCCAACAATACCTAGTTATCCCAGTGCACTAGTAAAGAGGCGGTGGTGAATCCTCATGTTCCAAGGACCTATTATGTTATTTTAGTTTCTCAATTTTAGCAGACATTCGGAGTTAGGTAGGGACTTTTCCCATTAACTCCTTAGTTATCCAGTTAGAGGCTTTCAGACTAGTACAGATAGTTAGTCAGTTTTTAATATCTTTTAAGACGTTAACATCATGTTTCAGTATTGATTATAGTTTTTAAAGCTTATGGAATTTCTGTAAATTTTGCATATGTTTTCTTTGAAATTTTATTCAGTGCTCACAACAGGTACCAGTCATGGGTTAGCTTGTGATCTTTTGGGACCGTAAGCACCGTGTGGCATCCAGGGTGTATTTTTGGGTCGTTACAAACTTGGTATCAAAGCCTAATATTTTAAAGTGTCATAGAGAGTCTAAAATTTGTGTCAAGTAGAGTCTTATGCATGTGTGAAGAGCGCCACACTTATGGACATGAGGCTACAAGGAATTTTAGGAAAAGTTTCCCTTCTTTCATAGCTCAGATCGTACTATGGAAAGGTCCTCTGAGAAATTTATAAAGATTCTCACTTTTGATTTATTAATTCCAGCCCTGCCTTATTTTCAAGGTAACAAAAACAATAAATCTTAAATCCCTACAGATAGAGCTTTCTTAGACAGTCCCAACAGACAGTTATGGGATTTCCATAGGTTCAAAAGTATGCCATTAGTTTCGTTATGTTCCAATGTTTTAAAGATTTCATTCATGATCATGAAAACTCAGGCACTAACCTAAAGTAAGTTGTGCCCTCAGATCTGTTCTCAGTATTCTAAGATAGCATAGGACCTAGAGTTAGAAGCAAGAAATTAGGAGTTTAGCAACAGTAGTGGAGTTGGGATAGTGTTATCTGAATTTGAATAGATTATATTTCATGGGGCTAGTTTTATGAAAGGGGAATTAGTAGGCTTGAGGCAGTGTATGCAAGAACTTAAGTTTGTTTATTTGAAATGTATGTTGTGGATGTGATATTTGTAGGCTATCATGAAAGTAGTATGGTTATTTAAGATTTGGGGATATCCATGTTTTGTGTTAGAATCTAAGTTTGAATCTTTGAAGGTTGAGCTAATGGAAAGAAGATTTGAAAATTCTAAGTTAGTCAGTGTTTAAGTTATTGTATGATGAATAATGGGGCTATAGAAAGTTAACAGTTCTATCTCAGAAGAAAGTACGGGCGGCGGGTTTTACACTATTAGGTGTAGTTTTTCAAGGTGAGTTCATCATTTATGCATATTGTTATACCCCATATTATAAGGTAAAGTGGTGATAGTTCAGTTTAGAATTGTTGATTTAATGGTTCACAGGCTTGGAATGATAACTTTAAGCTTAGGGGGAGATAACAGAACAAGTAACCAATTCAGGCTTTCAGATTTTAGTAGTAATGTCAGTATGTGTAGAAAAGCAGTAGGAGAGGATGATGCCCAACCTGTTCTTTTCAAAGTACAAGGTTTCTCGATCATCATGATATCTACTCATGCCTTACATATCATCCCTATGATCATAGCTTATATTCATGCACTTTACAGAAAATCAGATGCGCTTCCAATTCCTAGTAAAAGGAGTTCCAGTTCACCCAACAGTCCAAATCATATTCCATGAAGTTATGAACTCCAAACTCAGGGCAAGCAGCTCATAACTCATTTATTCATGCTTTACAGTATGTTTAGTTCCAGTACTCATGGTACACTCCTAATGAACAACAAAATTCAGATTTATGTCAAGTACATCCTAAGGTTAGATCTCTTTATAAATCTATAGTGTTGACATTCTATTTCTCAAGCCTTTTTTAAGTGTCAAGTTCTATATAGTATTCATTCATACTTTAACTCCTCATGTTTTAGTCTTTTAGTGATCTCTACTTATGAAATGATGTAGTGATGAGCAATTTCTTAGATGGGAGAGAGTAAATATTTCATATTAAGGAAAGATTCTTGCATACTTGTTTTACTCGAGGCTGTAGTTATGAATATAGGCTTGAATGTCATGATGGTATCTAAGTGGATAAATGCATTATGCATTAGTGAATGGCTAGTAAGAGGTTATATTTAGTTGTTGAAGGGGAAATCAAAATTTTTCATGAGATAAGAAGTTGTGAAACTACAGAGTGTATTGAATTCATAACTCAAACTAGTATTACAGTGTTATGTGTGCATTTTATAGATTCGAGTAGGCTTGAAAACAGTGGGGAATTCAGTCCAACTCAAACCTCAGTAGATAGAGTTATTAGTGCCCATGTGAATATTTTAAGTAGTCTTATGTGAAGTGCATTATTAAGGTGAAAGGTTCAGTTGAGAGAGTATTAGAGGAGTATGTCTAAGCTTGAAATTTAGTAATTGCAGTGCATAAGGCATAGTAGCTCTATCCTAGCTAATGTTTTGTAGGCCTGTGTTTCATACTAAAGAATTTTAGCCATGTTTGATTTCTTATTTAGATGCCTTATACAGAATGCCTAGATTCTTTGCTCTCTAAGTCATTAGAACTTCATAGAAAGTGTATCGAAGAAATACTCTAGTTAAGTATATGCTTTCATTATGATTTAGTTTGTATAGCCAGTAATTCAGATTAGCAGTCAGACATATAGGTTCTTATGGCTTTTTAGTCGTTCGATCTAGTCTTACTATATGAAGTTTCATGAATATGTCCATTTTAAGTGATAGTTTGTTCGTATCCATGTGGATTGTGAATCCATTTTGGTTCATGCATTATACATCAGTGTTAGATTCCAGATATTTAGTCATGATTCAGTTCCTAAGTGTCCCATGCATCATCTAAGTCGTTCCTTAGTAATTCAGAAAAGTCAATATTATTCGGGGGACAAACTATCCCAAGGGGGATATTTTGTAATACCCCAAGTTTTCATGGACTAAATCTCTCATATTTTCTTCATGATAACCAGATCTAGCTTGAGGTAATAGTTATTCAAAAAGTGACTCTAGTTTCTTTCTCAGCCTTACAACTATTCTCATTTCAGTGCATGTACCCATGAGGCCAGTTCAGTTCAGGTATCATACCCAGACTTCGTTATGCAATCACGTTCACATTTATATATGTTCAAGTTCTGTATATCCTCTAAGTTACCTTATTATAGTACTCTCATCCTAACAAGCCTTATTTGTGGACGAATGTTCCCAAGGGGGAGATATTGTAACACCCCACATTTTTGGGCTCGAATTCAAACTGTTGTTCCTAAGTATACAGACCTAAGTCCAATGATTTTATGTCAATATATGGGTGATGATCAATACTATAGTGTGAAAATGTCCTTATATATCACTCGAGGTCATAAAAATCTCCAACCTCAAAGACTAGTTGAGAACACTTCTATTGATTAAGTTTCAGCGAACATTTAATCTTGGTTCAAACTTCAATGACCATTACTCTTTGAAAATAATGAGTTACGTAGACTACTATATATCAAAATAATGATCTGTGAATCTTCTTTCCAATGCACTTGGTTTTACCTTAATCCAATATCGGAGAGAAAAGTTATACCTATTTTACTCCAGCATTTCATCCTGTCAACAAAGTGACGACTTAAGCTGACGGGCCATCACCTATGTGATGATGTATCATACCAAGTCATCAGCTTACAAGTGACGACCTGGGGTGATGGCCCATCACCTAAGTGATGACTTATCAACCCAAGTCCTCACCCATTACCTCACTCGATCAAACTTACCCTTGAATAGATTCAGAGGGGTATTTTGGTATTTTCCCTAACCTTCAATGACATAAAACACCCCATACAAGTACTTAGTCATTATAATTCAGTTTCAAAAGCCCTTAACCCTCTTTATTCCTAAGAACAAGATTAGGGTTTCTTCTTCAGGTAATCTCCCAAGAATTTCAAGACTCCATTACATTCTTTACAAGATTATCAAGAATTTAAGGTTCCCAATCCAACAACGTTCAAGAAAAGTCAATTCTCTTTCAAGATTAAATCTCTAAGGTATGTTAAATGTTCATCCATGATCCTTTCTCACCCATGGAGTCCAAAAATATATTTTTAAGATTTAAATCATGACTGTACATGTTTACAATAAATTATCTCCATAAATCCTTATAGTTTTTTATTATACATGTTGTTTACAAGGAGTTGATGTTGAAATTCAACTTTAATCGTTAGATTGATGATGTTTTCATGTTAAATCCCTAAATTATAGTTTAGTATTAAAGCCATTTGATTATCATATGTTTAAACTATTCCCATGCTTAAGTCATGCATTGCAAGTGCTTGATGAAATGCCTCAATGAATGAGTTTTTAATATTGACTACATGTCATGTCCTCAATGTTTTAGTATGATTTTGCTATTATTGCTATCGAGTCCTGGGGGCTTAAATACCCAAAATTTAGCTGTTTTACTTAGTTTTTAGTTCCCACAGAATGATTTTAGAATATACCATGAGAATTATAAGTTTCGCCAGTAATCATAATTAGTTTAACTTAGATCAATTCAGAATTCAATGTCCTTCAGTTGGGAGTAGGATTTAGGGCTGAGCAAATACAGGGATAGTGGCTTTCCCATTAGTTAAGAAGAGTCATTAGTAGTAGTTCCTGTGTTCTAGAACTGCATAGCCAGCATATGAAGAAGAGTCACCCATCGTATTAGGTTTGACTACCTCCCAAGGGTCACCCGTTAGATTAGGATTGACTTCACCCAGGTGTCATTCGTCAGTTTAGGCTTGACATACTAGTTTTTAGTAGTTTAGTGTATCCACATAGCCATTGTTAATACTCGTGGCAAGGTACTAATACCCTTTCAACTGGGTTACAGGTTGAACCCCACACAATTCAGAGCGGGGAATGTCTGTTAGATGATACCTCCCATAGTTTCAGTTTCAGTATTCAGCATAGAACTCCGTTAAATTTTTCTTAATCATAGCATAAAGTTTATCAGTTATTCAATTATCATATTTCAGTATTTCAGTTACAGTCTATTTTTGAAACATATTATATGCTTGGTCATGCACTCTCAAATTTTACAGCTTTTATGCATTGATATTCAGTAATCTCATGCTAACCAGTCAGTCTTTACTTCAACTATGTTCACTAAGTTATCTCATATTATTTAGCTAGTTATTACTTTATGTTCAGTTAACCCATGCTATTCATTTAGACAGTTACTGCTCATGCACATGAAACCATGAATATTAGCCTACCTCAATTAGCATACCAGTATATCAAAAAAACTGATCGCATACTCGTATTTTGTGCTATGATGTTTCATATCATAGGTTCGGATACTCAGGTTCCCGATCGTACCCAGTTATCCCAACGCACTAGTAACAGCAGCAGCGGTGAGTTCTCATGTTCCAAGGACTTGTTATATTATTTAGTTTCTCTGTATTAGTAGACAGTCGAAGTTTGTTAGGGGTTTATCCCATGAACTCCTCAGTTATTCAGTTAGAGGCTTTCAGACTAGTACAGATAGTTAGTAGTTTTTTAGTATGTTTTAAGACGTTAACATCATGTTTTAGTATTGATTATAGTTTTTAAAATCTTATGGCATTTCTGTTAAAGTTTGCATATGTTTTGTTTGAGATTTTATTCAGTGCTCATAGCAAGTACCAGTCATAGGTTAGCTTGTGGTCTTTTGGGATCATAAGCACCGTATGGCGACCAAGGTGTATTTTTGGGTCGCTACAAACTTGGTATTAGAGCCTAAGGTTTTAACGTGTTCTAGGGAGTCAAAAAGTTCCATCAAGTAAAGTCTTGTGCATGTGTGTAAAGCGCACCACACTTATGGACAGGTGATAACACTCAACTTACACGTCAATTTAGTGCAACGCAGTTGACGTCAACATACTTACCCAACTTTGGAGTCGGGGTCTAATCCACGTAGAACAGTGTGAGTGGTGATTAAACTAATTTAAAACTAAAGCTATAAGTTGAATTCAAACAAATGATACAAAAAGATAAAATGGGGGATTTCAATGATCAAACAAATGTTAAGGTTGTCACTTGCTTTAGAACTCAAAGCCAAAATTTTAATAGTTCAAATCAATGATAAAGAAAAACTGGGGTTGTGATCACTATGATTACTAATCTCCATTAAATAATAACTATAGCATTGGGTTCTCATGACTTGCGGGAAACACTAGATTATCAATTTCGACAGTCCATCTAAGTGTTTCTCAACCTACCTAGATGTTGAACTCCCTAATTCTCTCGAACTTAGGGAAACATTCTATTCATACTGATTAATCTCAAGTTAATCAATCTTGTTACAACATTAACCATTAGATAAGAACTTAGCCTTCTCAAATCCTCGTTGATAATTCACTACCTTTAGTTTATTTCTCAATTCGAGCAAATCAACATAAGTCTAGATCTATTGTTTGCAGCCAATAAATAACAATCATAACAAAGGAATTATCAAAATGTCCCCACAATCACTCAAACCCTAATCAACTATTAAATCCATCGAGAAATAATCATAGATCCCACAACCCTAGTTGTGGGTTTAAGTGCCACATGAAAAAGAAAGAGATAGCAATAATTTTATTCATCATTCAAAGCAATTAAACTTAAAAAAGATGAAGTCTGAAGTTGATTCTCTTCCAAGTTCAAGAGAACATTCCCACAAACAAATCAAAGAGTTGAAAATTAAATTCTAAGTTAAGAGAGCCAAAAAGAAAAGTAAACTCCCTTTTCGAATAAGTTCCAGATGTTCCTCCCCCTTTTTTCTAATTAGAAAACCCTAACATATGCTTTAAATACTTCCTCCTAATTGTGGAAATAAAATCACAGATCACGGTATTTTCTCCGAACAGACGATGATGTGTGTGACGGCTTATCAGGAGTCTGACGACTTATTACGAATGTCGTCAGCTCCTTTTAACTTTTGACAATATCTGCCTTAGGTTAACGATGAGATGTGACATCTTATCAGACATGTGACGACTTATCAGAATTGTCGTCGCTTCGTAACTTCAAATCCCATTCCCTGCCTAAGCCTAAAGGAGAGCCTGATGGCTTATCACACTTCTGATGGCCTATCACATATGTCATCATGAATTCCAGCTGAAGTTTATTCTCTGTCTAAGCCTAACGACGAGCCTAATGGCTTATCACACTTCTGACGACCTATCACAGATGTCGTCACGAATTCTAGCTGAAACCCATTATCTGTCTAAGGCTGACGATAACTTTGATAGCTTATCATAAGGCTGACGACTTATCAAACAAGTCATCAACTATACTTCCCTCTCTTCTTGCTCAAAAATCAACTCTTTTACTTCCATTATTGTTGGTTCTCTTGCATCTTGACTTTTACTGCAATATCAAACAGAAAATAATCAAAAATGATAAAAGTTGCTTAAAACTTTGCAATTATTCTTAGTTAAAAGCCTCAAATATGTTAGCATCTGCTCACACATCAACACCCTCAACTTAAAACAATTATTTATCCTCAAGCAACTAAAACACAACCAAGAGAATACAAAGTACATTCGACAGTCAACCATCCATATTATCTCAAAACATCTTCACCATCTCCAAGGTCAATTAATTTTAAAAAAAAACAACTATGCGTATTATTGAAGAACAATAATGTGACACACAGGAATCAAGATATGGCATCAATTCAGCAACAACAACCATGCATGTACCAAGATCACACTATCCAAATAAGTTAGCAATTAGCAACGTAACCAGTGTGCCCTTACAACAAAGGGGTCCCTCCTCACTCATATGTGAACTTAGGCATGTCAATGTAGGGATGGTCAAGATACACTCACTCTCAGAAATAAGTTCCAGTTGGAACTATACTATTTTTGGGGTCTCACTTATCAACCTTTACCTTAGTTCTCCCTTTCTTGATTACACATAAGCCTGATGGGTGCGATCTTTTTGACAATTATTTCTTCTCTTTCACAACTTTTCTTTTCTTATTCTTTTTCCACTGCACCCATCGTTTTATTCTTTTCTTTTATTCTATCTTTCTTCATACTTATTTTACATCACGTACCCCTATGGTAGCCGCCCTTAACTTAGGCTATTTGCCTAAGTCAAAGTGTACAATATCCAAGGAGGACCAGGGCAAAAATAGGTTCATTGTGATACAAATAGGAAGGTGATAGGATCAAGGGATATGATTCACACATAGAAGGTCATTTAGTCTAAAAGTGGACTAATATAAACAAAATCCTATGATCCTTTCCTAACCGCTATCCTACAACCAAGGCAAGACCAACCAGGCAAATTATGTATTTAACACACAATGAGAACTAGGTAGTATATCACATACACACGACACAAAGGTACATCATAAGCTACTACCCATTCGGTTCATGAAATTATTTAGCAATGGTTATCATGTCACTAGTACTAATAACATAACAAGATGGACGGTGTTCACACATAAATATATATCACACAGTTATAAAATAGACCATTGGAGAGGTGTTCAAAAATCAACAAAAGCATGTTAACTTCCTAAGGTACTTGTAATTCTCCTAGTCAACTATAATATTTTACAAAAAACCAGAATACGCCTAAACATGTTAGCACTACAAGGAATAAGACTCTGGGGAAAAGAGGCACGACAACAAAAACCCCAAGAGGACATCAACACCCACAAGTATCCCCACCCTCAACTTAAAATCATGCAATGTTCCAATGCGTCAAACCAAAACAAGAGAGTTAGAAACATGCCTGTGGCACCATAGGTGCGAAGATCTGATGTCAAGTACATAATACGAATACAAACAACAAAATACCTTGGGTTGCCTCCCAAGCTGCACCTAATTTAGTGTCGCAGCATGACTCAACTCAGATTTTTACTCTACCTTGAGGATATGAATTTCACCCCTAACTTAGAGTCCATCTTCTTACCTCGATCATAAGGGGTGGTACAAAAATTAAAAATTCGAGTAATGGATTGAGCAGGGTAAACCACTCGGCCTTAAAGTGAGGTGTGTTTTTATGTTGCTTGTCTAATGTAAAATCCAGAATATAGGATTCTTGTTCCTCATATTCACACTCTTCTACTATTTTAAATGATTCAACAGACAAGATATCATCTAAATATAATGTAGAAAAGTGCTTCAAATGCGGCCCAACAAATCCTACTTCAAAATTTACACTATCCTCAACACCTTCTCTTTTATTCACCTTCTCAATATTAGTCTCAAGATCAAGATAACAATCGAGTGACTGCAATTCTTGTGTTTTCTCCATAAAATGGCTAATGTCCTCCTTATATTCTTCTTTGTTTAGCCATTGTAGTCATGGTGGTAGTGGTAACTCGTTCAGCTCTACCCACAAATAGCTTGATTCTCTAAAATTCGTTTTATCAATTTATCTATTTGAATCATGATAGCACACATATCTTCAGAATGATCACTTTGACCATAAGCCAAACACCAAGTTACAGTCTGTTCCCCAGTTAGAACAATGTCGCATCATATTGTGAAGGTCCCGTCCACGCACTTCAATCTGAATCTGGATAGTAAGCCTTATAATGTGGTCCCCCATAATAATAACAGAATCGCTATCACTCAAAAACCTATCTATCCAGGCTGACATCTCAAGGAAGGTGTGAGAAAAAATAAAAATAAAAGGAAATAAAAATAAAAAAATAAACTAAACAAATATTTACAAGTTTGAATTCAAGCAAGTAAGCTAAAATTCCAAACCAACTCAATACGTCAAATTGTTGCCTGGCAACGACGCTATTTTTAATAACGCTCAGCTTACACGTTAATGTAGTACAAGGCGATCATCGTTAATATATTTACCCAACTTTGGAGTTGGGGTCGAATCCACAGAGAACAATGTGAGTGGTGATTAAACTAATTTGAAACTAAATCTATAAGTTGAATTCAAACAAATGATACGAAAAGATAAAATGGGAGTTTTCAATGATCAAACAAATGTTAAGGTTGTAACTTGCTTCAGAACTCAAAGCAAAAATTTCAATAGTTCAAATCAATGATAAAGAAAAACTAGGGTTGTGATCACTATGATTACTAATCCCCATTAAATAATAATTGTAGCATTGGGTTCTCATGACTTGCAAAAAAACACCAGATTATCAGTTTCGACAGTCCATCTAAGTATTTCTCAACCTAGATGTTGAACTCCCTAATTCTCTTGAATGTAGGGAAACATTCTATTCATACTGATTTATCTCAAGTTGATAATCTTGTTACAGCATTAACCATTAAATGAGAACTTAAACTTCCCAAATCCTCATTGATAATTCTCTACCTTTAGTTTATTTCTCAGTTAGAGCAAATCAACATAAGGTTGAATATATTGTTTGCAACCAATAAATAAAAATCATAATAAAGGAATTATTAAGATGTCCCCACAATCACTCAAACCCTAATCAACTATTAAATCCATGGAGGAATAATCATAGATCCCACAACCTAGTTGCGGGTTTTAGTGCCACATGAAAAAAAAGAGATACCAAAAATTTTATTCATCATTCAAAGTAATTGAACTTACAAAAGATGAAGTATAAAGTTGATTCTTTTCCAAGTTCAAGAGAAAATTCCCACAACCAAAGCAAAGAGTTGAAAATTGAATTCTAAGTTAAGAGAGCCAAAAAGAAAAGTAAACTCCCTTTTTGAATAAGTTCCATACGTTCCACCTCTTTTTTTAAAATTAGAAAACCCTAACATATACTTTAAATACTTCATCCTAATTATGGAAATAAAATCACAGATCATAGTATTTTCTCAAACAGACGATGATATGTGTGAGGGCTTATCAGGAGTCTGACAACTTATCAGGAATGTTGTCAGCTTCTCTTTACTTTTGACAATCTCTGACTTAGGTTAACGATGAGACGTGATGGCTTATTAGACTTGTGACGACTTATCAATATTTTCATCACTTCTTCACTTTAAATCCCATTCCCTAGCTAGGACTAAGACAAGCCTGACACTTATCATACTTCTGACGGCCTATCACAGATGTCGTTACGAATTCCAACTGAAGCCCATTCTCTGTCTAAGCCTAACGACGAGCCTGATGGCTTATCACACTTTTGATATCCCATCACAGATGTCATCATGAATTCCATCTGAAGCCCATTCTCTGTCTAAGCCTAACGGTAACTCTGATAGCTTATCACAAGGATAACGACTTATCAGATAAGTCATCAGCTATACTTCCCTCTCTACTTGCTCAAAATTCAACTCTTTTACTTTCATTATTGTTGGCTCTCTTGCATCTTGACTTTTACTACAATATCAAACAGAAAACAATCTAAAATGACAAAAGTTACTAAGACTTTGCAATTAATCATAGTTAAAAGACTCAAAGGTGTTAGCATCTACTCACACATCAACAAAAGGCTACGAGGCATTTTAAGAAAAGTTTTCCTTCTTTCATATCTCTGATTGTGCTATAGAAAGGTCCTCTAATAAATTTATAAAGATTATTATTTTTTCTCTATCCATTCCAGCCCTGCCTTATTTTCAAGGTAACAGAAATAATCAAGCTTAAATCCCTACAGATAGAACTTTCTTAGACAGTCCCCGCAGACAGTTGTGGGATTGCCGCAGGCTCAAAATTATACCATCAGTTTCGTTATGTTCCAAAGTTTTAAAGATTTTATTCATGATCATGAAAACACGTGTGCTAACCCAAAGTAAGTTGTGCCCTCAGATCCCTTCTTAGTATTCTAGGATAGCATATGACCTAGAGTTAGAAGCATGAAACTAGGAGTTTAGAAATAGTAGTGGAGTTGGGAAAGTATTATCTAAATTTGAACAAATTATATTTCATGGGGCTAGTTGTATGAAAGGTGAATTAGTAGGCTTGAGGTAGTGTATGCAAGAACTTAAGATTGTTGATTTGAAACGTATGTTATGGATGTGATATTTGTAGGCTATGATGAAAGTAGCATGGTTATTACAGATTTGGGGATATCCATGTTATGTGTTAGAATCTAAGTTTGAATCTTTGAAGATTGAGATAATAGAAAGAAGAGTTGAAAATTCTAAGTTAGTTAGTGTTTAAGTTATTGTATGATTAATATTGGGGCAATAAAAAATTATGATTTCTATCTTAGAAGAAAGTACTAACAGTGGGTTTTACACTATCAGGTGTAGTTTTATAGGGTGAGTTCATCATTTATGCATATTGCAATACCCCAGATTATAAGAAAAGTGGTGATAGTTCAATTTAGAGTTATTGATTAAGTGGTTCACAGACTTAGAATGATGACTTTAAGCTAATAGGGAGAAAATAGAATAAGTAACCAAGTCAGGATTTCAGATTTTAGTAGTAATGTCAGTATATGTAGAAAAGTAGTACGAGAGGATGATGACCAACCAGTTCTTTTCTCAGTTCAAGGTTTCTAGGTCATCACAATATCTACTCATGCTTACATATCAGTCGCATGATTATAGGTTATATTCGTCCACTTTACAAAAAATCATGTACACTTCCAGTTCCTAGTAAAAGGAGTTCTAGTTCACCCAGTAGTCCGAATCATATTCCATGAAGATATGAACTTCAAACTCAGGTAAAGCAGCTTGTGACTCATGTATTCATGCTTTATAATATGTTCAATTCTAGTACTCATGCTCCTCTCCTAATAAAGAGTGAAATTCAAATTTATGTCATGTACGTCCTAAGTTTAGATCTCTTGATGAATCTGTAGTGTTGTTATTCGATAGTATTCTAGGATAGCACATGACCTAGAGTTAGAAGCATGAAACTAGGATTTTAGAAATAGTAGTGGAGTTGGGAAAGTATTATCTCAATTTGAACAAATTATATTTCATGGGGCTAGTTGTATGAAAGGTGAATTAGTAGGCTTGAAGTAGTGTATGCAAGAACTTAAGATTGTTGATTTGAAACGTATGTTGTGAATGTGATATTTGTAGGCTATGATTAAAGTAGCATGGTTATTACAGATTTGGGGATATCCATGTTATGTGTTAGAATCTAAGTTTGAATCTTTGAAGGTTGAGCTAATAGAAAGAAGAGTTGAAAATTCTAAGTTAGTTAGTGTTTAAGTTATTCTATGATTAATATTGGGGCGGTAAAAAATTAAGATTTCTATCTCAGAAGAAAGTACTAGCAGTGGGTTTTGCACTATCAGGTGTAGTTTTACAGGGTGAGTTCATCATTTATCCATATTGCAATACCCCAGATTATAAGAAAAGTGGTGATGGTTCAGTTTAGAGTTATTGATTAAGTGGTTCACAGACTTAGAATGATAACTTTAAGCTAAAAGCGAGATGATAGAACAAGTAACCAAGTCAGGATTTCAGATTTTAGTAGTAATGTCAGTATATGTAGAAAAGTAGTACGAAAGGATGATAACCAACCTATTTTTTTCTCAGTTCAAGGTTTCTCGGTCATTACAATATCTACTCATGCTTACATATCAGCCGTATGTTCATAGGTTATATTCGTGCACTTTACAAAAAATCAGGTACACTTCCAGTTCTTTGTAAAAGGAGTTCTAGTTAACCCAGTAGTCCGAATCATATTCCATGAAGATATGAACTCCAAACTCAGGTAAAGCAGTTCGTGACTCATGTATTCATGCTTTATAATATGTTCAGTTCTAGTACTCATGCTCCTCTCCTAATAAAGAGTGAAATTCAAATTTATGTCATGTACGTCCTAAGTTTAGATCTCTTGATGAATCTGTAGTGTTGATATTCTATTCCTGGGCGTTTTTTAATTGTCAAGTTCTATATAGTATCCATTCATGCTTTAGGTCCTTATTTTTTAGTCTTTTAGTGACCTCACCTTATGAAATGATGTAGTGATGGGCAATTGCTTAGATGGGAGAGAGTAAATATTTCATGTTAAGGAAAGATCGTTGCATGCTTGTTTTACTCGATGCTGTAGATATAAATATAGGCTTGAATGTCATGATGGTGTGTAAGTGGATAAATGCATTACGCATTAGTGAATGGCTAGTAAGAGGTTGTATTTAGTTGTTAAAGGGGAAATCAGAATTTTTCATGAGATGAGAAGTTGTGAAACTACAGAGTGTATTAATTCATGACTCAGACTAGTATTACGGTGTTATGTGTGTATTTTATTGATTCGA
Organism: Capsicum annuum; assembly: GCF_002878395.1. Taxonomy (NCBI): domain Eukaryota; kingdom Viridiplantae; phylum Streptophyta; class Magnoliopsida; order Solanales; family Solanaceae; genus Capsicum; species Capsicum annuum. The sequence goes on from NC_061117.1 coordinate 57,630,317, forward strand.
GTAGGCTTGAACATAGTGGGGAATTTAGTCCAGCTTAAACCTCAATAGATAGAGTTATCAGTGCTTGTGTGAATATTTTCAGTAGTCTCAGGTGAAGTGCAGTATTAAGGTGGAAGGTACAGTTGAGAGAGTATTCGAGAAGTATGTATAAGCTTGAAAGTTAGTAGTTGAAGTGGATAAGGCTTAGTAGCTCTATCCTAGCTGATGTGTCGTAGGACTGTGTTCCTTATTACAAAATATTAGACATGTTTGATTTCTTATTTAGATGTCTTATTCAGAATGCCAAGAATCTTTTCACCCTAAGTCGTTAGAACTTCATAGAAAGTGTGTCGAATAAATACTCTAGTTAAGTATATACTTTCATTATGATTTAGTTTGTATAGCCAGTAATTCAGATTTGCAGTTAGACAGACAGGTTCCTATGGATTTTTAGTCTTTCGATCTAGTCTTACTATCTAATGTTTCATGAATATGTTCGTTCCAAGTGATAGTTTGTTCGCATCCATATGGATTGTGAATGCAGTTCGAGTCATGCATAATGCATCAGTTTAAGATTCCAGATATTCAGTCATGATTCAGTTCCTAAGTGTCCCATGCATCATCTATGACTTTCCTTAGAAATTCAGTCAAGTCAGCATTATTTGGGGGACAAACTATCCCAAGGAGGATATATTATAATACCCTGAGTTTTCTTGTCCTAAATCTCTTATACTTTCTTAATGAAAACCAGATCTAGTTGGAGGTAATAGTTATTCATAAGTTGACTCTAGTTTCTATCTCAGTCTTATAACCATTCTCATTTTAGTGCATGTACCCATAAGGCCAGTTCAGTTCAGGTATTATACCCAGACTTAGTTATGCAATCACGTTATCATTCATGTATGTTCAATTTTAGTATATCATCTTAGTTACCTTAGTATAGTACTCTCAGTCTAATCAACCTCATTCGAGGACGAATGTTCCCAAGGAGAAGATATTGTAAAACCCAACATTTTGGGCTAAAATTAAAACCGTTATTCCTAAGTATACAACCAAAATTCCAATGATTTTATGTCTATATATGGGTGATGATCAATAATATAGTGTAAAAATGTCCTTTTATATCATTCAAGGTCATAAAAATCTCCAAACTCAAAGACGAGTTGAGAACATTTCTATTGATTAAGTTTTAGCGAACATTTCATCTTGGGTCAACTTTCAACGACCATTACTCCTTGTAAACAATGAGTTACATAGACTATATTTATTAAAAGAAAGATATTTGAATCTTCTTTCCAACTCACTAGGTTTTACCTTAATCTGATATTAGAGCAAACAGCTATACCCATTTTACTCTAGTATTTCAGCCTGTCAATAAAGTGCTACCGGAGATGAGGGGCCGTCACCTATGTAATGACTTATTAGCCCAAGTCGTCAGCCTTAGGCAGAAAACATCAAATTCCAACTTCCAAGTGACAACCTGGGGTGACGGGCCATCACTAAGTGATGACTTATCAGCCCATGACCTCACTCAATCAAACTCACCCTTGAACAATTTCAGAGGGGTATTTTGGTATTTTCACTCACCTCCATGACATTAAACACCGCATACATATGCTAAGTCATTATAAACCTTACCCCTCTTTATTCCCACAAACAAGATTAGGGTTACTTCTTAAGGTGATCTCCCAAGAATTTCAAGACTCCATTACATCCTTTACAAGATTAAAAAAAAAATTAAGGTTCCCAATCCAAGAACATTCAAGAAAAGTCAATTCTCTTTTAAGATTAAAGCTTTAAGGTATGTTAGATGTTAATCCATGGGCCCTTCTTACCCATGGAGTCCAAGAATCTATTTTTAATATTTCAATCATGACTTTATTTGTTTACAATAAACTATCTCCATGAATCCTTATGGTTTTTTATTATACATGATGTTTACAAGGAGTTGATGTTGAAATTAAACTTTAAACGATGGATTTATAATGTTTTTATGTTAAATCCCTAAATTATGGTTTAGTAATATAGCCATGTGGTTATCATATGTTTTAAACTATTCCCATACTTAAGTCATGCATTGCAAGTGTTTGATGAAATGCCTTAAAGATGAGTTTTAAATATTGACTACATGTCATATCCTCAATGTTTTAGTATGATTTTTCTATTATTTCTATCGAGTTCTGGGGCTTTGAATACCCAAAATTTAGCTATTTTACTTAGTTTTCAGTACCCACAAAATAATTTTAGAATATACCAAGAGCATTATTAGTTCCGCCAGTCATCATAATAAGTTAAACTTAGATCAGTTCAGAATTCTGTGTCCTTCAGTTGGGAGTAGGATTTAGTGTCTTGCAAATATAGGGACGGCAGCTTCCCTATCAGTTAGGCAGAGTTATTACTAGCAGTCCCTGTGTTCCAGAACTGCATAGCCAACGTAGGATTAAGAGTCACCTGTTGGATTAGGCTTGGCTACCTCTCAGGTATCACCTATCAGTTAGGCTTGACTCCGCCCAGGTGTCACCCGCCAGTTTATGCTTGAAATCCTGGTTTTTAGTATATTAGTATATCCACATAGCCATTGTTCATACCCGTGTCATGGTACTAACAACCTTTCAACTAGGATTTTTTCTTGAACCCCAATTAGTTCAGAGCGGGACATATCGGTTAGATGAAACCTCCCTTAGTTTTAGTTTCAGTATTCAGTACAGAACTCAGTTCAATTTTGCTTGACCATAGCATATAGTTTATCAGTTATTCAGTTATCAGATTTCAATATTTTAGTTATATACTATATCAAAAACATATTTTATGCTTGGTCATGCATTCTCATATTTTATAGCTTTTATGCATTGATATTCAATAATCTCAAGCTAATCAGTCAGTCTTTACTTTATGCATGTTCACTAAATTATTTCAGATTATTCAGCTAGTTATTACTTCTTGTTCAGCTATCCTATGCTATTCATTCAGATAGTTACTGCTCATGCACATGAAACTATGCATATTAGCCTACTTCATTTAGTATACCAGTACATTCAAAGTACTGATCGCATACTCATTTCTTATGCTATGATGTTTCATACCATAGGTTTAGATGCTCAGGTTCCTGACCGTACCTAGTTATCCCAGTGTACTAATCACAGCAGTAGTAGTGATTCCTTATGTTCCAAGGACCTATTATATCATTTTAGTTTCTAAGTTTTAGTAGATAGTCGGAGTTAGTTAGGGGCTTGTCCCATCAACTCCTCAATTATGCAGTTAGGGGCTTTCAAACTAGTACAGACAGTTAGTCAATTTTCAGTATGTTTTAAGATGTTAACATCACGTTTTAGTATTTATTACAACTTTTAAAACCTTATGGCATTTTTATTAAATTTCACACATATTTTCTTTGAGATTTTATTCAGTGCTCACAGTACTTACCAGTCATGGGTTAGCTTGAGGTCTTTCGGGATCGTAAGTACTGTTTGGCGACTGAGGTGTATTTCTGGGTTGTTACAAACTTCGTATCAGAGCCTATGGTTTTAAAGTATCCTAGGGAGTCTGAAAGCTATGTTAAGTAGAGTCGTGTGCATGTGTGTGAAGTGCACCACACTTAATCTAAGAAAGTTATAACGATTCTCATTTTAGCTCTATCCATTCTAGGCCTACCTTATTTTCAAGATAACAAAAATAATCAAGCTTAAATCCCTACAGATAGTGTTTTCTCAGATAGTCCCCGCAAATAGTTATAGGATTACCACAGGCTTAAAAGTATACCATCAGTTTTGATATGTTACAAAGTTTTAAGGATTTCTTTTATGATCATGAAAACTCGTGCGCTAACCTAAAGTAAGTTGTTCCCTCATATCCCTTCTCAGTATTCTAGGATAGCATATGAACTAAAGTTAGAGGCATGAAACCAGGAGTTTAGCAATAGTAGTGGAGTTGGGATAGCGTTATCTGAATTTGAACAAATTATATTTCATGGGGCTAGTTGTATGAAGGTGAATTAACAGGCTTGAATTAGTGTATTCAAGAACTTAAGTTTGTTGATTTGAAATGTATGTTGTGGATGTGATATTTGTAGGCTATGATAAAAGTAGCATGGTTATAAAATATTTGGGGATATCCATGTTATGTGTTAGAATCAAAGTTTGAATCTTTGAAGGTTAAGCTAATAGAAAGTTAAGAGTTCTATCTTAGAAGAAAGTACTAGAAGCGTGTTTTTTCTATCTTAGAAGAAAGTACTAGAAGCGAGTTTTACACTATTAGGTGTAGTTATTTAGGGTGAGTTCATCATTTATGCATATTGTTATACCCTATATTATAAGGTAAAGTGGTGATAGTTCATTTTAAAGTTATGGATTAAGTGGTTCACAGACTTAGAATAATGACTTTAAGCTATGGGGGAGATAATAGAACAAGTAACCAAGTCAGGCTCTCAGATTTTAGTAGTAATGTTAGTATGTGTAGAAAAGCGGTAGGAGAGGATTATGCCCAACATGTTCTTTTCTCAGTGCAAGGTTTCTCAGTCATCACAATATCTACTCATGCATTACATATCAGCCCTATAATCATAGCTCATATTCTTGGACTTTACTAAAATCAGGTCCACTTCCCATTCTAGTTCACCCAGCAATCCAAAAAATATTCCACGAAGTTGAGAAATCCAAACTCAGGTCACATAGCTCATGACTCATGTATTCATGCTTTACAGAATGTTCAATTCCAGTACTCATGCTACACTCCTAATAAATAGTGAAATTTAGATTTATGTCATGTACATCCTCATTTTAAATCTCTTGATGAATCTATAATGTTGATATTCTATTCTCAGGCCTTTTTAAGTCTAAAGTTCTATTTAGTATTCATTCATGCTTTAGGACCTCATGTTTTAGTCTTTCAGTGACTCTCCTTATGAAATGATGTAGTGATGAGCAATTACTTAGATGGGAGAGAGTAAATAGTTCATGTTAAGGAAAGATCGTTGCATGCTTGTTTTACTCAAGGCTGTATTTATGAATATAGTCTTGAATGACATGATGGTATGTAAGTGGATAAATGCATTACGCATTAGTGAATGGCTAGTAAGAGGTTGTATTTAATTGTTGAAGGGGAAATCTGAATTTTTCATGAAATGAGAAGCTGTGAAACTGTAGAGTGTATTGAATTCATGACTCAGACTAGTATTATAGTGTTATGTATGCATTTTATAGATTCGAGTAGGCTTGAACACAGTGGGAAATTCAGTCTAGCTCAGACCTCAGTAGATAGATTTATCAGTGCCCATGTGAATATTTTAAGTAGTCTCATGTGAAGTGCAGTATTAAGGTGAAAGGTTCAGTTGAGAGAGTATTAGAGAAGTATGTCTAAGCTTGAAATTTAGTAATTTCAGTGCATAAGGCATAGTAGCTCTATCATAGATAATGTTTTGTAGGCCTGTGTTCCATACTAAAGAATTTTAGCTATGTTTGATTTCTGATTAGATGTCTTATACAGAATGCCTAGATTCTTTGCTCCCTAAGTCATTAGAACTTCATATAAAGTGTGTCGAAGAAATACTCCAGTTAAGTATATGTTTTTAGTATGAGTTAGTTTGTATAGCCAGTAATTTAGATTAGCAGTCAAACAGACAGGTTCCTATGGTTTTTCAGTCTTCTAGTCTAGTCTTACTATATGAAGTTTCATGAATATATTCCTTCTAAAAGATAGTTTGTTCCTATCCGTGTGGATTATGAATCCAATTTGGTTCATACATTATGCATGAGTTTTAGATTCCAGATATTCAGTCATGATTCAGTTCCTAAGTGTCCCATGCATCATCTCAGTCTTTCTTTAGAAATTTAGCCATGTTAGTATCATTCAGGGGACAAACTATCCCAAGGGGGAGATATTGTAATACCCGAAGTTTTCGTGTCCTAAATCTCCCATCTTTTTTTCATGATAACCAGATCCAGCTGGAGTTAATAGTTATTCATAAGTTGACTCTCATTTCTATCTCAGCTTTATAACCATTCTCATTTTAGTGCATGTACCCACAAGGCCATCAGTTCAGGTATCATACCCAGACTCGGTTATGCAATCACGTTCAAATTTATGTCTGATCAAGTTCAGTATATGCTCTCAGTTACCTTAGTATAGTACTCTCAGTCTAACCAGTATTATTCGAGGAAGAATGTTCCCAAGGGAGAGATATTGTAACACACCACGTTTATGGGCTAGAATTCAAACCATTGTTTCTAAGTATACAGACGTAAGTCCAATATTTTATGTCTATATATGGGTGATGATCAATACTATAATGTGAAAATATCCTTTTATATCAGTCGAGGTCGTAAAACTCTGCAAACTCAAAGACGAGCTGTGAACACTTCTATTAATTAAGTTTTAGTGAACATTTATCTTGGGTCAACTTTCAACGACCATTACTCCTTGTATATAATGAGTTATGTAAACTACTACATATCAAAATAAAAATATTTGAATCTTCTTTTCAACATACTTGATTTCACCTTAATCCGATATCGGAGCGAAAGGTTATACCCATTTTACTCCAGCATTTTAGCCTGTCAATACAGTGACAACCTTAGCTGATGGGCCGTCACCTATGTGACGACTTATCAGGACAATCCATCAGCCTTAGATAGAAAACATTGAATTCTATCTTCCAAGTGATGACCTGGGGATACTGTCTATCACCTAATTGATGACTTATCAACCCAAGTCGTCACCCATGAACCCACTTAATCAAACTCACCCTTGAACAGTTTCAAAGGGATATTTTGGTATTTTCACTCACCTCCCATGACATAAAACACTCCATACACGTACTTAGTCATTATAAATATGTTTCAAATGTCCTTAACCCTCTTTATTCCTAAGAACAAGATTAGGGTTTCTTCTTAAGGTAATCTTCCAAGAATTTCAAGACTTCATTACACTATTTAAAAGATTATCATGATTTTAAAGTTCCCAATCCAAGAACGTTAAAGAAAAGTCAATTCTCTTCCAAGATTAAATCTCTAAGGTATGTTATATGTTAATCCATGGGCCCTTCTCACCTATGGAGTCCAAGAATCCATTTTAAAGATTTAAATCATGAGTTTACATGTTTATAATAAACTATCTCCATGAATCCTTATGGTTTTTTACTATACATGATGTTTACAAGGAGTTGATGTTGAAATTAAACTTTAAATGTTGGATTGATGATGTTTTCATGTTAAATCCCTAAATTATGGTTTAGTATTATAGCCATGTGATTATCATATGTCTTAAACTATTCCCATGCTTAAGTCATGCATTGCAAGTGTTTTATGAAATGCCTCAAAGAATGAGTTTTTAACATTGACAACATGTCATGTCCTCAATGTTTTAGTATGATTTTGCTATTATTGCTATCGAGTCTTGGGGGTTTGAATACCCAAAATTTAGTTGGTTTTCTTAGTTTTCAGGACCCATAGAATGATTTTAGAATATATCATGAGCATTATCAGTTCCGCCAGTCATCATAATCAGTTAAACTTAGATCAATTCTGAATTTAGTGTCCTTCAATTGGGAGTAGAATTTAGCGCCAAATGAATGCAGGGACGACGACTTCCCCATCAGTTAGGCAGAGTCATTAGTAACAGTCCTTGTGTTCCAGAACTTTATAGACAACTTAGGATGAGGAGTCACCCATAGAATTAGCCGTTAGATTAGGCTTGACTCCGCCCAGGTGTCACCCGTCAATTTAGTCTTGACATACTGATTTTTTAGTATCTTAGTGGATCCACATAGCCATTGTTCATACCCGTGTCATGGTACTAACAACCTTTTAACTAGGATTATAGATTGAACCCCAATTAGTTCAGAGCGGGACATATCGGTTAGATGATACCTCCCTTAGTTTTAGTTTCAGTATTCAGTACAGAACTCAGTTCTATTGCTTGACCATGGCATACAATCTTTGAGTTATTCAGTTATCAGATTTTAGTATTTTAGTTATAGACTATATCAGAAACATATTATATGCTTGGTCATGCATTCTCAGATTTTATAGCTTTCATGCATTAATATTCAGTAATCTCATGCTAACCATTCATTCTTTACTTTATGCATGTTTATTAAGTTATCTCATATTATTCATCTAGTTATTAATTCATGATCATTTATCCCATGTTTCATTCAGACAGTTATTACTCATGCAAATGAAACCATGCATATTAGCCTACGCTCATGTTCCTGACCATACCTAGTTATCCTAGTGCACTAGTAGCAGTAGTAGTGGCGATTACTCATGTTCTGAGGACAGTTATGTTCTTTTAATTTCTTAGTTTTAGCAGATAGTCGTAGTTAGTTGGGGGCTTATCCCATTAACTCCTCAAATATTTAGTTAGAGGTTTTCAGACTGTACAAATAGTTATTCAGTTTTCAGTATGTTTTAAGACATTAACATCATGTTTAAGTATTGATCATAATTTTTAAAACCTTATGGTGTTTCTGTTAAATTCCGCAAATATTTTCTTTGAGATTTTATTCAGTGCTTACAACAGGTACTGGTCATGGGTTAGCTTATGATCTTTTGGGTTTGTAAGTACCGTATGGTGATCAGGGTATATTTTGGGTCGCTACATATATCAGAGAGTTGGTTAGATTGCATGGAGTTCCCTTTTCCGTCATCTTAGATAAGTGTACTTAATTTTGGGAAGCCTTTTAGAAGGGTCTTGTACCTAAGTTTATCTCAGTTCATCTTTTCATCCACAGACTGAAGGTCAGGCAAAGAGGACCATTCAAACCTTAGAGGATATATTGAGGGCCTATGTTCTAGATTTCAAAGGCAGTTAGGATGACCACTTGTCATTGATTGTGTTTGCCTACAATAGTAAATACCATTCTAGTATTTAGATAGCCTCGTTTGAGGCTCTTTATGGGCGGAGATATAGATCACTAGTTTGTTGGTTCGAAGTGGGTGAGGTTGATATGATTAGTCTAGATATGGTGTTTGAAGCCATGGAGAAATTTCAGTTGATTCAAGAGAGATTGAAAGCAGCTCAGAGTTATCAAAATCTTATGCAAACGTAAGGAGGAGAGATCTTGAGTTTGATGTAGAAGATCTTGTGTATTTGAAGGTTTCACCCATGAAGGGGGTGAAAAAGTTTGGCAGAAAGGGGAAGCTTAGTCCCTAATATGTAGGCCCCTATAGGATTTTAAGTTGTGTTGGGAAGGTAGAGTATGAGCTTGAGCTACCCTCAGACTTGTCATTAGTTCATCTAGCGTTCCATGTGTCCTTATTAAAGAAGTGCATGGATGATTCAGCTGTTGTAATCCCTCTAGAAAGCATAGATATTCAGAATACCATTTTATACAAAGAAGTTCCAGTAAAGATTCTTGATCATCAAATTCATAGACTAAGAAACAAAGAAGTTCCCTTGGTTAAAGTTCAGTGGCAAAATTAGTTTGTTGAGGGTGCTACTTTGGAAACGGAAGCAGACATGTGTACCAAGTATCCTCATCTCTTCTCTACGATCTCAGATTCATCCAAAGGCAACAGTCTTCCTTAATTTTGTTCTTTTCCAGACTCAGATTCATATAGTTATCTTCATGTAAATTCATGCATTCACAAATTAGTTCAGTCGCTTAGTATATTTTAGATTCAGTCATGCAGTTTGTTTCAATTGTGCATGCCAGCATATAGCCTCAGTTCCTCAATATCTTTAGTTTAATTAGGCTCATTCAGGGATGAATCTTACCAAGAGGGGATATTATAATACCCCATATGTTCTTAGCTCATCTCAACCTTTAGTAATGTGCCTATAGAACTTAGAACCTGAAAATAAAGCTAGCAGTTGAGGGAATTAATCATTTTTGACTCCCTATAAACTTTGGAGATTTTTAAGTTTGCTTTTTTAGCTCCGAGTTGATGATTTTTGAATTGAATTACATTCAGGGGTGTAAGTAGTATGTCTCGAGTAAGTTTTAGATTTTTTGGACAAGGTTTGGATCACATTCGGACTTGCAAGGTAGTAGCTCACCGCAATTAGGCTGCATTGCGGTAAGAATAGCGGTGAGGAGGCTACCGCATTACAGTGGAGGTCCAATGAGAAATGATCAGTTTCTAGAGGGCCACCACGATTGCACTGTATCGTGGTGGATTTCGTGCTGAAGGGCTAACCACGAGTGGTGATGCCTAAATCAGCATTTGTCAATTAGTGAGTCACCGCGATTCCACCGCGTCGCAGTGGGTATTGCGATAAACCACTCACAGCATCATGGTGAGGCCTTAAACGATACTCTAGTTCTGAACTTAAACTTCCAAATGGCAAATTAGTCTTTTTCCAAGCCCCCAAATCATGAAAAACAAAAGATTAAACCTATTCTAAGCAACTTATACCCATTATTCATCAAATTGCTCTCCAAGAAAACTCTAGGCTTCAACATTCAACTTCAAGATAATCCAAGATTTCACCATTATTTTTCAAAGATAATCTAAAATTCAAGGTTTCCAATTCAAGAAATTCAAGAAACAATCTTCAAGAGAATCAGTAGGAATTCAAAGTCAAGTTTCTTCATCTATTTCATCAATTAAGGTATGTGGGGTTATGAGCAAGGATAATTCTTTCATCTTTATGCCCAAAATTAATTTAAAAGTTTATTTTTATATGATTTACATGAGATTCAAATTAGGGTTCATGTCCAATATTTCTATTTGCAAGATTATGAGATTACAAGTGATTTAGATATTGAATTGCATGTTTACTTTCGTATTTTTATGCGTATGATATAAATTTCCAGATTTCAAATTGAATTATCATTATTATCATTATCAAGCATGAACTTTATGATGATTTGACAAGAATTTGATGCATGGCGTATTAAGCCCTAGTTTCTATGTTGATATTTCAAGAATGACTATGCTTTAAGCATCCTATGACTATTTATTTTTAGATTTTGATAAAGATTTGATCTTTTGATCTTAGTTTAGACATGGAATCTAATTTACAGTCTCAGTTATAGCTTTAATTAACATATATACAGTTGGTTTTCAATTTAAACCATTATACTAATTTTTAAAGTGGATTTCCTACAGAATGAGCACATAGATTAAAGAGAGTAGTATTTAGCACTAAGTTAGGCATGTTTACATGCCCTAGAACTAAAATCCAATGTAGGTATAGATTATCAAATTTTTCCCATTTCTATATGGATGACAACTACAGATATAGTCACTTAGATTAGGTTATACTCCTTGGCAAGAGTATGAAACCTCTCTCCAATGTGAGGTTTTCCCATAAGGGAACTAGACGTTGGACTCCATGTTAACTCAGATGGTTTATGTAGGTTAGAAAAATTTTCCTATAGCCTACAGAAAAGAATAAAAGAAAATATTTTAGAAGTAAGTGTAAAGGATCACAGCTTTATTCAGATGTTACTTTATAAAATATGTTAGCTACAAATTTCAGTTTTTAGATTTCAGATATAAAAGTGAGTCTTTTCTATACTTAGACAGCCTAATTTTTAGATAGAACACTAGTACAGCTTTCAGAAACTAAATGCTATGACTCATTTGATTTATACAGTATGTTTTGCTACTCATTATCATGATTCTCAATTTTTTGTTATTCAATCTTATGTGAGTCATCTATATTTAGCATTCATTATGTTACAAATTATGATAATGTTAAGACATTGTTTTACTTATGTTTTCACCCCCATATACTCAGTATAATCCAAAAGTACTGATCCACATATACGTTTATATGCTACATTATCTCATAATATAGGTTTAGGTGCTCAGTTTCAGTAACGTGAGTATACAGGAACTGTCTAATTATGGTTTCTTAGTAAGTTACTTCAACAGACCTTGTAGAGCTAGGGATGATGAATTTTGACATCATTCACGGCATGGATTGGCTCCACTCATGGTACGCCTTAGTCGATTGTAGAAGTAGAGTAGTTCATTTTCAGTGTCCAAATGAAGAAGTCCTTGAATAGAGTGGTAGTACTATAGCGCGTAAGGGTCAGCTTGTTTTGTAACTTATAGCGAGAAAGGGGATATCCAAGGGGTGTATTTACCATCTTTTGTAAGTCAAAGATACTAATTCTGAGACCCCAAATCCTGAGTCAGTTTTAGTAGTAGGGGAATTTCCAAATGTGTTCCTTAAAGATCTTCTCGGAGTTCCTCTAGAAAGGGAAATTGACTGCGGAATAGACCTTCTTCTAGATACACAACCTATCTCTATTCTGCTATATAGAATGGCTCCAGCCAAACTCAAAGAGTTGAAAGAATAGTTGAAATATTTCCTATATAAGGGATTTATCAGGCCCAACATCTCCTTGTGGGTTGCACAAATATAGAAAGACGGTTCTCTTAGAATATGTATTAATTACCGTCAGTTGAATAAAGTCAAAATCAAAAACAAATACCCACTTCCCAGAATCGATGACTTGTTTTACCAACTTCAGGGTGCCAGTTATTTTTCTAAGATAGACCTCAGATCCAGCTATTATTAGCTCAGAGTCAGAGAATGTGACATTCTAAAAATAGCTTTCAGAACTCTGTATGGTTACTTCAAGTTTCTAGTTATGTCCTTTGGTCTCATAAATGCCCCAGTAGCCTTTATGGGCTTGATAAATAAAGTGTTCAAGCATTACTTAGACATGTTTATCATAGTCTTCATTGATAACATCTTTGTCTATTCCTGTAGTGAAAACGATCATGCAAACCACCTCTGAATCATATTGCAGACTCTCAGAGCCCATTAGTTGTTCGCCAAATTCAGTCAGTGTAAATTTTTACTAAGATCAATAGCTTTTTTTGGCCATATAATTTTTGGTAATGGCATTAGATTTGATCCTCAAAAGATCAAAGCGGTGAAAAACTAGCCCAGACCCATTTCTCCATCAGATAGCAGAAGTTTACTGGGTTTGGATGGATATTATCGATAATTTGTTAAAGGATTTTTGTCTATTAGATCCCCCAAGTATAGATTGACTCAAAAAAAAGTTAAATTTCAGTGGTCAGATTCTTGTGAGGAGTTTTCAGGTGTTGAAGACTTGACTCATGACAGCCTCAATTTTGATGTTACCAAATGGTTCAGATGGGTTTGTTATGTACTGTGATGCTTCTAGAGTTGGTTTGGGGTGTGTTTTGATGCAGAAGGGTAAGTAAAAATGGATTTTGTGACAGGCTTCCCTCGTACTCGTTGTCAGCATGATTTGATTTGGGTCATTGTGGATTGGAAAAACAAATAAACCCATTTCTTACTAGTCCATATGTACTTTTTAGCCGAGAACTATGCCAAGCTCTATATTAGAGAGTTGGTTAGGTTTCACGGTGTCCCGTTGTCCAGCATTTCAGATAGAGGTATGCAGATCACCTCTAACTTTTGGAAAGCATTTCATAAGGGTATTGGTACCTAAGTTTACCTCAGTACAGCCTTTCACCCTCACACAGATGGTCAGGCAGAAAGGACCATTCAGACACTTGAATATATATTGAGAGCATGTGTAGTCGAATTTACGGGTAGTTGGGATGACCACTTGCCTTTGATTGAGTTCGCATTTGTAATACCCTGTGCTTCTACCTAGCTTGAAATCATCCCAAGTATGTTAGAAACTTACTTTAAAAGATGAATCCACTGTTATATATGTGGAATTTTTAAGATTTTAACTTTATGTCATGTGGGAAACTGAATTATCTCTCCAACGATACCAATTTCATTCAAATTTGGTATCGGGGTAGAAAGTTATGGCCGTTTTACAGAAAGCAGTCAAAACGCCCAGGTGCGATGATGAGGGACGACGGACCATCGAGCTAGCGATAGACCATTGCCCAAACCATCACAGGGGAGGTAGTGAGACCACCTTCTGCCTAAGGGTGATGGATCAGGCCGATAGAACATTAATTTAGCGATGGACCATCGCCCAAGCCATCGCAGCAGAGATAATGAACCCCTATTCTACCCAAGAGCGACGTTCAGGACTGACACCATCGACAAATCGACAGATCATCACACCCACCATCGCATAGTTCATTCAGTTATTTTAAAGTCATTTTTAAAAGGGTATTTGGGTCTTTTCCACCCGTTTTAACCGCTAATTATATCACACCAAGGCTCATAAGTTCATTATCCATCTACAATATCAAATTAGGGTTTTCTCTCAAAGATAATCCCTAAGAACAAAATCTAAATCATTCTTCAAGAAACTAAGAGATTCCGAGTTCTCCAAGTCCAAGGACTTCAAGAAACTCACAGCCCAGTTATGTCATGTGTTGATTGATGGTCCCTTTCACCCATGAAGATCAAGAATCTCTTTTCAAAATCTAAGATTTATGTATTTATGAATGTTCATGATTTAAATTGAATTGAAATTCATGTTCATGATGTTATGGGGTTTTGATTCATGTTTGAAATTATATATTCCAATGATTAACCCTAGGATGTAGTGATTTGCATAATAATCATGAGAAACCCTTAAATTTACATGTTGATTGATATATCTATGATTATTAGATGTGTTGATGATTGTATAACCAATGAAAGCTCCCCATGTGTTCGATTAAATGCCTATATGAAAGAAAAGTGTCATACTAGTATGATAATATGAAATCCCCATTTATGTACAAGTTTATGCATGTCCAATGTTTGATGAAATGTCTTATTCAATGAATTATGAATATATGTATAACCCTTGTGGTGTTTTAGAACTTCTACTTCATGAAATCTCTAACTTATTGTATTATAGATTGTGATGTTGGTCATGTATTCAAGAAAGTCATGCTTTGTCAGTTTCATGCTATCGATTCCTGGGGGTACTTGTACTCGACAATTATCTGTGTGCCTAGAGCCAGTGTCATATTTTCAAGATACTCTCAGTTGAGCCATGTTCATAGAAATTTAGTCAATTATGTGACTCAGGAAAACTCAGTAAACTCAGAAATTTTAGAAATTTAGTAATCTCAGTAGTATTCTGTCAGTCAATGAAATTCAGTTAATTTAGTTTAGTCCAGTTCAGTTAATCATGTTCAGTATCTATTCAGATGGGAGTAGAAATTATCACTGAGTGAACCCAAGGATGGGAACACACATTGTCAGAAGAAGGTGTGATTCTTTGAAGTCATCCTTGCATTCCAGAACTATATAGCCAGCATAGGTTGAGACATCAACATTATCAGATGAGGGTTGATGAGGTGGATAAGCACTGTCAAATAAGGGGCCCACCGTTCTCTTTGGGGGACACTGTCAAATGAGGGTTACCCACAGCTTGTCCTTACCAATGGCGCGGTATTGATACCCTTCCAATTGGGGTTACAGATTGGACCCCACCTTAGCTATATTTCTTTATTTTGGAGCATGTCAGTTAGATGACTACTTTCCACATTTTTAGTTACAAAATCAGGACTGTCAAATATAATCATTCAATTTCATTAATAGAACTCACATAGTTCTACAGAATTTAGAACTGTCAAATAGAGTCAACTCAAAATAGCACGAAACTCATCTAGTTCCATCAAAACCTAGACTATCAGATATAGTCAATCACTATTAGTGTCTCATGTTATCTTTAGTTAGACTCAGTAATCATGTTATCACAAACTTAGTTACAGTTACTATGAATTCATGCATGTATTCTGAAGTTTATGTTATTCAGTCAGTTAGTTTTGTTCATGCATATAAACCCCTTCCATTCATCCTACCTTACTTGGATATCAGTATATTTAATCGTACTAATGCATTTTTTCTATGGTGTTTCATACTATGGTTCAGAAGCATGAGCTCCAGAGAATCCTTAGTACATCAATCGTTCAGCAGAAAGACTAGCAGTGAGTCCTTATCATTCGAGGATCTTATTATTTAACTATTTCATTCTTTCAGTACTTAGTTTATTTTAGCAGTTGGAGTTGGTTGGGGACATATCCCATCAACTCCTTATTTAAATAGTTCAGAGGCTTTCAGACTAGCATGTTCAAATAGTTATTTCAGTTATTTTGGTATTGATATACCATATCTCCAGATGTTATGTTTTATCAGATTTTTGAACCTTATGGACTTTTAACCTTTTATTTTGTATTTATATAGTATGTTATGTAGTGCTCAGTTACAGATATCAGTCATGGATTAGATTGTGGTCCTTCAAGGTCATGAGCATCGTGTAGCGTTCTGGGTATCAAATTTAGGGCGTTATAATATTTAATAACAGATATCATTCCAGTATTCAGATGGATCTATTTGAGGCTCTGTATGGAAGGAGATATAGATCTCTAATTGGTTGGTTTAAAGTAGGTGAGGCCATGGTAGTGGGGCCTGACTTGCTGTTTGATACCTTAGAGAAAGTACAATTGATTAGGGAGAGGCTTAAAGCAGCCTAGAGCCGACAGAAATCTTATGCAGATGTGAGAAGAAAAGACCTTGAATTTGAGGCTGGTGATTTTGTATATCTAAGGATTTTTCCCATGAAGGTAGTAAAGAGGTTTGGAAAGAAGGGGAAGTTTAGTCCCCGATATATTGGCCCTTATAGAATTTTGAACCATTTCGGAAAGGTGGCTTATGAGTTTGAGTTGCCTGCAGACTTAGCATCAGTGCACCCAGTGTTTCGTGTCCCCTTGATAAAGAAGTGTATTGGTTGCCCAACTGTTGTTGTTCCCTTAAAAAGTATGGACAATTAGAACAGCCTTTCTTACGAAGAAATTTCAGTCGAGATGTTTGATCAACAAATTCATAGACTAAGGAACAAAGAGGTTCCCCTAGTCAAGGTTCTTTGGCGGAATCAGTCTGTTCACGGAGCCACTTGAGAAGTAAAAGTAGATATGCGGACCAAGTACCCTCATATTTTCTCCACAAACTCAGAATCAGCTTAAGGTAACAATCTTCTTAGAATTTCTCTTTTCCATGCTCAATTTTAGCTTCATATAATCCTCATATCAGTCATGCATTCACAGAACCAGTTCAGTCATGTCTTACGCTATGGAGTCAGTCATGTATTCACATTTTCAACACATATATCCAGCATGTAACCTAAGTTCCTCAGTGTTCTCATCTTAACCTGTCTTCGAGGACCAATCTTCCCAAGGGAAACATATTATAATACCCCAAAAAATCCAAACCAATGTTAAAGCCATGTTTAAAGCTTATACACAATATATTATAGTTCTTTGGTAGTATTATGCGTGATTTTGATGTATATTAAGGCCTTAAATAACTCCTAGCTATTAGACAAATCAAAATAATCCTTACCGATTGAGTTTTTTATAAGAATGTTGCTTTAGTAAATTTCAAATGAGCATATCTTTTGCTCTATTGAGAATTTTCCATCTCAAGACCCACCAAACTTTAGAAAATTGAATTAGCTTTCCAACGATGCGAATTTTGCCTAAATCCAATACTCGGGTAAGAAGTTATGAATCTTTTAGTAAAAAATAGTAGCCTAGCGCGATAAGGCCGCGTCGAGGTGATGGCCAATTTCATGTTCGTCCCTTTATAGTGTTTTACCGCAATTGTCACTGTGTCATGCCAAGGTACCATCTTGGAATTATCCATTTCCAGTGGCTCAATGCGATTTCAGCATGTCGCGCTACTAGGTGAATTTGGGATTGTCCCTTTTCCAATGGCCCGATGCGACTGCACCGCGTCATGCCGGGTGTCAAAATTGGGAATTTGAGTAAATTTTGTGTTTTTAATTCCCAACAACATTTAAGTCCTTTTCCCTCACCCCATTAAGTCCAAACACGAGATTTAAGTCCCAAAGAGCATTATTTGCTCATTATTCTCACAATTTACTCAAATTAAAGTAGCCCTCTTTCAAGAACAAACCCAAGCCTTCAAGATTCAATATCAAATCTCAAGAATTCACCATCAATTCTCACAAATTCATAAATCAAGGTATGTTTGGTGTTCATCCTTGGGTTATTTACACCCTTGGAGTTCAAGAATCCTTTTTGAGAATTTAAATTATGAATTACATTCTTGAATTAAATTGTGTTCATGTACATGTTTATTTTATGGGTTCTAAATTAAGAAGATTACGAATTTCAAGCAAATAAACTAGCACGTGTGTTGATTTATGTACTCCCCATGTCATAACCTATGAATTGTAAGTTAAATTTTGTAATCATGATATCCCCATATTGTTCTTACTAATGTACAAGAACCATGCTCCCCAAGTGTTTGACAAAATGTCTATGTGAATAAATTGTGCATGATATCCCAATTGTAACGCTTTTAAACTTGTGATATGGTTCTATTATTTATGCTATTGAGTTCTGGGGATATTATATACCTAAAATTAGCTGCTTACTTAGTTTCTAGTCATAATAGAATGATTTCATAGTATCCTAAAAAGTAGCATTCAGCCAGTTAACAGAATCAGCGTGAGTTTAGTCAAGCTTAAAATAGCCTACGATTAGTGTCAGTTCAGTTGAGAGTATGATTCAGCACCGAGTGAACCCAGGGATGGGGGAATTCCTACCAGTATAGGGTTTGGCACTTAGTAACAGTCCCTGAATTATAGAACTACATATCCAGCGTAGGGTAAATAAACTTCCTGCTAGACTAGGGTTGACGTAATCATATACATCTCATGAGTCTTTTTGTCAGATTAGGTTGACCCTGCACGGTGCTAACATCCTTCCAGCTGGGGTTACAGTTGGACCACAATAGTCTATAAATGAGGTATGTCGATTAGATGATAGCTCCCACAGTCTCAGTTCCAGTGCTCAGTATTCAGTATTCAGTATTTAGTATTCAGCGTTTGGTATAGAACTCAGTTAGTTCTACGAGACCATAACTTTTAGTTTTCAGCAATCAGTTATTAGAAACTCAGTACTTTAATATTTTTTAATTTAGACAGACGATATATACTTGATATTACATATTCATTATCTTCAATAGTCCCAGTCTTGCATATACTCTCATCCAGTCACTTCAAGATATTTAGTTGTTATTATTACTCATGGACAAGAACCCATGCATATTAGCCTAACCTCACCTAGCATACTAGTACATTCATAGTATTGATGCATACTCTCTCTTTGCGCTATGATGTCTCATATCATAGGTTCAGACGTTTGGGTTCTTGACTGTACTTAGCCAGATCAGTCATAGCCAGATCAGCCGCAGTTACAGTAGTGAGTCCTTATCCATCGAGAACGCGATACTTATTTTGTCTTTGCATTATTTCAGTATTTCAATTATTTTAGATAGCAGTTGTGAGTTAGTTGGGGCCTCTCCCATCAACTCTTTTATTTTAGATGTTTAGAGGCTTTCAAACATTATCAGTTAGCAATTATTCTATAGATGTATTAAGTTTTTATTCAGTTTTATGAACCTTATGGTATTTTCAGTTTTACTTCCGCATATACTTCATGATTATTTTTCATTGCTCATAGCAGGTACTAGTCATTGGTTAGCTTGTGGTCCTTTGGGGTCGTAAGTACCGTGTGACGCCCAGGGTGTAGTCTCAAGGCATTACAGTTACCCCTTACACAATCACTACAAATCTGACCATCTTTAAAATGGTTTTTTATTTTGCCATCCCCTAAAAAAAATTCACCACCTTTTAAATGTGGTGAGTGAAAGAAACTTTCTTTTCTTCCAGTCTTATGCCTTGAGAAAGTGCTATCCATGTAATAATTTTGCTTGCCTCCTTCCACTCTCACCTGCAAAACAAATTAGGGGTTAACTTTAGGCACCCATACAAGCTTGTATCCTTTCTTATGAGAAAATGATGAATTAGGTTTCTTCTAGCGCAATGAGGCAACAAGTTATGTGACATGTTTCTCTACATAGTTTCGTTATTTATTTTATTTATCTGCGCTTTCTTTACCCAAACATGTACTCCTGGACCTGTTTTTATTAGAAATTGTATATTTAGTAGTTTGATGTCCAAGATTGCGACAAATATAGCACAAATCCTTCGTAACACTGTAGCTCTTGTAAAACCTAATCCATATTTTTCACTTTGATTCCTTTCACCTAATTGATGAATAATTATTGAGGAATTTGTCCATCTATTAGACCTTTCAAGATCAAGTTTCAGCTTAGAGACTTTTTGGCTTAACTTGTCTACCTTTTCATTTTCATTACTGCATTCTTGTTTTACCTTGGTCAACTCGAGCTCAAATTCTTCCTGTTCATCACTTCTCACCTTTTTTTCTTTTTTCAGAAAGAGTTGGTTTTAAGATAGAAGAATCAAGTTGACTAACTTGTTCCTTGAGAGTGTTATTTTCCTTTTCAATAATGTTTTTACAAGTTTCCAAATTAATAAGGTCAAACTTAAGACTTGCAAGACTGTTGAATAACCCGTCCCTATCAGAAGTTAATTCTTAAAAGTCATCTATTAAAATACTCATCAGAGAAACAAGCTTTTCTTTATAAAATAAATGTATTTGTTTTTAAGTTCAAGAACACTTACCTCAGAGCTATCATCTTCTTCTTCAATGTTTAAATCTCCAATTTCTATGAGAGCAATTTCATCTACTTCTTCCTCATCTGATTCTTCTGAGTCAAATCCCCAAATAGCCACCATAGTATATTCTCTCTTCTTCTTTTCTTGGCCTTTTCTTTTAATTTTTTTCTCGCCTCTTTCTTTTCTCCATTCAATTTCCGAAATTGGACAATCTCAGATTTGATGATCAGTTTTACCACATTTATAGAACCCAGTAGGATTGTCATTCGACTGCTTTTTGCTACTTGTTCCATTCTTCTTTTTGAAGACTTTTCTGAAATTTTAGTTATAAATACCACCTGTTCTTCAGTCGGTTCAGTTTCTTCATCACTGTCTGAAGCCTTTAGGGCTAAGGTTTTTGCAGGAGCTGTCATTTCCTTCTTGACTTTATCAATCTGCATCTCATAGGTTTTCAGATTTCCCACTAATTTATCTAGAGTTATCCTAGCTAGATCCTTTGTCGCCCTAATTGCAGTAACCTTGACATCCCATTTAGATTTAGGCAAGACCCTCAACACTTTCTCAACTTGTTCCTCGGTAGTAATGACCTTTCCCAAAGAAGTCAATTCATTGGTTAAATTAGTGAGTCTTGATATCATCTGATGAAGATATTCATTATCCTTCATTTTAAAAGCCTCATATTCAGTAAAGACGAGAGCAATTCTAAATTTTCTCACTTGAGTGGTGCCCTCATGAGCATTAACCAAGGCATCTTAAATTTGTTTGGCAGTGGTGCATGTTGACACTCTGTTGTACTAAGCTGGACCTAGTCCACACACTAAGATGTTCTTAGCCTTTGCATTTTTCCATAGTGCAGCCAATTCATCAGCAGTAAATTTACTTCTCACTTTCTTGACTAGTTCTCCATCAACCAACTTCATTGGGATAGTTGGACCATCAGTAATTCTGTCCCATAACTCGTAGTCTTCTCCTTGAATGAATATTTCCATCCTAGCTTTCCACTAAATGAAGTAAGATCCATCAAAGAGTAGGGGTCTAGTAGTGGATTAACCTTCACTGTGACTAGTAGGTGATGCAAAATTCATCAAAGTGATCTTTGTCTTGGGTGTTAATCTTTTTTAAGACAACATCGCTCTGATACCACTTGTTATAGTATGTGCCCTACTGATTACCTTATTTTATCCTAACAGTTGTCTATTCATAGAACAGGTTGACTAACATGTTTTAATCTGGCTAAAACAGTAAGTAAATATCATAGTGATTTTTACATAGAAAACACTCTGCTCAAAGAGGAGTAAAAACTACGACCTATACCTCTACAGGATTTATCCCCATCTTCACTAAATCAACTGAGCCTCAATAATCAACAAATTGCAAGACTCTTATAAACTAGGACTTAAAATCTAACTCATATTTCTACAAAACACAAACCTTCTCAAAGTGAGTGTTCCCAAGTCTTCAAGTTGCCTTAGTTTATACTCCACTGAGACTAGAATTAGCATGACAATACAACTCAAAACCAATCCTAATACATAAAGTCTAAGACTCCTTAACTCTAAGTAATAGAAATAGGTCTAATGATGACACCTACAAAATGGTGAACTGCTCAGATAATTTGTCGATGTGTTTCTTTCTTTGTAAGTGCATAGGTGACTATGTAAGTCACTCCCTCGATATAAAAACGACTCTACAAAGATTCATTCAATGTCATCAGTCTTTTATATTCTATTGGATTCTTCAACTCAATAGAGTTTGTTCTTTATTCAAAGTCCCACTTCAAGTCAATCTCCTTGTCTAGGTAGAACTAAACTTCTGTGTTTACTCATCCTCAAATCTTTTCCATATATGATCAAAATTAACAGTATGTAGTATATCAGAATTAACCTGACTTATCCATTACTGACTTTACGCGATCTTTTCTTCATCTCTCCGTGAAAGATTGAACCTGTCTTTATATTTTTGGACAAGCTTAAGTAAAATATTTCATTCATATGTGTCAATCATCAAAACTTCACTGATCTAACAATATTAGATTATACTATTTATACATAGTTAAAATTATATTTTATGTATGTGTCATAGATGTTGAACCCTCTCGGCTAATTCGCTCTAGGACCTCTCCAGCTTAGTAAAAATGGCAGCCTCTCCCCTTGATTAGCTAAGTCACCTACTATAACCTCCATCCTTCCAGTAATACTTCTCAAATGGGTATACCTCATCCAAACAATATTAGGAGGACGTGAAGTAGGGAAAGCATCAAATTTCTCATCAAGTTCATCAGGATGAGCAGAATAAAAATTAATTAATAGTTTATGGCAATGGTTTATATATTGAGTTTAGACGCCATTAGTTAGTAAGTATATTTTAGATGCACTCAAAATGTCTTTGATTATGTATCAATATTATGTAGGAAACTTATTTATTTATTTCAAAATAATTTATTATATATTTGAAAATTAATTATAAAACAATATTTGGGAAGTCGTGAATTTTATATAAAAAAAAAGGATCCATATCATTTTACTTGGAAAGGAGGGTAGTTACTAAAGCAAGCATGCCTTCATCTACACTTGTCCTACACACTTGTCAAGAATACATTGAGAAGTGAGTTTTATCAAATAGCTAAAGGATAAGTGTTAATACACTTGGCAAGAGGAGAGGCTTCACTTCAGACTATAAATAGGCTAAATTCTTTGCCATAATGCAGTAACAAAAAATTCCATATTTCCTTTAGTTTTCTTACTCCATTTTCCAATCTCTTTCACTTCTCTTTTTTATTACTATATGTTTAACTAAAAGGGCTCTATTAGTTATAGTATTTTCTAAATTAACTTGTTGGTATTTGTATTAATAATTTTGTTGATTTCTGTATCCTCTGGTTAATTAGGGAAGACTTATTTAGTTCGAAACATCCTCTAATTAATTAGGAAAGTTCTTGTTTAATCTTGGAGAAATATTTCATACTGCTGTAATAGTTTCTTAGGACAATGCCTAGCACGACTCAAGTATAATTAATACATTACTTAAAATCATATTGTTATAATATTTATTAATATTTAGTATTATTAACTTGATAAGTAGTAATTATATTACTGTTACAGTTATTATATTGGTTATAATATTATTATTTTAGTATTATTATTATACATTATTGTACTGCTAATATTATTATTGCATTATTATTGTTAACAGTTAAATAATATATTTATTGTTATTTTACCATTGTTCCCCAGCAATCTAAGAAACTATGGCATATAATATTGGTCCTAAGACCGTTGATAGTACTAATGCTGGTGTTGCTCTGGCTGCTTACATTCTAGTCAGTTTGTCAGAAAATTATGGTACTGCAGAATACAGGTATGAAAATGAACTTATTTACATACCTAATGCTGATAATAAAATCTTTATAGAAAATACATCTCAATACAAGAGAATATGCTAAAGAAATGATAATTTGTTAATTCAAATTAACTTTGACTGAAATAAATGATATAATTGTTGTGGTCATTTCAAAAATGAATATTGAGACCAGCGTGAGAAGTTGGGTGGTAGACTCTAGTATTACTAGGAACATTTGTATAAATAAAAATAATTTTGTATCATACACCCAAGTTGAGAAAGAAGAAGAAATTGTTTATCTTGGGACCTCAAGAACTATTCAAGTTCTTGGAAAAGGAAATTTTCTTCCCAAACTCATAGCTGGTAAAACTTTAGCATTGAGTAGTATGCTCCATGTTCCTGATATCAGAATTAATTTGATTTCTATGGCATTATTAGGAAAGATTGGAATAAAGGTTATATTTGAAAACAGTGAAGCAATACAAACTAAAAGTAATATTCTTATTGGAAATGGACGTTGTAACCATGGATTATATATGTTTAATACTCATAATGATATTTCTAAAAATATATCTACTTCTACATATTTGATTGAGTCTATTTCTTTATGGCATGCTAGATTAGGACATGTTAATTTCTCTTATATAAATGATATGCAATCACTTGGTTTAATATCTAGTTTAGATTTAAGTAATTTCAATAAATGTGAAATATGTGCTGAAGCTAAAATTACTAAAAAAAAAAAGTCATGTTTTTCAGTTAATAGAGAAACTGAACTGTTATCTTCGATTCATAATGATTTGGGTGATTTAAAACAAACTATGACAAAATGTGGTAACAAATATTATATGACTTTTATTAATGATTTCTCTAGATTTACTAAGTTGTATTTTCTTATAAAGAAGGATGATGCGTTGATGCTTTTGTGTCTTATAAATCAGAAGTTGAAAATCAGCTTAGCAAAAAAATAAAAAAAATTAGATCTGATAGAGGTAGAGGATATGCATTTTTAAATGCTTTTTTGTGAAAAAGAAGGCATTATTCATGAAGTAACTCCACCTTATTCTCCTGAGTCTAATGGTGTAGCTGAAAGATAAAATGCGACATTGAAAGAAATGATGAACTCTATGTTAATTAGCTCTAATGCACCTAATAATTTATGGGGTGGAGCTATTTTTTTGTATGAAATTTAGAAAATAGAATTCCTCATAAAATAACTGGTAAAACTCCTTATGAATTGTGGAAAGGTTATAAAACTAATTTGAAATATTTAAAAGTGTGGGGTAGTCTTGCTAAAGTTCTTCTTCCTAAACCTAAAAAGAGAAAAATAAGTTCCAAAACTGCTGATTGCATTCTGATTGGATATACTAAACATAGTGCTGCATATAAATTTCTTGTATTGAAAAGTGATGTACTTGATATTAATACTATAATTGAGACAAAGAATGTTGAATTCTTTGACCATATTTTCCCACTATGTGATAAAATCTCTCATGCACCTATTGAAAAAGAAAATGAATCTATCTCTAATATTGAGGAATTGAGAAGGAGTAAAAATACTAGAACAGAATATTTTTCTTATGAAAATAATTTTCAAACATTTCTTGTTGTTAATGAACTATCAAATTATTTTGAAGATGTATCTTCTTCTAATACTAAATTTTGGAAAGAGGCAATAAAATGTAAACTTGATTCAATTATAAAAAATAATACATGGGTTTTAACTGATTTACCTTCTGGTGCAAAACCGATTGGTTGTAAATGGACTTTAAGAAAAAAACTTAATCCGAATGGATCTATAGATAAATATAAAGCTCGGTTAGTAGCTAAAGGATTCTCTCAAAAGCAAAATATTGATTATTTTGATACATTTGCACCAGTAACAAGAATTTCTTCTATTTGAATATTAATTGCTTTGGTATCAATTCTTAAGTTTTATATCCATTAAATGGATGTAAAAATAGCTTTCTTAAATGGCGATTTAGAAGAAGAAATTTATATAATTCAATTTGAAGGATGTGTAATTTTTGGATAAGAAATAAAGTTTGTAAATTAATTAAATCTCTTTATGGCCTTAAAAAAGCTCCTAAAGAGTGGCATGAAAAATTTGATCAACTCTTAATAAAAGATGGCTTTTCTTCTATTGAGGTGGATAAATATGTTTATACAAAAGTGGTAGACGATGATTATGTAATAATTTGATTATATGTTGAAGATATGCTTATATTTGGTACATGTTTAAATATTATAGAACATACCAAAATATTTTTGTCTACTAACTTTTATATAAAAGATCTGGGTGAAGTGAATATGATATTGGAAATTAAAGTTACAAGGAGTGAAGATGTTATAATGTTGTCACAAGGACATTATATGGAAAGACTTCTTAAGAATGTTTGAATGTTGAGAGTAACTCCTGTAGCCACTCCTTATGATGCTGATTCTACATTTAAAAAGAATAATGATGACCCAGTAGCTCAGTCTGAATAAGCACAGATTATTGGGAGTTTGATGTATTTAATGAATTTTACTAGGCCTGATATAGCCTATGTTGTGCGTAGACTGAGTAGATATACTCATAATTGTAATAATGAGCATTGGTATGCATTAATATGACTGATGAAATATTTGAGAGGAATCGTAAATTATGGTATCTCATATAGTGGATTTCCTTCTACTTTAGAAGGGTATTGTGATGCAAATTAGATCTCTGATTCAGATAAGACAAAATCCACTAGTGGTTATGTGTTCACCCTTGGTGGTAGTGCAATATCATAGAGATTAGCTAAGTAAACGGCCATTGCTAGATCAACTATGGAATCAGATTTTATGGCTCTAGAGTTAGCTGGTACTGAGGCTGAATGGCTAAGAAATTTCTTAGCGAATATTCCTTTTAAAAAGGATTACCTGTTGCCTAATATCCCTTTTAAAAAGGATGATCTGGTGCCTCCTGTATATGTACACTATGATTGTCAAGCTTCAATTGATATTGCGAAGAATAAATCTTATAATTATAAGAGTAAACATATGAAATTAAGGCATAATGTTATTAAGCAATTGCTGAGAGATGGAATAATTTTCATAAATTATGTGAAGTCAGAATTGAATTCGACTGATTCACTGACTAAACATGTAGGAAGAAAATTAATTCTTCAAACCTCAAAAGAGATGGAGTTAAAGCCATTATGATTGTCAATAGAGATGGTAAGCCAACTTATGTGATTGGAGATCCCATTAAATAGGTTCATATGGGTAATAACAAGTCAATATTAAATCTGTGCAATAACGGAGAGTGCTTGCACTGCTAAAAACATGGAGGGGTGAGTTACTAACTCTTAATGAATTCATAGTCCTTACAGATGGTGTATTTAAAGCAGTGTACACTTGATGAATTCACCTATATGAAAAGTGGAATGAGGTCGTTCCTCTGAGACTTTTGGCCTTAGTCTCTAGATCTCTCATTAATACCAGGCACGAGAATGGACTATTGGCGCAAAACCGCGTTGAACAATAAAATTATGGTCAAAATGTGATTGATAAAATCTCTCTCTTACAACAAGAATTATTCAGTTCATAGAAATATTATATTTCACCGATAATTCTGTAAGTTAAATTTTATTGGGCTAAGTTTGGTTCATAGTTCCAAAGACACCAAACCTACTGCATTTTGTCCATGCAACTCCAACAAGTTACAATGCTTTTTTCAATAAATTACTTTGAAATAATGTGGGGATTTTAGAAAAATTATCTATTTATTTCAAAACAATTTATTGTGTATGTGAAAATTAATTATAAAAGAGTATTTAGAAAGTCATGAATTTTATAAAAAGAAAAAAGAAAAAAAAAAGAGTCATATTATTTTACTTGAAAGGAGGGTAATTTCAAATGCATGCATACCTTCATTTGACACTTGGCCTACACACTTGTCAAGAATACATTGAGAAGTGAGTCTTATCAAATAGCTAAAGGACAAGTTTTAATATACTTGGCAAGAGGATAGGCTTCACTTTAGCCTATAAATAGGCTACATTCTTTGCCATAATGCAGTAACAAAAACTTCCATATTTCCATTAGTTTTCTTACTCCATTTTTTTATCTCTTTCACTTTTTTTTTTTAATTATTATATGCTTAATTAAAAGGTCTTTATTAGTTATATAATTTTCTAAATTAACTTGTTGGTATTTATATTAATAATTTTGTTGATTCTTGTATCCTCTAGTTAATTAGGGAAGACTTATTTAACTCAAAACATCCTCTAATTAATCAGGGAAGTGCTTGTTTAATCCTGGAAAAATATTTCATACTGTTGTAATAGTTTCCTAGGACAGTGCCTAGTACGACTCATGACTATTATTAACTTGATAAGAATTAATTATATTACTGTTATAGTTATTATATCGGTTATAATATTATTATTTTAGTATTATTATTATACACTATTGTACTGTTAATATTATTATTACATTATTATTGTTAACCGCTAAATAATATTGTTATTATTATTTTACCATTGTTCTCCAACATATTAATTTATAATTCATGACAATAGTCTATATATCGAGTCTAGCCGCCATTAGATAGCACACATATTCTAGATGCACTAAAATTATCTTTGATTGTGTATCAAAAGAATTTAAACATGGTATTAATAGGATAAAAAGTTCTAATTCCATGTAACTTTTGCTTTGGTAGTCTCCTCTAACCAACACTTTGATTTTAAAATTTTCTTTCTACCCTAAATAAAGCACAAATATTTAATGATTATTTTAGACAACAAATTTCAATTTTTTTTTTCTTTCCTTAAAATTCATTTTTGGGAAGCATGATATCTCAAGATTGATCCTGAGAATCATTGTCATTTGATGTCCTCTCATAAAGAATTTTGTTAGAGAGAGTGATTTTTTTCTAGAAAATGACCAATTGGTTGTAGCAGTAGGTGCTAGAGTGAATGCTTTTAACACTCCAGGTATTGTAGAACACTATCACTTTCTAAAGGTAAACTTCTGTCTCTATTCCCTTTCCTGATCAATTTAGATAGTTAATTCATAACAAAGTTTGTGCTCACAGTAGGCAACTACATGCATCTTGAAAGATTATTAGATAATATTCACTCTGTCTGTGTTATCAAAGGCTCATTTAAGGTGCACTTAAGCGCCAAAGCTCAAGGAGGTTCTTCGCTGACTTAAGTTATGGTTTCAAGTGTAGGCAGGACACTAAAGCGTGTGCCTCATCGCCCATGACCTCTGTCTCACAAAAAGAGGAACTGAAAAACACATATAATTAGCGAAAGAGACTTATTAATTTTTAGGCAAAACTATAATATACATGCATATCTTCAATAAAATTAAGAACCCTGTGTTCAGCTGAACACATTATTTTTTACTGAACTATACATGTATATCTTTTAATAAAATTAAGGACTCTGTGTGTTCAACTGAACACATTGTTTTCAACTTGAACTATATATACATATGCTTCAATAAAATCGAGAACATGTAATAAGGGTAAACTCATTCCAAACGTACTTACTCTAAATCTTGAATTTGTCTCTAGTGATATTCTTTCCTTTCTGCTATCATATATTCAAAGACTTGAAGTCTCCAATAGGTAAAAGTGGTAATTCAATTATCATAACCAGGGAAAAATGGATTTTAGCCACTAATGAATGGTTAAGAGTAGGCTTGTGTTAAGGCATGAGGAGTTTTGATGATAGACATGTGAATGAAACATGTTGAGAAAGTTGGTCCATTCCAAGTGCTCAGAGCATAGCTGCAGGCAAGGTTGTTGATAAGATGATATTACGCAAAAATAGAAGTGGATAATTATCAGCATTCAAGTTTTATCACATCAGTGAAAACGGAGGCAAAGAAGAAGAAAATTGTAGCATTCAGAAGTTTAGTTGACTTAGGAGTTCTACAAGATAAAGGATAAAAGTTCTACTCAATCTAGGAGAGTTAGAGGCAGCAGCAACAAAAGAGTAAAACTACCTGGGAGTTCCTATGGACAATAGAAGATTACAAAAACTAAAGAACTTCATCTGATGTTAGCTTAAATAGATCAAACGACATTTAAGTGTTTTACTCATGTACTGAGAAGATAATCAACAATTAGCAAAATAGTTCACTTACTTGAAGAAGAACTTGGTCCCTTATCTAGCAAGTCTTAGACTGTTTATAGTAGGTAGGTTCTTTGAGTTGTAATGAGTCATTCTAGTCTCAGTGATTATAAACTGAGTTAGGAGTTATGTCTTCAAGTTGGGAAACACTAAGACTTGGGAACACTTATCTTGGAAAGATTTGTGTTTTTGTAGTTATAGGAGTTAAAAGTTTTAATTCCTAATTTACAAGAAGTCTTGTAATTTTGTTGGTTGTTGAGGCTCGAGAGTTATAGTGAAGTTGGGTTAAATCCTGAAGAGGTACGGGTCATGGTTTTTTATATCTTTCTTGAGCCAGGTGTTTTTCAAGTAAAAATACTGTGTTCAGCTTTTACTTCTATGAACCACATTTACCTACTTGTTCCACAGATAGGCAATCAGTAGAGTATACTATTAAAATGAGTAGGGCTCATACTCTAACAAGTGGTTTCAGAGAGAGGTTGCCTTAAAGAAGGCTAGCACCTAAGAAAAGATGAACATGATGAATTTCGTACCTCCTACTGGTCACAGTAAAGGTCAGTCAACTACTAGATCTCCACTTTTTGATGGCTCTCACTTTATCTGGTGGAAAGAAAGGATGGAGATGTTCATCCAAGGTGAATACTATGAATTATGGGATATGATTACTGATGGTCCCACTATTCTAATAAAGTTGGTTGATGGTGAACAAGTCAAGAAAGTAGGGAGTGAATTTACTCTTGATGACTTGTTGGTTTTGAAAAAAATGCGAAGGCCAAGAACATCTTGGTCTGTGGATTAGGACCAGCTGAATATAACAGGGTATCAACCTGAACTACTGCTAAGAAAATTTGGGACGCACTGGTGAATGCTCATGAAGGTACCTCTCAAGTAAGAAAATTCAGGATCTCTCTCCTTTTCACTGAGTATGAGGCATTCAAAATGAAGGAAAATGAAACCCTGCATGAGATGATGACAAGGCTTACTACCTTGACAAATGAGCTGACTTCCTTAGGAAAAGTCATCTCGGAGGAGGAATAAGTTAAAAAAGTACCGAGGGTATTACCTAAATCAAAATTGAATGTTAAAATGACTACAATTAGGGAAGCGAATAAGGATCTTGCAGGTATGAACCTGGATAAATTAGTAGGGAACTTAAGGACTTATGAAATAGAAGTTGATGGAACCAAAGAACAAACACCTCCTGAGAAAATCTTGGCATTGAAAGCTTCTGATAGTAATGAGGAATTTGAACTTGATAAGGAGCAAGTTGCCTTCATAACTAAGAACTTTAACAAATTCTTTAAGAAGAAAAAGGGAACAGGTATTAAGAGACATTCCAATGACAATCCAAATGGGTGTTACAAGTGTGGAAACACTGATCATCAGATCAGAGACTTTCCAGTTTGAGAAATAGAATGAAAGAATGAAAGGGCTGAAAAGGAACTAAAAAAAGGGCAAAAAGGAAGGAGGAACATGCAATGATAGCAGTCTAGGGATCTAATTCAGATGAAGATGAAGTTGTTGAAACTTCATTCATGGCTCTTGGAGATTTAGACTTAGATGAAGAAGATGATGATTCTGAGGCAAGTATACTTGAACTTAAAGAAAAACCGTATTTTTTTTCAAAATCAAAACTTGTTTCCTTGATGAATGCATTGATTGATGATTTCCAAGAGTTAACCTCTGATAGGGATGAATTGTTCAACAGTCTTGCTAGCCTCAAATTTGATCTCATTGATTTGAAGGCTTTCACAGGAACAGTTGACAAGGATAATTACACTCTCAAGAAATAGGTTGCAAAACTTGAGATCTCAAACAATGATCTTAAGTCTAAAGTTCTCAAATTAACTCTCACTAAAAAGGAGAAAAAGGCCATGAGTAAAGAACAAGAAAACGTTGAACTTGAGCTAGTTAAATACAAACAAAAATGTCATGATTTAAATGAAAAGATGAATAAGTTGAGTTAAGAAGCTTCTAAACTAAAACTTGATCTTGAAAGGGCAAACAGATGGACTAACTCCTCAAGAATTGTTCACAAATTGAGTGAAAGAAATTACAATGAAATGGCAGGTTTGGGATTCCACAAAGGTGTTGATGACCTTGAAGATTTATGTTATATTTGTGGCAACCTTAGCCATCCCACCACTGAATGTCCAGTGGCTGCAAAAAGCAGATCAAACAGTCAAAACCTGGCTTACAAATTTTCTCAGACCAAAAAGAACAAAACCAGTTCTGGTCAGAGAAACAAGTAGCACTACATGATACCTGCATGGACTAGAAGAAATTTAATTTATCCTTTTACTCATAAAATAGGACCCAAGCTTGTCTGGGTTCCTAAGTCAACTATTGATTTCTTGTGTAGAAGAAGGCGCAAAGGAAGGAAAAGGCACTGAAACTTAGATAGTGCTTGCTCAAGACACATGATGAGTGATAAGAAAAAGTTCCCTTCACTTTCCAAAATAGATGGATGAGGAGTTTCTTTTGGTGATGGAAAAAAGGGAATCATTACTAGAGTTGGAAAGATTGGCTCCTCTGAGTTAAAAGCATTTGAGGATGTCTATCTTATAGAAGGATTAAACCATAACCTGCTGAGCATCTCATAACTGTGAAACAAAGGTAATAAAGTTATTTTTACTACTGCGGGAGTCAAAGTCAAAAGAATGGACGCCAAAGAGATTGCTCTCACTGCAAGGAGATATAAAAATGTATACAAAGTTTCCATTATGACACTACTAGGACCTGAGTTAACTTGTCTAAATGCTATAGAAAATGCTTCCCTCCTTTGACACAGAAGACTTGGTCATGCAAGTCTGAAACAACTAAACATACTTTCCTCCAAAGACATGGTATTGGGAATATCCAAGACTAAGTTCAAGGAATAAAAGTTATGTAGTGCATGTGTAAGGAGGGAGCAGGTAAGATCTTTTTTTATGTCAAATTACCATGTGAGCACTACCAAGTGCCTTGACCTGGTTCATATGAACTTATGTAGACCCATGAGACTTTAAAGCAGAGGTGGAAAAAGGTATGTTTTTGTAACTGTTGATGATTATTCCAGATTCACATGGACTTTGTTTCTAGCCACTAAAGAATATGTCTTTGATGTCTTTGAAATCTTCATTAAGAAAATTGAAAAGAAACTAAGCACTTCATTAGTTTCTATAAGGTCTAACCATGGTACAAAATTTGAGAATGTAAAGTTCTTGGAATTCTATTCAGCAAATGGTATAGATCATAACTTCTCAGCTCCTAGAACACCACAACAAAATGGAGTGGTGGAAAGGAAAAATAGAACCTTGGAAGATATGGCTAGAACAATGATGCTTGCAGCAAATGTTGCTAAAAACCATTAGGCTGAGGCAATAAGTACTGCAACATATATCATAAATAGATGCATGATCATACCTATGTTAGAGAAGACTCCCTATGAATTACTAAAACAAAGGAAGCCTAGCATTTCTAACTTTAGAACCTTTGGTTGTAAATGTTTCATACACCATAATGGAAAGGATAATCTGGGAAAATTTGATGCTAAAAGTGATGAGGGAATTTTCCTAGGTTATTTTCTTCATAGTAAGGCTTATAGGGTTATAAACAACAGATCTAACTGTGTTGAAGAAAGCATTCATTTGATCTTTGATGAATCCTGTGCTAAGACTAACCTGTAGGAAGGAAGTGATACTAAGCAATAGGTTACACAACCCAGTTCATTGACTGGTGATACCACACATGGAGGCACATCAACAGGGGGAACTGAAGCTAAAGACACAGTGACAGGAGGAACTGAACCACCAACTACCCAGCTCAAAACATCAGCAATAAACCTAGTAGCTCACTAAGCTTGATTCCAAGAGGATACACGTATCAAGGATCACATCCTATTGATAATGTTCTCACTGATCTCATCTCTTGGATTACTACAAGGGCTGGATTGAGAAGTATGTGTGCTTTCAAGATATTCCTCTCAGAGATTGAGCCAAGGAAGGTAATTGAAGCTTTTCTTAATACTGATTGGATTATAGCCATTCAAGAAGAGTTGAATCAGTTTGAGAGAAGAAAAGTATGGTACTTAGTCCTCTCTCAAAAGATAGATCAGTGATTGGGACTAAGTGGGTGTACAAAAATAAAGTTGATGATCATGGTACAGTTACAAGAAACAAGTCAAGATTGGTGGTCCAAAGATACAACCAAAAATAAAAAATAGACTTTGATGAGACCTTTGCTCCTGTATCAAGACTTGAAGCTATAAGATTAATTGTTGATTTTGCTGCCTACATAGAGTTTATTCTCTATTAGATGGATATGAAGTGTGCATTCCTGAATGGCATTCTCAAAGAGGAGGTTGATGTCAAGCAACCTCCAGGATTTGAGAGAAAATAATTTTCTGATCATGTTTATAAACTGGATATGGATTTATATGGGTTGAAACAAGCTCCAAGGGCTTTGTATGAGAGATTGTCAAAATTTCTACTGGAGCATAGTCATACCAGAGGTAATATTGACAATACCCTTTTCTTAAAAATTAATAGAAATGACTTGTTAGTTGTGCAGGTATATGTTGATGACATTATATTTGGATCAACCAACATGAATATGACTCATGAGTTTGCCAAACTTATGAGTTGTGAGTTTGAGATGAGTATGATGGGGGAACTGAATTACTTCTTGAGATTGCAAATAAAATAGTCATCAATAGGGACATTGATCCATCAATAGAAGTATGTCAAAGAACTTCTCAAAAAGTTCTCCATGGAAGAGGCAAAAAAGATCAGTACTTCCATTGTCACTACCACAAAGCTAGATTTAGATGAAACAAGTTTCGATGTGGAACCAAAATTGTACAGAGGTATGATAGGATCATTATTGTACCTCACAGGAAGTAGTCCTGACATTGCTTTCAGTATAGGGCTATTTGATAGGTTTCAAGCAAAGCCCAAAAAATCACACCTAAAATCAGTAAAAAGAATCTTCAGATACTCGAAGGAAACCAGTGATCTTAGCCTATAGTATACCAAAGGTAGCAACTTTAATTTGGTAGGATACTCTGATGCTGATTATACAGGGTATTTGGTATATAGTAAAAGCACTACTGGCATGGCATACTTCCTTGGATCATGTTTGATTACCTGGCCTACCAAGAAGCAAAATTCAGTAGCCTTGTTTACTGCTGAAGCTGAATATGTTATTGCAGGTTCTTGTTGTGCTCAATTGTTATAAATTAAGCAACAGCTTATGGAATTTGGTATAGAGAGTAAGAGAAAATGGAAAAGAAGGAGAACGAGGATGCGTATTTAGGAGGGAATGAAGAAAGATTAACCGTGAATGAAGTGTAATTGGAAGAGACGTAATGATGAAGGAGTCTGTAATGATGGTAAAGGTCTGGTAGCCTTTTTGAAGGCGATGGATTTTGATTTTTTGGCGATTTAAGTATAATAGAAAGAACCAAGTAAACAGCCTGTTTCTTTTTTATGCTATCATGAGAAAGTGATAATCATACCTGAATTCTGAAGAGAAATGGACAAAATTTCCTTGATGTTTTAGCCTTTCTGCAAAAACAACACATAGCTGAGTTAACTTACTCTAAAACATTGGAATTAGGATACACAACTAAATATGTAAGACTGAATTAATCAATAGTCACTTAAGCACAATCTTTTCTAGTCAATCATTGAGGATGATTTAAATAATTTTAATCATCACTAAGGCCAACCTATTTTTTTCAAAGTGTTCTCTACTCAAAGCTTTAGTGAATATGTCAGCAATTTGTTCCTCAGTAGAACAAAACATAATTGATATATAACTTTTTTCAACATTATCTCTAAGAAAGTGATGTCGGATATCAATATGCTTGGTTCTTTCATGTTGAACATAATTTTTGGCAATATTAATAGCACTTGTGTTATCACAAAAAATGGGAACACAACCAACATCTCTATAAATAATCATAATTTTTTGTTTCACTATCCACATAGCTTCATCCCCATCCTTTTCATCCTTCTCAACTGAGTCTGTCAGAAATCCCTTCACCACCATTGTAGTTCATCCAAATATCACCTTACCTTTTTTAATCCCTCCTCAAATATTTAGAAATTTCTTTGATTTTGTTGTATTCAGAAACTTCCCAAACCCTTTCACTAAATTCTCTTCAACTGGCTCATTCCAGTCCAACCCCTCACTTCCATCACCTATCCCACTTCAAATTGTTGATCCTGATGATGAACCTATTGCTAATATCATCCCTCGAAGGTCAATATCTACCCTTAAATGAAAACCCTCTTTTGTTATCATTGATATCGATGATGATGATTTAGTTAACCCTTCCCCTGCAGTATCTTCTCCTCGGATTCCACTTACTCGGGGAAAGAAACAACAGAAATATGCTTCTTTGGAAAAAGCACTTCATGCAAATAAAAGAAAATGGGTCGCTCCTTCTGCTTCTCGACCCCCTAGTGCTTCCTCTCCTGATATTCTCCTTCGTTCCAAATGAAAACTGAAGCACATCATTTCTAAAACCCTAAAATCCTCCGTCACTCATATATCTTCATCCGAACCCACTTCCAAAGCTTCTTCATCCTCAAAATCTACTGAGAAAGCATCTACTATAAAAGCCTTCACTGTCAAAGCTTCTACTTCCACCAAAAGTACTTCAAAGACCACTTCCCATCTGAAGAAACAAGTATCCCAACCAGTTCCTTTTGAGTTATCTTATTCAGACTATGAATTTCTTCCTGATACTTCTCCTGTACCTTCTACTCACACTAATCCAGATCTTGACTATAATATTAATCTTGATATGCCTGTTGTCAAGGCTTCTCAGTCAGCTCATGTTCTCTACTTTCAAAAGCGCAAGTTGGCTAGGGGTAGAGTTGTCACTAGATTTGGGGGACCAGATATGGATATTTTGGTCACCAAATTGAGAGCTCTGGGGTGGACATACTTCTTTATACAAGGTAATCATCAAACAATGTTTGGCAAAGATAAGTTTTATGAGTTTTACACTAACGGGGTTGCAATTAGGGAGATGTTTTCAACTAATGTTCGTGGGAAAACCATTAATCTCTATCCCGCTGATTTGAGTTGAATTTTGAATGTTCCTACTGGGGGTTGGGGTCATTATGTAAAGGGTGTTTGTCCTCCTCTATATAACCTCCCATCAACTCTTACTATATCTAGAAAATTCTCTAGAAATCCTCTTCTCCTTACTCATCGAAGGGTCCTCAAGAATGAGATATCACCTCTCTATCAGTTTTATTTTGATATGGTTCACAAAATGATCCTTCCTAGATAGAAAAGAACAACAATTGCCAATTTTCTTAATCTTACTTTGATGGAACTGCTAGATTTTAAAATTCTAATAGATCTTCCTAGACTCATCATCAAACATATGCAAAGAGTCTTAGTCCAATATCCAAATAGCTATGCATTTCCATATGAGTTCTGGCTTGCATCTGTCTTTGAGGATTTTTATGTCCCTGTCAAGGTATGGTCACTGCAGACCACTAAGGATGTCATTGGGTCAGTGAACCATGCTTTGTTACCTGTTTCTATGAGGAGTGCTGACAACCCTATGCAAAGGTTGAGGAATGCTTTTGCTGCCAAACAAGGTGAAGTTGAAGTGGCACAAGCTGTACTAGGGGTTGCCCAGGCTACTCATGAGGAAGTGAAACAGGTCCTTCAATCTTAAATTTCTTTCCTCTCAGCCATCTTGGAAAAAGAAAGAGCTGAGAATGTTGATATCATTAAGAAACAGACCTCCCTTATCCCTTCTTCCTCATCCACTTAAGCCCCTCTTCATGTCTTAAGCATCTTTCCTTACTTATTTTGGTCCAAGTTGTTTCACTTTTACTGATATTAATGGGTTGTGGTATTTGTATCCTGTTCTATGAATGAAATGAACTTTTGCTTTATGTGTTCTGTTTCTGTGTTCTTAATGCATTGTTGAGTTTTTTTGCCCTAAGTCTTGCTTGTTTTAGTGATAGCCCAGTGGCCATGAATTATTAGACTATTTTCACTTTTTGGTCTAGCTTTTCGATGATATCAAAAGGGGGAAGAATAGATTATACAAGTGCTTATAACCCAATTGACTAAACCTGTTTCATTTCTGTGATCTTCTATTTTGAACTCTTTACTGAGTATGTCAGGAATTGCAAAATGATGCTGAGTTGCTGAGTTTGTCATCATCAAAAAGGGGAAATTTGTTAGGGCGTGAGGAGTTTTGATGATAGACATGTGAATGAAACATGTTGAGAAAGCTGGTTCGTTCCAAGTGCTCAAAGCATAGCTGCAGGCAAGGTTGTTGATAAGATGACATTACGCAAAAATAGGAGTGGATAATTATCAACATTCAAGTGTTATCACATCAGTGAAAGCAGAGGCAAAGGAGAAGAAAATTGCAGCATTCAGAAGTTTAGTTGACTTAGGAGTTCTACAAGATAAAGGAGAAAAGTTCTACTCAATCTAGGAGAGTGAGAGGCGGCAGCAACAAAAGAGTGAAACTACTTGGGAGTCCTATGGACAATAGAAGATTACAAAAACTAAAGGACTTCATCTGATGTAAGCTTAAATAGATCAAACGACATTCAAGTGTTTCACTCATGCACTGAGAAGATAATCAACAATCAGCAAAAAAGTTCACTTACTTGAAGAAGAACCTGGTCTCTCATTTAGCAAGTCTTAGATAGTTTGTAGTAGGTAGGTTCTTTGAGTTGTAATGAGTCATTCTAGTCTCAGTGATCTGTAAACTCAGTTGGGAGTTGTTCTTTAAGTTGGGAAACTCGAAGACTTGGGAACACTTATCTTGGGAAGATTTGTGTTTTTGTAGTTATAGGAGTTAGAAGTTTTAATTCCTAATTTACAAGAAGTCTTGTAATTTTGTTGGTTGTTGAGGCTCAAGAGTTATAGTGAAGTTGGGTTAAATCCTGTAGAGGTACAAGTCGTGGTTTTTTACACCTTTATTGAGGCAGGTGTTTTTCACGTAAAAACACTGTGTTCAGCTTTTAATTCTGTGAACCACATTTACCTACTTGTTCCACAGATAGGCAATCAGTAGAGTATAATATTAAAATTAGTAGGGCTCGTACTCTAACAGCTTGTCTCCATGTGTATGTTGTTGGTGAATGTACTACCGTAGATCAACATAAATTTATGGTATGCAAGCCTTGATCAAGTAGCAATACCTGAAGCTGAAGTATTGAACAAATTCTTCATCTGCAGAAAATCTATTCCACAACTCTGCTTTTTCTTATTTCTTCGGCATTCATAATTAGTATTATAAAGTACCAAATTCCAATATACTTTACTCCCAACAAATCTTAGTCATCAAAGTACACCGCCATCATTCCCAATGACAGAATTTAATCTTACAATATTAGAAGTGTGCTGCTGCAGGGCTAGTACTAATACTTCTCAATTTAAATATTTGTGATCTTAACTACATTAGCAGCATAGACGGGACGTAAAGGCAAATAAAAAAGAGGATAAAACAATAAAACATACTTTTATGAGGAATAGTTGCGTTCTTTGCTTTCTTCTGCTAGCGCAACAGTTAACATCTGCATACTATTGACATTGCATGTATATAACCTGAAATCAAATCAAATTAATACAAAATTGATGAATATGATGTATACACGGTCATATGAAGTCACAAATAAGAGATGGTACTATATGTTTCACTTTTGAGCCAATGTAAGAAGTTTTGAGATTGTATGTATACCTTTGGTGACATGTACTTTCTCCATATAGGACTGTTGAAGAAGTCTTCTTTGTTGTTGATGAACTAAAACAGAGCCGCTGCCATTTTTTTCCAACTGAATAAGAAACACGAGAATTTATTATCAATTAAATATTTTGTATAATTCAAATGAAACTTTAAATCTATTAACTGAAAGAAATAAAGAAAGACAGAAAAGAAAGTGGGGAAACACGAAATTGAAGAACAAAAATATGAAATTGGAAGAAAAGTTAAGAATATCCCTTTTATCTTCTTGTCCCTTTTTGACTTTACTATGCCTACTTTTCACTCAATTCTCATAAAAAGAAAATTCTATCCATCAACAATAATAAATCAAATCTACAAAAATCATAATTTGGGGTGCCATAATTCATTATGTTAAAACCTACAATGTTTTCCTCTTCTCCTCTTAGCATATATACACAAGCAAAAAGAGCTCATAGAGAACTAATATAATTAGGAGTCAAAAGCTGATATATTTAGGATTCTTCGCATTTATTTAAGAGTCTTGTATTTATCTTTCATATATTGAGTATTATAAAATAATTAAATATTAGTGAAAAGATAATTTTATCTAGAACCTTTTTAATGAAGCACAAAAAGTTCAAACAATATTTCTTAGTTTAACTGTACATGTCTCGCACGTGTAACGTTTGATTATTTAAAATTATATGACTTTATCTATTGCGGAGATTTTTAATGGAGTGTAAAAAGTTTAATTACTTTTTAAAAATCTTTCACACTTTAATATTATAATGTAAACAAAAACATTTATTTTAGTATAAGCACATATATATATTATCACAAGAAGTTTCAAGTAGTTGATAAATCATTTACATTTACCATGCAATACCTCTTTCTCTTGCTTACCATGCACTACCTCTTTTCATTACTGATAGAGGCTAAGAAAGATGCATCAATTTGAATCATATTTATAGTATGATTATGTTTTTCTGTATTTTTTTATTTAAAAGTTAAATCTGTACAGAATCATTGATTATACTCTTATTACGTATTAAAAAATTTTAAAAATTGATACTTCTTAAATTTTTCTTATTCTAACATTTTTATATTTATTTCTAGATTTTTTAAATCTTCTTAAAATCAAATTTAATTGATATAAAATTCTTAAAATCAAATTTAATTGATATACAATTCTCGAACTAATGAAAAAAGTATTAGTTGTCATTAATTCTGATGATTATAAGGAAAGGTTTTACCACAAATATATTTAATTATTTTTCAACTCTTAAATATTAGAAAAAATACTGAAAAGACTATTTTATATAAAACAAAGACTTTTAATGAAGCGCAAAAATTTTAAACAATATTATAAGGTGGTTAACACTTTTAACATGAGTCTTAATAATGTTATTTGAACTTTTTAACCTTCATTAAAATACTTCGCTATAGATAAAATCGTCTTTTCATATTTTCTTCTATGATTATTATTTAACAGTTAATTATATATAATATTGGATCCTAAAATATATGGGAGGAAATAAAAAAAAATTTCTTAAATAATACATAAATATAGAAAACTATAATTAACAAATTTAATTAAAAGAAATTGAAAGTGGCGACAAAAAGAAAGAAAGAAAGAACCCGCATGGTAATTATTGAATTATATCACTATTAAGTCTTTCCTTTTTTTTTTTTTAAACCATGTAAAAGTCCTTTACTTAGTATGTTTCTAAATTAACTAGTCAAGTGTACGTGCATTGTACGTGTTCTTCACGTCAAGCCATCAATCAATATAAGATATATAAAAGAAAAATAATTTATTGAAAAATAGCAATTAACTTTAAAGATCGAATATAAACAGTTTTATGCATCCAGTCATGCTTGAAGTGCTAGTAGCTTGATTGTCTCCTGCGATGTGAATCATCACAAAATAAATAATAACAAAATTAGTAGATTATAATAGATCGGAATCTACAACAAAACAATATGATTAATCCTAAATCTTAACATAAAAATTCTTCAAAGCCTGACCGACTATTTATCTACCACTTGTATACTATACAACAAAATAATACAATAATCGAGATAACAGAACAATATTATTAAATTCTTATCTTTACAAAAAATTCATCAAAGCTTGACTAAACGTTCATCTACCACCTGTATTAAGCAGAAAAACTACAAATAGTAACAAAACAAAAAGTACAATAATTGATAAATTAGAACAATATTATTAAATCTAATCATAACAAAAAAAAATTCTTAAAGTCCGATCGAACATTCATTATCAACAATATAAGCTTGAATAGAAGAGAAACTAAAACAAAATAATTTGATAATTGAGATATTAGAACAATATGATATAAACGACATCTTTAGAGCTCATTGAAAAATAAGTTATAAAAATATACCTGATGTTATTACATTGTTGTAGGGGAAAACTCAATTTATAGAAGCCCAAAAATTTTTTCTCCAAAAAAAGATTACCCAAATATGATTTTTTTTAATTATTCTTTTGAGAAAAGTAAAAAAAAAAAATTATCAAATTATTTATGGTAATATGCATTTGGTTATCGATTTTCAAGGTTTAGCATAAATGGTAGTATTTACAACAATTTTTAGGTGTAACAAATATTTTTGTGAGATTTTTTTTTTGTTTTGCCAAAAGTATGTTAATTTTTATTTTACCAAAAGCAATTTTTTTTTCAAAAGTATCTTAGATTTTTTATTTTAGGACTCCTTAATTTATAAAATATATTTTTCTTTCATAATGTATTTTAGGACTCTTTAATTTTAAATATTATATGAATAACTAAACAATAAATGAAATAAAATAGTAAAAAGACAGTTTTGTCTATTACAAGAATTTTTAATGAATAGTAAAAAGTTCAAATCACTTTTCTATAGGTATTCACACTTTTAATATATTATAGATTAAAATACTATCATATATAATTGTTTACTTAAGTTATAATTTTATTTTAAGTAACTTTAACAAATACCAAAAAAAACAGACATTTTGCATATCTTTGTTTAGTTCTCATTGACATATTGTTTTGTTTCCTTATTCTACCACTTTTATATTTATTTCTATATTTTTCAAATCTTGTTAAAATCAAATTTAGTTGATTTAGAATTCTTAAACTAATGAAAAAAGTGTTAATAATTCTGATGACTTCTAACAAGGAAAGATTTTATCATAAATATATTTAATTAATTTTTAATTCTTAAATATTAGAAAAAAATAGTGAAAAGAAGATTTTGCTTAAAGCAAAGACTTTTAATGAAGGACAAAAAATTTAAACAATATTTCTAAAATTCTTCACACTTTTAATATATTATAAATTATAAATATAAATATAGATATAGATTATAGATTATAAATATAGATTATAGATATAGATATAGATATCGGAACGCATGATTCTGTTTTATATTGTTCTACCATCAATAACAGCTATAGGATGGTCAGCAATTTCTTTCTTTGGGCAGCAATTTCAGAAGGTCAAATCCATCGACAGACCCTCAAACTTGTTTCGAAAATTCACTTAGACCCCTTAACTGAGGACTATACCTATCAGGCCCCTAAACCCCACGAATTTTGATCCAATTGGGCATTTTTTTACCAATCAACAAAAGGATCAAATGTGTGCAACACACACACGATGATGTGACAAAACTGACC
Source organism: Capsicum annuum (assembly GCF_002878395.1). Classification (NCBI taxonomy): domain Eukaryota; kingdom Viridiplantae; phylum Streptophyta; class Magnoliopsida; order Solanales; family Solanaceae; genus Capsicum; species Capsicum annuum. Next base: position 57,673,501 of record NC_061117.1, read on the forward strand.
AATTACAAAAAAAAAATACGTGGCAAAAAAAAAGTATATTGTGGAAATGTTGATTTGTCCATTTTCTATTTAATTATTATTTAATAATAATTTCTTGATTAAAAACAAAAGAAAAAAACACCCCCCACCCACCAATCGTCTTCTTCACTACCCCACCCCTCATTCCCTTCGTCTTCACACACACACACAGTCAACAGCTCCATTAACAACAGTCAGAAACACACACACACAGTTTTCTTCTTCACACCGCCCTCCCCCGTCGTCTTCTTCACACCCCCTCTCCCGTCATCTTCACACACACACATATAGAGTCAGCAACACACACACAGAGTCAGCGATACATACACATAATTATTGTTAAACTAAAAACTCCATGAATAAATGAAAAAAAAAAGATTTCTTAATCAGTTAACTAATTTTGTCAAATAAAAAAGATCTTTTTTCACATCTTTGATGTTGCTGACAATGGTGAAGAATGGTGAAGATTGATTAATATTTTTGTCGTTGTTAATAGAGTTGTTGATTTTATTGGTAATAGAGTTTCTCCATTTTGTTGCTTAAAATTAATTTATACATCTTCAATGGTTTCTTGTTGCTTCAGATAAATAAGAAGATAGGGGCAAGTGGGGAGGGGGGGGGGAGGGAGGTGGGGGCTCTTTTTAAAAAACAAATAATTAAAAAATTGTTATTATTAAAAAAATATATTAATAAAATAATTTAAATATAAAATTTTTAATTTAAAAAAAGAAATTATTATTTATTCTACTATTCACGCGCTCAAGTAGAGTGTAAATATCAATTTTAGCACTTGAGAGGCTTGATAGTTACAAGCTTTAGTTGAGGGGTCGAAGTAAATTTTCGAGACAAGTTTGAGAGGCTATCAATGGGTTTGGCCATTTCAGAAAGAAATGGAGTTGACACTAATCTTTAAAATGAAGGACCATTTCACACGTTTTAAATTGAACGTGTACTTACGTGAAAAACTTTTGACTCCTACGTCACAATATGGCCATATATATGACTGAATATTTTAACTGCAAATAAAATATGACATACTACAGCTTTTTATCTTTAAATGCCAGGATTAATAATAAGGGAAAAGGATCAAAAATATTCTTTAAGTATTGAAATTGGTTCAAAAATACTCTTCGTTAATTTATTGGGCCATAAATATCCTTCAAGTATTGAAATTGATTTAAAAGCACCCCTACATCCACCTTTATGGCTCAAAAATATCCTTACAACTAACATTTTTTAAATCATAATTACAAATTCGAAAAAGGGTCTGAAATACTCTTCAATTATTGAAATTGGTTCACAAATACACTACGTTAACCTATTGGGCCGAAAATACCTCTAAATCCACCTCTATGGCTCAAAGATATTCCTGCAACTAACGATTTTTTAAATCATGATTAAAAAATTTATTAAATGTGTGGCAATTTTCTATTGATGAAACTAAATTAATTAAAATGTTAAGTCCAATCCGGACTAGACTAAAACTACCCGATTCAAATTCTACAAAATTAATCATAATTTTGATCAGTGAATGGTGTGAGGTGTGTGGCGTGAAGTCGTCTCGTACGGTAAATGCACTTGCCAGTGGTGGCACGACAATTTGATGTATATAAACAAAAATAATGATAGCTATTTAAGAAAGAATGTAAAATTTCTTTGATACAAATTAAATGTGCCACGTAAAATGAATTGGAGTAAGTAACAAGATAGTGTTGCATAAGACGTGGCATAACCAAGACATCTCAATTAGTTTTGCTAGTTAATACAGATAAATATACATCACAAAGAAATATCGAACTAATATTATAACTAGGGGACAGAATTCTTCACAACGTTACATTAGACTAGAAGATTCTAAGTCAACAAAGTTCCTGCATTTGATAGCAAAAATAACTCATACTACCGGGTAGTTCCAGTTGGGGAAAATTTTATGCGGTTTTGTTCGGATAGTTTGAGTTGGGTCCGAATTGAATTTAATATTTTAATTAATTTATTTTCAACCAATAGAAATCTGCCACATATGCATAATATCTTTAATTATGATTTAAAAATATAGTTAGTTACAAGGGTATTTTTGAGCCATAAATGTAGATGTATGGGGTATTTTTGGCCCAATAGCTTAACGAAGGATATTTTTGAATCAATTTCAATACTTGAACAGTATTTCTAACCCTTTTCTGAATTTTCAATTATGATTTTAAAAAATCGTTAGTTGCAAGGGTATTTTTGATCTATAAAGGTGGATGGAGGGATATTTTTTAATCAATTTCAGTACTTAAAGGGTATTTTTTACCCAATAGATTAACAGAGGATATTTTTGAATCAATTTCAACACTTAAAGGTATTTCTGATCCTTTTCCATAATAATAATAATAATAATAATAAAAAACGACGAACAATAATAATAATAATAATAACATTTTTTAAAAAAAAGTGCAAATATTTTGCAGTTCTTACAGTGGATCACACATTGAACAAACTGATGTTACATAAATGTATCTCTACTTTATTTAACGAAATGATGCAAAACAGATGAAAGTATTGGTGTAGGCATCAGTTCCAGCTTCTTATTGCTAAATTAGCTCTTCATGACAGTCTCAACAAATTGCCCTAGAGCTACATATGATGAACCATTTTCCATGATTGTTGTTTTGCTATTCTTCTTCATCTCCGTCACCTTGGCTCTGATTATATTTTCTGGATCCATCAGCTGCCTAATTCCATTTTCTATCTCCTCTGCTTTCACAAGTACTGGCGGCTTTTTTTTTTGTTAAAACCTTTCCTGTAATCTATCTTAATATCCACTGCCATCTCCAAAGCCTTCACCATTTGAAATGCATTGCTTTGTTGCTCTACATGTAATGGCCATGTTGCCATCGACACTCCATTATGAACACTTCCCAAAATTGAATTCCAACCACAATGTGATGTGAGTCCTCCCACTGTAAGATGAGACAAAATAGCCACATAGGGTGCCCATCCTATCACCTTTCCCCTTTCTTTAGTCCTTTGCAAGAATCCGTCTGGCAAGACCTCCTTTGGATTCTCGAATTCTCTTGGGAATTGTAGCTTGTCTTTTGGTGGCGGTTTTCTTAGTGACCACAAGAATTGGTAGCAACTACTCTCTATAGCATTTGTTATTTCCTTCACCTGATCTTCTTCGAAATATCCTATGCTTCCGAAGCATAGGAACACCACTGATGAATTAGGCTGCTCATCAAGCCACTTCATTATAGCATCATAATCTATTTCGCGATCATCATTCCCACCTGCAAGGTTTAGTATAGGCCCGACTGGATAGATTAGTGGGATTTTCTCATCATCAGAGAGAGATTTCAAAGCATGCGATTCAAGCTCAAAAAAAGTGTTCACGATAATCCCTTTCGTCTTCCTGAATATTTGTGCATGATTGAGGAACATGATGCTACTTACATCATTATCTAGGATTATGGAAGGCAAGCATTTGACTGGAACAGGATTGACATAAATTGGGATGAGTACTTCTGATTCAGAGTCAAGGTAATTATGTACGCCTTCAAGGATAACTAGGCTTTGAAGATAGAGTTGGAGTCCAAGCGAAGCTGCACCAGAAGTGTAGAACACATAACTTGGGACTCCAAACTCGTTCGCCACATCAATCATCACAATGCAGAACATGTCTTCTAGAAATCCCGCGAGCATCACAGAGCTTGACGAGCTAAGGATTCCAGCAACAACATCCTTGACCCGACACTTGTAGGTGGTGATGTACTCAAATATGAAATAGATGGGACTAGTACCCGCACTTGTCATATTAAAACATGGTCGATCAGGTTGACGAAGTTGGAGCAATCTTATATGAGAAGTGTAGTCTGAGGAGAGTGATTTAATATATGATGGAATCTCTGTCTCCATGGGAAGTGTCATAATAAGAATTGTAATGGAAAGTTGCTCTTCTCTATCTACTAGTTGCTTTGACACCTCCACAGTGGATACAAGGTAACCCATCCCAGGACCAGGAATGAATACTAACTCTGATATCTTTATTGTTGAGTGAACTTTGAGTACTGGAAATTTTTGCTTTGTGAAATCTTGATGGTCATTGGAGGTTTATATAATGTTGAGTATTCTTACAAGAACATTATTAAAGATTGGTTTATTTCAACCTAAATGATGGCACCGCATTGCTAGTCTGGTGAGGAAGGCCCTCTTTCAATAATAAGGAAACAAAAAGACATGCTCAAAAAATCAATTGCCAACTTTCCTTTATAGTTTCTCCTCTGTCCAATTTATTTGTGTTGGGTTTAATTGATATGAATGGAAAATTGAGGGATACACCCCTTTAATGAAAACACACTATTTCGAAAAGGAGTGATTGTTCGGATAGTTGTGTTTGTTAAGAAAAGACACAATATTTCGAATGAACAGACATGACTCTTCAAAGAATACACCTTTTTGGATGAACCATTGCCACCTTTCGTAAGGGGAACTTTATGGCTATATAAACCTGTATTTTTTCCATAGGTTTAGTATGAAAAAAATTTCTGCATAAGGAAAATATTCTCTTGCTTCTAAAACTCTGTGTGATCAACTAACCGTTGAGTGAGTTCGAAGAGAATCTGATTGTTTGAGGTACCTTTACAGTTGGATTTTTAGGACATTTTATCTTGGGAGAAAAATTTTGCAATCTCGGGTAGTTGAGGGGAATTATTTCCTTAAGAAAACTTCGTAAAGTCGAAGGACTTGACCTTTTTCTGTTTCATCTAATTTTTTCTAAAAAAATAAAAATTCTTTGATAGGTTTTTTTGATCTTATATTGAGGGTGTTAAATAACTTCATAAGTGTTCTTATTTTATACTTGAACTTGTGTTGAAGTTGTTGTGCCTAAATACAAATTTTGTGTACCCGAAAACAACAATCTTAAGGAAATAATTTACTAATTTGTATTGTTTTGTTTACTGTTTTTTTAGTAAATAGTTGAACTTCATATTGATAGTTATTCAACTTTTTGAACTTACGTTTGGAGTTCTTGAAACTTCATTTTGATAGTTCATAAATTGGTTGAACTTGTGTTGAAGTTCTAACATTTGGTTTTTCTATTTTCCAGAAAATAGTTTGAACTTCATTTTGTTGTTGTTCATAAGTTGGGTTGAACTTATTGTTAAAAGTTCAAAGTTGTAAATACAAAGTTAAAACTTCATTTGATTGTTCATATGTTAATTTGAACATGTTTTTGAAGTTATTATTGATAAATACGAATTTTTTCAAAATTGAGAAAAACAACTTTAAGGAAAGTATAAAAATATTTTCTCTTGTGCTTGTTTGGTGAAGGAAAAAAAAATTATCGTCATTTATAAATCAAGTATTTGGTTAATTTATATTGGGTCTGATTTTGTGGAGACTAAAATCTTTGGATTTCAATTCCATCGATTAGAAGAATATAAAAAGTTCATCTCGAATCAGTCTGAGAATTCAGTTCAAAGAATATTAAAGCTTCACCGACTCATTAAGATCTCTATATTGGTTTCTGGAGTTTAAAATCAATGGGATTTTACTCTATTTGAATTTGATTATGATTTGAAGTCATAAAAACTTCGTCATGTTTCATAGTTCATTCAGTTGATGATTTGAAGATAGATAAAACTCCATCATCGATTAGAAACAAGTTGGCTAAAGATTAAATTCTTTATTGTTAGTTTTCTGAAATACTAAAGAGTATGTCAAAGATTGACAAGAAAATGATGAATTAAACTGAACAATAAATTGATTTGGTTGTAAATGGTGTTGTCCCAGTGACTACCAATGTTGCGTCATTAAGTCGTTCAGGTATTGCTCTAGCAATGAAAATGACAGAAAAATAGAAAATATTTTGGTGCGAACTTCAAAGAATGGCAGCAAATAATGTCATTTTGACTGGACAAACTTGCAATGCAAATATTCACAAGTATAGATCCTTATATTCTTACAAAAATAATAAAAATGATGATTGAAAATCAATTGTCTGATTTGAAAGATCTTATGAGTCATTTCAAGATAAACGAGGATAATGAGTTGAATGAAAAAATCATCAATGATGGTTGCAAATCCTGTTAAGGATGATGCTCCAAATAATAAGAATATGAAGAAGTGTTCTGGACAAGAAAAAAGATTAGATAAACTTGTTGGAAATAAGTAGAAAGATTGAAAATCTATGTGATATGATCACTGAAAGCAATCTAGTTGGATATCCAAATGAATGGTGGTTTAATTTAGGAGCCAGTAAACATGTTTGAGCGGACAAAGAAACTTTTGCTACTTATGATTCTGTTGGTCCCAAAAAAGTGATTTTCATGGGAAATAATACAATAACAAAGGTTGAAGGAAGTGGGAAGATGTTCCCAAAAGTGACTTCCGACAAAGTGTTGACTCTCAACAATGTTCTTCGTGTTCCTACTATTAGGAAAACTTAGTATCGACAATACTTCTCATTAAAAATAGGTTTAAGTGTGTGTTTGTTTTGGAGAAAGTTGTAAAAAGCAAGAATGAAACATATGTAGGAAAGGGCTACCTCAATGAGGGCCTTTTCAAACTTTATGTAATGGTTGTTGAAATGAAGAAAGTTGAGGCTTCATCTTACTTGCTAGAGTCAAACGATTTTTGGCATAGTCGTTTAGGACATGTCTACTACAAAATCTTGCAAAAACTGATTAACTTAAAAGTTTTGCCAAACATTGAGAGAAGCAAATCAAAATGTCAAATGTGTGTGGAATCAAAGTATGCTAACCATCTATATAAGTCCGTTGAAAGGAATTCAAATCCCTTAGACTTAATTCACACAAACATTTGTGATATGAAGTCGACACCATCGCGTGGTGGAAAAAAGTGTTTTATAACTTTTATTGATGATTGCACTAGATATTGTTATGTCTATTTGCTAAACAGTAAGGATGAAGTACTAGATACATTTAGGCAATATAAAACAGAAGTTGAAAATTAATTAGAGTAAAAAGTCAAAACGATAAGAAGTGATAGGGGCGAAAAATATGAATCTCCCTTTGCACAAATATGTGTAGAGAACGAAATTGTTCATCAAACTACGGTCCCATATTCACCTCAATCTAATGGAGTTTTAGAAAGGAAAAACCAAACCTTGAAGGAAATGATGAATTCCTTACTAATAAGTTTAGGTTTATTGCAAAACTTGTGGGGAGAAACTATCATTACATCTAACGAAATACTCAATAGAGTGCCCCATAGTAAGACACAATCAATTCCATATGAAAAATGGAAAGAAAGAAAACTCAACTTGAAATATTTTAAAGTGTGGAAGTGTCTAGTGAAGGTCCAAGTTTTTATGCCTAAAAGAGTAAGGATAAGACCTAAGACGGTGGACTGCGTCTTCATAGAATATTGTAAAACTAGTAAAGCATGTCGATTTTTGGTTCATAAATCTGAACATCCGGATATTAATGAAAATACGATAATTGAATCAGATAATGTTAAATTCTTTGAACACATTTATCCGTATAAAACTAGACATAAATAATCTAGTGGGGGGTCTAAACGACCTTGAAATGAACCAAGTGAGGATGTACATAATGATGAGAATCTAAGATATAGTACACGTCAAAGAATGTCAACTTCGTTTGGATCGGATTTAGTAATGTTTCTTTTAAAAAATGAGCCTCAAACATTTAAAGAAGCAATGTCGTCATCAGACTTATCCTTTTGGAAAGAGGCAGTCAATACTGAGATTGATTCAATCTTAAGCAACCATACGCGAGAGTTGGTTGATCTTCCTCTAGGAAATAAACCTTTAGGTTCTAAATGGATCTTCAATAGGAAAATGAAAGCTGATGGTACTATTGACAAATACAAAGTAAGACTTGTCGAAAAAGGCTTTAAACAAAGAAAGACCTTGATTACTTTGATACATACTCACCAGTAATAAGGATAACGTTAATTCGGATGTTAATTGTCTTGGAAGCAGTATATGGTCTTGAAATCCATCAAATAGATGTGAAAACAACATTCCTAAGCAAGAAAAGAAAATAAGGTGTGTAAACTTGTTAAGTCACTTTATGAACTAAAACAAGCACCTAAACAATGTCATGCAAAGTTTGACCAAACCATGTTGGCAAACGGGTTCGAGATAAATGAATGTGATAAATCTTTTTACATTAAAGACATTCTAAATCACCAAGTCGTTATTTGTTTGAATATGGATGATATGTTGATAATCAGTAGAGACATTTCAGACATAAATGCTACGAAATAAATGTTTGAGAGCAAGTTTGATATGAAAAACCTTGGAGTTTCGGATGTGATCTTGGGAATAAGAATCCATAGAACTCCACGAAGGTTGGCATTGTCACAGTCTTATTACATCGAAAAGGTACATGACAAATTCAAGTATCTGGAATTTGGTATTGCTAAGACTCCATTGGACGTGAAAGTGACTCACAGTTGGAATACATAAGCGTGTTGGGATGTTTAATGTATATTATGAATTGTACATAACCAAATATAGCATGTGCTATTAGTAAGTTAAGTCGGTACACAAGTAATCCTAATAACTCATAGGATTGCAATGAAAAGAGTTTTGGGATATCTTAAATACACTCAAGACTATGCTTTGCATTATAATAAATTTCCCGTGGTACTTGAAGGATACAGTGATGCAAATTGGATCACCAGATTGAATGAAGTAAAATCCATGAGTGGATATGTATTTACTATCGGTGGAGGAGCGATCTCTTGGAAATTATCCAAACAGACATGTATTCCTCGCTCTACAATGAAATCAGAATTTATCGCATTAGATAAAGCCGGTGAAGAAGCAGAATAACTCTAAAATTTCTTAGAAGATATTCCTTATTGGCCAAACCAGTGACACCAGTCTGTATACACTACGATAGCCAAGCGGCAATAGGTAGGGCAAGGAACATGATGTACAACGGTAAATCTCGTCACATAAGACAAAGACATAATACCATTAGAGAACTTCTCTCTAGTGGAATTATCACTATTGACTATGTAAAGTCAAAGGATAATGTGTTAGATCCACTTACAAAAGGCCTGTTTTGGAAGGAGTTGAGAGGACATCCAAGGGAATGGGTTTACGACGGTAACTCCACCTAGCAGACTGGAGATCCCAAGAGATAGGTTCAAGGAGATCAAACAAAGTTGTGTCTGACAGGTTCAATATTGTCAATATACCCAACCCATTCTCATGATGTAGCTAATATTTAGTAAACAAGGACAATACTTACAGTGTGAAGTCTTTTAATGATTATCTAAATTTGGCAGATTTAACCAAATAGTTTAATCTGCAGGATTGAACATTTAGAAATTAACTATGTGAGAGCAAAGTCGAAGCCTCTTCAAGGAGAATGTTAGTAAAAGTGTATTCTCTAAGCTCTCATGAGACCGGGACGTGTTCATGGCTTAAACAAACAAAACCATGAGAACTATAAATGGTAAAAGGATGGTTGTGTGACATGTGTTGTCTAGGTGTACATTAAAGCTCGACGGTTCAAAGATATAAAATCTACCAATTGATCGAGTGCATCTGATGTCTGTTCACTATGAAAAGTTCAAAGGGAAAACCACTTATCTAGATACAATCAGTCTTTGCTTGATGATCACATGCTTGTCCGTAAATTTTTACAAAGAATAGCCATTCCATTCATGTGGGAGATTATTTGGTTCAATTGGTGTGAATGGAAAATAGAGGGACACAACCCTTTAAGGAAAAGACATACTGTTTCGAAAAAGAAGTGACTGTTCGGATAGTTGTGTCTTTCCAGAAAAAGATACAATATTTTGAATGAACAGACATGACTCTTCAAAGAATACACCTTTTTGGATGAACCGTTGCTACCTTTTGGAAAGAGCACTTTATGGCTATATAAACCTGCATTTTTTCCATAGGTTTAGTATGAAAAAAATTTTTGCATAAGGAAAATATTTTCTTGCTTCTAAAAACTCTGTGTGATCATCTAATCATTGAGTGAGTTCGAAAAGAATCTGATCGTTTGAGGTACCACTACAGTTGGATTGTTAGGCCATTTTATCCTGGGAGGAAAATTTCGCAACCTCGGGCACTTGAGGGGAATTATTTCCTCAAGGACACTTCGTAAAGTCGAAGAACTTGGCCTTTTTCTGTCTCATCTAATTTTTTCTGAACAACACACTTCTTTGAAAGGTCTTTTTGATCTTGTGTTGAGGGTTTTAAATAACCTCATACTTGTGTTGAAGTTGTTGTGCCTAAATACAGATTTTGTGTACCCGAAAACAACAATATAAATACTCTTTCTTGTTTAATTGGTTCCAAAAACCATATCATGTTGCTTTATTTGACAGTTCTACGGGGCATCATCTCTATTTGGATCATTTATGAAGCAACTATAAGTAAGCATTAAAGTAACTTTAACAAATGTAATTTGGTACATATATGAGATTTCCCATATTTTTTGAACTCTATGCCAATCAAATAATGTCATATAAATTGAGACAAATGGAGTTCAAGTCTATCATAAGTAAGAAAAGAAAAACATCTTTTAGAAGAACAATTATGTAACCATATGAAAGAGGTACAAAAGAAAAAGGAAAGGGGATAGTTTTAAATATGTATAATAAAGTAATTAGTTTACAACAAATATTGTTGAGTTTTCTTTACAAAAAAATAAAAGTCCAAAAATAAAATAGCCACAAAAAAACAGTTGCATGTATCTGTAATGTATAAAAGTTATGTAAGGTATCAATACTGTATAAATGATAAATAAAAATGTATCAATATTATATAAATATATATCAATATTGTATAAATAATTATTTAATGTATATATAATGTATCAGTATCCATTTTATAAGAAAACACAAGCACGAAAAAAAAAAGAAGGAAGAAAGAAAAGCTTTTCTCTCATGTTTTCTAAAAATACAAATTACTCTCTATCTCTACTCACCACCACTCTTGCCGAAATCTGGTGGGAATCCACCACCACTGCCAACCTCCACTTTCCCTATTTCGCCATTTTTTTGGGTAAACTAACAACAACCGTTCTCCCTTTCTCAACCTATCCACCTCTCTTTTTCGACGAACAAACGACAAAGTTCCACTACACAACCACCCAAATATCAATCAAATGGTCCCGTCCACCCTACGTCGTCTCCATCACAACAAACTAGAGAACTCCAGCAAAGCTCCCAACAAATCAAAGATAAAAGGATGACTGACCATATTAGTCGTAATTAATTTGGCCAAAAAGCCATTTAGATAGGAAATGAAAAGTGAGGTTATTTTGGGTGTGTGAAATTTAATTCAAGGGACATTTTGTATAATTTCCGCAAAGAAAAAAGTAGTAGGATAAAAGGTTAAAGAGAAGTAGTGGGTTTTCGAATAAGAGATTATTTAGAGGATGGAGAATTGCTGCTCCTTTAGTCCCAGATTAATTATCTACATTATCAAAAATATTTGATTCAAATAGCTTATTAATTTATAAAATAAAGATAAAATAAATTTAATTTTTTAAATTTTATAGTTAACTTAATTAATTATTTTGAAAGTATAAATATTGTAAAGTTTCAAAAAATTCCTTCATTGTTAGTTTTGGTGTTAATGGAGGAGACACATAAATATAAAGTGTATAAAAAAATTAAACGATAAAATATTCTTTCTAATATTTATGATTTTACTAAGGGGCAAAAAGAAAAATTTGATATAACTTGGAAAGAGGGGATGGGATTAAGAAATAAGAAATGGAAAAAATAAAAAAGAATAACGTAAGGAAAAAACTGGAAATATAACGGATCAAATTTGATACGTGTACTCTAAACCTAAAATAGAAACTAACTTTAATATTTTTGATGATATAAATTTAACTAAAAGTAATCAAAAGTGTAAAGAAAAAGGGGAGAATTTTGATGTATTAATATTTCACACCTATACTTTTCTTTAAGTATGGGCTATTTATAGCTCAAGATAGAAATTTTTATCCAATTCAATATTGTCAAGAGGTGTGGAATTAGTAAGCATTTTTGCCAACTTAAAATGAAGCCAAATGACCCCTTAATTTGACACATGGCATGACATCTATTTCACAACACTCCCCCTTGGATGTACATGTAAAGAGAAGTTTACTGAATACGCTTTTGAGTGCTGCCTTATTAAAAACCTTATCAGGAAAAATTTAGTGGGGTAAAAACCTTCGTTAAGGAAAAAAGAGTACAACGCATATTCTTACTTCCCCTGATGAAGACCCCAATTCAACTGGTTCAGTCTTCGCACTCCAATCTTGTGTACCATCTTTTTAAAAGTTGAAGTTGGTAAAAACTTAGTGAACAAATCTGTTGGATTTTCATTTTGACTTATTTGTTGTACATCAATATTGTCATTCTACTGGAGATCATGTGTGAAGAATAACTTTGGCGAAATGTGCTTTGTTCTATCTCTCCTTATAAATCCTCCTTTTAATCGAGCTATGCATGCTGCATTATCTTCAAATATGACTTGTGGAACCTTGATATCGAGCTTCAAACCTCATCTCTCTTTGATGGAATATGTCACTGATATTAGTCATATACATTCTCTACTTGCCTTATGAATATCTATTATCTCAGCATGATTTGAAGAAGTAGCAATGATAGACTGCTTTGTAGATCTTCATGATATCATGGTGCCTCCGTATGCAAACACATAGTCTGTTTGAGATCGAGTTTTCTGTGGGTCAGATAAATAATCTTCAACTACATGATTAACAAGATCTAAACTATCTTTGTCAGTATAAAATAGACTCATATCAATAGGCCCCTTTAGATATCGCAATATATGCTTACCTTCATTTCAATGTCTATGTGAAAGTGAACTGTACCTGGCTAGCAAATTAACAAAATGGGCTATATGAAGAGTTGGGCTGTTAGCAAGATACATAGGTGTACCGATAGAATTGAGATATAGTACTTCAGGACCAAAAATCTCTTCACCTTCTTTTGGAGGTCGGAATGAATCTTTACTCACTTCAAGTGATCGAACAATTATTAGAGTATAAATGTGCTTTGTCTGTGTAAAATTATTTCAAGACATTCTCAATATAGGCAGATTGGTAGATGAAGATCTTGTCTGCTAAATGTTCAATCTGTAGACTAAGACAAAGTTTCATCTTTCTAAGATATTTTATTTTAAATTTGTTCTTTAGATATTCAATTGCCTTTTTGGACCTCTTCTGGAGTTCCATTGAGATTTATGCCATCTACATAAACGAGTATAACAAACTGTAATGACGTTTTCTTAATAAAAATATATGGACAAATGGAATCATTTATGTAACCTTCGTTCAAGTATTCGCTAAGACGATTATAACGTATATACCCTGATTGTTTTAGATTGTATAACGATCTTTTTAATCTTGATTGAATATAATTCCTGAGACTTTGAATTATATGGTTCAGGCATCTTTAATCCTTCGGGGATTCCCATCTAAATTTCATTATCAAGTGAACTATTCAATATTAAATACATGACATCTTCAAGTGTTAGGACTGCAGTCCAAATAAACCTTATGCTTACCAAGAAGCATATTTCACTTGATAATTATTTTTATGTCAGCGTGCCTAAATAAACGTAGAATTTCAAACCTTATAATATTATACAATATTGTGCGCTATTGTACTAAAGATATAATCAATGAGAAATCATTTGTATCGATTCACATTACGACATAACTTATTGGGATCTCATCACATCATTATTTTCAGGCACCTGAACCTTTTCTTGAGGTTTCACAAAGCGTTATGTCGTTGCTCTTCAAGAGCATATTGCTTCTTTATTATGATCATTTGCTCCATTTCCTTTTCAAGGATTGCCTTATTTAGAACCGATTGATCTACCATGCTTCATGCATACTATAGACTGTCCTTCAGGGACATATAGTAGGAGCATCTGCAACTAAATATAAAATCAATTTTGGATCAGCAAATGCTTCTAACATTTGACTAGAATTATCTTTTAAATGAGGATCGTACTAACGATAATTCTCAACATATTTTTTAGTTACTTATTATCTCCCCCTTATGTTAGGAAAACTAACATATATTCTAATGTACTTTGGAGAATCCATATTTGTGAATCATCGTATATCTATTAATTACATATCACATGTCGAAAAGCTATTAGATGGAAAATATATGGTTCCTGACCATATATTTAATGCACACAAATGCTATTGATCATAATTTATTGGTTTAATACACACAAGTGCTATTGTATGCAATATATATTTCAGACCAATACTTTTTATCTTTGTTCTCATGAGAAATGATTTAGCTATTTATATGAGGCATTCAATGCTAAACCAACTTGAATATACCAACATTATCAAGATCAATTGTCTTGACTACACCATCTGAAAATTATGTTCTTGACTCAATTTAATTGAGAAGACAATTTTATGAATGTCAAACTGCAGGTTGACAATAAACGTACATGTAATCATCTTATGGATGTATCATAGCAAATGATGGGTAAATGGGCCCTTATTCACCTTTTATATTTTTCAGAATTTAGGAGTCGATTAATTTAGCTACTGAGCTTATTTTGAAGGGTTGATGTTCAGGAGTCGATTAATTTAGCTACTTTAATAGTCCCTTTGTTCTCCAGTGATGCTAAGTGAATAAATGGAAACTCTTCTCATTTACTCAGGAGCTAAGTATTCAGAAATCAATTTATTAAGTATCGATCTCTTTCCCTTATCTAGACTTCAATGGGTAGAACCTTAGTTGAAATTAATACCACCATACGAAACCTAAACTAAGAAAATCAACCTCAATTCTTGAACTAATCATAATTTGTTCTATTGCAGATTCTTGACAAGGAAGTATACATAGAGTTAAACAAATATACCTTCTAGCAATGCATAAGTCCTAATTAGGTATTTGTGAACACCCCAAAACTCTCACCAGTTGTGAATACTTAAGTCAAATAAAACTTCTTCAAACATTAGTATGTGCTAGAGAAGTAATGTTTAGTTCAATTCCTTACTACTTCTTAAAATAAAAGACATCTGCATCAAGTTGAAATTATCTAATAAGCATCTGCTAACTTGATATGCCTCTTTTGATCGGATATGGACTGCATCGATTCTATTCATATTGAAAATAACTATTTCCTCAGTAGGAATCTCCAAAATTGAATTAAAATGATAATCACCTACAAAAATGAAAACTAGGTTACCAAAATAATTAGCAAGTGTATTTCCTCCCCAAAAGAAATGTTGTACTTTTGCCGATAAACTCTTTCTTAAAACATTAATGAAGTTGACGTACAATGTCACACTCTAACGGATATTGTAAAGACCCTCTTAGTCATTATGTATGAGTCCTTCATTTAAAATCCCATGTCTAAATTTATTCCAGATTAAAAGTTATAAATTTCAGGCTGGGTGAGTTTCGATAGATTTCAGAACAAGGTGTGGTTAGGAAAATCTGAGAATGATTTGGATTGGAGTAGTAGTATTTATCTTAATTTTTAGTTATCTAAGAATACACATTTATGGAATCGAATTTGGATAAGTAGAACTTCCGAAATTGGTCTTAGCGTAAAGGGCACTATTTAAAATATTCCAGGTTTAAGGTGTATTAAAAAAAGTAATATTTTGAGGCGAAGATGGATATTATGTACCATTGATGATGCTATAGTGGTCGGAACACCTCTATAGTGACAAGTGTCACAGAAATAAAATTGGTCAAAGGCAGTCAACAACCGCCATAACAATCAATACCGCTATAGCAATGCCACTATAACAGTCATGTACAACTATATTTAGTGGTTCAGTATTGTTATAATGGTAAAAACAATAGATTTATTACTGATGTTGGGTGTATTTATACACTTTAGCGTTGTTATACTAGCTTATTTAGCCTTGTTTCGAAAATAATTAGTGTGCTTTATGTGTTGATGATGATATAAATAAGAATATAAGTGTTCAAGGATGTGATTACAATGTTTAAAAGTATTTTCAAACAAGTTTGGGTTCAAAACAATCATGTAGAGTTTAGACGAGAAAACCAGTGTTACTAGCTTGAGCTAGGTGTTGTTCAAGTCTATCGTGATGGATTCTAATATGTTTAATAAGTTCCTTATGGTTTGAATTTGTAAATATATGGGGAACAATTTGTTTAAAGTGTGGAACTTTAATTAAAATGAGTCAAGAGTCAACAATACATTATAGCATAAAGTGGTTGAGACTAGTGCTTTGATTGAGTTTTTAGTTTGCCGTTCTTGTCTTTTTGATGTTTTGAACTCTAATGCTTGGTGTTTTATCATGTAGTATTTGTTATTAGTTGACATGTATGATATTTTGATGATATAAAAGTTGAAAACCAAGGCCAAACAAAACCACAAGGTAAGAGGAGAAGCGATGGAACACTTAGCCAAATATTGGATGAATTGGCACAAAATAGTGACTGCCCGGTATATGGGTGCATCGCCCCCTCTAATGTAGTGCAATGAAGCTTGTGCATCAACCTCCATTTTAGTTCAATGATTCCCACGATGCGTGCTGTAGTCTAGTGCATTGATGCCCGCAATGCACACTCAATTCCACCTAAGGCAAACTTTCCTCCACTATAAATTCATGTGTACATTTTGGCAAAAGGGATTTTTGGACGTCTTTGGCTTTGGAGAAGGGCTGCTCAACACTTATGTTAGGGTTTTTATCTCTTTATTTTATCTTTATAATGGATTATAACATGCATTCAATTATGTTGATTATAGTTATGTCAATTTGCGGCTAAATTCCCCTTTTCAGGTTAAGGCCAAGAACATGTTTATTATTGATTTGAATTGAGTTTGTTTTAATTTCTTATCATATTTGGCTGTTTATTTACCATTTTTATAACTATTTTAACTATTTATGACCCTTATAATACATTTATTATCGATCTTGTGATCTCAAGAGGGGGAATAGGAAGATAGAACATGGGGATAAATAGAATAAGGTTCTTATTCTTTTATAAAATAAGGAATTTGAATTAGCATCTAGGACAGGGATGTACCTAGAAACCTTGTTTGGTTCACATGTAGGATGATAGCTTCATGCACTAAATTGGATTATTACATCCTTGCTCAACGATGTAGTTATAATGTCCAAGTTAGGTAGGCGATTAGAGGTCGGGAGACCATGATCATGCGTTAAACCCTACAAATTAATAGCCAAGATAAGTAATCTAATGAATGAAGTTCAATGGCGTAGTATGATTGTTCGTAAGCCTTAACCTTGGATCTCTATTCATTAATTTTCAAAAGTCATTATTTTACAGCATTAGTTTAGTTTAATTTTAGTTTAGAATTCTACAACTTTCTTGGTTACTTTATCTCAATTGTTAAACTAGAATTGGATAGTTGTTTAACACAAATCCCTGTGGGATTGATATTCAACTTTTTTTAAGGCCACTATATTACTTGGTAGACTACGTACACTTGTGTGTGCGCTTGAGCATTGTCAATTATAATATTTTCTCAAAATAGTTTATTTTTCTAAAACTCTATTTTGGGGGAAAGGAAGGGCGATTCAGGGTGAAACACACTAGAATTTCTTCATTTGGCTTCGTTAAGTTACAAAATTCATCCCTGTTAACTTATATTTAATTATTAAGTTTAGAATTGTTAATTCACGAAGTTTGGGAAGGGTTTTAGAGTATATTTTTGTTAATTATTGTTGCAAAGCGAAAAATTATGGAATAAGTTAATGGGTTTTGATTATTTACATTTAATTTACCCTTAGATTTTGTTAATTCACTAATTTATCCATGAAATTGATAATTTTAGGTGAATTATGGTGGAAAAGCTCTCGAACAAGAAGAGAATGATCATGAATTTGATCTTAGGAGTTAAGTCTGAGTTATAAATCCTGAAATTTTAGGTTATTTTTTTAACTAGGTATTTTTATGCAGGTTTTAGACCACAAGAAAGAAAAAGACTACATAGAAGGGGAAAGCTCCAACAAAGAGGAGTTGTGTATACTTGGTGTTAGGTAGGTAATGGTATTGTAGTTTAATCCAATTGTGCTATATGTGCATGTTAACTGCCTTGTAGTATGACTTGTTAGTTCTTTTTTTTGTGTGGTCTTTGTAAATGATTTGCGGTTGTTATATGATTTTGATCTACCTTACTTGCTAAATGTGGAATGTTCGGAATTTATAACATTCTCATGGGGTTTTAGTGGAACAAGGTTGGCAAACACTTGTGTTTGGGGTTTAGTACATGAACGATAATTGTCCCCTACGAGTCATGGCTAAAAGGTGGTTTTATATCCTTTAGCTTGTAATTACGAAGGTTATATGAGTTTGACAGTTCCATGAGTGAATAGGAAAAATATATTCTTACACTTAATAAATTATCCTGACTTAATTTTGGCTTGGCTTGGCTTGACTAAATTTGGTGATAATATGTTGACTTACTGATTTGTTTACTAATTGTTCATCATTACTTGTTATGCTATGTGTATATTTGTTAAGAATGGATTAACTTATTGTAGTATAGCTTAGTTCTATGTTCATATTCTCATCTCGAGTTGACCAAATGTCCCTACCAGTATACTATTGTTCTTGTATGCTGATAGTATACATGCATTTACTTTTATAAGTGCAACACAAATTCCAACGACTCCTACAAAACATCACTTCTAATTTCAGTTGTTGACTCTAGATTTCAGGGTGATCAACATACCTAGGCTATCATGAAATCTTTCCTTATTGGCAAAGTTCTCTAGTTCTTGACTCATGTTTTATTTCTTGACATTCTTTGGCGTTTTTGTATAGATGAATTTTGAGTTCTAGGGATAGTTTTTGCATAAGTACTTTTTTGGCTTTTGTTGTACTTATGATTTGGTCTTAGATTGGATGATATATTGATGAATTAGTTTCTCTTATTTCTTCTAAGTGTGGATTGTGGGATTGTCGTTTGAAATTGTTAGTTCTCCCACTGGATGAGTAACGTACGTGGTTGCCACTCACGATGGGTTTAGGTCATGATAAAGTTAGTATCAGAGATCCTAGGTTCATCAATCTTGTTGTACCAAATTGGGTGCAGTAGAGTCTCGCAAAGGGTACGAAGACCTTTGTACTTTTATTTGGGAGGCTATGTGACTTTAGAAAATCTGTTCTTGTTTCTTTTATGATATAAATTGATTTCAAATAGTAACCAGGAATTCAAATTTATATCTAATTATTTTTATTTTTTTCACAGATGTTGAACACTAAGTCAAATGAAACCAACTAGTAGCTCCCATACCTATCGCTCTAGCTGTGGAGTCAACTAGGAGGGGAAGAAGATGAGTGAGAGGAAAAGGAAGGGAAAGGATAGGATAAGACACACCCTCCAGGGGTGGAGGTATAGCGAAAACTGGCTAGAATTGTGAGAGGTTAACATCACTTCTCCACCTTATGATTATTTGGAGAAGATGGAAGTAGTAGAGAAATAGGGTGCGGAGCCTAAGGTAGGACCTCAAGTTTGGGTTATAGGACTACATCGTATGTTCGTTGAGGTTTATTAATAGGTATTATCTATTTTAAGTGGGTTGGCTAGGACTCGAGCCACATCTATGGCATCGATTTATCAGGCTCCAATTATTCATCCTACTGTTGCCATGGCTTCTTGAATGGATAAAGCTCCAGGGATGATGCTTTTTACTCATACGATGTTGGGTTTGGTGATGACTGGTGCAGAACATGAATTAGTGACATGAAATATCCAATATTCTAGGGTACTGAGTCTAAAAATGCCTTTTGAGTTTATTATAATTGCAATGAGAGGTTTTTTTCTGCTGGAGAAGGATACTAAGCAATGGTGGAGAGCGTATATTGAATGTCGATCACCAATTTTGACTTCATTGACTTGGGAGAAGTTCCACACTTTGTTCATAGAGAAATATGTGCCACCCCACTCTTGTGACTGCAAGAAGGATACGTTTTTAGCATTTTTGGGTAGGGTGATATGTTGGCTACAACTGATGATGCTGAGTTCCATTCCTTGTCTTTCTTTGCTATATAGTTTTTGACTTCTGAGGAGGAGAGGATTCACCTCTACTTTAAAGGTTTGAATTATGACCTTCAGGTATTGTCTGTGCTTATGACTTTAGTAGGAAAAGGTTTCAATAAAGTTTTTAACTATGTGAAAAAGTTTGAGGGGGATATTTAAGTAGGTTAGGATAAGATGTTAGCTAAGAAATCTTGGAATATTGGGAATTTTAGTGGATCTTACTCTAAAGGCCATGATCAACAAGTTTATTTAGCCCTTCCTATTCAGTCAGCCTTACCAACTTCTATTGTGGTTACAGATAAGGGTTCTTATCAGGAACAAGTTGTTGGGGACAAGGGATTTCTTACTCTTGTACTAGTAGGCTTTCTCTACGAAAGATATGTTATGATTGTGGTACTACTGGTCACTTTAAGAGGAAGTGTTTTATGTGGTCGGTGAATGCCCAAATACAGAAGCAGGCTCGTGCTATAATATCAACTTATAAGGAAGAGGGAGGTAGCAACATGGGTTATCCATAGGGAAGATGGGAAAATTAGATTGGTGGTTGAGAAAATATTAGCATCGGAGAAGAGAGCAGTCGCGAAAAGAATTAGCTCAAATTTATGACTAGGCTCACTGTTATGCATTTCGAGGAAAGAATGATGTTGAGGCTTCTAACGCGGTGATCACAAGTACTATTTCTATCTGTGACTAGATAGCTTATATTCTATTTGATTCAGGGTCTACTTATTCCTGTGTATCTGTCCAATTTGTGGTGGGTCTGAATCTATTTTATGATGTACTTAATTATCTTAGTTATGCATCTACTCCAGTGAGTGAGTCTGTGATAGTAATCTATATTTATCGTTCTTATCCTGTATTATTTGTGGGTTTTTAGACTTGGGTAAACATGGTTATTCTTGATATGGACTTTGATGTAATTCTAGGTAGACCTGGTTCTCCATATCATTTTCTTTTAAATTGTAATGCTAAAATAACGACTCTAGCTATGCCTAGGATGAAGGAACTAGAGTGGGAGGGAGTGTATATGGCCAAACCAGTGAAAATTATATCGCATGTCTATGCTAGGAGGCTAGTGGGGTAGAGGTATTCTTTATTTTTAGCTCATTTTTGGGAGTAGATATGGGGTCCCCTTCTATATAGTTAGTTTCGACAGCTTTTCAAGTTGTGTTTTCTTTAGACCTATCGATATGCCTCCAGATAGGGATCTCAATTTCCGCATTGACTTAGACACGAACACTTACCCTATTTCTATTCCACCTTATCGAATAGATCTAGCAAAGTTGAGGGAGCTCAAAACGTAACTGCAGGAACTTCTTGAAAAAGGTTTTATTCATCCAAGTTCTTAAACTTAGGGAGCTCCGGCCTTGTTTGTTAAGATGAATGATGGTAGCTGAAGGATGCTCATTAATTATAGGTGTTGACACCTAATTTTTACCATTTGTTTTTAAATAAAATTACAACATTTATTTAATTCGGGATTAAAAACTTTTCAAAGTATTTATCTAGATAACTTTGTCATTTTAGGTAGCGATTATACATTCTCATGTCCGTATATATGAGATCGTATAATTTCGTCACTTAAATAATTATTTTGTATGGAAAATTAAATTTTAATCAAGTATTATCTCAAAAGTTAATTCAAATAGGCAACGTCTTGATTTAAACATGATTTGTTCCCAAAATAATTTATTTGGAGAAATATTTATTTTATTTTAGGGAAAAGGGTCAAATACACCCCTAAACTTAGCAAAATATGTTCAGATATACCTTCCGTTTAAAGTTTAGCTCATCAATACCCTTACCGTCCAATTTTTGGTTCATATATACCCCTGTTGTTAAGTTTTGGATCATATATACCCCTGTTACCAAGTTTTGGGCTATATATACCCTGTCGCTGTTAATTGCTCTGCTGAAATTTTTCAACCCACATTTTCTTTTTTTTCTTAAAAAATTATATTTGCCACATTATTTTTTTATTGCAACATCACATATAATTAAATCCACCCCTGCTTCTACACATTAAACGTTCGTCAAATGCTCTCATATACCTCACAATCTCTTTGGATTTTGTCTAATTTGTCGAAACCCTTTTGTTGTATTTTCAGATTCTTGCATAATTGTTTCTCTCATACATACATACATAAGTACAAAAGATATCCTCTTAATTGACAACTTGTCTTTGCTGTCTCTATATGGGCTGCCTCTTTTACACTTGTACATCCCAATTTCTCACTTGGGTTTTCCTTATTCTTCTTATTCTTGATGTTGGAATTGATGGTGGTCTAAAAGTTGAAGTACGTTGATTTGACACTAAAATAATTTGCAGTTGGTATGCACTTTAATTCTTGATTTTTTCGCAATTATGCATTTGAGTTTTTATGGGGTTTTCTTGACCTTTTTCATTTTTACTTGATTATTCTTGGGGTCATGCAAGCATCGAAAAACACAACAAAGAAATTTTAGCAAATTAGAGAAAATTCAAATAAATTGCGAGGTAGATGAGAGCATCTGACATGGTTAATATGTATAAGAAGGAGTGAATTTAATTATACGCGATACAAAAATTAAAAAGTGGATCTGAAAATATGATTTCTTACCAAAATGTGAAAAAGGGGTTGAAAATTTTTAGCAAAGCAATTAATGGCAACATGGGTATATCTGACCTAAAACTTGACAACAGGGGTATATATGACCCAAAACTTGACAACAGGGGTATATATGGCCCAATACTTGGACGACAAGGGCATTGATGAGCTAAAATTTTAACAGAGGGTATATCTGAATATTTTTGCAAAGTTTAGGGGCATATTTGAATTAAATTGGGTATTAATTTGTGTTGAATTACAATTTAATTTATCCAACTTATTAAATTTGGTCATAATTGAAAGTAAATTGTCCATAATATCAATACAATTGGCCAATTTATTCTCGATTTGATCAAAATTTAAATGAGATGGCTAACTCCTAAATTGATTGGGGTTATTTTTTAAATAATGCCAAAATCTTTCTACCAAACCCATTGCCCAGTCGGCTTACCTAGCAACATGACCCAACATAATAGACGCACCTAACCCAATTTTTCTCCACCGACTCTGCCCATTTGTTGCCTTCTTTGGCAATGAACAAACCAAACTAACAAAACACGAGCAACACATGTACAACACAAGTGAAACAACGACAACAGCAAAACGACAACACCAGTAATCCAAATAACTCAGCAATATCAACACACAACAATAATTTTAACCCAGCAAACCTATCCGGCAACCCAAACCCAACTCTAAATTCAACAACAAATTGCGTCCAGCTCAGCCATTCAAAATTGTTCAAAATTCCAATTTCATACACAATTGTACGATTTTTCTTTAAACCCAACCTTATCCTCTTTTCAAATTTGAATTTCAACAAATTTTTACTACATAGTATGATTTACACCTTATCTCCTTATCCCTATTTGAAAAATTATCTTTTATAAATACACAAATGACCCTTGGTTTCCCTCTTCTCCACATTAACAGGAGAAGATTTTGATCCCCCAAATTCCTTCTATATAAAGCTCATTGTGAGATGAAAATACCAAGTATCAAACGTTTGAGAAAAGCTTTTGAGCAAAAAATTTCAAATTTATAGTGAAAGAAAAATTTGTGAAAAGTCGTTAACTATGCAAAATCCTTGGATTGGTAGCGAAGCTTTTCGGTTGTAGTCACAATTCCGACAGCAATTGAGTTTCAATTTGCTGCTCCAAAATAGGTAATACTCCATCCCTTTTTATTTCGATTTTTGTTCTTCTTCTTCTTCTTCTTCTTCTTCTTCTTCTTCTTCCTCTTCTCATCATCATTATTCTATAGTCATAGTAGCGTTTTACTCATTTGATAGTGTTATATACTGAGATTGTTTACAGTAGAAGCCTTGAAGGCCTTAGGATTTTTTTAATGATGATTGTGTTTGTTGTTTGTTATAATATTTAGGCCGTGTTTAGCTCACTATTATGGCTACATGCTCAAGAATTTGTGAATTTAATTTTATCTTGCTTATAAGAAAGTTATTACATTTTTTATCACAAAAAATTATGGTCATGTGATTAATTTTAGCATTATCATCGTTTCTTTCAATTACAAAATCTTCCATGTTAACCTGTTATGCTGCCTTTAGTTTTCTTTGATTTGAATGTTATTTGATTTAATATCTTCCTATCAATTGAATATATTTTAGCCTTAGCTTATTGCTGAACTCTTTATCTAATTAAAGGCTCCCCTTAGTTACCGTCTCTTCGATCCAATTGTTTTAATTAAGATTCCGTTCACCAAATTTTTAGATTCACAATCTTGATTCCATTCCTTTTATTTTCATCTTGATAGCTATTTGATCTATCTTTCTTGCTTTCAATATGTTTGAACTTCTCTCGATTTCTCTGAGTTAGCAATATCAATGAGAATAGTGGAGTAAGTTTGTAAACAAGCAGTATGTTATTCAAGGATCCCTCTATAACCCTTTTATGCATAAAGTTCTTCGTGAAATAGTTGGGGAGTGCAGTAGGGTGATTAACGTCGACACAAACCCATGCATATTTTGTTCAAGATCAAATCTTTATCTCTAGGTGAATTCATTTAGTTTCGTATGCTATGATTGTGAGCACTATGTTACCTTTACGAATGCTCAGTTTTTTCCTCTGATTTACAATCATGATTGGCTTATGGTTAATGATTTTCATGACCATTAAATTTTTTTTATCTCTAACTGGTCGTATCCCAATTAGTTTAATGAATCAAGTTTTCCCCAAAGATAAAACTTGATTTTATGTTTTAGCTTTGTTACTCTTTGGATAGAGGCCTAACTTGGTTTGCTTTAGATTAATCATGGATAGAATAAAATTTGTCTTCTTTTGTTTGATTTGTGTAAAGCCAGTGATCTGAATTTTAATTACACTCTAATCCTTCTTTCTTCTTTTTGAATGTAAACTATTTTGGCGTCCACTATGGACTCCCTCCCATTGTATTTTTGAAGGGGCCAATAAGGCCCATCTCCTCGAAGTTTAAGTCCAAAGGTGATCATATGGCGTACGGGTGCAAAAATATGGAAGAAAAAGAAATGGGTCGAAAACCTATTGATGAAGTCTCTAAGAGACTTGAAAAGTTTCAATATTTGTTATTGCTTTATTTTTCTTTATTTATTTATCTGTTTATTCATTCATTCATTCATTTGGGCCTCTAAGACAAAGGTGTAATTTAATATAGGTGAAGAAAATATTTGGGACTTCAAGGTCCAAAACCTAGTGTAAGACAAGTGAAAATAACCCAAAAATCCAAAAGAAGTAGTTTAGGATAGGTACAAATGGGTCAAAAGCGCAAATGATTAGATTAGGACAGGTGTAGGCGGGTCAAAAAACCCAAATCAGTTTAGGACAGGATTTATGGATTCGGGTCTAATGGTCTAAGTCTTTTAGTTTTTCCCTTTCCCCTTTATATGCTAGTTGTTATTAATTTTCTTAAACTTAGCTAAAATTTCAGCTAAGTTATAAAACTTGTTTTACACAATCTTGAAAACAATTTTTTTCCTTAATCGATTTTTTTTCAAAAACCTACTTTCCTTTTTAAAGTTAGTTAAAAAGTTATTTTCAAATAGTCCGAATAACTGCAAGCTAGAAAATACTCTTGGTGCCTTAACAATTTTCCTAGAGTATTAATAAGAATCCCTTACTTCTAATTTTCAAACTTGAAGGATTTTTTCTGTTTTGAATCATATAAGTGTTTTTAAAGATTTTCTTGATTTTCCTAAATAAATTAAGTGGGGACTGTGCTTTTGAAAAGTTGAGTTTGAAAACTTTTTCGAAAGTATTTGAATTCGTAAAAAATGTAAAAGTCATTTTTTTTCTTCCCAAAACCGAATTGATGACTCTGCTGGGGACTTTAACTAGGTTCTAACCAAAATTTTAAATTAGCTTCTTTGACTAACTCTTTGGGTTTGCAATATTTAAACTGTTTATATGCTTATGTGTTTAAATTTTTTCGAAATTATATTGTTTCATTTCATGGAATACTTCCCCATTTGAAATATATAAATTGTTTGGGGTTTCTTGGATGTCTCGGTCCATATTGTTCAATTTCATATTAAGTATTGGAAATACGACTGTTTATTGGCACATGAGGCGTTCGATGACTGTTTTTATTTTCAAACTCATGTTTTTCGCTTGGAAACCTGGTTCAAACCCACTCTAGACACCTAGTATAGAGAAAATCTAAAACCCTCTTTTAGGTATGAGCCTAGGATGATCCAATACCTGAGGGGGTATTGGGTCCACTAGAAAACCCGCCTTGTATCTATTGGCCACGACCAAATTACAGATGAATCATATTTATGTGTTGAAGAAATATATATTATTTAATCTAATCCATTATCTTTTGGGGTCGAGGGAAGGTTTGCTTTCTTGTAAGGATGCCTCAACCATATACCGATTGAGAGAAGAATTAAAGTGAGCTGGGCAAGAGGTTGACGATGTTAGGCGGTGTTTGATTGATTTGGATGGTTGCATGGTTTCCTATATTGATACCATAGTAAAAATGACCTACGAGAGTAAAGCAAAGTTATGTGGGAGTCACCTGATCACCAGTAGATATCTTATATGGCAAGAGGTGAATAAAGCTAAAAAGGTAAAGGCTGATGAAAGAACATTTAGGAGCTAATTTTTCTATCCCCTGAATGTGACCTTGTTCTTTTTTTTCATGTTATTTTTTCTTCCTAAAGATTGTATCCCTTTTATTGCAACTTTTGTAGGAATTTTTGCCCTTTTTATATATGTATATATATATATATAGAGAGAGAGAGAGAGAAAGACAGAGAGAGAATTTTGTGGGATAATGGATTGATTTTAAAAAGCATGTACTTTCTTAAAATACATTAGGCAAACCCTTGGCTAAAAAGGGTCACTCAATTAGGATATGCACTTACTATAATGTTGTTGTGTGATATAGCTTTCTTATGTGTCTATGTGCATTTGTTCAAATCAAAGGCAAATTCATCCACCATACTCTATGTGCATTTGTTCGAATCAAAGGCAAATTCATCCACCATACTCATGTGGATCAACTTGCCTATGATGAAAATAACTCTATATGTTTACTTCTTGTTGAATATCTTGTGTTATTTGTTATGTACGGGATCTAACATGTCGTCCTTTAAGTTATTTACTTTGCAGATAATAGAAAACTACTTCTTGTTGGAATAAGTTGGTTGAACATCTTTACTTCACCCGGTCAAAATCTCTAACAGTAATTTAAAACCTACCAATGCCATGTCATATCAAGTGCTAAACAAACAAAGCAAGGTGAAAGATGATGAATGGAAAGACTATGATGAGGAGTGGTAAGTAGAACATATAGAAGAATTTGAAAATCGGGAAAAGCCCAACCTAGAGGAATCAGAAATAGCCAACCTGGGAGACCACAATTAAGTTAAGGAGACAAGGGTTAGTGTTCACTTAATAGAATCATAGAAAAGAGAATTCATCCACTTGCTATGGGAATACATTGACATATTCTCTTGGTCCTACAATGATACGCCAGTTTAAGCACCAACATCATGTTGCATAAGTTACCAATCAATCCCGAGTTTTATCTAGCTAAGCATAAAATATGGAAATTCAATCCAAACTTAAGTTTGAATATCAAGGAAGAAGTTACGAAGCAAATTCAATCTAGAATTATAGAGGTCACAAAATACCCAACATGGCTAACCAATATTGTTTCTGTGCTGAAAAGGATGGCAAGATCCGAATTTGTGTTGACTACATGAATTTGAATAGGTTTAGTCCTAAAGATAATTCTCTACTACCCAACATCCACTTCCTCATCGATATTTGTGCAAAGCATAAAATGTAGTCTTTCGTGGATTGTTTCTCTAGGCATCATCAGATATTAATGGATGAAGAAGATGCAGAAAAAATGGATTTTATTATGCCCTAGGGTATTTATCACTATAGGGAAATGTAGTTTGGTCTCAAGAATGTTGGTTCGACAATTATGAGGGCTATGACAATGATCTTTCATGATATAATTCATAAAGAAATTGACGTGTACGTGGATGATGTAATCATAAAATCTTGCAAGAGTTCAGATCATTTAACACACCTGGAAAAGTTCTTCAATCAATTGAGAAATTAAAACTTGAATTAGCGAATCATTTAGTTGAGAATCCACTCGATATTGAATATGAGCCACTTCAAACTTACTTTCCAGATGAGTAAATTTTATTCGTGGAAGAAGACATTGTAGAAACATACCACAGATGGAGAATGCTTTCTTTGATAGAGCGGTTAACTTCAAGGGTTCAGGAATTAGAGTAGTTTTGGTGTCAGAAATAGGACAAGATTATCCAGAATCACTAAATTACACTTCCCATAAACCGATAACATGGCTGAATAATAGGCTTGCATCCTAGGATTCAATTTAGCACTTGACATGTGTATTTGAGAATTGTGAGTCATTAGAGACTCTAATTTGCTAATTCACTAGGTAAGGGGAGAATGGTCCATAAAGAACTCTAATATTACCCCTTATGAGAAACTGGTACCAGCTTTGTGTGGAAGATTCAAGGAAGTTGACTTCAGTCATATCCCAAGGATTCTAAATGAGTTTGCTGATGATTTGGATACTATAAAATCTAAGATCCAACACCCATATCACAGTTACATAGATCCTTTAAAAATAAACTTGAAGGAACAACCCGCACATTATGCACATATCGAAGAGAAAGCTGATGGAAAGCCGTGGTACTTTGATACTAAGAGGTATTTAGAATCTGGAACATATCTTGAAAAGTCCAAAAATGGACCAATAGAGACACCAACATCAAATGGACATAGATTCCTTTTAGTTGCTATTAATTCTTCACCAAGTGGGGGGAAGATGCCTCATATAGAGCCGTAACCAAGAAGGTAGTTTCAAATTTTGTCAAGACTAACCTAATTTTTCGATTTGGAGTGCCAAAATCAATTATTACTGAAAATGGAGCTAACTTGAATTATCACTTGATGAATGATATTTGTAATCAATTCAAGATTGTTCATTGCGACTCGATTGAATATCGTCCACAGATGAATGGAGCTGTTTAAACTGCCAATATAAATATAAAAAAGATCTTGAGGAAAATGGTCCAAAATGATAGATCATGGCATGAGATGTTGCCTTACACTCTACTAGGGTATGCACAACAGTTCAAACCTTAACTAGGGCAACTCTTTCTCTACTGGTTTATGAAATAAATCCATAATACTTGCTGAGGTTGAAATGCCTTCCTTAAAAATTATTCAAGAAATCAGATTAAGTAATGAAGAATGGGTTTGTGCTTGCTATGAACAACTCATGTTCATTGATAAGAAGAGGATATTTTCCCTATTTCATGGACAGTTGTACCAACACAGAATTATCCGTGCCTTCAAAAGGAAAGTAAGAGTTTGAACATTTAAAGTTGGGAAATTAGTTCTTAAGCACACATTTCCTCATGTAGAAGAGTACAAAGGCAAGTTTTCTCTTAATTGGCAAGGTTCATATGTAGTTAGAAAGCTAATATATGGAGGATCTCTGATCCTACCTGAGATGGGTGGTCAAGAGTAGACCAAACCAATCAATTTTGGTGCAGTAAAAAGATACTATGTTTGAAGGTTGTTTTTCATTTCTGTTTCCTTTATTTGTTTGCAATCACACTTTATGAAAGTATTTATTTTTATAATGTGTAGTTGCCTTAAAACCCTTTTTTGTATGTACAAACTACATTTGACCTGCATTCTAAAAATGAGATATGTAGGCGGCCTATGCTGACTTCAGTCAACCCATTAGATTCTTATATATATATCCCTAGCATAGTCTTAAACTATTTTTAACCTAATTCTTGATTCAAGGGATATGTAGGTGCCTTAACGACTTGGTCATATTACCCAGGAAATGGAAATTGAGGTAGAATTTTTGAGAAGGAACCTCAAAAATTCAAAATAAGAAACTCATTATTTAAAGAGATTGAAGACCAACAAAGACTTTGGGAGAAGGTATCGAGGTCCTCTTAAGCCAAGATCATCTTAAGAAATATTAAACTGGGGAAAATTTTTTGAGGAGGTTTTCAAAATTTCCCCTAAACACTAGGATGAATAAATTCCCCAGCACTAGAAAGTCAAAGTCAATCACTAGCTGTGACAAAGTCTGGATAGACCAAATAGCAAGCTATGACAGTACTTCTGGTAGAACCCCCACTCCCCCTAGCAACTATGATAAGCTCCTAGAAATCCTCCATTAGAAGGTCAAACATATACGAGCCTCATGAGGAATATGTTCGTTGAGCTAGTACATGACATAATTGACAAAGATTTTCTAAAAGCTTTTACACAAGTTTTTGAAACTAACTTTCCAAAGTCTGGACTATTTTGAAAATCAATACACATATTCTTACTTAGGTTTTGCCTAAAAATCTATTAAAATGGGGAGTTAGGGAGGAAGTCCAAATATAACAGTGCACCCGAAAGATCGTAAAGCAAAAATCAAAGATCGGAGGAGGTCAACACAATGTAATTTCACTTAAAACTAACAATGTTTCTATGGATGCAGGGATCAGTGTCAAAAAATAAGGATCCTCTTCAAAATAAACCCCCAAGCAAATTGGGAACTGCACCAAAGCATGTAATGCTTAAGAATGGTATTTTTGTATAGCGCCAAAAGACGGGTTTAACACCCTTTTATCAAGGACCTTTTGAATTGTCTATCTCATTTAATGAGACCATGGATGATGAACAAAGGCATATAATCCTCTTTATGAATATTTTATTTAGAAATTTTCTAAAAAATAGTCGCTAGCAAAAGCAACTTTGTGTCTACTAAATACTTACTTTGAGCGCAGGTGTATTCAAAGGAGTTGGCATAACAAGTACAACAATCAAAAGAATCACTCAATAGGAGGAAGAACAGAAAGTCATCCTCAAAATTTTCCTTGAAGTGAAACAAACGGTATTTGAGTAATCCCCATATAAGAATTTTACCACATTGACTTGCATCCGATGGATCTGCTATTTAGACATTTTTAAAAAAAGAATATTAATAGTAGACTAAGTCATTCATCTTATGATTCTGAGTATTTTTCATTAAACTATCATAAAGCTTTGATGTGGTCATTGGTGAGAGCAACATTGTGTATACTAACTCTCTACCTTGAATACAGGTACATGTAGAAAGCAAAAATATAGATAGATGAACTCAGGTGAAAATGTTTTCAAATCTCCAAAAGAGCCATTTCATATCATTTCATCACAAAGAAGGCCATTCCATGCTATTGTCGAGAGGGCTATTTCATTCCATTACCAAGAGGGTCATGTCGAGAGGGATATTTTATCCTATTCCATTGATAAGAGGGCCATTTCATTTTATGCGAATGCCAAGAGGTCCATTTTATTTCACCACTAAAAGGGCCATCATGCCATTCAACTAAGTCTCCATAATTGCTCGCCATGCAAGAAAATAAGGTCTGTACCTACAAGATGCTTTAGAGCACTAATATTCGTTGACCACATGACTATAGCATCAAGGATATCTCATCATTTTGTACGTGTTGACCACACAAAAGGAGATGTAGCCCTGCGTTGAGGATATTTCAGCATTTATGGATTAGCATGCATTAACATATCAAGTTGAAAAACATAATTTAAAGAGACGTCTTTAAGTTACTATCTGAAAGCGTATGACATATGAGATTTCCTAGAAATTGACAATCTAAGGGTCATCTATAAGTCACATCATTTAAAATAGGATAGTGTGAGAGATTACCTATGAGTTGATAGCCCATTTTTCATACAAGAAGCAGCAACATCCTAACTGGATAGTGTGCAAGGTTACCCAAGAATCGATAGTCCGAAGCTTATCCATGAGTCACAACTAAATCCTTATCAGAGAATATGTGAGATAACCAAATTGATATATCTGAGGGTTTTCTATAAGCCATGCCTTATCCAAGATCGATTATGCACAGGATTACCTAAAGACTAGAATTTTAAGAAATATTTATAAGTCATATTGTATCCAAGGTGATATGAAGGAATACCTAAGATCAAGCAATTTGAGGCATATCTGTAAGTCATATCTTATCCAAGGTTTAGTAATGTGCAGAATTACCCAAAATCTACCAACTCAAAGAGTATCTATAAGTCGCCTCATATCCAACATCAAATAATATGAAAGATTACCGAAAGATTGACAACTCAAGGGAAATCTATAAGTCGTATCGATATGAAAGATGCACAAGACTTACCCGAGGTCACATGAAAAAGATCCTTTTCAATAGAGGTTATTATTGCATGTACAATAAGCATTATAGGTGGCCAAAAGGGTTACTGCATCAACGTAAGATTAAGCGGTCACAAGGACCATTCTACACAAAGTGTCGTCAGTGTCCAAGAAGGCCACCCCACTTTAAACATATTAAATAAAAAAAATATATTTTATTCAATAACCAATAGGGTTGTTGCGTTTGTTATTTGAAGATATTTTCCTCCAAACAGGTACATGAGAGGATGACTTCACTTTTCAAATAAACAACTCACGTGGAGATATGGTAAATAGACTATATACTTCTTTCATAAATTAAAGTTATTACTAATAATTTTTATTTGAGATAAATTTAACAGAATCTAAGAGTATGAAAATCTTGAATCAAAACCACAGGTGTGGATGACTCTAAAAAAGACGCAGCACAACATGAAACTTTTTCTTAGCAGCAAATCGGGACATAGTCTAGAGAGGAACGTCATACTCTTTGGACATGAGCTAAAGGATGGTTGTCACCACCATCAAACCACACCCTTATTAGAAGACATGTGGGTACATTGGGAAATTTCAGTTTCAGCTTTACTTTTGGGATATTTCTAAACTAATACCGAGGGTCACCTTCTCTTTTCTTCAAATCCAAGTGACAGCGTACTTAGAGCTTTGGAAATTATGTCCAGGTGAGTTTTTTTCTATGGATGTAAAGGATCCCACATTCATTGTTAAGAGGTTACAAGTCTCTTTTCCAAAACTCAATCAACTTGTCACTCATCTCGAGCCAAAGATAGTTTAAAATTAAAAACTATCTTTTCTACCGATTGAGTCGAACTACAAGCAGTCTGATTCCCTAAGTCTTTAGGATATATAGGCTGGGATATATGTTTAAAAATCGATTGCATTCCAACCTCCCCCCAATCCACTTATTCCCCAGCTTTCTAATTTCACTAAAATTCAAAAATCAGAATAACTTATGAAATATAAGTCGCTTGAATTTTCATGTAACCTGAAATATGAATGAATCTAAATACCAGGGTCCAGCCATAAATCCATGAAACTTGTGAGAAAACCAACCTTTTTCAGGAAAATAAATTTGTGGTCGAAAAAAATTAGGAACGTCAAGCTCCCTTTGTCTAGGGTTACTTGTATTCACCCTATCCAAAGGGAAGAGGAACACCTAATTTTTGCCCTCCACAACTTGTCATTTTAAGTAAAGACTCTACATTCTGATGTTCGTGTATACGAGATTGTATAATTTCATTAATTATATAATTATTTTGTAAGTAAAATTGAATTTAAATCAAGTATTATCTCGAAAGTTAATTCAAATAAGCAAAGTCTTGATTTAAACATGATTTGTTCCAAAATAATTTATTTGGAGAAATATTTATTTGATTTTATTAAATCAAGAAACTCAAAAATAATTTGGGTATTAATTCATGTCTAATTACAATTTAATTTAGCCAACTTATTCAATTTAGTCATAATTGAAATTAAATTGGCCATAATTGCAATACAATTGGCTAATTTGTTATCGATTTGGTTAAAATTTAAATTAGATGGCTAAATCCTAAATTGATTGGGGTTAATTTTTAAATAACCCCAAAACCCTTGTACCCATCCCATAGCCAACTGCCTGACCTAGCAACATAGCCAAACATAACAACCATACCTACCCAATTTTTCACCACCGACCCAACCCACTGCAACGAACAATCCCGGCTTTCAAAACACGAGCAGTATGTGTACAACACAAGTGAAACAACGACAGCAACCAAATGACAACAAAAGTAATCTAAACAACTCAACATTATCAAGGAACAACAACAATTTCAACATAGGAAACTTGTTTAACAACCCGAACTTGATTCCAAATCCAACAGCAAATCGCGTCTAGCTCAGCCAATGTTCCAAATTGTTCAAAGTTCTAATTTTACACAATTAGTATGATTTCCCTCTAATACCTAACCTTATCCTCTTTTCAAATTTGAATTTCAAGAAATTTGTACTATATAGTATGATTTACAACTCCCCTCCTTATCCCTATTTGAAAAATTCACCTTTGAAAATCCCCAAATTACCCTCAGTTTCCCTTTTCTCTCACATCGATAGGAGTGGATTTTAATTCCTCAAATTCTTTCTTTATAAAGCTTATTGCGTTCTGAAAATGCCAAGTTATAAAAGTTTGAGAAAAGCGTTGAGCAAAAAGTTCAAATTTTTAGTGAAAGAAAAATTTTTGAAAAGTCATCAACTACTCGAAATCCTCGGAGTGACAATGAAGATTTTTGTTGTTGGTAAGGATTCTGACGATAGCTCAAGTCCCGATTTGCTACTCCAAAGTAGGTAATACTCCATCATTTTTAGTTTCAGTTTTGTTTCTTTTTTTCATCGTTGTATAGTCATAGTAGTGTTTTACTCTTTTGATAGTGTTGTATACTGGGGGTTGTTTGTCATAGATTGACGATGATTATGTTTGTCATTTGTTATAATATTCTGGCCATGTGTAGTTCACTATTTTGGCCGCATGCTTAAGAATTTATGACTTTGATTTTATTTTTCTTATAAGAGAGTTGTTATGTCTGTTATCAAACAATTCTCTCCGTGTGTTTAATTTTAGCATTATCGTCATTTATTTTGAGTTCAAAATCTTTCATGTTAACTTGTTATGCTTCCTGTAGTTTTCTTTGATTTGAATGGTATTTGATTTACAGTTTTTGTATCAATTGGATATATGTTGGCCTTAGCTTATCGCTGAACTTGCTGTCTGATTAAAAGCTCCCCTTAGTTTCTATCTCTTCAATCCTATTATTCTAGTTAAGATTCTATTCATCAAATTTTTAGATTCACAATCTTGATTCCATCCCTTTTATTGTCGTCTTGATAGTTATTTGGATGCTCTTGCTTGCTTTTAATATATTAGAACTTCTCTTGGATTTCTATGGTTTGGCAATATCATTGAGACTACTGGAGTAAGTTCAAAATGAGCAATATTTTATTGAGAATCCATCTATGACCCTTTTATACATAGAGTTCCTTTTGAACTATTCGGGGAGAGGAGTAGGGTGATTAACATCAACAAAAACCCATGCGTATTTTGTTCAATATCAAATCTTTATATCTAGGTGAATTCATTTAGTTTCGTATACGATGATTGTGAACAATATGTTACCTTTAAAAATGTGAAGTTTTTTCCTTTCGTTTACATTCCATGATTGGATTATCATTAGTGATTTTTATGTGCATTAAAAATTTTCTCTAACCGGTTGTATGCCATTTAGTTTAATGAATCAAAGTTTTTCCCAAAGATAATTAGATATTATGTTTTAGTCGTGTTATCGTTTAGATAGAGTCCTAACTTGATTTGCTTTTTATTAATCATAGATAGAATAAAAGTTGTCTTCTTTTGTTTGATTTGTATAAAGTAGTGATCTGAGTATCAATTACACTCTTATCCTTCTTTATTCTTTTTTACATGTAAACTGTTTTGGAGTCCACAATAGACTCCCTCCCATTGCATTTTTGAATGGGCCAATAAGGCCCATCTCTTCAAAGTTTAAGTCCAAAGGCGATCATATGGTGTATGGGTGCAAGAAGATGGAAAAAGAATAAATGGGTCGTAACCCCATTGATGAAGTCACAAAGATACTTGAAAGTTTTGATTTTTGTTATTGCTTTATTTTTATTTATTTATTTATTCATTCATTCATTTGGTCCTCAAAGCCAATGTTGTAATTTTAATATAGGTATGCAGATTTTTTGCCTTCGAGGTCCGAAAACTAGTTTAGGACATGTGAAGATGGCCCAAAAGCCCAAAAGAATTAGTTTAGGATAGGTGCATGTGGGTCAAAAGCCCAAATGATTAGATTAGGATAGGTGCAGGAGGGTGAAAAGCCCAAATTAGTTTAGGATAGGATTTATAAATTTTGGCCTATTGATCATAGTCTTTTAGTTTCCCCCTTTTTTCCCTTTATATGTTAGTTGTTATTACTTTTTAGACTTAGTTAAAATTCCTGCTAAGTTGTTAAAATTTGTTTTGCACAAATCTTTAATTTTTTTCCTTAATCGATTTCTTTTAAAAAACCAACTTTCCTTTTTAAAGTTAGTAAAAAATTTATAGTGTTTTTCTAAGTGTTAATGAATAGAATAATAGGAAAAATAACCTCCCAAGTGAGTTAAAAGTCATAAGGCCTTATTAGGTTGAGTGGGGAAATGTCTAGATTACCCTTACTTAAACTGCACCAAAATCCCGTTAGTGGGATACGACTATCCATACCAGTCATACCCTCCAATATGAGTGGTACCCACCACTTGTACCCAAGGCCATTTCCCTTGAGCCAACACTATCCAAGGTACAACTCACCCTCACCTAGATCGTATCCATGCATAAGACTGGCACCCATGTTCCATACACCTGGAAAAATAGAATATAAAGAAGATTGAACACTGCCCATCATATGAGTCCATGGTACGACTCGTATCCTATCTTATGGCTCATAGTGAGCCACTTGTACTCAGATCCAACTTACTCTACAAAGTTTAAGATTAAGTGAAGTAACCAAACAACCCGTATCCACCAATACAACACATACCACCCAAGTCATATCTATTCCAAAAACCAAATCCAATCTACCAACCATCACTGATCAGCATATGACAAACCCATACCACTCGTATCCCAGTATATTTGTTATTTCCCTTGTCATATCCTGTCCAGAGACCAGAAATCCAGGAAATTCTTAAGGCCAGAAACCTAGGTTATTTTAACTTGGTCATCATGTCTGCCACAGCTTTCCAAGTGGCCCCTTTAACTAGTTGGTTTCTCAAAAGAACTTTTACTGATGCTACTTCCTTATTCCTTAGCCTTCGAACCTACCTATCAAGTATCTCCATAGGATTCTCCTCATGCGTCAAGTTATGTTTGACCATAATACTCTCTAGGGGAACTACTAAGGACGGAATTTCAATGCACTTCTTGAGCATCAAAATATGAAACACTGGATGAACTGCAATAGACTCCGATGAAAGGTTCAATTTATAAGCCACCTCTTCTATACGCTTCACTATCTCAAAGGGAATAAAAAATCATGGACTCAACTTTCCCCTTTTCCAAATCTCATTATTCCCTTCATAGGTGACACCTTCAAGAATTCCCAATCACCTATTTCAAACTTGAGCTCTTTTTCTTATTACATCAAATACGACTTCTAATGGCTCTGAGCAGTTTACAATCTATTAAGAATCAACTGAACCTTTGCCATAGCTTCAAGAATAGAGTCTAGCCCAATCAAAGTCATTTCACCAACCTCAAACCATCCTACTAGTGATCTGTACCTATGCCCATATAACACTTCAAAAGAAGCCATCTGAATGCAAGAATGATAACTATTATTGTAAGTGAACTCAATCAAAGGTAGGTGGTCATACCAACTTCCTTTAAAATCTAAAACACACACCCTCATCATGTATTCTAATGTCTGAATTATACGCTCAACCTGACCATCAGTTGACGGATGAAAGGCAGTACTAAGCTTAAACTTTTTACCAAGGACCTTCTAAAAAGATTGACACAACTAGAAAGTGAACTGTGTGCCTCTGTCTAAAATGATGGACAAGGTTATCTATAAAGTCTTACTAACTAACAGAAATACATTTTGGCAAAATCCTCCGCGGTATCTGAAGTCTTGATAGGTAGAAAATGTGTTGATTTAGTCATTGATCAACTATAACACAAATTTAATTATGCCGACGTCTTGTATGAGGAAACTATATGATGAAATCCATATTTACTACTTCCCACTTCCAAGTAGGGATACTAATCTCCTACA
This sequence comes from Capsicum annuum, assembly GCF_002878395.1. Classification (NCBI taxonomy): domain Eukaryota; kingdom Viridiplantae; phylum Streptophyta; class Magnoliopsida; order Solanales; family Solanaceae; genus Capsicum; species Capsicum annuum. The sequence continues at coordinate 57,711,630 of NC_061117.1, forward strand.
ATATACCTCCTGGTCTTTGGTGTTCAACCTTAACTTTCTAACAATTTGGACAGTTGGCTACAAACTCGACTATGTCCCTCTTAATATCATTTGACCAATAAATTTCTCGTAAGTCTCAATACATCTTGGTAGCACTCGGATAAATGGAATGCCTCAAACCATGAGCTTCATCTAATATCCTTTCCTTCAACCCATGTACATTTGGAACACAAAGTCTTTTTTGATAGAAAAGTACACCATCTCCCCCTTAGGAGAAAATTTCAACCTTCTATTGCTGGACTTCTTCCAATATTTGGCTAAGTATGGGATCATTGCACTATTTCTCCTTCACTTCTACTACTAAAGATGATTTCAAACTGTTCTAAACTACTACTCCCCCATCATCAGTGTCAAGCAAACGTACTCCCAAATGGGCTAATTTATACACCTCTTTGGCCATACCTCCTGGTCTTTGGTGTTCAACCTTAACTTTCTAACAATTTGGACACTTGGCTACAAACTCGACTATGTCCCTTTTAATACCATTCGACCAATAAATTTCTCATAAGTCGCAGTATATCTTGGTAGAACTCAGATAAATAGAATACCTCAAACTATGAGCTTCATCTAATATGCTTTCCTTCAACCCATCTACATTTGGAACACAAGGTCTTCCTTGATAGCAAAGTACACCATCTCCCCTTTGGGAGAAAATCTCAACCTTCTATTGCTGGACTTCTTCCAATATTTTGCTAAGTATGGGATCATTACACTATTTCTCCTTTACTTCTACTACTAAAGATGATTTTGAACCATTTTGAGCTACTACTCCACCATCATCAGTGTCGAGCAAACGTACTCCCAAACACGCTAATCTATGTACCTCTTTGGCCAATTCTCGCCTTTCCTTTTTCATATGAGCCATACTACCTATGGACAACCTACTCAGTGCATCAGTAACTACGTTGCCTTACCCAAATGATAGAGAATACACATGTCGTAATCTTTCAACAACTCTAACCTCCTTCCCTGACAAAGATTCAGCTCCCACTAAGAAAATACATATTGAAGACTGTTATGGTCAGTAAATACATCAACATACACGTCGTATAGGTAGTGCCTCTAAATTTTCAAGTCAAAAACCATGGCATCTAACTCAAAATCTTGAGTTGGGTAATATTATTTGTGATCCATAAGTTGCCTAGAGGCATAAGCTATCACTCTTCTATTCTGCATCAACATGCAACCTAACCCAACTCTAGTAGTATGATAATACACTACAAATCTATCTAACCCCTCCGACACAGCTAACACTAGTGCTGAAGTAAACCTATCCTTCAACTCTTGAAAACTCTTCTCATACTTATCTAACCATATAAACTTCACATTCTTTTGGGTTAACTTAGTTAATGGTGCGGCTATCGAGGAGAACCCTTCGACAAATCTTTTATAATACTTATCCAAACCTATAAAGCTCCTGATATCGAATGGATTGATGGGTCTAGTACAGTGCTTCACTGCATTAGTCTTCTGAGGATCTACATGAATACCAGCCTCTGAAAAGACATGCCCTAAGAAGGTAACAAATTCCAACCATAATTCAGATTTACCAAACTTCGCATATATTGACGGTCCTTGAGGGTTTGTAACACTATTATCAAATGGATTGCATGCTCCTCCTCACCCCTGGAATACACCAGTATGTCATCTATAAAGACAATGACAAACATATCCAAGTACTGCTTGAAGACCCTATTCATCAAATCCATAAAGGCTTCCAGGTATTTGTTAGTCCAAACGACTTAACCACAAACTCAAAATGGTCGTACCTTGTTCAAAAAGCTAGTTTTAGAACGTCATGCTCCCTAACATTTAACTGATGATATATAGACCTAAGGACAATCTTGGAAAACTATCAAGAACCCTAAAGCTGATTGAAAAAATCATTGATTCTAGGAATAAGATATTTGTTCTTGATGGTAACCTTGTTTAGCTATCTGTAGTCTATACACATTCTGAGAGTTCCATCTTTCTTATGCACAAAAAGGACCGGGGGTGCCCCATAAAGAGACACTGGGTATGATGAAACCTTTATCTAAGAGGTCCTTAAGTTTCTCTTTTAACTCTTTAAGTTTGGTTGGAGCCATACGATATGGAGAAAGAGAGATGTGTTGAATATCAGGAAGAATATCAATACCGACTTCTATATCTCTTTCTGGAGGTACCCCTTGTAGATCTTTGGGAAAAACCTTCAGGAACGCATTGACTACACAGACTAATTAAATTATTGGGGCTTCAAACTTAGTATCTTTGACTCGAACTAAATGGTAGATGCATTATTTTGATATCAACTTTCTGGCCTTAAGATAAGAGATGAAACAACCTTAACGAGACACAGAACTACCCTCCCACTTAAAAACTGCCTCACTAGGAAACTGAAACTTCACCATAGGGTGCGACAATCTATTTCTACATAGCATGAATGAAGCCAATCCATACCTAAAATAATATTAGAATCCACTATCTCTAACTCTATTTGGTCTGCTAGAGTGATCTTATAAAGGATGGTGATAGGACACTCCCTATAGACTCATCCAACAACAATTGACTCACCCACTGGGGTAGAAACTGAGAAGGTCTTTGAGAGATTTTTAGGACCTACTCCAAAATTTACAGCAACTAATGGAACTATATAAGAGAGATTCGATCTTGTGTCTAAAAATACATATACATCAAGGTTATAAGCACGAAGCATACTAGTGACAAATCTGGTAAACTCTCCTACTCCCGATGAGATGGTAAAGCATAAAACTAATTCAGGCATTGACCACCACCCGTACTGAATGATGCACCCTGTCGAGGAAATAGGCATCCTGGCGGAGCTACTATCCATGCTTCCCTTGTTAGCATATAGGAAATCCTTGATATTGTGGCCCAATTTTCCATAACCATAGCTACCTCATTTTCCTACCAAACACTCACCAGGATGGGTTCGTCCACACTTTACATATGTCGAGTAACTGGGCCTCCCAACTACACTATTTTGAGACCTAAAATTTAAAGTCCTACCTCACTACTCCTGCCTGGTGCTGGGTGTAGGGGTACTGGCTTAAGATGGCACAGACACTAATAAATGACCCTAAATCTGTGAACGACTTCCCCTTCTAGACCTTGGATAACTATAATCAAATTGTCCAATCCCAAGTCTCTTATTTCTCTTCTCTTTCCTTTAACTTTTCTTCCTTAATTTATTGAGCTTGATTCATCAACCGGGAAATATCCATATCCCCAATCATCATGGAAGTCCTACACTCCTTGACCACCAAATTAGACACCCTAGTAACAGACTTACTCATACGAGCTCTAGAGTTAGATAACAACTTGGGAGAATACTTATACAACTCAGTGAACTTAAGGCAATACTCATTCACTTTCATAGAGTCCTGCCTCAGGTTCATGAACTCCTCCACCTTATCCCCCCTCATCTCACGCAGAAAGAACCTATCTAGAATAGCATTCTGAAATACCTGCCAACTCATAGGAGATGCATTCTCACCCTTACCTTCCTTCCACATAACAACCCAATCATAAGCAATACCCTTCATCCTATAAGATACCAACTCTAAAGTCTTCTCTTCAGTAACATGCATAATCTGAGTAATCTTTCTCATCTTATTAATATAGAGTTAAGGATCCTCATCTACCTTTGACCCATGTAACTCGGGTATATTCATCCTCATAACTATTGTTTGTTGATTTCCCTAAACATTGGCATTCACAGATTGGGCCAATGCTTTAAAGGCACCCTAAAATTCAATATGAGATACATTCTTATTCAGAGGGTCTATGTGCAAGGGTGGTTGATCACTATTTCTATGGGCTTCAGCTCAATGAGAAGGCACATTCTATCACGTAAAATCATGAGTTAAGATAGATAGAGACAACTATAAGCACAATAGATCATGAAAGAGATGATGAATTCCTAGCTTGTTTTATAGCCTCTTGCTCATAAATATGGCACGCTTCACATTCTTGATCAAAACTATACGTAACGTGGCTTTTCTGACTCCCTAAGATATTTTAAAATCTTAGGCTCTGATATCAAGTTTTTAATGCCCCGAAAGCATCCACTGGATGTCACATGGTGCTTAAGTCTACAAATAGCTCTAAGCTAACCCATGATATCTATTTCTTGAAACTCACATGAAAAGTAATCTAACATGTATAGAAACCAAAGGTAAAAAATTTCATAACATAATGGAAGTCTTTAAGTTGTAAGTCTTAAACTACTCTTTGATCTGAAATCATAAATAGCATGACAAGCCTCTACTACTGACTCGAGATCCACTGGGAAGACCCCATCTAACCCAAAAATAAATAGAAATCAAATAACTAAAATACATGTATCACTAAAGCTTGGCCATCGGACTATGAGGACTCACCAAAAATTGGGATATAGATAATGATGCCCATAGTCAATTGTGCTGTTGGAAACGAGCACCAGAACCTACATTATAAGACAATGTAGCAAATAGACATATATATGGGTCAGTACCTCTGAAATGTACTGAGTATATGGGTGCAAATGTATAAGTAAAACAATAACAGAATATGTAAGAAAACTTTAAAATAATGCATGCTAAGTGTAAATGACTCACCTTGGACTTGAGTATAAATAACAAATGCAAGATCATAAATATGGATATCAAAGCATATGAATAAGCTTAGTGAGTCATAACACTTAGATTATAAAATCTTTGCTTTTATTCTTTCTTATGGAAGATTCTTCAAATCGACATAAACCATGTGAGCTACTATGGATTCCAATATCTTACCCATATTGGGGAGAGTTGTCATTCCCTTGCCATTGGAATAGAACCTTATCTTAAGTGATCACTGCACTTCATCCACATTGGTAAAAAGTTTAACCTATGGTTGCTCATAGTTTCCAGGAATTTAGGATACGATCATCCACATTCCTTTCTCGATGTATGCTCATACTTTAAGAAATCCACCTTAAAATAGTATAAGGTTTTATAGACTGGAAACCAATTATGCTTCACTTTATATTAGATTATAATCAAGATGAATAGTTGTGGAACTCATGCCTTATCTTTAGATCAAATGATCAAGCTTTTCTTTGACTCGTGTTATAAAACATACCAATGGAGCTTAAGAGCATCAACTTCTTGTAAACTCAATACTTGTACTTAGGATATGGAATTTATACTTTAGTTCATGACAAAACATCATGCTAAATAATCATCCTAAAATTCTTCAACAATATCTCTGTCAAGGTAATGAAATTTAAATCACAATATGAATCTTATGAGTTATAACATGGACATATGTAAACCTTGATGCACTTAAAGCTTTCAATCACATAGTAGTATCATACTTCAAGAATATGATTATTTGGGTATGAATCCTAATTCAAAACAAGTAAATAAAATATAAAAATCATACTATTTAGGCACAAGGATGAAGAATACCCTTGTTCATAAACCCTACATACCTGGAATGTTAGGGAGCCTACACTGCTAAACTCACAACTTCAGCATCATACAACTCGTATGATTCTTGAAGACTTCTATGGTCAATTTATACCTTGTACAGAACCCAAATCTCCCATACTATCATGGGTATCACTCACTATATAAGACTCGTATGAAGTTTGTATGACTCAATAGACTGAATCGTATGACACACAAAAGCTTTTAGACATGGGGTATTACACTTAATTGTAAAATAAACGCTCATAACCCCAATTATTATTAAGTCGGTGTCACAACTTCCTATGCTTAATGCTAAGGTAGTCCCTTGGAACTATAATAGCACTATGGTGACATATAAGGGGAAGAAAATAATTGAAGAAGTGGATGAAGTAGTGGGATTAACCTATTCTGGGAGATGTTTTACCCTAGAAAAGTTAAGAAAAGTCAAACTAGGAAGGGATAACCAAAGGCTACTCAAGAAGTTGGTTACTAAGAATGAGGCTGAAGAATTCTTGATAAAAATAAAGTTGCCAGAATATTTTGTTATGGAAAAATTAAGGAAAACACCAGCCCAAATTTTTGTATTGTCTTTACTGATATACCAAGATGAGTATCGCAAAGCTATAATGAATATTTGACTGAAGAACATGTGCCCATTGAGATTACGATGACTCAATTGGAGAAATTATTGGATCACTTTCTTAGATAATGAATTACCCATAGAAGGTATCGAACTTAATCAAAGACTCTATATTACTATAAAATATAAGCATTCCAATGTCCCTCGAGTATTTATTGGTGGTGGATATGATCCTAATATTTATCCTCTATCAACTTTTCAAAAGTTAAATATTGGTGTGAAAAGAATTCAACCCAATAATATATGTGTTAGGGATTTTGATAGAGTAAAAGGGATGCAATTGGTGAAATAGAGCTTGTACTAACAAAAAGGCCTATTGATTTTACTAAAGACATCCAAGTATTGAACGTTGACGATTTCTACAATCTATTATTTGGTTTGCCGTGGTTTCATAGGGATGGGGAAGTTAAATATACATTACACCAAATGGTTCATTTTGAGCACGACGGACAAGAAATAGTTATTTATGGTGAACGGGACTTGTCCATCTACAAAGACTCTTCTATTCCTTTATTGAGGCATTCAATGCAGATAGAGGACCAATTTATCAAGATTTTAAGATAGTGTCTGTTGAGCATATCATTATAGGGAATTTCATTCCAAGACCATAATTGCCCTTTGTATCTGTCATTTAGTAAGCCCACATAAGAGACTGGATACATTTGGTTTGAGGTATGAACCCACTTTAAGATAGAAAGAGGTTAAGAAGTAGAAGAAAGTTTCATAGTCACTTACCAAGCCTATACCGCTACTCAACTAGTCTTTCATTAGAATCGGTGCTATTGGGTCCTCTATATTTCCAGTCTTAAAGCTAATATTTGAAGATGATATAAAGTTCATCGGCCTTTTCCAAGACATGCTCATCGAAGGTGATATGGTTGAAATTAGAGAAGGTACGAGTAACGCAGATATGCAGTTTATTACCCCTAATGTCCAGCTTAATAATTGGGTAGCCACTCCTCTCCTCACTAAAAAGAAACCTTGGTAGTCTGTTTTGTTTTTTTCAAATAGTAATTTGAATTATTCTAGGATTGTAATTCAGATCTTTATCTTGCTTGTTTTTATGTTCAAACCCTTCTGTCTTTACTTTCATTGAAATGCAGTTTCTCTTTGTTCTATTTAAAGTTTTATATTTACTTATTAATTTTCTATTATACAGATCTTTCTATGCTAAGTTTAGTGATATCACATGCATATGGAATTTTTAATCATATTATAATACTCAGTTTAATCATGAAATAAAGAATAAAGAAGTCAAATATGATGAACAGAAAGTATTTGATAAAATAAGCAAGGATTTTAAATAGTTTGAGAATAAGTCAAACCCTAATATAGATGTAACCAAGGAAATCAATCTAGGAGATTTTGAGAATATCAGGGAGATTAAGATAAGTGTTCATGCTTGACCACACCAAAAGAAAGATAGAATCAAATCTTTGCTTGATTACAAGGATATCTTTGCATGGTCTTACAATGATATTCCTGATTTGACCACTAATTTCGTAATTCATAAGTTGCTAGTTGATCCCGCATTGCTCCCTATCAAACAATAGTTAATGAAGCTTAAAATAGACATGAGTGTAAAAATTAAAGAGGAAATCACAAAGCAACTTGAGAAAGTCATTCAAGTTGCACATATCCTACTTGGTTAGAAAATATTTTCCTCATCCCAAAGAAAAATAACAATGTTTGGATGTGTATCAATTATCGTGATCTAAATAAAGCAACTCTAAAATATGACTTTATACTTCCCAACATCTATATTTTGTTGGTCAATTGTGCCAAATATGAGCTTGTATATTTTATGAATTGTTAGGGTTTCACCAGATCATTACGGACCAAGAAGATACAGAAAATAAGTTATTTATCACATCATGAGGGACATATAGTTATCGAGTCATACCAATCTGGATAAAGAATTTTAGAGCAACTTACATAAGAGAAAAGGAACATAATTTTTCATGACATGATGCATAAAGAGATTGAAATTTAAATAGATAACGAGAAAGCAGTCTGACCAAGTCTAAAATTAGAGGAAATTCTTTGAAATGCTTCGCGGGTATAATATCAAACTTAATCTAGCAAAATATGTATTTGGAGTTCCATAAGGATAGCTCTTGGGATTCATAGTCAGTTGGTGTGGTATTGAGTTAGTTTCCCTCAGAGATAAAAGCTATTCAAGAATTTTCTCCACCAAAGAATAAAATTGAGGTGATGAGCCTACCTGGAAGGTTGAATTGTATCAGTAGATTTATTTTCCAATTCACAACAACCCGTGAACCAATTTTTAAGTTGTTAAAGAAAAATACTAAAGTCGAATGGACTGAAGAATGTCATGAGGCATTTGATAGAGACAAAAGGTACTTATCAAATCCACCTATGTTGGTTCCACCAGAGCCAGGTATACCATTGATATTGTATATTTCTGTTTTAGACAACTCTTTTGGCTATGTATTGGGCAAACATGATGTCACAGGTAGAAAGGATCAAGCCATCTGCTACCTCAACAAGAAGTTTACCACTTAAGAGTCTTCTTGAAAGGACATGTTGCGCCTTGACTTGGGTGGAACAAAAGGTAAAGTACCTTCAATCTTACACTTCTTACTTCATTTCCAACATGGATCCCTTAAAGTATATTTTAGAATCCTATGCCCCTAGGCACACTTGCAAAATGGTAGATATTGCTCATAGTATTTGATATTGTCTATGTGACACAAAATGCAAAGAAATCCCAAGATTTAGCGGATAATTTTGCTGAAAATCCCATTGATGAGGAAAATGAGTCACTATAGACTTATTTTCCTGATGAAGAGATATCATGTCTTGATGAAGTTATTTCTGATAATTTTCACCTAGGTTCAAAGTTGTTATTTGATGGACCTACTAATATGAAAGGAGTTGGAATTGAAACAATTCTTATTTCTTAAACAGGATAATATTATCCTGTAACAGAACAACTTTGATTCTACTGTACAAACAATATGGAAGAACACGATGCTTTCCTCTTGGGTTTGAGACTAGCTATTGAAATGGTAATCCAAGAACTATTGGTGTAGGGGACTCAGACTCGATAGTCCGCCGGTCTAAGGAGACTGAGAAAGTCATGACTTGAAGCTTATGCCATATCGAGATTGTTTGCAAGATCTTTGCTAATGATATGTATTAGTAAAGTTCAATCACATTCCCAAAGTCCATAATGAGATTTTTGATGCCTTGGTAATCCTATATTTGATGCTCTAACATCCCAACAAGACTCATATTGACTCCTTGCATATTCAAATTCATGATCAACATGCATATTGCAATATGGTTGAGGAGGAACTCGATGGGGAACCTTGGTTCCATGATATCAAAAAATATATTCAATTAGAGAATATCCAATGCATGCTGATGGTAACTAAAAGAGAACTATTCGGAGATTGGCTAGCAAATTTTTCTAAAATGGGGAGTCTTGTACAAGAGGACTCAATATTTAGGACTCTTAGGGGTCGTTTTGTGTGAGATATAAGGGATAAATAGTCTTGGTATAAAATGAAGTACTATGTTATCCCATCTTTGGTGTGAGGTATTAGTTAGTACCGGGATTATTTATCCCAACCAAATGATCCCTTAAGGTGTAAGTTGCTAAAGAAGTTTCAAATATCATGATTAAAATATGTTATGGGGTTTGTGGACCATAGATGAATGAGTATGTTTTCACAAAGAAAACACTTCAAGAAGGTTACTATTATCTCTCCATAGAGTGAGATTCCATCTGTTTTATTAATAAGTGTCATTAATGTCAAGTACACAAGGACTTAATGCATTCCCCTCCTTTTGAGTTGCATATGATGGCTTCTCCGTGGTGTTTCGTGCCTGGGAATGGATGTAATTAAATCAATTAAACCAAACACATAAAATGGGCATAGGTTCATATAGGTACCTATTAATTATTTAAAAAAAATTGGTGGAAGTAGTGACTTCAAGCCGGTGACCAAGAAAGTTGTGGTAAATTTTGTTCTCTTTAACATTATTTTTTGATTCAGTATCCAAAAGGTAATTATTATAGATAATGTTGTAAATCTCAATAGTCAATAAGTGTGCCAACAATTCAAGATTATGCACCCAAATTCAACTCCTTATCGCCCAAAAGAAAATGGAGCTATAGAAGTTTCCAATAATACCTAAAAAAAGATACAATGTAAGATTTATTGGATTATCGTACAACAGTTTGCACTTCAATAGGTGAAACTCCCTACTCATATGAATATTGGACCAAAGCAGTTCTACCTATGCAAATTGAGATTCCATCTCTTCGAGTCATTGTGGAAGCTAAGATTAATGATGATCAGTCGGTTAAAACTTGATTAGATTAATTGAGTTTGATTGATGAAAAAGGTTTGACATTAGTATGTCATGGCCAACTATATTGAAGAGAATGGCATAAAAATATAATAGAAAGGTATGTCCTAGACTTTTTGAAGTTTGTCAGTTAGTTTTGTAGAGTATCCTCCCCTATCAGGTTGAATATAAAGGAAAATTTTCCCCAAATTGGCAAGGGTCATTCATGGTGAAAAAAGTGTTGCCCAATGGTGTGTTATATTTGACCGATGCAGAAGCCAAAATCGAAGAAATGGTTATCAATGCTAATGCAATTAAGATATTTATGTATGATCTTTATGTACCATTATTGCTATTCAATTTTTTGTGTTTTCTACTTGTATTTTGAAACTATTGATATGATGAAGGCATTTCATTCTGTTATAGCAATATTAAGTCATCCTTCACTTAACCCTTTTGAGATTTTGTTTAATTTTACCTTTTTACCTCTCTTTTTGAATCAAAATAAATTAAAAAAATGAAGGTGTAGGGATAGGAATAAATTGATAATAAGAAAATTAAAAAATCAAAAGAATGACTCACCTAACTACTTTTGACCTGATTCTTGCTATGACAAGATACATAGGTAGCCCTACTCTGGAGTTTGATCCAACCAAGTAAAAACTTCAAGCTACCCAAATTAAACAAAACTGGGGAAAAATTTATTTTCTTCATGAGTCGATTCCAAAAGTTGTAAGCCTCACCGTATTTTATGTGTATTTTGAGCCTCAATTTGCCCTTTCTTTCTAAATATATCCAAAAGCCAAGTTACAACCAAAGAAAGACCTTTAGATTAATCTTTGAGAATATCGTGACTAATCATGTTATGGGTATATAATGTTCCATATTTTGGGCACCGCTTTCCTTCATTAGCATAAAGAAAATATGAGAGAAATAAAAAGGAGAGAGTCTTATTGGTGAAAATCCTCATGGGCATTGTAAGATGATAGTGAGTTGAGAGAGAATGAAATAAGAGAGGTTCGCTGGTGGAACCCTTTGGGGTGCCACTAGCTGAATGATATCTGTGATTAAGAGGTAGTAAGTTCAAGAGCAGCTCAGATTCAAATTCAATAAGCTAGCAATGTTGACAAATAAATAGGATAAGAAGGTAAGGTTTCTTAGTCCAAAATACATGTCATAATCATTGGAGTTGATGGATGCAATCAAGAAGGAACTACTGATAGTAATACTCATAAAGTATCTAAACCTCAAAACCATAACCATAGATCCTCCCATACCATAAACACTGGACTCATACTAGTTTTGTAATCATCATAAGTAACCTCTCAATGTATGACTCAAATCAGATATAGTATCTCACATGCTGAACTTGAAGTAGAATAGTATCATAGGTGTCAGACTCAAACCAATTTTAATATCATACTTTGCCGGACTCGAATCGGTCTTCATATCATAATTTACCAGATTCAAACCGGTCTTAATATATCCAACGTACAAACCTAGACAAGCCAAAATATGTTTAAATCTTTCTCGGGCTCAAGAATGTAATTAGGATAGTGGGAGAAGGCCTCTTAAGCCTACAAGGAACTAATTGAAATCTTGACCCAAAGTGGTCAGAGGGGCCCACTTTTAACCAATAGTCCATTCAAAGAAAATTTATACCCCGATATAGACTAAGGTTCCAAAATCCCACTACAATGTGCTACTTAAGTCTCATAAAGTAATAAGGTAGCAATTCAACCAATGGAATATATAGTTATGTCAGGTCCCCCTAAGTATGGCTCAGTAACCGGCTAAAGAATTCAAATTTTGCTAACTCTATGACTAGGTCTTAATTCCTAGCCCAAGCCTAGAATAATATCACACCAATACCATAATAAATTTCAATCTAAGAGAAGTGTAAGCCTAGCTACCTGGATGCCAAGGAATAGCCCGCAAAGTTTACTAAGACTTTTCATTCTGAGAAGCCTCTGTATGATACCATGTTATTAAAATAGTGATCTACATATTAATATGAAAATAATGATACCTATATTTCATTTTAATGCTCTGGATCCAAAATCGTGTCAAAATCCCATATGGGGTCTGCTTCTGGAAATCAAATCTATGATACTGTCAGCACATCCCTCTATTCTCAAGGATTATTTATCATCAGGAATGAGTAAATTCCAAGCTCAAATGACACCAAAATCAACCCATCAAGATGCTACGAATTTAAAATGAAATCTAAGAATTAAATAAGGAATCAGAAGGAACTTACAAGGATTATGATGAGGAAATAACTTTCCAAGATCACTCAAGGATCAATCTCCCAATTTTCTAAACTCTCTGGGGTTTTATGGCTGCTGGGACTTAGAGAAAATAGGAGAAATTAGGTAAAGAGTGGAATTTAATGCCTATGATGTGACCACTTAAACGACCACTTGATCGTTTAAGAAATCACCGCTAAAGTGGCGTATGGTCTCTTAAGAGACCCTTGCACCTGGACTACCTCCGCTAAAGCAGACAACAGGTAGCTTAAGTAATGCCTACTAAAGCAGTCAAGCCTTTGCTAAAGCGATAGGGAAGGTACCTGCTCGGACACGAAAGCGACTTTTTGTCTAAAACGACCACCACTTATGCGACCAAAGGTCCACTTAAGCAGTTGAACTAGCTGACAATGAAATCTCATCCAATTCAACATTCTGGATTCAACACTACCATCAAAATTTCTATCTAGAGTCATTTCAATGAAACCTAAGGGCCACTTTTACCAAAATCAACCTCATAGCCTAAAATGAGTATGACAACCTTGGGACCCAAACCAAAGGTCCCACTAGCCTAAAATTGATCTTCTGGAGTTGATGGAACTGTTAGAATTGGAATACGAGGTTGTTATTCTGAAGTTTATGCCTGATATCCAATCCTTACGATCAAGACTTCAAAATAGAGATTGGCTCTTAAAACCAAACAAGCTGCCTGATGACAAAAAATTTCACCTCCACAAAGTCACAAATGACTAGGGCATCTATAGAAAAGCTATAAATGACAAAAAGTATGGAAATGCAGAAAATAACCTAGAGGGTATTCAATATCCACTATCAAAAGGACTTTCATCCATGAAAGTAAAGGTTAAAATGTACCTGAAGTCTCGAACAAGTGTGGATATTGGGCCCACGTCTTACTCTCGATCTCCTAAGTAGCCTTCTCTACAAGGTGATGTTTCCATTGAACCTTAACTACGGGAATCTCCCTAGAGTGAAACTGCCTGACATCACTAGCTAATATGAGAATTGGCTCCTCCACAAAGGTCAATCTCTCATCTAACTGGATCGATTCCCATTAAAGCACATGTAATTCATTAGGGATATAACACCACAACATAGAAATATGAAAAAAATAGATGAATAGTAGCAAAATTATGGGGAAAAGGTTAGCTCATAAGACATCTCTCCAACTATATGAAGTATCTCAAAAGGCCCAGAATATCTGGGGCTAATCTTTCACTTCCTCTGGAACGTCATCACGCCCTTATGGGCGGTACTCAAAATAACACTCAATCTCTAACTCCAAACCTCAAGGCATGAAGTCTACCATCTGCATACTCTGAGCTTCCTTCAGCCTCTCCTAAATCACCCAAACTCTATCCAAAGACTTCTGAAGTAAGTCATTACTATGGGGCCTAACCTCGAAGGTCTTGAACTAACCTATTAGAGATTGGCAATGCCTACCATATAGTGCCTCAAATGGTGCCATCTCAATACTAGAATAGTAGCTATTATAGTAGGAAAACTATACTAATGCTAAGTGCTACTCCCACTGATCTCCAATGTCTATAACATAAGCTCGAAGCATATTCGTGAGAACCTGAATAGTCTTCTCTAACTACCCATCAGTCTAAGGGTAAAAAATAGTTCTAAGATCTACTTGAGACCCAAATCCTCTTGAGAAACCATCTAGAAGTTAGAAGTAAATATTGATCCCCTATCTGAAATGATTGATATGGGTACTCCACATAGGAAAACTATCTCACGAACATAGATACGGGTGAACCTCTCGACACTAAAGGACATTTAAATAGGAAGGAAATGTGATAATTTGGTTAACTAGTCTATAATGACCTAAATGCTATCATGACCATGGGAGGTATGAGTAAACCATTAATAAAGTCCACGGTGATCCATTCCCACTTTCACTAAGGAATGGGAAATCTATGAATTAGGTTGCCAAGACTCTAATGTTCAGCCTTCAGCTACTTACAACACAATCAGTGAGCTACAATATCCGCTATATTTCTCTTCACACTACTCCTCCAGTAGTGTTGTCTCAAATCCTTATACATCTTAGTTGTCCCAAGGTGAATGGAGTGTCTGGAGTTGTGAGACTTATGCAATATCAACTGGATCAAATCTCCAACCCTTGAAACACAAATACAGCCATCTTATCTTAGAATACCCTTATAATCCATGGTGGCCTTCCTGGACTCACCCTTCAACACCTAATCACAAATGCCACAAAGTCCACTATCCTCTAAATGTCGACTCTAAATTCTTTTAAATAAAGTATATCTATCATCAACTCTAGCAGGGATTCTACTAGGGTCTGAAATATCAAGTCTCACCATCAAGTTGGATAAGGAATAGATGTACCACAACAATGGATGCTCAAAAGAAAAAATAGAAGCTAAGATACCCATACTCACTGCCTTCCAACTCAAGGATTCTCCTTCACCAGATGTTATAGAATAGAGATGCCATAGTTTTTTAACAACTTCATCCACCTGTGTTATCTTTAATTAAGCTATCTCTAAGTCATAAGGTCCTGAAGACTATGGTAATTAGTACAAATCTTACAATGAATACCATACAAGTAATGCCTCTAAATATTTAGCACAAAACTACTGCTGCCAATTCTAAAACATAAATGGGGTAGTTGCACTCATGAACCTTCAACCACCTTAATTCATAATAAATAATTAAACCCTACTGCATCAACACACAACACAAACCAACACCAAAAGAATCACAATGTATGGTAAACTCCTCACCCACGATAGGAAGATTCAATATAGGAGACATAGTGAGAAAATTTCCATGATAGGAAGTTTCAATATAGTAATTGGCAATGCAATATTAGCAAAACCCTTGACAAATCTCCTATAGTAACCTGCCAAACAAATAAAGCTACAAATCTCAGATGGAGACCCAAACTCAAATAGCCTCAATATTTATTAGATCCTCCATAATCCCATAATTAAACACCATATGTCCTAGAAATATAACCAAATCGAGTCAAAATTCTCACTTTGAGAGCTTGGTAAAAAGCCTATGATCTATCAAAATCTGGAGCACAATCCTCAAATATTTCTCATGCTTCTCCGTATTCCTCTAATACACAAGAATTTCATCGATGAACACGATTAAAAAAGAGTCCAAATAAGGTCTAACCATGCAGTTCATCAAGTCCATGAATGTGGTTGAGGCATTGGTTAACCCAAAAGACATCACCAAGAACTCATAATGGCCATAGCGAGTCCTGAAAGCTGTCTTTGGGATGTCTTCATACTGAATCCTCAGCTGATGGAAAACAGGTCTCAAGTCAATCTTAGAGAATGTTGTAGCTTCTTGTAGCTGGTCAAATAAGTCCTCAATATAAGGCATTGGTACCTATTCTTCACCATCACCTTATTCAATTGTCTATAATCGATACACATATGCAAATAACCATCATTTTTCTTTCCAAAAAAATAGGAGGGACCTAAGATGACACACTTGGCCTAATGAAACCCTTACTTAAAAGATCCCAAAGTTGATAATTTAGATCCTTAAACTCGATAAGATCCATACAGTAAGGTTCTATAGAAATGGGTCGGGTGCTCGGCTCAAGATTTATAATAAACCCAGTATCAAAATCAGGAGGAAGGCCAGATAGATTGGTAGGAAATACATCAGGAAAATCACAAACTATAGGAATAGAATCAAGTGAAGAGCTCTCTATACTAACATCACGAATATAAGCAAGATAAAACTCACAACTCCTCAACATCATGAATAACCCCTCGACTAACGTAACGATCTTAGCAAAATAATTCAAGACCGCAAGATAGTGGGATAACTAGTCCATGCACAGAATCATATCAAAGTCCACCATATCTAACACAATAAGATAAGCCTAAGTGTTAAACTCTTAAATGATTATAACACATAATATTTAAACTCAATCCACTATTAAAGAATCACCCATGATAGTAGATGCACGAAATAGTACAAATAAAGAATTCTAAGGCAACTTTATTCGTGGTGCATAATATATAAACACATATGAGTAAGTGGATGTCGGATCAAATAGAGTAAAATTCGGTTGATGGCACACTAAAATCATACCTGTAATAATAGTATCCAAAGACTCTATCTCTAGTGTACCAAGTAAAATATATAAATGACATCGCCCGCCACCTGGATAGGCGTTTGTCCAATGACTTATCCTACCTATCTGAGGGCCTCCTCGGGAACCTTGAGGACCATCCTAATAACTTGTATACCACTTCTAACTGGAGGCGACACTGCCCTAATTGGCAAAACACTCTACACTGCAGGTATTACTATCTCGTGCTAAGGACTATCTCTAAAAAAAGGCTGAAGGTCCCACTCCCTAGGTAAAGCATTATGTCCAAAAGATCCAGTTTCCCCAAAATAGCCACCTCAACTAGAAGCCCAAAATATGCACCTTTCAAAGGTTGAAAGCTGCTCTAGTTAAGATGATCACTTTAAATGGGTTGGCCCCTGTCAGTAAACTGAAGTATAGCATAAACTAGCCTACTAGACTGACCTTGTTGCTAATACGACTAGTGTGGAGTATACCTACCCTGAGAACCTTTACTTCTAAATCATGAGTCATTTTATCTTCTACTAAAATGACCATAGTGATGTGGCCTCTTGTAGCTGCCCCTTTGGGCATCCTGATGCATCTTCTCCATGGTATAAGCATAATTAGAAACCTCAATAAAAGACCTACCTGCAGCAACTAAAGTTTGAGTAGCCATGCAAAGAGGAAGCCTTAATCCTTGAATAAAATACTGAATCTGCTCATACTTGATCGATAAAATAGTTATAACATACCTTGCTAGCTTATAGAATAGAGCCTCATACTCTAAGAAAATCATACAAACCTGCTCCAATCTCGAAAACTAATTTCTCATATGCTCTCAAAGGCTACAAAGAATATACTTCTCAAAGAAAACCTCAGAGAATTGAGTCCAAGTCAAATAAGGAGATCCAACTGGCCTGGAATAAGGACAATCTCTCTACCAACATCTAGATACTAGGTTCAACTGATAAGTAGTTTAGTGAATGTTGTGAATCTCAACTAGGCCTAAATTATGGAGCCTATCCTCATAGGCAATCAAAAACTTGAATAGATCTATGCCCAATGCCATAGACAACCTAGGCGAAGTCAATCTAAGAAGTCTGCCCAACATCTTCTGCTTTTCAATGGACATCGCAAATTGGGTAACTATCAACTAAGAAACTATCAATGGTAGAGGGATCTCAACTCTAGGACTATAGTTACAGGTTTTGCCCCTGCCTCTATGTCATTCTAATTTGCATATTGAGCACCATCAACTGAACTTAAGCATCTCTAAGTAGTGATGAAGGAATAAAACCTAATGGATCCTGGGCTTCCCCCTGGCCCACCACTAGATAGGGTAGAGAAATCTCTAGTATGGGAGAAGGAATAGGGTCTGGTAAAGGCTCCCTTTTCAGACCACTATTTGGGACTGCAACTCTTTCCTTCCCTTGACCTCTAGGTCATCCATAACCTCTTAGGATCTCTAGTCATGAACTTAGGGTCCTAGGTAATAATATTAGTAACTCGCATCCTAGCCATCTGTGAAAGAGTAAGACTAAGTAAATTTTGGAAACCAACACAAACTCAGAGTGCAAATTAAGTGAAAAGCATAAAGATATCCTCAGAATGTCCTACAGCCTCCTAAAAATAAGAAACAAACATTATTGTTCCAGTCTGTAAGACTCTACTAGAAACTTGCTCTTCTACCAACAATACAGTGAACCTGTCTCTGATACCAATTTGTCACGATATAGTTTTTTGAGTCATGATGGCACCTACTTTAACATACTAGTAGGTAAGATAAACTATAGCTCAAAACAACAAGCAATAGCTAGTTAGTGGAAAATAGAATAAATACCAAAACTATGCATTAATTAGGTCACAAGCAATAAAACATTAGAATGATAACATAACTAGAGATAGTAAGCAAAAAAAGTAAAAAATCCCATGACCTAGTAAGGTCGGTATAAGATCTTTTAGCAAAATAATAAGAGTACTAGAAGTAACAAATATATTATAGTCTCAAATAGAAATACCATCTAAAATAAAAAAAAGAGAGAAAAGTCAGATCCGTCTCTAAAAGCTCACCTTATCTCCAAACTCCAGCTAGCACTAACACAAACATCAATGGTGGTAGATACTACTTAGATCTATACCAAAAAGGGATGCAGAAATATAGTATAAGTACCAAAACAATGGGCATTCAGTAGGCATCACCTGCCGACTGAACTTAATCATGATAAAAGTACAAGAAGATGCAAGATGGGAAACTAAAGTCAAGGTAAAGGGAAAACCTGGAACAGTTCTATAATTACTAAAAGTAAACAACTACATAAATAATATTGAGAAGTACATGAATAAATAAAGCCTAACTTGGGCCCCATAATCCTAAAAGGCACAAACAAACATAAATAATCCAACTACCCCCATAAGCCCGATGGATGAAATCAAGAAGTAACTACCGACAACAATACTAATAAAATATCCAAACATCAGAATTGTAACTGCGGATCCCCACATACCAAAATGACCATACTCGAATTGATTCCATAATCATCATAAGTAACCTCTCACTGTTGGACTCGAACCAAATATAGTATCTCACATTTCAATCTTGAACCAGAATAGTATCATAGGTGTCAGTCTCAAATCTATTTTAAAATCATAATTTATTGGACTCAAATTGGTCTTAATATCATAATTTGTCAGACTCAAATATGTCTTAATATCATAATTTACCAGACTCAAGTCGGTCTTAATATATCAGCTAGACAAGTCCGAATATGTCAAAATCCTCATCGTCTTAAGAATGTAGATAGAATGACAGGAGAAGGCCCCTTAAATATACAAGAAGCTAATTGAAATCTTGACCTAAAGTGGGCTTAGAGGGGACCACTTCTAACCTCGATAGTCCATTCTAAGGCAATTTCTACCTAGAGCTAGGATAAGATTCCAAAATCTCACTCCAGGTGATACATAAGTCTCATTAAGTCCTAAGGTGGCAATTCAACCCAAGAAACAGATAGATAAGTCAAGTCTGCCTAAATACGGCTTACGAACTGACTAAATAATCCAAATTTTGCTACTTATATGATAAAGTCATAATTACCAACCCAAGACTAGCCTAATATTGTACCAATACCATAGTAAAGCTGAATCTAAGGGGAGAGTAAGCCTAGCCTAAATAGATGCCAAAGAATGCCCCACAAAGTCTACTGAACTAGAGATTTTCCCTTTTGAGAAGCCTCCGCATGATGCCACGCTATCAAAATAGTAACCTATACATTATTACAATAATAACGTTACCCATATTGCATTTTAATACTCCAGATCCAAAATCAAGTCAAAATACCATGCGGGGAGTGCTTGCAGTTCTCACAACTTTGATACCATCAACATGTTCCTCTACGATCAAGGATCATTTACCCCTAATAATGAGTAAGTTTTGAGCTCAAATATCATAAAGATCAACACATCAAGAAGATAGAGATTTAAGATTAAATCAAAGAATTAAAATAAGAATTAGAAAGAAGTTACATGGATTAAAATAAGTGATCACCATTAAAGCAGCACTAGGTCTCTTAAGGGACCCTTGCACCTAGATGACCTCTGCTAAAGCATGCAATACATCACTTAAGCAACGTATGCTAAAGTAGTTAGGCCTCTGTTAAAGCAATATGCTAGGAACTACCTTAGCCGCTAAAGCAACCATTTGGCTGCTAAAGTGACCACCTCTTCAGAGAACAAACGTTCGCTTAAGAGGTTGCATCAGCTGAGTCCATGTAACAGCTAAAATTTTATCTTTGCTAAGTTTCCATCGATCCCTATGGATTCGCTCAGAATCCCATGATCACAAACGAACTTTGCTATCTCATCAAATTTGACATTTTAGACTTAACAACACCATTAAAATTTTCATGTAGAGTCGTTTTAATGAAATATGAGCCCCACACCTAAGGTCCACTTTTACCAAAATTCATCTCATAGCTTGAGATGAGTTTGAAAGCCTTGGGACCCAAACTAAAGGTCCCCTAGCCTAAAATTGATGTTCCAAAGCTGATGGAATTTTTATAATTAACATACGAGGTTGTTAACCTAAATTTTACACCTAATATCTAATTTTTACCAACAAAAACTTCAAAATAAAAAATTGGATCTAAGAACTAAATGAACTGCCCGGTAATCGAACTGTCAGCTGATGTGCTAGCTTTGTATTAGCAAATTTAAAACTTTTAACTTGGAATAATTGTAAGTTCTTAAATAACTATTGTTGTTTTTTATCGCATTTTATGTGATTTTACAGAAAAAGTCAAGATACATAAAAATCTAAGAAAACCATGACAAGAAGGACATTTTGGTGGTGAAGAAGATATAAAGCAATGTGTTGAAGAATTCAATTGATGAATTAGGTGATAAGTCATAAACCTATTGATAAGCTATCAATTGAATTCGTTACATGTAGATTGAATATAGGTGTTGGAAAAGTCAGTTGATGACTTGGGTGACAAGTTGTCAACTTGCTGATAGTCCATCAGTTGTAGTCATCGCCTAAAGATAAAAAAAACTCCTGAAGTCTCAAGCTATGACTGTGTTAACAAGTTATAAACAAGTTGATAAGCCATCAACCTTATCGTAAGCTATTGTGCAAAAATTCTGGATTCTGAATTTCAAATTCTGAAAGTTATAAATATTTATAACAACTTTTAGATTTTCATTAGGCATCTTGAATTGATTCAAAAGACAGCAGTCCTTCTATTTTTGAACTCTTATGTTTTGAATTCAGATTTCAATCTTTAGCTTAGTTTTGGAAAATTTTTGGTGAAACTTGAAATGGAAAAACATTTGATCTCATATTTTGTAAGTTTAACTGCTTTAAATTATGGATTCAATTTATGATATCACTTTCTATTTCATGAGGAACTAACTCCCACAACTGAAGTTGTGGGATATATGAGTATGATTTTGTTAATTTAATAGTTGAATGAGATTCAATTGACTCTGGGACTATCTTGATAATTCCATTGTAATAATCGCTTTCTATTGGTTGCAAACAGTAGATTAAACTTTGTGTTAGTTTACTTGAATTAAGAAATCAATTAAAGGAAGTGAATTATCAATGGGGATTTGGAAATATAAATTTTCCATCTAATGATTAATGTTGTAACAAGATTAATCAATTCGAGATAAAGTCAATGTAAATAGATGGTTTCCCTAACTTTGAAAGAATTAGGGAACCTAACATCTAAGTAGATTGAAAAGCACTTAGATTAATCATCGATAATTATAATTTGATGTTTCCCACAAGTCATGAAAATAGAATATCACAACTATTATTCATTAAAGATTAATACTCATAGTGATCACAACTCTAGTTTTACTACATCATTGATTTGAAATACTGTAACATTGACGTTGAATTTGTAAAACAAGTTAAAACATTACCAATAGATTAATTGATAAAAAAAACCCCAGTTAAATAAAAACTATTAGCTATTAGTCATTTAAATCACAAATCATCTTAATTAACACCATATTCCTTGTGGGATTTGACCCCAACCTATTTGGGTTATATATTTGACAATGACCGCTTAATCTCTCATAAGAGAGGTAATTTGGGTGTATCAAATTTTGGCGCCGTTGTCGAGGAACAATTTAGTGTATTGAGTTAGTTTAGAATTTTAGCTTACTTGCTTAAACTCAAACTTGTAAATAAGTGTTTGTGATTTTCTATTGTTTCTGGTGTTAGGTAGATTTTGTTTTTATTTACTTTTCTCTATGGCGTCTTGGGACTACTATGATTTTGGTAATTGGAAGTCCTATCTTGACAATCTATGTCCATATTATGATGGACCCCACTTTCTAAGAGATTATAGATATTCTCCCTAGAGAGATGGAATCACCATTTCTATCCTATTGGGAGTATGGTTGTTCTTTATGTAGTGGTAGAGATAAATATTGGAGTGATTATCCTAATGCCCCCTTCCCTTATTATGCTAACCAAAATACTAGTTCTTCTTATAAGTTTGATAGGTCTTATGATGAGAAGAAGGAAGAGCAACATACTGTGTCCAATAGTTTTGAAGCAATGCTTTAAACTATTTTGGACCGGGTGACTATAATAGGGGAAAATGCACAAGACATGCATCAATCCAATGAGGAATTTGGAAGGGAAATTGCCAAGATAGCAGAAATGGGTGAGGAAACAAATCTTGCAAATACCTATGACTTGCCTATTTCCCAAGAAGAGGTAGATCAAGAAGAGAAATCGAGCTATAATGATGATCTTGGTAGAAAATAAGTCGCGTAGACTTCCCAACTAACCGAACAATATATTGTGGAAGATGCGAAGATCTAGGGAATAGTACTAGAGTCAAAGAAAGAAGCAAAGCACATCTCTTATAAAGAGTCTAGTCTATTTCGAGGTGAGGGTGTTACTAAGGATGAAATTCCAAAATTAAGGGGTAGACCTCATTCAAACCACTCCTTAATATTATGCTTAGAGGATGTGATAAAAATCCATCTACCTAGACAAATGAAGGATTATAGGGAAAAAGATCACCATCCCTACATTTTTGAATTTGACACTCTGAAAGAGTATTTGAGAGCCCCACACTTGAAGGACAAGGAGCTTGAATTCTGCTGTACAGATAGTGGCCTTTTGATGTTCTTACCTTTAATTAAGGATCCAACCCAAAAATTTGACGTTAAAATTGGTAAAAGGTTTAAGTCTTTAAAGTGGAATGATAGAATGTGTCTTCATGCCCTCACATTTTCCCAATGCACCTCAAAGATGTAATGATAGAAAATTGGGTAGGAAATTCAAATCCTCTAAGTAGAGACACAAATGAGGATAAAAAGAAACATTGTGCCGCGACGATAAATCAAGCACTTGATGGGAGGCAACCCATATTTATCATATTTACATTTTTGAATAAATCATATAGTTTTTATGTTTTATGGGTACTTTGGATAAGTTATAAGCCAAAAAAAGGGAAAACCAAGTTTAGAAGTATGGCAGCCATGCAGTAAAACACGCAAAATAGAGGAATAGATGGCCTCAGTTACCGCGATCATACCAATCTTTTCACAATCGCGCCACTATGCCCATCTTTCAACATGGTTATTAATGCAGTTTTAGGGAGACCTTTAACCCTTTTTATGCTTTTGTATTATATAGTGAGGCTACTGTAGGTCTTTTTGTTGGGTGTGTATGTGGCCCTGCCCTTGTAGGTGCACATGTTGGCTTGCAATACCTGAATTTAGTACACAAAAAGCATGAAAATTTTGAGAATTAATTTTTTTATTTATAGTTGTCTATTTCTATTAATAATGATGTTGGGCGAGCCTTTCCCTAGGATAAATTGAGTGACAACATTCTTAAGGAAAACTCAGCATGTTTTAGTTTTGAGCTATAGATGCAGGGGAATTCTGAGTACCCATGGCATTAAAGTTATAGATGCAAGCAAAGTTTAAGTACCTGTGACATTATAAATTTGGGATCACATTGCACACCATTGGCGAAGTCTGAGTAGCCATTTGGTTGGTTTGACCATATTGAGCCAAAATGTGAGACTAAGGCTTTGTTGTAGCCTAAGTTATCAAATTGAGCATGGTGAAAATGCACAATAAATAACCCCCTCTATCTAAAATTTTTCCAAAATCAAGGGGCATAGATGTTAGCAACTTTGTAATAAAACTTTTTCTCTATTTGTAACTCCATAAATTCTTGACTTGTTAATATTGATAGATACTCTAATTTTGTCTCTAACGGGAGGGACAATTGAGCCTCCTTAGTGAATTTTGCATGCCATGTGTGGTGAGCTATTTACATTCACCTCTTGTATACTTGTTTAACTAGAACTTTCCTTGTTAGTCTTTCAAAGCTAATTTTAATTGTATTTGGTTGGAGAAATGATCTTAGGCCATCTTTGTGACATTGGAAACCCACTTTAGCCCAAAAAACCTACCCATGCATAAATGTAATCCTTAGTTACCGACTTTAAGACTTTATACCTTTCTTTGGCAAACATATTACAAGCTATGAGCCATTATTTTTATCCCTTTTTTAAACCATACCCTCCTTCAACTTGAAAATGCAATTTGAGGCTAAAAGCCTAAGTTGGGGGTAGCGAAGATTGATAAAAGTAAGTTTGGTGCCACAGAGTTGTTAAGGAAATGCCTAAGTGCCTAAGCATTGAAAACAAATGAATAGAAAACAAAAGGATCCAAAAAAGGAAAGAATTGCATAAAAATTGCAAGAAAAAGAAATAGAAGAAAATGGGTGAACAAAGGAAGTGAAAAGTAGGCATATGAAAAGAGAAAGGATCAAAGAGGAGTGGCCCATAGTCAAAAAGACAGATTAAATAGTATGATGTAGATGTTCAAAGAAGGGTGTTTCCATGTTGTTCCTAAATGATATCCTACCCTAAATCAAACCTATGTTACAAGCTCAAAAAGTCCTTTGAGATCTCCAACCATTTACTATATTTGTAGAGGTAATTAAAAATAGGGGCAAGCCTATGGTATGACACTTTTTAACATAGAGAGTTCTTGTGTGTGAGAGAGTTTTGCACTTAAATTCCTAGTTACATACTTGGTGAGTAAAATTTTCTTTCCTGTGAGGAGGCATGCGAACAAGTCAAGCATGTGAACTAGTTAAGGTTGGAAATTTTATCATCTTCTAAGAAATGAGGCAAAAAGGAGTATGGCTTGGTGTTGGTCAAAAGTGAGTAACTCCCAAAGTATTGGTCATTTTGCATTGTTGCTCTTGAAAGTCTTGTCATCCTTAGAAATTATATTTGATAATGAGGGCTGTAGTAACAATAGCTTAGCCCATATGTAATGAGTTACTTGTGGTAGTGACTAAGCTTGAAGTCATTATGATCTTTGATGCATGAAAATTGGGCATAAAAGTGTAATGTCTCATGATAAGGGGTAGTGTTTCTTGAGGACAAGTAAAGATTTAAGTTGGGGTTGTTGATGAATGGTGATCTTACCACTCATTTGTACTCAACATTCATGCATATTACAAAGTTTTGAATGAATAAATGGGACTATGATAGAATAAACTAATATCCGCGTTGTTGAGGCACATTATTGATAGGATGGAAAGATATGGATTGAAGCTAAAAAAGGATCAAAAGAAAGCAGAAAAGTACAGCTGAAGACCTGGAGTAGACATAGCCTCAGTTACCGTGGTCACGGTCTGAGGGCTATAATCACGGTTAGTCAAGAAGGTCAATTAATTGCGAATGCATGGCTCTGATTGTGGTTGCAATTGTTATGATCACAGTGAAGTCTCTGTGATCGCATCTTAGCAAAAGAATGTAGCCCATGAGTAGCAGTGTAAATGTGTGTAGCTGATCCCAAATTTGACAAAAGAAAGACTCAAACCCTAATCATTTATTCATTCGATATTCTATCTTCCCAAATTTTTAGACATTGTTCTAAGGTTATAGCCTCTATTTTTTAGAAGATGATATTGCATAAATTTTGGGTGAATAATACTTTGGGGTTACTTCCAAGTGACGAATTAGTGATCTCCCATTGAAGATTTGATGGATCTTATAGTTGGAAGAAACATTCACTTAAGATTTTCTCAAATCAAATCAATGGAGATTTTTCATAAAATCTTTACTTATTTATCTTAGAATAGATAGTTTATGCTCTTGGGATTATGCTATAATAGGTTGAAATTACACGTGGGTTATGATTTATTTATGCATATGTTAATGTATTGATTGATGGATTCTATTATTGATTGATTAAACTAGTTGGGATTTGTGGGTGAAAACCCTAAAAACTCAAATAGGTTTGTGGGTGAAAATCTCAAGATCTTGAAAGCTCAATCTATCTTTGAAAGAAGGGTTTGGGTGAATATTAAGAACCAACATTATCCTTGAAAGAGGGATGTGGGAACCAAAGTAACAGAAGACAATTGCTGGCATAGTTTGCTAAATTTTCACTATCTTAGACATAAGAGAGATTATG
Source organism: Capsicum annuum (assembly GCF_002878395.1). NCBI lineage: Eukaryota > Viridiplantae > Streptophyta > Magnoliopsida > Solanales > Solanaceae > Capsicum > Capsicum annuum. The sequence continues at coordinate 57,738,381 of NC_061117.1, forward strand.
AAGTTGATTATTTCTTGGGTATTATCTTATAAAAAGGGATTCCTAATTGAGGTATTGGGTGGCTTTATTTGACGCACTCATTAGGTACTCAAAAAAGTCAATGAGTGAAATCTTTGAGGCTATGTTGACAAACTATCCCCAAGGACGTACAACCTAGCCTACCATATCATCATCAATTAGAACATACACTAAATTATCATGTATCCATGCATATTTTACCCCTAGGAAAGCATAATCCAAAGATCAGTACCTAATTGCTTAGACTCTTAAGTATTCGTGGCCCTAAATTTGTTCTTAAAAAACCCAAAAACAAATATTAAGTGTGATACCTTTCTGTAATACCTCACATTTTTGGGCTAGTCCTTGAATCATCATTCCTATGTGTAAAATCTATAATCCAAATAATTATCATGTGAATATAATTTTCATGATCTTTATCCTCGTGTTTGATGTGCTTTTGAGGTGAAAAATGTTCATAAGAATCACTTAGAACAAAGTTGAGCTTAGAGCCTTTAATTCTTCCAAAGTTTGGTATTAGATTCTACAAGGGTTTTTGAATATGTATAACTTTTTATATATGTGGAATTTTGAATCTCAAGACCCATTAAATTATAGATAATTGAATTAGCTTTCCAGCGATACCAATTTTGCCTTAAGTCGATACTCGAGCGAAAAGTTATGACATTTTTCATGAGAGGCAGTAAGCCGACACAATTGGGATGTGACGCGTCGGTCATCGACGTGATTAGAGACACAACGCAGTGGAAACCGCAGCACTAAACTTTTTCACACACTATTTCAGTTCCTAAAGGGTCTAAGGGCAGTTTGGTCACTTCTCCTCACCCAAATCCGCCTATAACACTTAATTTTAGCCCTCAAAAGTATTACATACACGATTTCTCATCTTTTTCTCTCCATGAAAACCTTAGCCCCATCAAGAACACCAAGAACTTCATGAAAGTTTCTTTAATACAATTAAGAAATTAAGGTTCCTAATCCAAGTAGTTCAACAAAAAGCTCTCAATAACATTTCCAATGCTTCCAAGTCGAGCTTTCAATTTCAAATCATCTATTAAGGTATGTGGGAGTTCATCCATGTGTCCTCTTTCACCCATAGAGCCCAAAACCCTTTTATTTCAATTAAAGAATGGATTTTTCAATTATTATGTTATTTTAGATGATCAAGAAAGATTGAATTTCATGTTTTCATGTTGTTTTTAATTCAATTTAGCCCATGTATGATTTCATGTAAAATTTTGAATTCCTCATGCTATGAATTTGAGTTTCCCATGCTTTATTCAAGTGAATTCCATGATAGATCCTAAATTCATGATTATTAGCAACATTCTCATGTTTTGAATTCATGTTTTCCACATGTTTGATGAAATTCCTATATCATGTTCAATAAATTTCAAGATGAATCTCCAAGTTATGAATTTTTCCATGTAACTCTATTGTTCACCCATGTATAAAACATTCTTAAGTTCAAGCTATGATCTTTACATGTATGATTAAACACCCATCTCCTATTTCAAGTGAATTTTATGTGAATTCCTAAATTTATGATTTTAGTTTTGTAATCATGCTATGCTCCCATGTTTGAGATATTCCCATGTTCAAGTTCATGATCCCCGTGTGTTTGATAGATTGTCCCATGTCAAAGTATTAATCTTCATGTGCTTGATGAAATGACCAAGTGATGGGTTTCTTTAAATAATGCTTACTTATTATGGTCTCAAATGGTCTCATGTGTCCTTATTATCTATTCTATCAAGTTTTGGAGGTATTGAATATCCTAAATTAGTTGTTTATCTTCAGTCGAAATAGAATGATTCTGTAGTATCCCAAAGAGTAGCATTCGGTCAGTCAATAAAATCAATGTGAGTTCAGTCAAGCCTAGTACAGTCTAGTGATCAGTTTAGTGTCAATTCAGTTGGGAGTAGAATTCAGCATCAAGCTAACCCAGGGATGGGGGCATTTCTGCCAATAGAAGGTTTGACCCTTAGTAGTATTCCCTGAGTTATAGAACTATGTAGCCAGCGTAGGGTAAATTGTCTTCCTGCCAGACTAGGGTTGACGTAACCATATACATCTCATGAGGCTTCCTGCTAGATTAGGGCTGACCCAGCTAATGTTAGTGACCCGTGGCAAGGTGCTAACGCCCTTTCAACTAGAGTTACAGGTTAGAAACTAAATCAGTTTATAATTAAGGTATGTTGGTTAGATAATAACTCTCACAGTTTCAGTTTCATTATTTAGTTCAGAGCTCAGTTCAATTTCAGGTTTGCTTGACCATAGCATACAGTTATCAGTATTTCAGTTTAAAGACTATTTCAAAATCATGTTATACACTTGGTCTTGCATTCTCAGATAATACAATTTACATGCATTCATGTTTGGTCATCTCATGTTGTTCAGTTAGTCTTTGTCTCATATGTGTAGTACTACATAGTTTTGGTCCAGTTATTCAGACTAAGTACAGTCCAGTCTTACATGACGAGTATTTAGCTATCAATTATTCAGTTAATCACATAAGCGTAGTATATGTCATGTTTGGTTCTGTATGTTTAGGTATTCATGCTTAGTATAATTGTATATTCAGATCCTCGAGTTATGTCAGTATCCGCCACATAGTTAAAGACTCAGTATTCATATATTATCTATGTTTTACCATATCCTATCTTCAGTTCTACTTATATCCTTAAAGTATAGTTTTACAGAAACCAAGTGTAGAGATTCACCATTTTATTAGGGTATGTTTGTCACTCATGCTTTAGGATATTTTCAACTTTCAGTTTATTCCAGTCTATTGGTGAGTCTACTTACACTTAGCATGCATGTTTTAAGATTACGCATGAAATTAGTTTTACTTATTGAATTCACCCCTACATACTCAGTACATTCTAGAAGTACTGATCTACATGTACGTCTGTGTGACTACATTGTTTCATAATGTAGGTACCATTTGTAGCCTAGATATCATGATCAGATAGTTGTTGTTTCCAACTTGCAACTAATGAGTTCTCTCTTTTGGGAACTCAGACAGTTTTAGTTCATATATAGTTCATTTATTTTTATATGTATTGATTAGTGGTAGTTGGAGGTATGTCCCAGCTATCTATAGTTAGTATAGTGGAGGCTTCATAGATGTCCGTCAGAGTCAGTCATGTAAATTTCAGTTTCTTCATTCAGTTTTATCAGATTGTAAACTTTATCAGTAATGTATTTATTCAGATTATGCCATGATTATGTTTCCTCATAGACAAAATTGTTATTTATTTTATTATAATTCAGTTGCTTAACAGTATGTCAGTTCATGGGTTAGCTTGGGATCACTTATGGTTCTAAGCTCCGTATGACGACTGGGGGTAGTCTCAGGTTGTTACACTTTCAAACCCCCCCCCCCCCATTTTTATCTTTTTTGTACTATTGGTTTGAATTTAGCAAGTATTCATTGTTTCGAGCTAATTTGATCTCCACTCACATTGTTCCTCGTGGATTCAACCCCTACTCCAATGTTGGGTAAATATATTGATGACAAATGCCTTGCACTTAAATTGACGTGTAAGTTGAGCATTATCATCAGCATCAATAAGTCATAAATGACTTATGAAAGATCTAAAAATCTCTAAAATCCAAAAAAGTATGGAAATGCAGATAATGACCTAAAGTGTCATTATAATTTTCTTTTCTTCCTATATTTCTACTTCTGTTTTTATGTCATTGTTATCTAAAATGAAAATAATTATCATTATTTTTCTCATGTTTATGAGTTAAATACATGTTAAGGAAAGAAAGAAAGAACTTTAAAACTTTCTACCAATTCTTTCAATTGCACAAAGTTATGCAAAGGGCCAGCACATAACGATAACATGATTCAAATAAAGCGAAGTACCCAAGAATAGTCAACATTTGACAATTTTGGCATTCATAGAAATTAAAGATACATTAGAGTTAAATTCAAAGGTGTCATGCAATGGAAATATAATTTGAGTCAAAGCGTTTTGATAGCAGAACTCGGGGTCAATAGTACAGCAAGTCAGTATACCTATCAACTATTTGAAACAGAGCTGAGCATAACGAGTGCAAAAGCATTTGCCTCAAAATCCAAATGCCATAAACTAACCACCATATTTTTAAACTTATAATTTTTCTTTGATTGAAGCAGAGATATGTTGCCTTTATATCAAATGCTTCAAATATGGGATATATTAGAAAGGTGTCACTTCTCTGTAACACCTCGCTTCACTGAACCGAAATGCTACACGGTGCTCATGACCCCGAGGGACCACAAGCTAACCCATGACTGATATCTGTGCCTGTACACTGCAAATTATGATATAATAATGCGGAATACATAGAACTGTAAGGCCATAAGGTTCAACTGAATACAATCATGTGGGTGAAAATACCCAAAACAACTCAATTAGAACATAAATCTGAAAGCCTCTAAACTATCTGAATAAGGAGTTGAAGGAACATGTCTCCAACTAACTCCATAAAACTGAACTGAAGAAATAAATAAATGAATCAGATCATATTGTCCTCGAATCAATGAGGACTCACTGTGTCTCTGCGACTGGAATGCTACCGCTACTGCTGGGCTGGAGCTCGTGTCTCAGAACCTATGGTGTAACATGAAAAGAAAGCACCATAGCGCAAATGCGTCAGTACAACTGGAGTACTAAGTATATGAGGAAGGTAGGCTGAACATAAAGGGTTTCATGCATGAAAAACACTGACTGACTAATATGAACGTGGGAGTGCAAACACACATATATAGAAACTGGGACCATGAATACATGATAGCATGACCTGTAAGCTAATACATAGTTTACTGATAACTGTCATGACTGATACTGAAACTAATAACATGTACTATTGTATCTGACAGTCCAGTATATACTAAAATTTGAAGAACGCCCTAAGTTTTTTTACTAAGACTGATACTGAAACTGTGGGAAGTAGTGTTTAACCGACATGCCCCATGTATACCATTATGGCTAAGATGGGATACAATCTCTGCCCAGACTGGAGGGGTGTGAATACCGTGTCATGGGTAAGGACAGCCTGTGATTGAACCTTAACTGGTGGGTACTCAATGAGAATGGTGGGAACCTAAATTGATGGGTTAATCCACCTCATCAACCCTAATTTGATGGATTAAGATGTCTCAACCTACACTGGCTACGTAGTTCTAGAACACAAGGATGACTACTAAGAATCACATCGTGAACTGGCGGGTGAGTTCCCATCCTTGGGTTCGCTCAGTGCTAACCTCTACTCCCATCTGGAGGGACTGGACATGAATGACTGACTGTGCATGACTTAATCTTACTGAATTCCGTTGACTGGCAAAATGTTATTGATATCTGACAACTGACTAAGATCATGAGGTCTTCCTGAGTCACATGACTGACTGAAGTCTATGGAATCATAGCTTGAGTTCAGATATCGTGAAACATGACATAGATCTAGGAACACAGCTATAGTTTTCGGGTACAAGTACCCCTAGGACTCAATGGAAGGAAACTGACACACATGACTGACTTGATCATAAGAGTAGAGTCCATAATTTATAATATCAGAAGTAGGGATCTCATACTAAGCATGGTTATCAACAATGTATTGCATGGAAAGTATTTCATATCACATGGAAGTACTTTCACAATCTTAATATCATGTTCATTGCATAATCATATTGGCAACACATACCAATAGCATGGAAGTTCATGTAGATTGCATGGTTATCATACATCTTGTTCATAAGTAGGATTTGCAAGTAAACATAGCATAATCTCATAAGAATAGTTCATGAGTATTCCAACAACATTTACAAGGCACATTATTAACATAGAAGTTATTGGAACGTAAGGGCATATCATGAATCCTTCACTTAGTCACAATTTAGCTATATTGCATGGTTTCTAGTTTCTTAGGCATTTTATCAAACACCTTACTTGCACATCTTAAGAATAGGTGAAATCATCAAATTATACATTATGAACAACCAAATTTACATGTTTCCAACTCATATGATATAATGAAATTCAAAAAAACATATAAAGATTCCTTCTTGGGAATCACCCAATATCAACAACATGATCATCAACACCCAACAATAAAGAAATCATACTTTATAATGAAAAATAAGGTTTTTGAGCTTTATGGATGAAAGGGATCCATAAATCAACTCACACATACTATTATATAGCAAAACAAACAAGCATCAACATGGGTATGATCATATCACCACAATCAACCAAGCTTTTGTATTTTAAAGATTGATTCTTGAACTCCACGGACGAAAGAAATCCGTGGATGAACACTACGCATACCTTAGAAGGAAGATTCTTGATGATTGACGGAGGAATTTCCTTGAAATCGAATCTTCAAGCTTAATTATGCAAACCTAGTTGTTTTTATCCTTTAGTGCTCTTGGATGATGAGCTTTGAGATGAAAATAGGGTTGTAATATGTTTAGAAGCTATATATTTCGTAGGGTTAAGTTTAGGGATGTGTAAAGAGTATTTAAAGACTTAATTACCTTTAAAATAACTCAAAATAGAGTGTTTTTGATACTTGGAATTGACTTAGGCGGCGCCCAAGTGATCGCCTATGCTTGGGTTGGGCGACGCCTAACCAATCACCTATGCTTACTGTCTCTCATGAAAATAGGCATAACTTTTCGCTCAGGTATAAGATTAAGGCAAAATTGGTATCGTTGGAAAGATAATTCGATTCTCTAAAATTTGGTGGGTCTAAATCAGCCAAAATACCACATTAACATCGAGTTATACTCGTTCAAAGAAGACCCTTGCCAAATTGAATACTAAAACTTGATGGATTCAAAAACTCTTAGCTTGTATTACCTTAAGTGACTCATATGAACATGCGTAATGCATCATAAGCTATCCTATGACTTGGATATTCATTGTAAGTCATGTACTCAAGTATGAATCACAGGATAGGAGATTTCATACGTAGGAATACTTATTCACTTCCTAGCTTAGAAACATGCGGGGTATTACAATATCTCCCCCTTGGAAACATTCGTCCTCGAATGAGAATTTACTGAGAAGGGATACAAGACAATATAACCTGAATTGAACATGAAGAACTGAAACTTGATCTCATGACTGACATGCTAAACATACTGAACTCGTGTATATCTGATGCACGGACAACTGACACATAAATGCATGACTGAGTATGAAATAGTTAATAGGTACCACGTTTATACTGGAAACATGAACGTGAAACTGAATAAGATTAAGGAGAACTATTACCTTAAGCTTGATCTGAATTGGCGGGGAAGAGGTGAGGATACTTGGTATGCATATCTGCTTCTGCTTTTCAAGTAGCTCCCTCATGAGACTGATTTTGCCAAACAACCTTGTCTAGAGGGACTTCGTTGTTCCTCAATCTACGAGTTTGATAATCTAAGATTTCGACTGGAATCTCTTCATAGGAGAGGCTGTTCTGAATGTTGATGATTTGAATAGGGACAACAACTGATGGGTCACCTATGCACTTCTTTAGCAAAGACACATGGAAGACTGGATGGACTGAGGCTAGATCTAAAGGCAACTCAAGCTCATAAGCTACCTTGCCGAAGCAATAAAGAATTCTAAAGGGACCGACATACCGGGGACTGAGTTTCCCTTTCTTGCCGAACCTCTTCACTCCCTTCATGGGAGAGATCTTAAGATAGACATAGTCATTGACCTCGAACTCGAGATCCTTTCTACGAACATCTGTATAGGACTTCTATCAGCTCTGAGCAAGCCAGAGTCTCTCTCTGATTAACTGAACATTCTCTAAGGTGTCGAATACTAAGTCAAGACCTATGATTGAGGCCTCACTAACTTTGAACCAACCTATCAGAGATCTACATCTCTACCATAGAGAGCTTCAAATGGAGCCATCTAAATACTAGAATGATAGTTATTGTTGTATGCAAACTCAATCAAAGGCAAGTGGTCATCCCAACTTTCCTTAAAGTTAATTGCACACGTCCTTAGCATATCTTCAATAGTCTGAATGGTCCTCTTTGCTTGACTATCTTTCTGAGGATGAAATGTTGTACTGAGATGGACTTGGGTACCGAGACCCTTTTAGAATGCTTTCCAAAAGTGAGAAGTGAACTGGGTACCTCTGTCTGAGATGATAGATAGTGGAACACCATGTGACCTGACTAACTCCCTGATATAAAGTTTGGCATAATCCTCGATAGAATAAGAAGTATGAACTGGAAAGAAATGAGCTGACTTGGTCATTCTATCTATAATGAACCAGACTGAATCATGCTGATGATGAGTTCTAGGTAAACTTGTCACGAAGTCTATGTTAACTTCTTTCCACTTCTAAGTAGGAATGGTGAACTCTTGCATGGAACCACTAGGTTTCTAATGCTCTATCTTAACCTGCTGACATGTAGAGCACTTAGCCACGAACTCTGCAACATCTCTCTTCATCCTACTCCACCAATAGATCTCCTGCATATCGCGGTACATCTTAGTGGCCCCTAGATAAATAGAGTATCTCATACCATGCACTTCTTCAAGTATTCGCTGCCTTAATTCATCTATACCTAGAACACATAGACGACCCTAACAACGAAGAACACCATCTCCCCCTTGGGAGAAAACCTCAACTTTCTGATTCTGAACTGACTCTTTGAGCTTGACAAGGCTAGGATCCCTGTCTTTTTTCTCTTTCACCTCAGAAACTAGAGATGACTCTGAACTACTATGAATACATACACCACCCTCTGAAGAATCGACTAAGCGAATACCTAGTCTGGCAAGCTGATGGATCTCCTAAGCCATCTTTTTCTAACTATCCTCAACGTAAGAAATACTACCCATGGAGAGTCGACTAAGAGCGTCGGCCACAACATTGGCCTTGCCCGGATGATAAAAAAAACTCATGTCATAATCCTTCAAGAGCTCTAACCACCTTCTCTGGCGAAGATTGAGATCTTTCTAGAAAAGACATACTGGAGGCTTTTATGGTCTGTGAAGATATCTACATGAACTCCGTAGAGATAATGCCTCCAAATATTCAAGGCAAAAACTATCGCTGCTAACTCAAGATCATGAGTAGGATAATTCTTCTCATGTGGCTTTAACTGTCTGGAGGCGTAGGCTATGACCTTACCATGCTGCATGAGGACACAACCTAAACCCACTCTGGATGCATGACAATAGAGTACAAAACCATCTCAACCATCTAGAATAGCTAGAACTGGAGCGGAGGTGAGTCGAGTCTTCAACTCTTGAAACCTCTTCTTGCATAAATCTGACCACTGAAACTTAATCTTCTTCTGAGTCAATCTAGACATGGGAGATGCAATATAAGAAAATCCCTCGACAAACCGTTTGTAATAGCCAGCCAAACCCAATAAACTCCTAATATCTGATGGAGATATGGGTTTGGGCCAATTTTTTACTGCCTTAGTTTTCTGAGGATCTACTCTAATGCCATCACCAGAAACAATATGGCCAAGGAATGCTACTGATCTTAGCCAAAATTTACACTTGCTGAACTTAGCAAATAAATGATGATCCTTGAGAGTCTGAAGAACAATCCTGAGATGGTTTGTATGATCACGCTCTGTGCGAGAATAGACCAGAATATCATCTATGAAGACTATGACAAACATGTCCAAGTACTGCTTGAGCACACAGTTCATCAAATCCATAAAATTTGTAGGGACATTGGTAAGACCAAATGAAATGACTAAAAATTTGAAGTGACCATACCGAGTACGGAAAGTTGTCTTCGAAATGTCACATTCTCTAACTCTGAGTTGATGATAGCCTGATCTGAGGTCTATCTTGGAGAAGTAACTGGAACCTTGAAGTTGGTTGAATAGATTATCAATCCTGGGAAGAGAATATCTATTCTTGACCATGACCTTGTTGAGTTGACGGTAATCAATGCACATCCTGAGAGAACCGTCTTTCTTGCGCACGAATATACTGGCGCACCCCATGGGGAAATACTAGGTTTGATAAATCCCTTATCTAAGAGATCCTTCAACTGATCTTTTAGTTCCTTGAGTTTTGTTGGTGCCATTTTGTATGGTAGAATAGAAATAGGTTGAGTATCCGAAAGAAAGTCTATGCCGAAGTCTATTTCTCTTTCGGGAGGAATGCCTAGAAGATCTTCAAGAAAGACATCTGAGTATTCATTAACATCAAGGACTATTTTGAGGCTGTGATATTCATAACTGTAATCTTTAACATGCATGAGATAATACACACACCACTTAGAAATCATTTTCCTTGCCCGAAGGTAGGAAATAAGTTGACCCCTGAACACTAAAATGCTACCCTTCCACTCTAGGATGGGCTCATTCAGGAATTGAAACTAAACTATCCTATTTCTGCAGTTGACTGTGGCATAGCAGAAATGAAGCCAATCCATGTCGAGAATGATATCAAAACCAGTCATCTTTAACTCTACTAAATCTGCTGATGTGGATTTTTGAGATATCATAATCGGGCAGTTCCTGTATACCCGTCGGGCTATGATAGTTTTACCCACTAAAGTAGAGACTGGGAAGGGCTCTGCTAGTACTTCGGGACTGATTCTGAAATCCCCTGCTAAGTATGGAGTAATAAAAGACAAAGATGCACCTGGGTCTAGCAAAGCATAAACATGAACATGGAAAATCTGTAACGTACCAGTAACGACATCAGGAGAATTTTCCTGATCCTTACGAGACTGAAGAGCATAGAGTCTGTTTGGGCGTTGCCCACTGGTAGCACTGGAAATGGCACCCTGCTGGTTCGGGCGACTGGACTGAGCTGTAGAATAATTTTAATGACCCTGAAGACTTGACTGTAGACACTCTCTAATCCTGTGGCCTAGCTTTCTATAACCAAAATAGACATCACTACCAGCTCTGCAAATGCCCTTGTGGTTCTTACCACAAGTCTGACAAAGGGGATCCGTTCGGGCACTGCTAACACTGCCCTGAGATTTAGAGCTTGGTGATTTGTTTCTATTTCTGTCTCTAAACTTCTGCACTGGAGCGCTGGCAGAGAAAAGAGCTGGAACAGCTGACTTGGAGTAAAACTGTGAACGGTTTCCTCCATCTGACTTGGGGTGAGTAAAGTTGAAATTACCTGACCTTGCTCTCTTGGTTTGTCTCTCCCTAGTCTTAAACTTCTGCTCTTCTACTTGCTGGGCATGGGTCATGAGTCTTGCTAAGGTCATATCACCGATCAGCATCGCAGATCTACACTCATTTACCATGCTATCGTTGACCCCTGACACAAACTTGCTCATCTTAGCTCTATTTTCTGCAACCACATGAGGAGCATACCTGGCTAGCTGAGTAAATCTGAGAGAATACTCCCCAACTATCATATTCCCCTTCCTGAGGTTGATGAACTCAAGAACTTTGGCTTCCCTCAGCTCTTAGGGAAAGAATCTGTCTAAGAAGGCTATGACAAATTCCTCCCACTCGATAGGGCCAGTATCATCAAACCTCTCAGACTTCCACTGTTTGTACCAATTAAGAGCAATATCCTATAACTGGTAGGTGGCTAACTTAGCACCCTCAATAGAAGTAACACCCATGATTTTGATGACCTTCTGGACTTGGTCGATGAACCCTTAAGGATCCTCATCAGACTTAGACCCATGAAAAGATGAAGGGTACATTCGGGTGAAGTCCCTAACCCTAGCTACTTTGGGAGTGGCCACTAGATTGGCCGGAATGACCGGTGGCCATTCATTCTGTGCAGTCATGGACTGATAAAGTGTGGTAAATGCGGCTCTAAACTCCACATAGGAAATATGTTCGCCCAAAGGATCTTCGGGCTGAGGAGCTGGCTGGTTTCTTCTCTTTGGGGCCATGGTCTGGAATAAGAGAAAAATGGATTAGACTGAGAGTTTAACTTGTGATTATGCTCACTAGCATGACATGAATAATGAAGAAAGGGGACTGTTCCTAAAATATCTTATAGCCTCCCGCACATAAATATGGCGCGCAACACACTAATGTACTAGACTCTACTAGATGCGGCTTTCAGACTTCCTAGGACTCTATTGAACCTTAGGCTCTAATACCAAGTTTGTAACACCCCAAATCGCTGAACCGAAATGCTACACGGTGATCATGACCCCAAAAGACCACAAGCTAACCCATGACTGATATCTGTACCTGTATACTGCAAATTATGATATAATAATGTGGAATATATAAAACTATAAGGCCATAAGGTTCAACTAAATACAATATGTGGGTGAAAATACTCAAAACAACTCAACCTGAACGTAAATCTGAACATAAATCTGCAAGCCTCTAAACTATCTGAATAAGGAGTTGAAGGAACATGTCTCCAACTAACTCCGTAAAACTAAACTGAAGAAATAAATAAATAAATTAGATCATATTGTCCTCGAATTAATGAGGACTCACTGTGTCTCTGCGACCGGAATGCTACCGCTACTCCTGGTCTGGAGCTCGTGTCTCGAAACCTATAGTGTAACATGAAAAGAAAGCACCATAACGCAAATGGGTCAGTACAACTGGAGTACTGAGTATATGAGGAAGGTAGGCTGAACATAAAGGGTTTCATGCATGAACAAAACTGACTGACTAATATGAACGTGGGAGTGCAAACACACATATATAGAAACTGGGATCGTGAATACGTAATAGAATGACCTGTAAGCTAATACATGGTTTACTAATAACTGTCATGACTAATACTGAAACTGATAACATGGACGACTGTATCTGACAGTCCTATATATACTGAAATCTGAAGAACACCCTGAGTTTTTTACTGAGACTGATACTGAAACTGTGGGAAGTAGTGTTTAATCGACATGCCCAATGTATGTAGTTATGGCTAAGATGGGGTCCAATCTCTGCCTCGACTGGAGGGGTGTCAATATCATGCCACGGGTAAGGACAGCCTGTGAGTGACCCTTAAATGGCGAGTACTCAATGAGAACAGTGGGAACCCTAAACTGACGGGTTAAGCCACCTCATAAATCCTAATCTGATGGGTTAAGATGTCTCAACCTACGCTGGCTACGTAGTTCTAGAACACAAGGAAGACTACTAAGAATCACACCCTAAACTGGCGGGTGAGTTCCAATCCTTGGGTTCACTCGATGCTAACCTCTACTCCCATCTGGAAGGACTAGACATGAATGACTGACTGTGCATGACTTAATCTTACTGAATTCTGTTGACTGGCAAAATGTTACTGATATCTGACAACTGACTAAGATCATGAGGTCTTCCTGAGTCACATGACTAACTGAAGTCTATGAAATCATAGCTTGAGTTCGGATATCGTGAAACATGACATGGATGTTGGCACACAGCTATAGTTTTTGGGTATAAGTACCCCCAAGACTCGATAGAAGGAAACTGACACACATGAATGACTTGATCATAAGAGTAGAGTCCATAATTTATAATATCATAAGTAGGGATATCATACTAAGCATGGTTATAAACAATGTATTACATGGAAAGTATTTCATATCACATGGAAGTACTTTCACAATCTTAATATCATGTTCATTGCATAATCATATTGGCAACACATACCAATAGCATGGAAGTTCATGTGGATTGCATGGTTATCATACATCTTGTTCATAAGTAGGATTTGCAAGTAAACATAGCATAATCTCATAAGAATAGTTCATGAGTATTCCAACAACATTTACAAGGCATATTATTAACATAGAAGTCATTGGAACATAAGGGTATATCATGAATCCTTCACTTAGTCACAATTTAGCTATATTGCATGGTTTCTAGTTTCTTAGGCATTTTATCAAACACCTTACATGCACATCTTAAGAATAGGTGAAATCATTAAATTATACATCATGAACAACCAAATTTACATGTTTCCAACTCATATGATATCATGAATTTCAAAAAAATATATAAAGATACCATCTTGAGAATCACCCAATATCAACAACATGATCATCAACACCCAACAATATAGAAATCATACTTTATAATGAAAAAAAGGGTTTTTGAGCTTTATGGATGAAAGGGATCCATAAATTAACTCATGCATACTATTATATAGCAAAACAAACAAGCATCAACATGGATATGATCATATAACCATAATCAACCAAGCTTTTGTATTTTAAAGATTGATTCTTGAACTCTAAGGATAAAAGGAATCCATGGATGAACACGACGCATACCTTAGAAGGAAGATTCTTGATGATTGACGGAGGAATTTCATTGAAATCGGATCTTCAAGCTTAATTATGCAACCCTAGTTGTTTTTCTACTTTAGTGCTCTTGGATGATGAGCTTTGAGATGAAAATAGGGTTGTAATATGTTTAGAAGCTATATATTTCATAGGGTTAAATTTAGGGACGTGTAAGGTGTATTTAAAGACTTAATTACCTTTAAATTAACTCAAAACGGAGTGTTTTTGACACCTGGAATTGACTTAGGCGGCGCCCAAGTGATCGCTTATGCTTGGGTTGGGCGGCGCCTAACTAATCGCCTATGCTTGGGTTGGGCGGCGCCTAACTAATCGCCTATGCTTACTGTCTCTCACGAAAATGGGCATACCTTTTCGCTCAGGTATTGGATTAAGGTGAAATTGGTATCATTGGAAAGCTAATTCAATTCTATACAATTTGGTGGGTCTAAATCAGCCAAAATACCATATTAACATTGATTTATACTCGTTCAAACATAACCCTTGCAAAATCTAACTCTAAAACTTGATGGATTCAAAAACTCTTAGCTTGTATTACCTTAAGTGACTCATATGAACATGCTTAATGCATCATAAGCTAACCTATCACTAGGATATTTATTGTAAGTTATGTACTCAAGTATGAATCACGGGATAGGAAATTTCATACTTAGGAATACTTATTCAGTTCCTAGCTTAGAAACATGCGAGGTATTACATTCTCACTTCTGTCAATTCAAGAAGCAATGTTGCAACACAAATTTACTAAATCACAGTCATATTAAAAATTTATTCTACTTTACCCTTGCAAGGCACTCTTTCCAAAACTAGTCAAGTCTTGGATCACCCTCTTCATTGTACATCCTCCAAATAGTTATGGTTTGACAACACTCATAAAGTTTTTCTGGTACAAACTGGTGCAAAAATTTTATTCGTGTTATTTGGAATGTACTTTCAACTCAGGACCCTTTTTAAAAATGGGACTTTATTTTCAACAGGACCCTCCTGAAAAATGGGACTTTACTTTTAAATAATAAGACTTTGTTCTCTGTTCTGGACTCTCTTAGGAAATAAGATTAATAGGACCACCTAGAAATGGGACTTTATTCTTTATTCAAGACCCTTCTAAAAATGAGATTTATTTTATGTTTAGGCCCCTCCTAGAAATGAGACTTTATTCTTTGTTCAAGACCCTCCTGAAAAGTGGGACATTATTTTCTGTTCAGGACCCTCCTAGAAAATGAAATTTTATTTTTTGTTCATGACCCTCCTAGAAAAAAATGAGATTTAGTTTAACAGGACTTTCTTAGAAAATGGAATTTTATTTTCTATTCAAGACCCTTCTAGAAATAGGGATTAACTGGACCCTCCTAGAAAATAAGATTTTATCCTTTTGTTCAATACCCTATTGAATATTGGTATTTGATTAGCAGGACCCTCCTGAAAAATGAAACTTTAATTTTTTGCATAGGACCCTCCTGATGAAATTTACTTTTCCAGTTCATTATTTATATTTAGTTCAGAAACATGCTTTGAGAATAGAGATTACTTTTGGTTTTGAAGTACAGGAGCTCGCCTGAAGAGTAGGGTAAACTTTTAATTCAAGTTCGGGAGCTTGTTTAGAGAATCGAGCAATTTTCAAATTCAAAGTCAGAAGGAACAAGTGTCTGCCTAAAGAATAGGATCGATTTTCAACTTTAAATCCAATACCAAAAATTGACTGAAGAAATTTTGCTTTTGAGCTCAACTCACGAAGAAAGCAGATATCTTATCACTTGATAAAGCATGAAGACTCGTGTCAAGATTTAAGAGAAGCTGAATAGATAATATCTTGTACTTAATTAATATTTTCAATTTTTGTCTTTCATTTGAATGTAAATATATGAGTTGCAAACCCGAGGCTCAACGGGACCTCACTCGACCTCTAACTCATCGTCTCACCATTTCATCACATTTACTACATATGACCTGATTTCTTTATAACTCAGGGTAAGTAGGCGGTCCAAAGTTAGGACTCTGTCACATCTCCTATTTCTTTCATTCTACCTTTTTAAATAACCATAGGTTAAAACTTGTCTCATTTTCTACTTCTTTATTTGAAAACTCTTCATGTTCTTAGACAAAGAGGGGAAAATGTAGACATGTGATTTTGATCCTTTCTGAGTTTTAATCCACTTTTAGTTTTAAATATTTAATTGTAGTTTAATCTTTGTTTTAGTTTTATTTCATGCTTAGTAGGTTTTATTTGAAAAATTATGAAAAAATAATTCAAAACTTGAGTTTTGGATAGGTTTTATTTTATATTATATTATATTATATCATATATATATATATATATGTATATATATATATATATATATATATATATTATTTAGATTTTGATAAATAATCTCTCTCTATATATATATAAATATATATTATTTAGATTTTAATAAATAATAGACAAGTTACCTGAGAAAATTGAAGGAAAGGTGTCATTTAAGACTTAAATGAAGGATGGTGATGTTGACCAACTTAAAGGTTCAAACATGATTAGAAAACTTGATTAAGTTAATTGTGAAGTTGATTAATATTTTTATAAATTTCTAATCTTTTCAGAAATACAAATCAACCCACACCCCTCTCCTCTACAAATCAACCGTCTCTCTCCTCTCTCTCGATAGTTTCTCCTAACCAACAGTTTTGTAAATTTCTCCTTTCAATCCCCGGTGCTTCAACCTCTAGCGACAAATAGTTGGGCTTCGAGTTCTTTTTCGACTTTCAACTGTCGATCGGTGTGACAACCTTACTCTCCAGCCACAACAGCTTCAAATTTTTCATCGTCCCTTTTCTTCTTTCATAAGTAAAAAATTATGGCCTTTTTAGTTCTAAAGAAAATGAGAAAATTGATCCAACTTCTCTTCTAATATTGGTGAATAATTTTAATATTTGTTTCTTTAATTTGAAATGCCATCCAAATAAAACCCTAATTTCTAGTATTTCTTCTCTTCTCTTTTAGGAGTGCAATATGATTTTTTATTATTTGTTGCATTTTTGAAGTTTGATTTTTGTTATTTGTGTTTGTACAAACAAAACAATGATGTTGGTGTTTTTGGTGTTGCGCTCGTTGCTAAGTTAATTTGTTCCTGTTCTTGGTAAAAATGGCAATATTATTATTGTTCTATTGAACAAAATCATGCTACTATTTTTTCTGTAATAGATTAATTATTTGATGTAGCAAATTAACTATCTGATGCAACAAATTAACTATCTAATGTAATAAATTTATCATATGATGCAATAGATTGACCATCAGATAAAAAATCTGATGCAATAGATTAACCGCTGGATTAAAAATCTGATGCAACAAAATTACCATTAGATTAAAAATCTATGCAACAGATTTACCATCTGATGTAATAGATTAACCATTTAATGCGATATATTAACCATCTGATACAATAGATTAATCATCTGATGCAACAGATTTACCATCTGATGCAACAGATTTACAATTTGTTGCAGTGGTGGAACCATCGAATTAAAAATCTAATGCAACAGATTAATCATCTGATGCAACAGATGAACCTTTTATTGGATAAAATCCTATCAACTATTCCAAAAAGACATGTTCAAGACTTTTTGAACTGATCATTCATCTATCGCGATAGAAAACCCTTATGTTGGAAGAAATCTAAACAATATTGACTGTTGATAACTATTCCAACAGATCACTCATATGTTGCAACAGATGTGTGATCTGTTGCATAGATCAGTTATCTATTTCAACAGATGAGTGATCTATTTTTATTGTTGTAATAGATTACTCATCCATTGCAATAGGCTAGTTATATGTTGTAATAGATGTATGATCTGTTGCATAGAGCATTCATTTATTTCAATTGATTACTCAACTTTTGCAACATATTAGTTATATATTATAACAGATAACCTACATAGTGCAACAGATGTGTGATCTGTTGAAACTGTTAGTTTACTGTTGTGCGTGTTAGATTTACTGTTATCCCTTTTCAATGATGCATTAATCAATTATAATCTATTTTATGTTTCTATTAATTTTAGATAATATGGCTCCCAAAAGAAAAGAAACCGAATCAAGTCCAAGTAAAGGAACAAGTAAAGTAGCTAGGCTACATCCACCACTCTATGAGCTCGCATTACAAGTGTTATCTCAATCAAGAGCAGAAAATGAGGAACATAGGAATAAGGAATGTTTCAAAAGATATGATCCAAATACTAATATCTCTTTCATAGAAGATTTGGTTAAAACCTTCAGCATTGAAAGTTATCCTATAAGAATGTAGTGCGATGGTGCCACAGATTTAATGGGTATATTCATAGTTAAGTAAGTCATGGGAAAATCATTTGATGCCTTCAGAAAAATAATTCGAGAACAAAAATTGGATGATTATTTCAGGGACAATGCTTTGGGCAATATCTTGATTTATCAGAGGACAACAATGCTCGATTCTAAATAAAAATGGTATGTGATCTTCTCAAGCCTAGGTTTATGTATGAAATCAAAGATAAGATGGATGAGGTGTAGATAAATTACTATGGCATGCCTATTTGTTTTGGTTGGAAGGAGTTTGTTATAGTTACTAGACTAAAATATTATCCTTCTTCTTCTTCTCAAGTTATACCCATTCTAACCCCAAAAAATCACCCCGCACACCTAAAAAGGCAAATATAAGTCAAGTGATCATGAAGATTTGGTGTCCCTTGTTGGTCCAAGCTTCAAAAACAAAAATTTGATAGAAGCGTTGAAAGGTAGAAGACTTTCAAAGAAGCACAAGAAATCATTGTGCTTGGTTTGGTTTGTACATAATATTCTTTGGGCGAGAGACATTAGCAACAACATACCACTTGGTTTAATAAAGCTCTTCGAGGATCTTGAGTCATTTAACAGCGATCCTTAGGATTATGAAAGCTTCAAAATGACCATCAAATATTTGTTGACTCCGTTAATGCCAAAGACAGCCAACTTCTATGGCTTTCATGGTAAATATTTCTTTTATTATGATATGATTCAATTTTTTTTATTCAATAATGCTTTTGATTTGTTGGCTTTATTTTATAGGTTTGGGCATTTGAAGCCATTCCTTATTTGAGACAATAAATGAACTAGCAGAAAAAAGTTTCCTGTCCAAGAATCCTGATTTGGTTGTCAGCCAAAAATGATAAAAATGTAAAATTTCTTAATCTCTTCAACCCCCCAAAGGATGCAGTAAGTCTAATTCTAATTAAGTTTTTGTTTCAATTAATGTTTTATTGAATGATCTAATCATCACTCAAATATATGTACTGATTAGATTGTTCATCCATCTCTTGTTTCGACCAATCGAGAGTTAAGATGCCATTTTTCTTACTTTACGTCCTGTGCAAACTTTATCGGACCCTAAGGTCATTGACAGAATAAAAATGACATTATTTGAAGAAATAATAATCAGAATAAAAAATAATTTTGATGAGTGGGTTTATTATTGTTGATGATGGTAGTGGTAGTGGAGTTATTGGTAGTGGTGGTGGTGCTGTTGTTGGAGCTAATGATGATCCTCTTATAGTTTGTAAAATAAACCATTATGAGTATGATCATATTGGTTATGCAGATTTTGCCCCTCTAAGCAAATATTCTGCGTACAAATGTCAAGACTGCAAGGCAAAACATGATGTAGTGATTAATGCTATTAATGAATTAACTGCTTTTGTTAAGGAATTGACATCTAAGAAGGGTGTAATTCCATCAAAGAGGATTTCATATCCATCCTTCCAGTAGAGATTAAGGTTAAGATGAGAAGGAAAGTAATTTCGAAGGCATTATAAAGCATCCAAAAAAGTGAAATTACATCTCCGTTATCTTTGTGTTGCACTATTGAGCAATGTACAAGATCAACAGGAGAGAAACATGTGATGAAAAAGGTAAATATATAACATCTATTTCAACTAACAAATAGACACTATTTGTTTTAATAGATGACACATCTGCTGAAAATTATCAAACAGATAAATACATCTATTGCTATAGTTTACTAATCTATTATAGTAGATACAGTATCAATTGTAACATATGTCACGTCTATTTTATCAAATCAAATAAGATCTGCATACCATTTTTATTTGTACTAATAGATGACCTATATGCTTCAACAGATGGGTCACATTAAATCAAGATTTCCTACTGTTTTAGTTTTTCCAAATAGATGAATCATATGTCGCAACAGATGGTTTATTCATTGAAAATTATAATACATGTTTTCTCTTGTTTTAATTTGTCCCAACAGATGATCCATATATTGCAACAGAAAGATAATCTGTTTACTAAAACTAATGAGTTATCTTTTTCTACTTTATTATATCTTTGTGATTAGCATTAACAATTTTGGCTTTCCAAGTGGATGCTATTGCTGAACAACATTGACAATATGTTTTTTTCATGA
This sequence comes from Capsicum annuum, assembly GCF_002878395.1. NCBI lineage: Eukaryota > Viridiplantae > Streptophyta > Magnoliopsida > Solanales > Solanaceae > Capsicum > Capsicum annuum. The sequence continues at coordinate 57,759,038 of NC_061117.1, forward strand.
AAATACAGAGAAGCAAAAGCATAGAAACCCTACACAAGCAACATTAAATATCCACGACAACCAAAGCCGAATTCCATAGCCCTGGATGATGAGCGACTTGTCCATAATAAGTCTGTCAAAGTAATAACATCACCCCTCCTTAGGAATTATTGACATCAAAACTTAAATTGATTTATTTGTTGAGATATATACCCATAACAATTTCTTTACATTTCATTTATCTGTTGATTTATTTCATGTAATTTCTGAAGGCTTCGACTTATTTTATGTTGTCTATGAATTTTATTTTATCTTTAGCTTTGAACTTATTAATAGAAATGGAATACTAGATTCAAATATTGCAACAGATAAGGTATCTGTTGTAACAGACAACATGTCTATTGGAAAATATCAAAAAAAATTAGAAATATATTGCAATATAAATGTCATTTATTGAAAATTATCAAACAGGTCTTTCCTCTATTGCAACAGATAGACTTATATAGAAAATTTGACATAATACAATAGATGACCAACCTATTAAAACAGATAAACAATCTGTCAGAACAAGTAGAATATCTGTTGCAACAGATAGACAATCTGTTGCATTATAAAAAATTCAACTTTCATTAGATATAAAAAAATTGCCACTATATGTAAATCGAAGTGACTTGAAATAAAAAAGGCAGAACCCATCAACAGGCACCTAAAGTTGCAGCGATCTTTGACTTTGGAACATCAAGTAGACAGTGTTCATTTTAAACACCTAAAATAGGCATCAAATATGTTAGTTTGGCACTTTTTTTACCTCTTGCCAGCTCACATGTAATTCACGAAGCCAAGCCGCATTGAATCTCTATTTTTGCTTACTTGGCGTTTGATTTGGCCCCCAATGATTATTTTTCCCCCACTTTCTTATATATTCATTTTCTTCCTAAAATTTAACCCTAAATTCCCAAATTTTCTTTGTCATCATCTTTTTTTCTCTGTCCAAATTCTTTATATTATTTGTATTTTGTTTTTCTTCACCTTTTTTTCATATTTTCCAACTATGTTTGACAATATCGAGCTCATCTTTCACTGTTTTTTGTGTAAATAGTTTTGATATTGTAAATATGGTCATGAAACTCTATTGAAAACTTCTTGAACTCAACAAAATCCAGGTCCTTGGTTTTTTACTTGTAAGATTTCAAAGGTAATTTTTTTTTAATTGGCTGATTAATTATTGATTTGTAATTGTTTTGTAATTGTGGTCTTATTTTTAAAGAAATTGGGTGGATATGATTACTTTGATTGGTATGAAGAACGACACCCTTCATAAGCAAATCATGTAATATGGGGTTTGTTGAAAAAAGTCAAGGTATTTGAAGAGAAACAAAATCGAGCAAGAAGATACTACATTGTTGGCGTTATTTCTACTGGTTTGGTGTTGTTGGACACATGGATATTCAAGCCTAATTTCTAAAATTTTCATGGTGGTATATTTGCTACTGGTTTAGTGTTGTTGAGCACATGAATATTCAAGCACAATTGTTAGAAAATATCAAACAAATTTAGACTTATGTTGCAACATGTAGGTAATCTGTTGGAAATTATCAAACAGATCTTCCCACTATTGCAACAGATAGACTTAGAAAGAAACATCGACAATAGATAAACTATCTGTCATAATTGGTAGAATATCTATTACAACAGATAAACAATCTGTTGCATTATTAAAAATTCAACTTTCACCAGACAAAAAAATTTGCTACTACATGTAAAGTGAATTGACTTGCAATAAAAAATTGCTATAGTTTTTACCACAATATTATCGCACAAAAAGGTTATTGGGTGGCCATTTCTATGTTGGTCAGCAAACATTCAATGTATGCAAGAGTTTACAACCCACACGCAGCAATAGTTTTATTTTTTAGAAGTTCCATGTCCTTGTTTCGACCTTTAAAATCCCATATTTGCTTCTTCAATATTTCCACTGCCAAATCATCCATCAGTTTACTCTGCTTCAACAAGTTGGGGAACAAATCCAATAGTGGCTGAATATGGGTAAAAAAATTAGCCTCCTTGATAGCAGGTAAGTTGTAGTCTAAACATTTATCATTCCCTCCTCGAGTAGTATCTCAAGAGCCAAAAAATATTTGACGTACACATTCATGACTTCAAGAATTCTCTTTGACTTGGTCCAGCTCTTGCCGTGTGGATATGGCCTTTTCCCTCTAACATATTTAATTATTTCTTCATCCTATTAGAACCCAAAAACTAACGAATCAAATCTCGGGCCGCCGAGAGTTGACGCTAGCTTATTGAGATCACTGTACCTATCCTTGAAATTCTTGTAGAAGTTGAAGTCAATTATCCTATCGGCAACATCATAAGCTTCTGGGTACATTAATTGTCTACCCCTCATGAGGCACAGAATTTTTTCAACATATTGTGATATAAAAAGTCAATTTTAAATAGGTTAGTAATTGTAAAGAAGGAAAACATAGTGGAAAGTTGCAACAGATGGTCCATCTGTTATAGAGGGTTATATTAATTTGTTCACAGATTACCCATCTAATGTAACTTATGCAACATATGGGTAATATATTACAACAGAACCACCACCAGCTACACCAGAATACACAGTTAGTTCAATAAATGACACATCTATTGCATAGTTTCTTCTAAATAAAGTAGATTAGAAGGCTAGGTTAGTAAAAGTAAACTTACCTTTTCCATATTTTTCATACTCTTAAAGTCTTGGGCGGAAAAGGTATGCATGGGGTAATCTTTCTTGGCATTCTTGGCCCGTTGCATATCCCTCTTATCTTTGGTGCCAAGTTTCACGTATATGTCCACCTTCTTCAATGGCCCCTAACCTTTAACAATTTTGGGGAGGGAGGAGTAGCAATTTTTTTGATTTTTGATTGAAGAGTACATGGCTAATTCCTTTTTTCTTCCTCCTATATGGCTACCTCACCTTCTTTGAGGGTATGACATTCCTCTTGGATTTTAATTTCTCAACAACTTTAGCGATAGCCTCTACTTTTTCAAAGAGTTTATACTATCTGTCCTTGCACTCTTCACATTTGTATCAAGAATATGAGGGTGAAGAGAGGTAAGAGGGACCACTATAAAGGTAGGAGGGACAGGTGTAAAGGTGAGAGGGACCTGTGTAAAGGTGAGAGGGACCTGTAAAAGGGGTGTTTTAAAAAATATTTATTTTTACTTTAGCATCAACATGTTCATTGTCACGGTAGGCAGCAGCATCAGAATCAATATGCCTGGCACCAACATCAACAACTCTACCAACAACACCCTAAAAGAAGCACCCAAATCTGTTGCAGTAGGTTGGTCATAAAGAGAATCAACATTAGGCTGCCCTTACCTAACTGCTGTTCTTATGGCTATTGCTCCAGCTGATTCTTTCTTTATTAACTCCACCATTGGGTTGGCTATTGTATCAACAAGACCTAGAGTAATAAAAGAATTCATCCCCAACTCCTGCTCAGTAAGCACGATCCATGGATGCACAACCTATACAAAAAATCCAGACATATTTAAATCATGTAATAATTTGTAGTCAGTTGGGTTATATGTTTACAAAAACAACTTATGTAATAGATGATATTTCTATCACAACAAATTATCAATATATTACATCAGATTACCTATTTGTTGCATAATATGCAGTAGATGGGTAATCTGTTGAGTCGGGTTCAGATAACCAAAGTAACAGATGGGTAATCTAATGTGAAATATGAATCATCTATCGTAGCAAATTACCCATCTTTTGCACTAGTTGTAGTAGAAGAATAATCTGTTGCAATAGATGACCCACTGTCGCAATAGATGGCATATTTTTTTACTCTCTTTCTTTGAGTCAAATTATTTTACTTGAAAGAAGACATATTGCATCATCCAGAGGGTTAAATAGATCAGCCTCCTTAATTCTTGTGTTGCTCTTTACAACCAACTACCTAAGGATCCTTGGATAAGAAATCTTATTCGGGTAATCCTTGACCTACTTTTGGGGGGAAGAAATGGCTTCAAATGCCTAGGCATAAAAAAACTAATCGGGAAGCAAATAAAAAAGTCATAATAATTATTCAATATAAATTAATGGATGATTAAACAAACAGTGATAAAATTTACCATGAAAGCCTAAGGAAAGCCGTATAATATGATCGTCTTTGGGGATAGATTTGAAAGTAAATATTTGACAATCAAGTTGTAGCTAGCATATCCCAAGGGATAATTGTTGAATTTCTTAAAATCCTCAACAAGCTTCAATAAATCATCTTCTATGACATTGTTGACATCTCTTGCCAATACAACAGAATGGGCAAACCAAACTAAGAACAATTGCTCCTTGTACTTCTTTGATATAGTTTTATCCTTGAGATATTTTTAAAAATTATTGGCTTTGTACCCACATCCATCAATGTCCAACAACCCATCTATTTTTTCCTTGCATTTGTTGGTTTTGGTAAGTGGTCGCTGGGACATCGCCCTCTCTCTATTTGATAGTAATGGTTTAGTTGTCCTGCTTGCCTTGGACCTTTTATGGGATGTTTCCTTGATGAGAGGGTTTTTTGGATGATCGCATCTCAAGCCTGTCACTATGGCAGACTCTTTCAAGCTAAAACAAACCAGCATGACACAGTACTTCATCTAGATTTCATCCATCTTTTTTCCCACCACTTTCGAAAATTTTTCATCTCCCACGTACTTGATCCTGCACTTGAGAAGACCATATACCATACTTATTTGGAAACGAGTAGTGTGGTCCTAAGGCAGCGCAAGAAGGTATCCAAAGCAGCTCTTCTTAAAAAGTTGGTCTATGTTTTCATTCTTCATAGTTTTCCTAAAGTCATCAAAAGGTTTACCCAACTGAAATTTAAGTACAAAATCACTAGTTAGTTCTGCACGGTCATCTATCGGCATCGCAACTTTAAACCTATCAATACTAATAGTTTGACAGCCTCATACTAGGATTTCGATATTCATTCACGCCCCATTGGTGATGCATTACCATCATCCTCTTTCTCACTTTCTCTCCTCTCATCTTCTTGTTTATCTTTCTATTCTTCCTTCTCACTATTATTTTCCTCATCACTATCTACAGACCTTTTTCCACCTTCCACAATGAGCGTTTTCTTATCTTTCCTCAACTTTACTTTTCCCTGTCTAAGATTGTTCAGGAAGTTCCTCCAAATCCCTTTGTACTCTAGCCTTTTTTGTTAGGTGGTTAGAAGTTTATCCACTTTTACTTTCTTTACTTTTTGAGAGACATGTTTTACCTACAAACAATAGAAAAACATAAAATACATTACGATTGATATATGCATAAATTTTAAAAAATACATTACAAATACCACCAACAGCCACCACAAACACTACCAATACCGATACCACCACCAGTATCCATCACAAATACCACTAGTACCTCCACGACGACCACCAACACCATCACCAATACCAACACCACCACTAGTACCTCCACGACAACCACCAACACCACCACTAAACCACCAATACCAACACCACCACTAAACCACTAAACACCACCACCAACACCACCTCCAATGCCACCTATACTAACACCACGAATAACAACCACCAACAACACCACAAATATCACCCAACTATACCATGATAGTCAACAAAACACTATAATAAAAAGTAGGTTTTATCGCATTCTTCCTACGATTTTATCATCAAACCTCAAAAATGTTAACCCATTCTCAAAGATAATACAATTAAAAGTCTTCTTTTTTATCATTAACTAAAGAGTCTTAATTTTTAGAAAAAAGAAAAAATGTAGAACTCTTCTCAAACTTTGTTACCTACCAAGACAGACCAAACAATGGATACAAGCAAGAATGAAGTCGAAAATAACAACTATGTGGTCAGATATGGGAAGAAAATTGATCTGTTATGAAGGGCTGAACAATATATTAAGTAGCTATTGTCCATATTATTGAGAGAAAAAGAAAAGAGAGAGAACTCAAGATTTGAAATGATAAAACATTTTTCCCTCAAATCGATGATTTATATGGGTTGATTTGTATGTTGGAAAAGAATGACAAGTTTTGAAAATGTTAATTTGGTCTGAATAGATCTTAATATTTTTTAAAATTTTAAAAATATAATTTTTAACCATCTCATCATAATAAAGTTTATTAAGTTCAACTAGAACACTGATGAATTATAGGTATTAGCTTAATAATAAGTTAATAGGAATATTTTTAACTTATCGTTCGATGACTCAGGATGGGAGAAACACAATACCAACATCAAGCAATTGCAAAGACTCAAATGAAGTTGTAGTTGATCCTGTAAACTTATCTGTAGTTGTAGCTAAATAAATTTAGGTATTAGCTTAATAATAAGTTAATAGGAATCGTTTCAACTCAGAGTGATCGTTCAACGACTCAGGTCGGGAGAAACTCAAAACCAACATCATGCAATTGCAAAGACTCAATTTAAGTTATAGTTGACCCTATAAATCATCCCTAATTTTAGGTAAATCGACTTAGGTGTTAGCTTAATAATAATTTAATAGGAATAATTTCAACTCAAAGTGATTGTTCGATAACTCAAGTCGGGAGAAACGTAATACCAAAATTATGTAATTGCAAAGAATCAATTAAAGTTGTAGTTGACCCTATCAACTCATCCCTAGTTGTAGCTAAATTAATTTAGGTATTAGATTAATAATAAGTTAATAGGTATCATTTCAACTCAGAGTAATCGTTCGATGACTCAGGTCGGGAGGAACGTAATACCAACATCTTACAAATGCAAAGACTCAATTGAAGTTGTAGTTGACCATGTCAACTCATCCCTAGTTATAGATAAATTAATTTAGTTATTAGGTTAATAATAAGTTAATAGGATTCGTTTCAACTCAGAGTTATCGTTCGACGACTCAGGTCGAGAGGAATAAAATACCAGCATCATCTAATTGCAAAGACTCAATTGAAGTTGTAGCTGACCCTGTTAACTCATCCCTATTTGTAGATAAATCATTTCATTTATTAGTTAAATACTAAGTTAATAGGAATCGTTTAATCTCAAAATAATCAATTGATGACTCGAGTCGGGAGAAACGTAATACCAATATCAGGTAATTGCAAAGACTCAATTGAAGTTATAGTTGACTCAGTCAAATTATCGCTAGTTGTAGCTAAATAAATTTAGGTATTATATTAATAATAAGTTAATAGGAATCATTTTAACGCAAAGTGATCATTCGACGACTCAAGTTGGGAGAAACGCAATACCAATATCATACAATTGTGAAGACTCAATTGAAGTTGTAGTTGACTCTGTCAACTCATCCCTAGTTATAGATAAATAAATTTAGGTGTTAGCTTAGTAATAAGTTAATAGCGATCATTTCAACTAAGAGTGATCGTTCGATGAATCAGGTCGGGAGGAACGCAATACCAATATCATGCAATTGCAAAAACTCAATTAAAGTTATAGTTGACCCTATCAACTCATATCTATTTGTAGCTAAATCAATTTAGGAATTAGCTTAGCTTAATAATAAGTTGATAGGAATCATTTCAACTCAGAGTAATAATTCGACGACTCAGGTCGGGAGGAATGTAATACCAACATCATGCAATTGGAAAGACTTAATTAAAGTTGTAGTTGACCCTGTCAACTCATCTATAGTTGTATCTAAATAAATTTAGGTATTAGCTTAATAATAAGTTGATAGGAATCATTTCAACTCATAGAGATCGATCGACGACTCGAGTCAAGAGAAATAGAATACCAACATCATGCAATATAATAGATCTTATTAGCTCATCCCTAGTTGTAGCTGAATCAATTGAAGTTGTACTTGAATATATGAACTCAATGTCAATTGTATAAAATCAAATGTTCAACCTGTTTCTACAAATGAATTATCTATTGGAATTTGTCAAACAGATTATTAAATATGTTACAACAGATAACCTATCAGTTGTAAATTATCAAATTGACGTTGGCATCTGTTGTGACAAATGAATGAGCTGTTGGAAATTTTCAAACAAAAATTGTCATCTATTGCAACAGATGACTTATATGTTTTAAGATTTTTTTTGCTTGAAAGCAATTTCCTATCCGAAAAAAAGATAAAATAGTAAGGCGGTAAAAAATATGACTTAAATAACTCAAAAATCTCTTTCTTGAGTAGTCTTATCTTGTCTTTTCAATGTCACCGTCTACTAGTTCCCCTCAAAGTTATTAATGAATATTTAAAACCTATCTCTAGAATTCTCTTTCCTTCATCCATAAATTAAGTTAGCTCATCTCTCTTCTTTTTTTAAGAATTCTCTTTCACTCTTCTTTAGGGTAATCACAACTGTCTCATTGTTTTCTCTCGTTTCTCTCCTCTTTTGCATGAGGATTCTTTTGGATCTCAATCGATCAATATCTTTTCTCATCTAAAATAGGTGTTCTGATCCTTTTGCTTTTTCGACATTGTAGGTATGGTTCACTATTACTCTTTTCTTCTTATCTTTTTCTTTGTATGTTATTTAAATTAGATATTTACATTTGTTGTTTTTATTAATTTACCTATTACCAGTATCCTATTTATTGAGAAAATTAAAATAAATGTGACTTTTAAGTCTTTAATGAACGAACCATTATTTTTATTAAAAATATGTGAAAAAAGTCATCTATTGGGAGAACTTAAAAAGCCTTATTATCAGTATCACTTTTTAGGTCTTTTGTTTGTTACTTTGTTGGTGGTGCTGTTGGTGGGAGTGTTGGTGTTGTTAGAACATGTGGTATTTATGTTATTGATGGTGCTGAAACATATGGTGTTATTTCTTTGTTGTTGATTCTGTTGTTGATGTTGTCAGTGGTGTTGCAACAGTTTCCTCAACTATTGTAACTGATGAATCGGCTGTTGGAACACGCGGAGCAACTATTGGAAGAAATCAAAATAGTAGTAAGGTTGGTTTGATTTATTCAAACAGATGACCCATCTGTAGCAACATGTCAGCCATCTGCTTCCATAGATATGTCACCTATTGTAACAGATGACTCATCTATTAAACAGATGGGGAATCTGATGCACCTGATGGGTCATCTGTTACAACACCTTTTGTGATGTGTGTTATTCACTCAATTTTGTGTTACCCTTTTGTAATGTTCTTTTTGTTCTTCTCTTTTTTGACATCAAATATTTTTCTTTTGTTTGTAGATAAAAGAAAGTGAAAATGGATAAACTTTTTCTCGACTAGCATTAAAGACTAGAGTAAAAATGGGTTCGGCAGAATAAGCTGCTTGTAGATGAAATCACTTCATATGTGAGAGGTATGTAATACTGATCAACCTATCATGAAAACACACATCCAGTATACTGATTATGAATGTTGGTTATTTACCTATTAGGCATTAATCATTCAAACAAGATATGGCATTTTATAGTTAATATTGTTAGGTTTGAATTGCTAAGGCTTAGGGACCAAGTAGGAGGTGTCTATACCCTATTACGGTTTAATGAAGATTTTTCTATTGTTTATGTGTCAAATTTGGAGAAGGGTTCAAGTTTTTGGTGGTAGTGTAAACATTTAAATAGTATTTGGAGTGATTTTAAGGGGTCAATGGACTTTTGAAATACCTCCGAAGCCTCACATTGCTACAAATAAGAATGGAAAATGAATAGAAATTCCCCTAGTCAAATTTATGTAGATTGGTTACTTGAGAAGACTATTATACAATAGAAAGTGATTAGGAGAATACCCATGCAGGAAAGTGGAGGTGGAGAAGACCATATATCAACTTAGACCTTATTAAGGAAGAAACACAGGGTAGGAAGGAACGTGTAGCGAATCTGGCTGATGAAATTAACATAAAAAATGAAAAATTTGAATGAGCTAAAAATGTGAAAGTGTATCCAAAAATGAAAATCCATCAGTCTATTTTGAAAAGAAAAATGTTAAAGTGGATTGGAGTTGTGCACTTTGTTAGGGGAATGCAGCTAGCTAGCATAGCCTAAATAAAGACCCACAAAATATAGGACTATAACTCTAAGGTTGAATTTTTGCGAGCATCAATAGTGGTAAGATTGTCTGTCAGGAGTGAAACCTAAACTAACAACTCCTGAAGTAAAAATAAGAGATCAAGCCCTGGTGGTAATTTCTCAAGTTAAACTTGCATCCCATGCCTCCTGTTTATGGTTCTGGTCAAAGGTAGTGGAAACAACAAGGCATGGGATTTCTGCCCAATTTCATACCTTTTTGTTTCTACAACCATTGACCTAATCAGGACCACAAACAGAAGGCATGGGATGCAAGCTAGACTTCAAAAATTGACACCTTGGCTTTCCTTATTTTTACTTCTGGAGTTGTTGGTTTAGGTTTCATTCTTGACTAAAAATCTTACCAATCCTCTGTGCTCATCAAGCTACTTCCTTAGAGTTCTGGTCCTGCACTTTGTGGGCCTTTATTGAGGCCTTGCTCTCTAGTCATGGTCCCTAGCAAAGTTTCCAGCTCCAGTCCTCTTTAGAATTTTTCTTTTTCAAGAACGACTAATGTATTTTAATATTTGGATAAACTCCCACATTTAAAGCTCATTTAATTTTTTTCATCTCTCGAGTCAATTTAATTGGCCAAATTCGCTAGAAGTTCCTTACTTGCTTCCTGGGTTTCCTCTTAAATAAGGTCTGAGATGATATATGGTCTTCTCTGCCCCCTTTTCTGCAAAGGTATTCTCCCAAGCACCTTTTTTCATATAATAGTCTCCTCGAGCAACGCATCCATATAAATTTGGACTAGGGGAATTTTTATTGGTTTACCATTCTTGTTTGCTACAGTGTGAAGCTTCGGAGGCCTTTCAATAGTCCCTTGCACCATTAAAATTAGTCCAATCCTCTTTTAATGTCTATAATGCCATCAATGATTGATCCCTTCTAGAACCTTGATGCATAAACATGAGCAAAACTGTCAAGAAATTATAACAGGGTTTCGACACCACCTTCTTAGAACCCTTCGGCCTTATCAGTTTTCCCCTATCAAACTAAACTATAAAATCCAGGATCTTGTTTGAAGTATCAATGTCTATTCGGTAAGAAACTGAATTCATAAAATTATTATACTTTATGTATATCTGTCATGAATAACTGATCAATAATACATAACTCCCACGCATGAAAGTGGATTCATTCATCTGTATGCACCTTATTCTTCCTACCCCATCAATATCGAAAAGTGTTTATCCTTCACTTCCCATGGTTAAGTAGTGTACAAGACTACAGAGGCTCAGAGGGTAACCATCTTAAATGTCAGAGGACTACACGCCCATCAAGAAAAAACAAGTGCTAGAAATTGTGACTTTTTCTCCTTTTTTATTTTTAAATCAGTTTTTTATATATAATAAAACAATCACTAATTTTGATTAATTAAGGTATGTGATGACTATTAAACAAGAGGTGAACATTCAGGACTTTTTGTCTGACACATTCAGAACAGCTGAAGAATCAAATTCCCTATCTGTTACAACTAATGAATCAACTGTTAGAAGAAATCAAAATATCTCCTCCAACAAATGGTCCATCTGTCGCAAAAGATAATCCATATGTTCCAACAGATATCTCATATGTTGTAACATACAGACTCTCTGTTGTGATAAATAGTAAATCTGTTATGACAAATGGGTTATTTGTTGCGACAGATGGGTTATTTGTTATGACAGATGGACCATCTGTTGCAACAACTCAATAATGACGGTTGTTATTAAGAGAGAAATAATTTTGAAAAGGAGAAAAGTTTAAATGTAAAATAAAAAGTCATGACTTTTCATTGAAAACAAAAAGTCAGGAGTTTTAATGTAATTAATACAATGGAGTTGAACAGTCGTGCTTTTTTGTCTAACACATTCAAATTCAATCCTCTATAAATAGGTCCCTCCTTAATCTTCATTCTACTCCACTTTATTTATTATTTCTTGTATGTAGTCTTTTTGTATTACATCTTTAGTCACTTCTCTTCAAAGAGCATATTCCTTTCTCATTGAGGTAAGTTTTTTTGTGTAAATCTACCAGTTGGTAGTATACGTTGTATTACACTCAAAATCATTTATTTACTTTTTTTTCATTTCATGCGTGTTCTAGATATGGTTGATCCTGATTGGGACATTGATATTCTGCGTGACAACTGTGCGGGAACTTCAGACGCAGGTTACTAATCTGCTGAGGGAGTTGGTCACAGTGAGAACAAGGATGTTCAGAAAGATGCAGGGGCTGATGAGGGCCCTACTGCTGACAGTTGATAATTGGTCGTCTGGCAATAATAATGATGATGATGATGATAATAATTAGAATATATTTTTCCTTTTAGAGTATGTATTTTAATTTTTGTATATCGGATCTATACCTAATGTTTTTTTTTTCGTTTAATGAAAAAATTATTTTGGTCGACTTTGGCTTTTTAATTCTTATTTAATTTTCACTCTATCTATTTCTTTTTATCAACAAATATGTCGACGGTTAGACATAAAGAGAAATTCTTAATCCAGTAGCAATAGTAAGATTTTTGAGTTTTTTCAATAGATGGGCTATCTGTTAAAATAGATTGGTCATCAGTTGGGTTTCTGTTAGCAGATTATCCATCTGTTACAATAAATTTGTCATCAATTAAAGGAAAATATTCTAGCTTGATGAACTGTATTATGTTCTTTCAGCTAATGTCCATCTATTGCAACAGATGGGTAATCTGTTGAAATAATTTTGTGGTCTATTGTATTTAGTTCCTATTTTGCCTCTTTTTATTGATGCACAAGTTATTACAAAAGATATTTTATTTAACAAATGACAACATTTACATTCACAATAATGGGTCAAATATATAAAAGTCCATAACAAACAACAACACAAGTTTTTACCATTACAACGATCATGGTGGATTACGATCCGGGCATGTAGTTCTTTTATGGCCAGCCTTATTACATACGGAGAACTTGTTTCTTCTTGATGGAAATGCTTCTCTAATTTCATGCCTCCTCTTATATAGACTTCTTCTCGGCTTAATAGTACTTGAGTCAATATATGGAGGAGGTATTAATCTCCCCAAAAGCTCCACAGGAACAACCCAAGATTCTTCGGGAGGCACCAGAGTAATATGCCCACTCTATGCCATTTTACATTTTCTATCGAATAATATGGAGAGGAGTACTCATAAGTTTTACTTCCATATTTTTCACCGTATTGAGCTTGAAGCACTACTATAGCAAGTGGATAAGGCATTTTGTCCAAGTCAAAAACTCTACACGTAGAGATCTTGTTTGAAAATCGACCATGGAAACATCACCATGATCATTGATACTAAACTTGTAATATGCTATTGGATGAGAAAATAACATATTTCCTAGACTGATGTTCATTGATATTAGTTTTTTTTTGCTTCTAGAATAATTTGGGTTCCTGCGTTGTCGAACTCCACATGTCTTTCATGAAAAAATATCATACTTCTCATTTATTATATCAAACAGAGCCACGGTGGAAAATTCTCTTGCATCGCCAAACCATGGATTCAGTGATTCAGCTATGCTTGACGTCATAATATTTTACCTATACAAAAGAATCACTTAGTATGACATCATACTAATCTTGTACCTCAAAAAGACAATAAATTTATCAGAATGTACCTATTTGCATGACAGTATGCCCAGCTCCATCTTTCGAAAATGACACGTATGAGATGTTCTGCTGCCTTGGGATGTATATCTGCTATTTTATTAATATAGTATAAAAACTCCACTCTACTCTATGCTTTAGCTACTCTATAAAAAGGGTCACGACCCTTTTATTTTCAAAGTTGGTCCGAATGTTCTCTCCAAGATGCCTGATCAACAACCAAAGTAAGCTGAAGTGAAGAAAATTAAACCCATCTTTAGAATACTTGCATGCCTATCCGAAACAAAACACAACTCTTTGGTATCTTCAATGCAGCTTCGTAGTTGATCAAAAAAATATCTATAAGAGGCATCACATTGCTTGTCCGCTACACAAAAAGCAAAAGAAAAGATGTGATTCTCCACATCTCGCACCACCGTCGCTAGTAGAACTCCATTATACCTGCTCCTCAAGAAGGTACCGTCGATGGTTATGCCTTTTCTAAAATATCAGAAACCTTGAATCCAAGCACCATAGGATACAAATAAGTAATTGAACCTTCTATTTTCATCAACATGCAATGTCGTCTTGCTTCCGGGATTTTTGGACTCAAACATGTAATGGTAGGCATCAAGGACTGCATACCCATTCCCATGTGTCCCCCTAACCAAGTCCTTGGTAATCCTAATGGCCATATATATCTTCCAATAACTAACCATGACACCCAATTTCGTAAGGACTTGATTGGACATATCCCTTGTAGAAGGGACTTTGCCTTTGGGGAATCTATTCTTGAAATATTCACCAAGGACCTTTGTAGTGGTGTGATAATTTTAGTCCAAAATATGCTCCGAACCATATGTGTGATACTTTTTATGTTTATGAATAACGACTCTGTCAAAAATTAAGTACTTCATCGCTCTGAACCACTTGCAGTTTGGATTAGCTGTAGCAAAAGACTTTGCTCGAATTAATCACTTTTATTATTCTGAAATCTATTTTCAAGCAATAAATAAACAAAGTAGTAGATAGTTCTTTCTTGTCTTTGAATTACATTCTAATGTAAAAGCTAGTCTAGTCATCTTGACGATTGTCAGACTCTGTCGTTTGAGAAGAACTGCCCACCGTATTGCTCGAAGCAACGGGCGTAGGTGTTTGATCATCATCTAAAATATTCATCTCCAGATCATCCAACCTATCATCAAAGATGTCTTATTGTTGTTGTTCTTCTATATTCGGGTTCTCATTCTCTCTCATCTTTTCAACTATGTACAGCCTTAACACCGGCCTGGATGAATCACTAAGATAGCCATGCAACCTAACCTGATCAGTTATCTTGAAAGGTAGTACCCTCTGATTTTCGTAGGAGCTGTGTATGTAGCTGATGACGAGTTTTTTTGGTTGACAATTCAATCCATAATAACTAATGATTAAGCTTACAAAATCATCATACAAAACATCACTTTGGACTGTCATAACTATTATCTCTAGCATTTCACCCTCCTTCCAACGCTATACATATCGATTGCTCTTCTCGATTCATTGACCATGATAATCCACCCCTATTGTTATTGATACCTCCATTAGTGGTACCTAAATACAGTAATTTGTTAAAAATGTTAATAATGATATCATAATAAAATTAATATTAATTTCATAGTATTATAACATGAACCCGAACATATGTGTAATCTATTACAACATGTGAAAAATATGTTGCAACAAGTAAGTGATCAATCGTAATAAACTACTTACCAGTTGGGATTCATGTTACGCTCCTGAAGCTGGTTTCAACAGATAAGTCATCTATTATAATAGATGAATCATATATTACAATAGATTATACATTTGTTACAACATATGAAGCGTCTGTTCTGATAGATGTTATAGTACTAAGGAACTTTTGAAGTTGATTCCAATGGATGAGTGACATGTTGCAATAAATAACTAATCTATTGTGATAGATATTTACTCTATTGCAACAGACAACGCATCTGTTGGAATAGAGTTTAGGTTCTGTTGCAACAGATTGCTAATACATTGCGACAGATATTTACTCTATTGTAAGAGATGACGATTCTATTAGAATCGAGTTTAGGTTTTGTTGCAATAGGTTACCAATTTGTTGGGACAGATATTTACCCCGTTGCAACAGATAACTAGTCTATTGTAAGAGAAATCTAGTCTGTTGCGACAGATGGGTCATATGTTGCAATAAATAACCCATTTGTTTGATTAGTGTTGTGGAACTATTGAACCATAAACAGGGATCTAACATATGAATCTTCTGTTATAACAGATGGCTTATCTGTCATAATAATTTAGTATTTCTTATATTGCATTCGTGTTTGTGTGATATTTATTGTTGAAAAAATAGCACAATAGCAATTACCTAGGTGACAAATTCAACTAAAAATCATAATTTGACTTACCAAAGTCTCCTATGAAGTAATGTCAAAGTGAAAGTGATGTACGAAATAAAATTTGACCTAAGAAATTGGTCAGATAGCAGCAGTAGCGGTAACAACAACAACAATAGTCAACAAGAAGAAGATAAAGATGATGATAACAAAGTAGAAGATGATGATAATAAGGAAGACGAAGATGATAATGAAGCAGAAGATGATGAATAAAGCAATAACAACAAAATTCGCCAAAAGAGAGAAAACCACAATAGATGAGAAGAGAGAGAAACACGCCTTTTTCACCCTCCATTTTCCTGTTATATTAGGTTAACATTTGGATCAAAGTATAAATTTAAAACTTGAGGGCTATTATCAAACTTCCTCAACTTTCTTAATCCATAATAATGTAACTGTCACCTCCGCTCAATTATTAAGACTTGAGTCACCTACACCTTATTTTCAAACTCTTTTGTTACTTTTAACTCAATGCCCCAAGTTACTTAACTTTTTCTTTTATATTCTTATTTTCTTATTAGTTCAAAATAAAGTTTTTATCATTATTATTTTTAATTAAAAGAAAAATAAAAAATTATTTTAATCCTACTCCTAATCAGACTCTTAAAAATTATAAACCTTATCTACCCATCCCCTATTTCCTCATAAATTTTTCCTCTTTCTCTTTAAATTCTCAACATAATTTACAATTCCCATACTTCTTAAAACTCCTCACCCCTTAAAACCCTCAACTCCCCCGCATTTTTCACTCATACACACGACACCACATCTCTACAGTTGTACTATTGTATAGCACACAACATACAGAAACACGGAAGGGGGAGGAAAACAAAAGGAAAATGAACCAAAATAGAGGCAACACAATAGAAAAACACTTAGAAAGAGAGTTCAAGAGAGAAAAGATAGAGGAGAAAATACTTAGGCTGCATTTATTTTTATTATGGAAAGGTACAAATATACCTTCGAACTTTGATAAATGGTACATATATACTCTTCATTATACTTTATGCGAGAGTATATGCCAAAGACTTCAAGATTCTAACAGAAATAAGTAGAATATCTGTTGCATTAGGAGGAAAATACGGATGATTTTATGCAAAGGATGGTCGAAATTTGTTAGGAATATCAGTTTAGTGGTAAGAGATACGTTTGTAGGGTTAAAATGCCATCAGATCTGGTTCATCACTTCTATTTGCATCAATCCTTCATTCAATTCTGAGTCTCAGAAGCTTTTGGCATAAATGCGTCTCTCAGAAGCTTCAATTTGAATTGGATCGGGTTGGAATATAGTGGGTCGGGTAGTGGATTTTTAATTGGAGTGGATTAATTATTTGAGGGTAAAATAAATAAAAATGGGTAAATGGCTAGGATCATGGCACGTGGTACGCCGTTAGTTAGGAGGGCCTATATGTACCAAATCATTAACGGCAGGGGTATATTTGTATCCAAAGTATGACGGAGGGTATATATGTACCATTTATCAAAGTTAAGGGGTATATTTGTACCTTTTTCGTATAAAAATGGGTAAATGGCTAGGATCTTGACACGTGGTATGTCGTTAGTTAGGAGGGTATATTTATACCAAATCATTAACGGCAGGGGTATATTTGTACCAAAAGTATAGCAGAGGGTATATATGTATCATTTATCAAAGTTCAGGGGTATATTTGTACCTTTTTCGTTTTTATTATGATTCAGACGTCTGAATTTGAATGCACATTTAAATGATTAAGATGTTGTCTCTAGATCTGAAAACTGAATGATTAAGACTATTTATTTTTCAGCTTCCGAATGTGCAAAATTTATTTATTTAGATATATAATAAAAAATATAATTCAAACAAAAATTAATTATATATTAAGAAAATATTTGAATTAATACAATAAAATTATTATTTGACTGAAAAAAAATATTTATGTTTGCTAGTGATAGTGGAGATGGTTTGTACTGGTGTTGGTAGTGGTAATGATTGATGTTAGTGACTAGTAATGCTGGTGGTGATAGTTGCGATGGCAGAGATGGTTAGTATTGTAATGACTGCTAGCGGTGGTGGTGATTTTGATGTGAAGTAGGTTGATGGTAGTTTTGGGGGTATTGATTGTGATGGTTGAAAAATGAATGTATGATTTTTGACGATGCGTTGGTGGTAATTGGAGATGCTATTAGTTGTGATAGTGTAAATAGTTGTTAGTAGAAATAGATTGTAGTAACGGTAGTGGTTGAAGTGGTGGTAGAGGTTGCGATACTGATGACAATGATGGTGATGGTGGCAGTGGCTGAAAAATGTGTCGAGGTTGATGATGTATTAGTGGTAGCTAGTTAGCAATGGTGCTAGTTGTGATAGATGAGTTGGTCGGTAGAATGAATTGGTCGGTAGTGGATGATGATGGTGGTGCCGTTGGAATTGGTGTTAGCATTGGGGTGGCGGTAGCGATGGATATAATTAGAAAAATGGAGGTGGTAGGTTTTGTAGCGACTAACAATAGTGGTTGGTACCGATATTGATTGTCAATATTGGTGGTTGTGATGGTGGATAGTGGTGGGTGGTGGTTTACAATGGTGGTGGTGACAGAGGTGGTAGTTTTGGTGACTGGTGATTGTGGATAGAGTGGTAGTGAATATTATTCAAGAGAAGAATACCTCTTAATGATAGTAAGACTTGATTCCAGATCTGAATGATTAAGACCTATTAAGAGCTAAAATCTTAATAAAAAATAAATGCACTTAATGGTCTGAAGTCTGAACCATTCAGATTCAGACCTCCATTAAGTGCAAACAAATGAAGCCTTAGAGGGGAAAAAAAAGGAGAAAATACTTAGAGAAAAAAAAAAAGACAACACTTAGAAGAAGAAAAGAAAAAGAGAAAAGGGATGGAAAAGAAGTGGCGAGTTGAGATTCGTGCTCCCATTTGATTTTTTGATGGCAACGTTGGTACTTCTCTTTTTAGTTAATTCATCCACGAGTTCTTACTCAATGCTTTTCCAGTTGTTTTTAATTAAAGCATGATCGAATATCTAAATGGTTTTGTGTAGTATTTAGTATGAAAGTTTATTATTCATATGAAGTTTGTGGTCCCGTCATTTGTAATTTTTTGTTCTTTCGAAATAATGTTAATTAGATTAGTTTCGAATATTAGATGAGATAATTTTTACGGTTAATAATGTTAAAAAATGTAACGTTATGTTTAGTTGTAAGGCAATTAAAGTGTAGTTGTGTTATAAAGCACAACATACAACTCATGCATGCATGCATGCAAAAAGCAAATAAGAAAAAAAAAAACAACTAACCCATATCATATATTCGCTCACAGCAACCAACAATCCCCCTCCAAAAATAATACAACGTACTACTACAATAAACAACAACGTACGTTCCAGCAACAACATTAACAAACAGTACTTCCCTCACGTTAAAAGAAATCACACAACCAATAAGACACAGTAGAGCAGAAACAGAAAAGAAAAGAGACGGACAGAACGAAAGAAAAATACTTTTGAGGATTGGTTCATGTTTTCAAGTTGGTGACTCTTGAAAGTTGAAAGTTACTTGTTAAATAATAGACTGCAGCGGCTTTTTATTGGAAATTAGTTTTCGCAAGAGCTAATCCTCGATTTTTTTGTATAGTTAAATGTCGGGATTATATAAGACTTGATTCCATTATTGTGAAGTCGTTCAAATTGCATATGATTTTGACTTGTTATTATTTTCTGCTTACAATATGAAGTATGTTCATCAATATGCATATTTAATTCTGAGTTAAGTATTAGCCCGATTTAAAACAAATATTGTGTAAGTTTCATCGTCTGATTAGGGTTTTTAAAAAAAACTTATAAAAAAACTCAAATATCGTTTGGCTTGTTTCTTCAACTCACACTACAAATGATAAAATATTAAGTAATAATTCCTTGAACAATTTATAATAATAGTTAATCCTCCCTTTTATTTCACGTCAAATACTAAAAGTTAGAAAAAACTATACTATATTCTAGTTATGATTCTTTTAACTTAAGAAAATATTTGCGCAAAAGTTATAACAGTTTACAAAATTGGACAAAATATTTTTATCCACAATAGTGATTAGAAATTTTTACAAAAGATTAGTACGATATTTCTTCAAACTTAGTATTCCTAAAATATGCAAAAGGTAACTTATTTATCATCATAGTTCTCTATTAGTTGGGACACACAAATCTTTTATAATAATTGGTCTCTTATTATTTTTAATTAATTAGGTCGCTTGAATGTCTAATAGATTTCAATCAATAAAAAATTTTGGGTCTGATCATGCATGCGGTTACGCTCCTTAGTCAAATCTCATATTTGTAGGGGGTGCGCGGATTTAATAGGTATAATAGATTTATTAGATTTCCAGTGAATCTATTTTTATTTGTGCGTGGATATTTTTTAAATTTTGTTTCAATATCTTTTAATGATTTACTTTTTTCTAAATTTTCTAAGGTTTTTTCTATCCATATTAATTTTTCTTTTAGGTTTTCCATTATTTTTCTAATTCGGTTTCTATAATTAATTTCATTATTTAGATTTTCTTGATTTTCTCTAGTTTTTCTAATATATTCTAACATTTTTTAATCTGAA
The DNA here is from genome assembly GCF_002878395.1 of Capsicum annuum. Taxonomy (NCBI): domain Eukaryota; kingdom Viridiplantae; phylum Streptophyta; class Magnoliopsida; order Solanales; family Solanaceae; genus Capsicum; species Capsicum annuum. Next base: position 57,779,639 of record NC_061117.1, read on the forward strand.
TAATATCCTTCTGGGTAAATTTCTTCGTATAACTGTTCTAGACAATTTGTAGTTTCAATTTCGTAGTCTATTACTTTTTCTAATATTATTTTCTTAATATTTATAATTTCTATGTTTTTAAGTATATATAAGATTAAAACTTTAAGATAATCTAAATGATCTATCTTTTAAAATTGGTTTTATTATAATATTTTGTAGTTGTTTGTTTTAGCCTTAGTAGTTTTTGCATATTTTTATTAAGAAATTCTATGTATTCTATATCTTTATTTTCCATGTATTTGTCTATATTTATTTTTATCTGTTTTTCTAGTAACTGTATGTTTCTTATATCTTTTTCTAAAAATTCTGTGTAACTTATCATCGTAAGTATTTGTAAGAGTAGTTAGGTAGATATGGTATATAATTTACTCTAGTCATGTAATATTTACCAAAAGCTTTTTCTAATATGATTTTTCTTATATCTGCTACTTTTATATCTCTAAGTGCATACAAAATAAGTATTTTAAATTTATCTACCATCACATCAGATAAATAATCATTCATTTTCATAAAATTGCTTTTTTCAAAATATTCCCTTCAACCATGTACATAACAAAATATGGTCATCTTAGCTTACTATATACTAGATTATTCTTAAATAATATGTTCTTCCGTCACTATTAACATGGTAATTCGGATACTTTTTCCCTTAAACAGTGTCTCTACTCTGGTTACTCCCCGCCACGGCTTCTTGCCTCATTGGTTTCACCTTTAGGATGGCATAGTCCTTAGGGATTTTTCTCCGTTTCCTCTTTGTTAATAAACTTCTTAACATATTATTCTTCGAATAATTCTACTATAAAGTAACTAATATGAATTTATTTTATCATATCATGATTGTTGGGAATTATGAATTTAGCTATTCATAATCATAAATAGATATACCTGTTCGGGTAGCTTTGATATTTCTGAGTTTTGTTCCTCCATAGCTTTTTCCATTGGAATATGTTTATTTAATTAACTGAGTAAAGTATTTGTTGTGGAGTGGAGAGAAAAGTTGCTTCAACGCATGAAAGCTTGCTTTTGCAATGCCTTCTGCCTTCTTTATTTATAGAACGAAAAAGTATCTTTACATCCAAACTTTACAAAAATTATAAACCTAGGAACTAAAAAGTCAATAAAAGGGGCTATATAGGCCTAACCTATTTTCCTACATCTACGTAAAAGTCTTAATAATTCAATCAATGTACAATAATTCAATCAAGACTTTAGACTTTTGTACAATAATTCAGACTTTGTACAGTATCTTGTCTCCGTTGATTTTGTCGTATCTGCTCCATTATTGCTCCTTATTTTATCTTTCCAGCTGTCATTTTGTTTTCTTGATTTTTATTCTAGATGTACCTCTGGAATAATATTATCTTCTCCATTACACCTCGAACATTGGTGATCTGGATATTTATGTCCAATTATCTTACAATATCTTGTTAGCAGTCCGTCTGAAATAAATCTTTTTTTTATTGCTCTTGCGGTAGATTGTTTTTCTGGGTTGAGTAGCGTCATTATCCATTGTCTTACATCTTCCATATCTGTTTGTCGTAGCTCTTTTGAATTTGAGTAAATCATTTGATGATCTCTTGAATAATAGCTCCATATTGGGTTTCCGTTAGTATAGTTATTTGCTAGTTCTTGAATGATCGTAGCTAGTCCAATAAGTCGTTTATTTGCATAAAAATCTGGTATCTCAATTCTGGGTATCTCCGATTGTTGTGCAATATCTTCTGGTATAATCATATCTCTAGTTAATCCTATCTTTACAACTTGTATAACTGGTTTTATTTCGCCATATAGTATCTCCGCTGGTGCAGTATAACACTTTATATAAAATAAATTTCCTTTTGTTATTCTTTTATAGGTGGTGAATATCTTGTATAATTCTTCCATAGCTGTTAGCTCTTCTCCGTCTTGGGTATATATGGTATTTAGTAGTCCATAGTCAAAACAGGTTTTAACTAGGCTTGGGTTAGTTTTGGGTAGTGCAATTAGTTTATTATATCCTTGTAATTTTTGGGTTATATAGTTGGTATTTGGTTCTTTGATATTTGTAGCTCTGGGGTTGTGGTTTAGAAAGGTTTGTACTCTGTATATATTTTCTATGTATTTCTGGGCGGTGTAGTTGTATACTTTTTTGTCTTAGTTTAGGCTATCTCGGTATGTGTTAACTTGTGGGGGTATGAACAAGTGGTCTTTTTGTGTTTTTGGTGTAAATGGTTTTTCAAATATTTTGTTCATATTTATATTCTGGTATCTTGGTCTATTAACTCCTTTGCTTGTACCTGCAGAAGTAGATTGATAAATGTTATGGGTTTTATGGAGTGTCCCAACGTCTCCTTCTAGCTCTGGATTTTTAATGTCTTCCGATCGACATAGCTCTGCACACTGCTGAGTTAGCTGATTTGTAGCTATAGACTTCAGTTTATCTTCATTAGTCTTTAGCTTTTCTATCTCATTACCCATACTGTCCACTTTCATTGAAAGCGTAGTTAGGATGTTAAGTATTTTTTCTAGAGTATCTTCTTCTATTATTTCAGTCTGTGTAGCTTTGTCTTGATATGTAATCTGCAATAACATTTTTGTTAGTACTGATCACTTCAATTGTAAATGTGAAATTTAATATATTTAAAACTAGTCTCCGAATCTCTTTTGTTGTAACTGAATTTTGTATTTTCTTTGTTAACCACCAGCGTACCTGTGTATTATCTGTTCGTACAATAAATTTGTTATATACAATATATGGCTCAAATGCTAATAAACATTTATATAATGAACATAATTCTTTCCTATTTATTTTCTATTTTATTTCTGTCTCGTTGAACGTACCTGAGTAGTATCTACAATGGTGTTCTATTTTTTCTGCTCCATATCGATATTTAAGTACTCCTCCGTAACTATATTCACTAGCATCTGCTTCTACTATATATATAAATTTTCTATTTTCATCTGGAAATTGAAATTTTGGTAATTCTCTACAAAGTAATTTTATTTTTTTATCTTTTTCATCATAGTTATATTCTATATCCTTTTTTAATTTTTTCTATAGTGGTTTTAAAGTTTCTGCTAATTTTGGAATATATTCTCTTACTTGGTTTACTAGTCCTAAAAATGATTGTAATTTCTTTTTTGTATCTAATTCTTCTTTCGAATTTATTATTTTTTGTACTATATGTTGTTGCATTTTTACTCCACTTTTATCTATTTGTATTCCTAAAAATTCTATCTGATTTTTCATAATTTCAGCTTTCTTTTTGCTTAGACTTATTCCCGATTTTTCTATTATATCTATAAACTGTTCTAATAATTTTAAATGTTCTTCTTTGGTTTTGTATATAATAATATATCATCTATGTACACTATACAATTAGATAATTGTTTAAAATAATTATCCATAAAATGTTGATATCTACCTGGTGCATTTTTATATCCAAATGGTAACACGTTCCATTCATAAAATCCTTGTGGTACCGTAAATGCGGTTAATTCTTTAGATTCTTCTTCTAGCTTTAGGTGGTAAAATCCTGATTTACAATCGAATTTGCTAAAATAATTATATCCCTGTATTTGCCTTATTTTTAATATCTTATTTGGTATTGGATAATTATATGTCATAGTTTTTGCATTTAAATTTCTATAGTCAATAACCATCCTACTTTTTCCTCATTTTTGTTCACTATGTTTATTTACTATAAATGCTGGACTATTATGTTTACTATTACTTTTTTGTATATATTGTTTTTCTAATAATTCATCTATGTGCATTTTAAATTCTTTTAAATCGTCAAAATTATATGTTAATGATTTTTGTGTTATTATGCTATTTTTATCTATTAATTCAATTTTTATAGTAGTTTTATGTTTTTCCCATCCTTTTAATGGATCTTCACTATATAATTGTTCTAATTTTTTCTGAATTATTTCTATTTTATTTATTGAAAATATAGTTATTTCTGTTTTATTTATCGAAAATACTACTAGTTCTATTGTATCTTCAGTATTTTTTATATTTTCTAACTTTTGTGTAACTTTTTCACTTCCTTTTTATCCAATCAGTTTTCTTTCTTATTTTATTATTAACTCTTTTTGCTCTTACTTTTTGTTTACATGGTGTTGTAAACCACCAGTCTGTTTTGGTTATTATATGTGGGTATAATTTATCTAAGAATGGCATTCCTAAAAGTATATCTTTTGATGTTAATTCATAATTATAAATTTCTTCTATTGTTAATATCTTATCCCATACTTGTATTTTTACATTCCTAGCTTTATAAGTAATTAAGCTTCCTTCATTATTAAATCCTTTAACTATTATTGGTGTTTTTAATTTATCCCATTTACTTTCTGGTAAGCAATTATATCTACATAAATTAGCTTCTGCTCCTGTATCTATTATAGGCGTATAATATCTACTATAATATCCTTCTACTACTATCTTCATTAATACATAAATCTTCATTTCATGTTAATGCTCTTTTTAAGAATAACTTTTCTTTGTTATATGTTAAGGTTAATTGTGTATGTTCTATATTATATGGTTTTACTTGTTCTAACCATTTTATTCCTAATATTATATCTGCTTTTTGCATTTCTTCCTTTACTTCGAATTCTATTTTTATTTTTCTAACTCCTATTATTATTTCTTTTTCTGCTATGTTTTTATTATTTATTAAACTTCTTGGTAGATCTGGGCACATATCATTATCGGTCTTTATTTCTTCATTTTTTACTAGATATTTTGCTATATAATTTTCTTCTTGTCCTGTATTCAAAAGTATTAAATATTCTTTTTCATTTATTTTTCCTGTTATGTAATATTGGTTTAAATTACTTATTGAATTTGTTTCATAACTTGTTCTTTTTGATGAGCTTGATGATTCTGGTTTTTCATTAGCTATTCTTTTCGTTGTACTTATTCTATCATCTACTATTTCCAAATTCTCTTCTGTATCTATGTCTCTATAGGTATAATCATTATAATCTATTGTTTTTACAATTTGTTCAAATGGGCTTTCTATTTGTATTTTGTTAATCTTATTTTTTCCTGTTATTTTATGTTTTGTTGTTAATACATATAGATTTTTACATCTTGCTGTGAATATTTTACTTCCTGGGGTTAATTCTATTCCTGATATTTTCCAATATAATACTAGTGATTTATCTATATTTCTATTTGTTATTGCTACTGAATAATTTGCACTTATTATAAATTTAAATTTTTGATATATTAGATTTCCTTTTACGGCAGTTATTATGCTTTTTTCTATAGGTTTTATAATTCTATCATCTGCTAAATGTAATTCTATTGGTGTATCTATTCCTTCTCTAAAACATGCTTTTATTAATATCTCTGTACCTCCAAGGTGTACATATTTTATTGGATCTCCTTTACTTTTTATATCATTTATTTCTTTATTAATTATTCTTTTTGTTACTAGTGGTATACTAGCTTTTCCTTTTGCATATTTGCAGTATATTACATGTTCTTTTTGGCATACTACATAATATTCATCCTTTTTCCTAGTAAAAATATTTTTTATTGTTGGTATTTTGAATATTTTCTCTACACTTAAATCTAATTCTTTTCCTTTTATTTCATCAAATATATTACTGTTGAATATTATTTTTTGTTCCGTTCCTTCATCATTTAAATATTCTTCCTTTGTTATTATTTTTATATCTTCTTCAGTCATTTGATTCATCTATTTCACTATCTATTTCATTATCTGTTTCGTTTTCTGAAATTTCATATATACTATCCTTGCTTTCTAATTCATAATCTATATAATCTATCTGCATATATTCGGTATTATCTATTTTTATTTCTGATATTTGTTTATTTTTTGGATTTTTAGGTAATTTACAATCTCTAGCTAAATGTCCTAACTTTCCACAGTTATAACAAGTACATTCTTTTATAGATTTTCTTCTTTCTATATGGTCTTTTATGTTTATAATTTTTTATATAATATCTTTTTCTTGGTTTCTTATATTTATATTTTGATTTTTTATATTTTTTATATTTCTTATGTCTTTTTCTTTTCTTATAATATCTTTCTTCGCATCCAAATTGGGGTGCTATTTTATTTTTGCAACATGCTAAATTTCTTATTACTGTTTTTTCCATTTTTAATTCTTCTCTATATTTTTCACATAAGTTTCTATACCATTGTTGTAAATAGTTTATTCTTGCTCCTAACGTATCTACTATTTTTGCATCTTCCCAACTTTTTATTATTTTCGAACTAAATGGCTCGGGTAATTTATTAAAATATAATTTTCTTATTTCTTTACTTTCTTCTATACTATATGCTCCTTTGTAGTAATATTCTTTAAATGCGCAAGTATATTCATCTATATAACACATATTACATATTGCTAATTTTAACATTAAATTCCTATTTGTATCTTTTTCTTCATTTTGTTCTTCTTCGATTGTTGTCGTACTACCAAATTCATCTTTTATAGCTGTTTCATATTTTTTTAATAATTCTATAGGGGTTAGTTTAGTTGTTGTCGATGATGTTCCTTCTATAGGTTTATTAGTTCTTAATACTTTTTTGCTATTTTCAGTTAAATTTGAAAATCGTAGTTTTACTGATCCTATTAGTGTTTTTTCTATATATTCCGGTGCATCCGTTATATTTATATTATTATCTAATAATTGTTTTGTCATATATCCTATCCATAATTGTATTTTTTTCTGTATCTATTACGCAGTCTAGGTCTAAAAAGTTATAATTTTTATGAACTATTTGTTTTAGTGTCCATTTGTCATATTCATTCTTTAGATTATATTTTTTAAACTTATTCTTATAATATGTAGGTTTTCTTATTTCTGATGTTCTAGGTATTATATTTTCATCTTCTTTTTTATCAAGAGTATTTATTTCTGTGTTGATATTTTCAAAGTTTTCTTCATTAATTACTTCTTGTTTTTCATTGATTTCTAAATTTTTTGTATTTGTTAATATTTCTCTATATGTTTCACTATCTTCTGAATCATAATTATCTGTCTCTTCAACGTCTATATTATTTATTTCTAATTCCTTATTTTTTATTTCTAATTTTTCCTTAAATTGATTTATCTCATTTAGTAATTTTTGTTCTTTATCTTTTTCTTCCTTTTCCTTTTGTCTTTGTTCATACAAATCTTTTAATATTTGTAGTTTTTTTTTTCTAATTAAGCAATCCTACTATTTTTAGTTTCTTCTATTTTTGTATTTATTCTGTAGTTTGTTGTTGTTTTTTTTCTATTTCCTTTTTCCTATCTATTTCTTCATTTTCTCTTTCTATTCTTACCATAGCTATCAATTTATCTTCTAATTTTAATTCTTCTTTTTCTAGCATTAGATATAAATGTTCACCTATTTTTTTATACCTTCTTCCTAGATTAGAAAATACTATTTTTATTTTTAATCCTTCATGATTTTCATATATTTTTTCATCTATTATAAATTCTTCTTTGTTCATTTTATTGTGAATAGTTCATGTTGATATATATATTCTAAACTATCTATTTGTGATTCTGATTTTGATATTTCATCTTTTTGTGTATTTATTGAGTTTTCACTATCTCCGACAAATATATTATAATGTAGTCTTTCTATTCTTATTTTTAATTCTTTACGTTTTTCAGAAATAATTTATTTTAATTCTTTGTATTTTTGTACTTTATTCATTCAAACCATATTTATTATATCTTGGTGGATATTTAAATCTAATTTTATCATAATTAGGTGGTATGTGTCTCATTTTTTAGATTTTAAATGGATTATTAATTTTGCTTCAATACTAGATATTAAGGTAATTAGGTAGACTAATCTTTGTGGGTTTTTTTTTGTTTTATTTAGACTTATATATTCTGAATAATTACTAATTAATGATTCTTTGATTTTTATAAAAGCTTCTCTATTTTTAAATGGTCTTCTCATAATTAATTCAATCCAACATAAATTCAAACATATATACTACTGCTGTATTTTTTAAATAACTAGACTTTGATACCATTTGTAGGGGGGTGCGGATCTATGCGGATAACTAACTTATGAAATAGATCTATTATATGTATAATGAATCTATTTTTCTTTGTGCGTGGATATTTCTTAAATTTTGTTTCAATATCTTTTAATGATTTATTCTTTTTGTAAGATGTATTCATTAATTTGTGTGGTTTATTATTTTATCCTGTAGTAATTGCAGAGTTACAGATTTCTGTCTAATAATTTATCCTAATTGTACTATAATGTATATCTAATTCTAGATTTTCAATGTTATTTATTATCTTGTGTTGTTCTTCTCGTGGCGAGTTTTTTTTTAAATTATATAAACTATCACATGTATTTTTTTCTAAATTTCTAAGGTTTCTTCTATCCATATTAATTTTTCTTTTAGATTCTCCATTATTTTTCTAATTCGATTTCTATAATTAATTTCTTTATTTAGATTATCTTGATTTTCTCTAGTTTTTCTAATATATTCTAACATCTCTTAATCTGAATAATATCCTTCTGGGTAATTATCTAGGTATAACTGTGCTATCCAATTTATGGTTTCAATTTCATAGTCTAATACTTTTTCTAATATTATTTTCTTAATATCTATAATTTCTATATCTCTAAGTATATATAAGATTAAGACTTTAAGATTATCTATCATTTAAAATTGACTAAATATTTTACTATAATATTTTGTAGTTGTTTGTTTTAGTCTTAGTAGTTCTTGCATATTTTCATTAAGAAATTCTATATATTTTATATCTTTAGTTTCCATGTATTTGTCTAAATTTAGTTTCATCTGTTTTTCTATTAACTGTATGTTTCTCATATCTTTTTCCAAAAATTCTATGTAATTTATCATGGTAAGTATTTGTAAGAGTAGTTAGGTAGGTATGGTATGTAATTTATTCTAGTCATATAATATTTATCAAATGCTTTTTCTAATATGATTTTTCTTATATCTACTACTTTTATATTTTTACGTGCATAAAAAATAAGTATTTTAAATTTATCTACCATCACATCAGATAAATAATTATTTATTTTCATAAAATTGCTATTTTCAAAATATTCCCTTCAATCATGTAAATAACAAAATATGATTATCTTAGATTACTATATACTAGATTATTCTTAAATAACATGTTCTTCGGTCACTATTAGCATGGTAATCTGGATACTTTTCCTTTAAACAACGCCTCTACTCTGGTTACTCTCCACCACGGCTTCTTGCCTTATTGGTTTCACCTTTAGGATGACAGAGTTCGTAGGGATTTTTCTCCGTTTCGACTTTGCTAATAAATATCTTAACATATTATTCTTCGAATAATTCTACTATAAAGTAACTAATATGAATTTATTTTATCATACCTGATTGTTGAGAATTATGAATTTAGCTATTCATAATCATAATAAATATACTTGTTCGGGTAGGTTTGATACTTCTGAGGTTTGTTCCTCCATAGCTTTTTCCATTCAAATATATCTGTTTTTTAATTAACTAAGCAAAATATTTGTTGCGGACAGGAGAGAGTATTTGTGCTTCAACACATGAAGGCTTGCCTTGCAATGCCTTCGGTTCCTCTCATTTATAGAATGAATTTTTTACAAAAGTATTTACATTACTTACACGTTTTCTAAAAAATCCTAAAAAGTCTCCTTATGAGACAAGAATTAGTGCCATAGCCTAAAAGGCTAAAAAGGCTACAAGAATTAGTGCTATAACTTTAAAAAGTCAAAAAGGCTAAAACAGGCTAAAAATTTATACAACAATTTTACGTAAAATTTAATATCTTGTCTTCCATTATTACTCCGTTGATATCTTCTCGTTGTCGTATCTGCTATTTTTCCATATCTCCATTTATCTTATCTTCCAGCTGGCATGCTTATCTTCTTGATTCTTTTATTCTAGGTGGACTTCTGGGATAATATTATCTTCTCCATTACATCTTGAACATTGATGGTCTGGATATTTATGTCCAATTATCTTACAATATCTTGTCAATAATCCGTCTAAAATAAATCCTTTCTTAATTGCTTTTGCAGTAGATTGTTTTTCTGGGTTAAGTAATGTCATTATCCATTGCCTAACATCTTCCATATCTGCTTGTCGTAGTTCCTTTGAATTTGAATAAATCATCTGATGGTCTCTCGAATAATAGCTCCATATTGGGTTTCCATTGGTATAATTATTTGCTAATTCTTGAATAATTGTATCTAGTCCAATGAGTCGTTTATTTGCGTAGAAATTAGGTATCTCAATTCTGGGTATCTCTGGTTGCTGCGTAATATCTTTCGGTATAATCATATCTCTGGTTAGTCCTATTTTTACAACTTGTATAACTGGTTTTATTTCATCGTATAATATCTCTGCTGGTGCAGTATAACACTTTATATAAAATAGATTTCCTTTTGTTATCCTTTTATAGGTGGTGAATATTTTATGTAATTCTTCCATAGCTGTTAGTTCTTCTCTGTCTTGGGTGTATATGGTATTTAATAATCCATAGTCAAAACAAGTTTTCACTAGGCTTGGGTTGGTTTTGGGTAGTGCAATTAGCTTGTTGTAACCTTGTAATTTTTGGGTTATATAATTTGTGTTTGGTTCTTTGATATTTGTAGCTCTGGGGTTAAGGTTTAGGAAAGTGTGTACTCTATAGATATTTTCTATGTATTTTTGGGTTGTATAGTTGTAAACTTTTTTATCTTGGTTCAGACTATCTTGGTATATGGTAATTTGTGGGGGTATGAACAAGGGGTCATTTTGTGTTTTTGGTATAAATGGTTTCTCAAATATCTTAGTCATATTCATGTTCTGATATCTTTGTCTACTAACTCCTCTGCTTGTACCTGCAAAAGTAGATTGATAAACGTTATGGGTTTTATGGAGTGTCCTATCGTCTCCTTCTAGCTCTGGAACTTTAATGTCTTCCGATCGACATAGCTCTGCACACTGCTGAGTTAGCTGATTCGTAGCTATAGACTTCAGTTTATCTTTATTAGTCTTTAGCTTTTCTATCTCATTACCCATACTGTCCACTTTCATTGAAAGCGTAGTTAGGGTGTTGAGTATTTTTCCTAGAGTATCTTCTTCTATTATATCAGTCTGTGTAGCTTTGTCTTGATATGTAGTCTGCAATAACATTTTTGTTAGTACTAATTACTTCAATTATAAATGTGAAATTTAATATATTCAAGACTAGTCTTCGAATCTCTTTTGTTGTAACTGAATTTTGTATTTCTTTGTTAACCACCAGCGTACCTGTGTATTATCTGTTCGTACAATAAATTTGTTATTACAATATATGGCTCAAATGCTAACAAACATTTATATAATGAACATAATTCTTTCCTATTTATTTCCCATTTTATTTCTGTTTCATTGAACGTACCTGAGTAGTATCTACAATGGTGTTCTAATTTTTCTGCTTCATATCGGTATTTAAGTACTCCTCCATAACTATATTCACTAGCATCTGCTTCTACTATATATATAAATTTTTTATTTTCATCTGGAAATTGTAGTTTTGGTAATTCTTTACAAAGAAATTTTATTTTCTGAACTTGTTTTTTATCTTCTTCATTAAAGTTATATTCTACATCCTTTTTTAATTTTTTCTGTAGAGGTGTTAAAGTTTCTGCTAATTTTGGAATATATTCTCTAACTTGGTTTACTAATCCTAAAAATGATTGTAATTTCTATTTTGTATCTAATTCTTCTATCGAATTCATTATTTTTTGTACTATATGTTGTTGCATTTTTACACTATTCTTATCTATTTGTATTTCTAAAAATTCTATCTGATTTTTCATAATTTCAGCTTTCTTTTCGCTTAGACTTATTCTCGATTTTTCTATTATATCTGTAAATTGTCCTAATAATTTTAAATGTTCTTTTTTAGTTTTTGTATATAATAATATATCATCTATGTATACTATACAATTAGATAATTGTTTAAAATAACTATCCACAAAATGTTGATATCTACCTGGTGTATTTTTATATCCAAATGGTAATACGTTCTATTCATAAAATCCTTGTGGTACCGTAAATGCGGTTAGTTCTTTAGATTATTCTTCTAACTTTAAATGGTAAAATCCTGATTTACAATCGAATTTGCTAAAATAATTATATCCCTGTATTTGCCTTATTATTAATATCTTATTTGGTATTGGATAATTATATGTCATAGTTTTTGCATTTAAATTTCTATAGTCAATAACCATTCTACTTTTTCCTCATTTTTGTTCACTATGTTTATTTACTATAAATGTTGGACTATTATGTTTACTATTACTTTTTTGTATATATTGTTTTTCTAATAATTCATCTATATGCATTTTAAATTCTTTTAAATCGTCAAAATTATATGTTAATGGTTTCTGGGTTATTATGCTATTTTTATCTATTAATTCAATTTTTATAGTAGTTTTATGTTTTTCCCATCCTTTTAATGGATCTTCACTATATAATTGTTCTAATTTTTTCTTAATTATTTCTATCTTATTTATTGAAAATATAGTTATTTCTGTTTTATTTATCGAAAATACTACTAGTTCTATTGTATCTTCAGTATTTTTTATATTTTCTAAGTTTTGTGTAATTTTTTCACTTCCTTTTATCCAATCAGTTTTCTTTCTTATTTTATTGATAACTGTTTTAGCTCTCACTTTCTGTTTACATGGTGTTGTAAACCACCAGTCTGTTCTAGTTATTATATGTGGGTATAAGTTATCTAAAAATGGCATTCCTAAAAGTATATCTTTTGATGTTAGTTCATAATTATAAATTTCTTCTATTGTTAATATCTTATCCCATACTTGTATTTTTACATTCCTAGCTTTATAAGTAATTAAGCTTCCTTCATTATTAAATCCTTTAACTATTATTGGTGTTTTTAATTTATCTCATTTACTTTATGGTAAGCAATTATATCTACATAAATTAGCTTCTGCTCCTGTATCTATCATAGGCGTATAATATCAACTGTAATATCCTTCTACTACTATCTTCATTAATACATATATTTTCATTTTATGTTAAGGCTCTTCTTAAGAATAATTTCTCTTTGTTATATGTTAAGGTTAATTGTGTGTGTTCTATATTATATGGTTTTACTTGTTCTAGCCATTTTATTCCTAATATTATATCTGCTTTTTGCATTTCTTCCTTTTCTTCAAATTCTATTTTTATTTTTCTAATTCCTATTATTATTTCTTTTTTTGCTATATTTTTACTATTTATTAAACTTCTTGGTAGATCTGGGCACATATCATTATCAGTTTTTATTTCTTCATTTTTTACTAGATATTTTGCTATATAATTTTCTTCTTGTCCTGTATTCAAGAGTATTAAATATTCTTTTTCATTTATTTTTCCTATTATATAATATTGGTTTAAATTACTAGTTGAATTTATTTCATAACTTGTTCTTTTTTATGAGCTTGATGATTCTGGTTTTTCATTAGCTATTCTTTTCGTTGTACTTATTCTATCATTTACTATTTCTAAATTTTCTTCTATATCTATGTCTCTATAGCTATAATCATTATAATCTATTGTTTTTACAATTTGTTCGAATGGACTTTCTATTCGTATTTTGTTAATTTTATTTTTTCCTGTTATTTTATGTTTTGTTGTTAATACATATAAATTTTTGCATCTTGCTGTAAATATTTTACTTCCTGGGGTTAATTCTATTCTGATATTTTCCAATATAATACTAGTGATTTATCTATATTTTTATCTGTTACCGCTACTGAATAATTTGCACTTATTAAAAATTTGAATTTTTGGTATATTAGATTTCCTTTTACGGCAGTTATTATGCTTTTTTCTATAGGTCTTATAATTCTATCATCTGCTAAATATAATTCTATTGGTGTATCTATTCCTTCTCTAAAACATGCTTTTATTAATATCTCTGTACCTCCAAGGTGTACATATTTTATTGGGTCTCCTTTACTTTTTATATCATTTATCTCTTTATTAATTATTCTTTTTGTTACTAGTGGTATACTAGCTTTGCCTTTTGCATATCTACAGTCTTTTACATGTTCCTTTTGGCATACTACATAATATTCGTCCTTTTTCCTAGTAAAAATATTTTTTATTGTTGGTATTTTAAATATTTTTTCTACACTTAAATATAATTTATAATCTACATAATCTATCTGCATATATTCTGTATTATCTATTTTTATTTCTGATATTTGTTTATTTTTTGGATTTTAAGTTAATTTACAATCTCTAGCTAAATAGCCTAATTTTCCACAATTATAACGAGTGCATTCTTTTATAGATTTCTTCTTTCTATATGGTCTTTTGTATTTATAATTTTTTACATAATATCTTTTTCTTGGTTTCTTGTATTTATATTTTGATTTTTTATATTTCTTATATTTCTTATGTCTTTTTTTTTCTTATAATATCTTTCTTCACATCCAAATTGGGGGCTATTTTATTTTTGCAACATGCTAAATTTCTTATCAATGTTTTTTCCATTTTTAATTCTTCTCTATATTTTTCACATAAGTTTCTATACCATTGTTGTAAAAATTTTATTCTTGCTCCTAAAGTATCTACTATTTTTGCTTCTTCCCAACTTTTTATTATCTTTGAACTAAATGGTTCGGGTAATTTATTAAAATATAATTTTCTTATCTCTTTACTTTCTTCTATATTATATGTTCCTTTATAATAATATTCTTTGAATGCGCAAGTATATTCATCTATATAACACATATTACATATTGCTAATTTTAACATTAAATTCCTATTTGTATCTTTTTCTTCATCTTGTTCTTCTTCTATTGTTGTCATACTACCAAATTCATCTTTTATAGCTGTTTCATATTTTTTTAATAAGTTACAATTTTATACATATTCATTAGGTAAATTAAGCTATTAATGAACATAGATCTATCCAATAAATAATTTAAGCCAAATACAAGTCGATAAATTGACTGTGCTAAAACCACGAAACTCAAGGGATGCTTAACATCTTTCCGTTAGTCAACAAAATTTCTTACCCGAATTTTTAGTTTGAAGACTAATAGTAGTCATTTCCTTTTCAATGGGGATCCAAATAAGGTGACTTGAAACATTATAACTCAATTTCATTTGACAGCTCTCTCTGTAGAATCAAAATAATCCATATTCAAAATCGTCGCTTTAAGTGAAAAAACCCTTTTCTTTGCTTCTTCGCTTCGATCTAGAAAAGAGGTGTGACAATATTTTCAATTGGATATTGCTTGTTTTCCTTCTTCTTTGATCCGTGAATTGCTATTTTCCCTCTTTATCATTCTTGTACTCTTTTTCACAATCTTGTCATTTTTACCCTTTTCAATTCTTGTTTTTCTTCTTCTTTGCTTTATTAGAAAGGTTTTTTGAACTCTTTAAACATTGTTTCTTTTATTTTTTTTTGGAGAAAGATAAAATCTTTGATTATGGGTGTGTGAAAAGTCTAGCTAGGATTTTTTGGTGTTATTTTTCAATAAAATCTGAAAAAATAGATCCAATTTTTGTTATTTTTCTGTTCAATAGATTTTTCATTAATTAAGGATTGAAACTGTTACTCCTAGAGATTCTTAGAATAACTCTTTCTATTTCTATTTAGGGTTGAGATCTCCGATATTGAATTGGAACTCCGACTTTTCCTTCTCGTTCTCTTTAACTCTGGCCAAAAAAAGGTAAGTTGATTTTCCCGTAGTTTGTTAAATCAAGGTTATAAATGTACATTGTAGTATTAAAATTGTTTAATCTCACTTGGGTATGATCTTGTTTGAATTATATGGTGTGATAGGACATGAGATGCCACAACTTATTTGATTGAATTATTTGACTTGTACTAGAAACGAATAATTAAAATACTTGTTTGACTTGTGAGTTAACCATCTAACCCCTTAATAAACTTTCCAATCCTCTCAGACTCAGTGAAGATTCTAGCGGTTGAATATCTAGATAAGGTGTGAAAACGTGTCTTATACTCAGCATTAGACATGGAGCCCTGGTGATCAAGCTCATCCCTCATCGAGTCTCTCAATTAAACCTCTCCAGGAAGGCCTCAAAAAATTGAGTCCAAGTTATAGTAGGAAAACCCAAAGGCCTACAACTAGTAAAAGACCTCCATCAATTCCTAGCCACATCCGTCAACTGATAGTTAGTATAAGCAACTCCATGTGACTCAAGGGATCCAAGATTATGTAAATTATTCTAGTAATCAATCAAAAACTCATAGATATCCTCTCTAATAGCTCCACTAACTTGGACAGACCCAAGTGAATAAACCTCTCAAATCTCTTTTGATCATCAAAAGAAATAGCTTTACCTGAATCAAGTAGAAGGATAGTAAATCTGGTGATCTTTGGCATATTAATACACGTAAGTGTCATTATCTACACGTGTTTAGCTAACTTTTGAGGATAACATGATATGCTTAATCAGGTATTAAGGGAGTAATTATGTATCTATATGTTAAGTTACATTTTTAGAGTGCTTAAGGTGCATTCAAAACAAGTCAAGAGTCAAAATGATCAAATAGAGTTGAGACGAGAAAACAAGTGATACTAGATTGAGCTATGCTTGTTCTAGTGTATCTTGATGAGCTCTATTGTGTTGTATAGACTAATGATTGTTATATGATGTTGTAGGATACCATTAGAGGTATTATTGAAGCTAATTTAATCCTACAAACAAGTCATAAGAAGTGGAGAAACAAGGAACAAGAGTACAAGGAGATAGCAACAAAAATAAGACGATACATCACCCTTAGGGAGGGGCCTTGTGCCGCACCCCCCAAAGGATGGGAGGGGACCTTGTATTGCACCGCCAAGGGAGAGAGAGAACTACCTCAACCCTGATATAGACCTGAACCTCACCCCTATCCATGCAATTGGCTAGTGGCGCAACCCCCTCCCCTATTCTTTGGACATCGAAAAGTTTATTTTTTACTTCTTTAAGTTGGGCGCAAAGTTATAAATACATATGTTTTGTATTTGGCAGCCTCTAGAAAACTAAAATACTATATAAGGTGTAATTATCCACAATTACACATCACTTTTCGAAAACCACAAGATTGGAGAGAGGAGAAGGCATCAAAGGGGCTCTATGCTAGGGTTTTTCTTCTTTACTTTAGTTTTCTTGTAGTTTTTACTTATGAATTCAATTAATTTGATTCTCTGTATAACTATGAGTGACTAAAATCTCTCTTTCTAGGGTTGAGGCTACGAACATGAGTACTTATCATTCAATCAAGTTGGTCTAAAGTTGATTATTATATTTGGATGTTCGTATGTTCTTGTAATTACTATTCTATTGACATACCTCTGAAGTCTCAAACCAAACAATAGGAGATCGATAATGCCTACCATACAGTGCCTTAAAAGGTCCTATCTCACAGCTAGAATGGAGGCTATTAATGTTATCAAATTCCACTAAGGCCAAATGCTGCTCTCACTGACCTCCAAAGTCCATAACACATGCGCATAGCATATACTCCAAAACCTGAATAGTACGCTCCGACTGACCGTTTGTCTGGGGTTGGAAAGTTATACTAAGACCAATCTGAGTACCCAACTCCTTCTAAAATGTTTTCCAGAAGCTAGAAGTGAAAAATAATCCTTTATCTAAAATAATGGACATGGGTACCCTATGAAAATGAACTATCTCCCAAACATAGATACGATCTAGTCTCTCGACAATGAAGAAGATCTAAATAGGTACGAAATGGGTCAATTTGGTCAACCTATCCATGATGACCCAAATGCATTTAGAACCATAAGAGGTATGAGGAAATCTACTTACAAAGTCCATAGTAATCCGCTCCCAATTCAACCCAAGAATGGGTAATCTCGGAAGTAAACCACTCAGTCTCTGATGCTCACCTTTGCCTACTAACAACATAAGCAGTGAGCTACAACATATGCCTCACCCATCTTCGTACCACCCCAACAATAATACTACTTTAAATCACGATATATCTTAGTCATCTCTAGGTGGATGGAGTACCTAAAATAATGTGCCTCCTCCAAAAAATCAGTATTACCCATCCACCAACTCTTGGTATACAAAATCATCCTCTAATCTTCAAAACACCATCAGAGTCAAGAGATGTCACCTCAGCCTTGCCACTCAATAGCCAAAAACTATTATTATCAAATTGATGATCTTGAATTTGCTCTATTAAAAAAGATCTAGCATCAACAAAGGATAAAACACATCCACATGTCAAAATATTAAGCCTAACTATATGGTAATCTAAACACTGAACCTCTAATGCAAAAGGCCACTCATGGCTAAAGAAATGAGATAAACTCCCCATATTAGTCGACTTTCGGCTTAAGGCATCCGCAACCACATTGGCCTTATCGGGATAATATAGAATGGTGAGATCATAGACCTTATGCAACTTAAGCTAACATCGTTCTCTTATATGAAGATCCCACTGATTGAAAAAATACGAAAGGCTATGATGAATCAAGAAAATCTCAGAAAGAACTCCATCAAGGACTGATGCCACAACATAAGCACAAACACTATGGTTGTAAACTCTACAACATGGGTAGGGTGATTTCTCTCATGAGGCTTAAACTAAAGAGAGGCATAAATAATCACCTAATCCTTCTACATTAATATTACACGTAAACCAACACCAGAAGCATCACCAAATATGATAAAACCCACTCATTGGAAAAAGTCAAAAGAGGAGCCAAAGTCAATAACTCTTTGATCTTTTGAAAGATCTTCTCACACACATTCGACCACTGAAATACCATATTTTTCTGAGTCAACTTGGTTAAAGGGGCTGCAATAGATGTGAAACCCTCCAAAAAATGCCAATAATAACCTACCAAACCAGTGAAACTCTAAATATTAGTAGGAGACTCACGTTAATCCCAATTATGAATTGTTGTTATATTGGTCGGATCAATCATAATACCATCGTTGATCACCACATGACCCAAGAAAGAGAAAGTGTCCTACCAAAACTAAAACTTAGAAAACTTGGCATGCAATTTCTCATCATGCAATCTCTGAAGTATATTCCTCAAATATTTCACATGGTTGGCCTTACTCTTATAATAAACTAAGATTTCATCTATAAATACAATCACAAATGAGTCGAGATACAGTTGAAATACCTTGTTCATTAAGTCCATAAGCATTGTAGGAGCATTGGTTAGTCCAAAAGACATAACCAATAACTCATAATGATCATATCATCTGAAAAACTATCATAGGAACATCTAAATTTCTATTCTTAGACTAGTGATACACGAATCTCATATCAATCTTGAAAAATATCGAAGCACACTACAGCTGGTCAAAAAGATCATCAATGAGTTAAAAAGGATATTTGTTCTTAACTGTCACTTTGTTCAACTTTCTATAATCTATACAAGAACCATTTTTTTTATTCACAAACAAGATAAGAGCACCCCAAAGAGATATACTAGGTCTAATTAACCCCTTACTAAATAAATCTGGTAACTACTTCTTTAATTTTTTTAACTCAACAAAATGCATCATGTGGGGAGGAATGAAAATTGGCTTAGTGCCCAGATCCCCATCAATAGCAAAATTAACAACACAATATGGAGGAATATTAGGCAGATCCATAGGGAACATATCCATGAACTCGTAAATAACCCAAATAGAATCTATTAGAGGTGGTGAGGCACTAGTATCGCACACATAAGTAAAATAAGGTAAACACCCGTTCTCTACCATGAAACGAGCATGTAGAAAGCATATAACACCCTTCAGACCTAAAGTAATTATACTTTTTCAAGCTAACCTTGAAATACCTAACATAGCTAAGGTCACGGTCTTTGCATAACATTCCAAAAGAGCATGATAGATAGCTAACCAATCCATACCTAGAATAATATCAAAATCAACCATATCTAGGATAATCAAGTCTCACAACCCACAAAGGTAACCACACAAGATTTGTACACTTGATATAGTATTAAAGAATCTCCTACAAGGGTAAAAACATATAGAGGCATAGCAAGGGGCTAACATCTAACATCAAATCTAGAAGTAAAATATGTAGACATACAAGAGAATGTAGACCTACAGTCAAATAACACAGAAGAAGATCTATATCAAATTAGGATGATACCTATAATAAATACATTAGAAGCCTCAATCTCTGGTCTTGCAGATATAGCATAACACTGACCACGCTCGCTCCCAAATTGAGTAACCCCACAACCACCACCACGAGCTCTCCTAAAACTCCCTCTAACACCTCTAGCACTACTGACACCACCTCTAACACTCTATGAACCACCTTTGATTAATGATATAGGGGTAAGGAAAAGGTGAAGCTGAGATCTTAACTGAGCAGTTCCATATACACGCCAAGCACAATCCTTGGCCACATGTACAAACATATTACATACAAAACATCTTTTGTAGCCTGACTCAATCTGAGAAGGTATGGATAAACAAGAATAATCGGCCTTGCCTTAAACTTTAAACTGGGAACCTCTACTTGCATGGCCTAATACCTGGCTACCAAAAGTCACAAAACTTAAAGATCTACCACCTTATCCCTTCAATATAGCTTGAATAGGACCATGGTAACCATAAGAACCTTTACTAGATAAATATCTACTTTAAGAAGCATGCCCACTAAACTCACCCTGATGGCACACCTTCTTTGTGCCTCCCTGAGTAGCCTGGATAATAGACTTGGTAATCTTAGCATGGTCAATAATACTCTAGAGAGAAGACTCTAAAACTACTATCTAGGTTATCTCCAGCTGGTTGAAATGTAATAGAACTAAAGTTTTGGATCTTACCCAAGCTTAAATGGTGAAAAAAGCAAAAAATACCCAACTCAAAGCTTAATGTCCAAAAATAGTGAAAGATCATGAAAATAAGAGGTCACATATAGCGGTTACTGCTTAAGCGGCTAACTAGCCACTTAAGAAATTATCGCTAAAGAGTTACTAAGCTACTAAAGTGTCTAATGCTTAAGAGATTTTTGGCCGCTAAAGCGGCTACTACTTGAGCAGTCTTTGGCTGGTAAAGCAATTGTCTCTTAAGTGGTCTTGATTCATGGGGTTAATAACATGATTATAGTCTTTCGAGCATTTAATAATCTATCCAAATTATCCTTACAACTACATTAATTAGTAGGGATATGTGAACTAATTCAAACGCATTTGTATGCCATTCCATATTTGAACCAAATGAAGAGAATTAGGTATATTCCTATTCTAATCATGAATTCTATATTTAATTTCTCTAAAAGACAAGAACCCACTCCATATGTTCTATGTTCTAATCTTCCTACTTTCAAGATTATAATAGAAATATAAATGTATTATAAACTCCCCGTGCCCCTTTTTTACCTCTAGATCAATAATGGCCCCTACCTTATTCTCAAATAAGAATTCCTTATCGAGTGTTAACTCAATATCTATATCTTCTATAGACCTAATCCTCACCATTTTCAAAGAAAAGAGTAGAATACAAGTTTAGAACATTAGCTATGAATAACCCATATGACAAGAAATCAAATTAGAGAAGCTTTTCCTGTAGATATCTTATAGACTCTCAAAGATAGATACGGACGTCTACATAATGATCTGTGAGACTCTAATAAATATTCTACGCTTACACTTATAAGACTGGTGAACCTAGCACTCTAATACTAATTTGTCAAGACTAAAAAATAAGGTAATGATAGAATTAATCTGAAATGCCTCAAAGTTTGGCCTTTCCATATTTCCTAAGCTTTAGGCTCTCTGCCCTTCTTACGATTCACACCACGAGTTGTATGGTGTGGTTATGGGTCAGGTGACCTCAGTCATAATTTAACAAGTGTGTTATTGTCCAAGTTTTATCTTGGTTATAAGAGACCCCTAACGAGTCATATGATCATGTAACGAGGGTTCAGCTATATGTTGTCTAGTTTCCAAGCCCTTGATGTTCTGTGTTGGTCACGACTAGACCATATGAGTCATATGGTCTAGCAACGAGTAGGATCAGGAAGTCATAAGTTGGATAGTGTGTGGTATCTAATTATCTATCTAGGTGATAACTCAATGGTATGAGTCATAAGTTGAGGTGATGAGTTAATGCATTGATTCATAACCAAAGACGGGATTTTTATAACTTTATGTTGGGGGTACTTTGAATATTCCCCACCCCAAACCGTTAAGACCCCACATCTTATAGCACCTTTGGTTCTTTCATTATACCCTTTACAAGATTAAAACTCCCTCTAAACTCTCTCTAAAAAATCTCAAGAAAGATTAGGCAAGGGTTCCTCAAAGTGGTCATATAAGGGCTTAAGGATCAAATTCTCTTTGTGAATATTTGTAACTCAGGTATATGGCTCTTCCTTCATTGTTAGTTTACTAGAATCATATTTTTAAAACATTGTTCATGAGTAATTAATGGTGGTTTTGAGAATCAAGGTTGAGGGTTTGAATAAATAGTGTCTGATCTTGCTTCTCGTTATTTAATTTATGATTATGTATGTATTAATAATGGTTTTTCACATGTGGGTACATGTAAATTGTGGTCTAACTAAGGGGTCATGTTTAACCCTAAATTTGATGGTTTTTAGGTTTAATAATGGCATGC
Organism: Capsicum annuum; assembly: GCF_002878395.1. Classification (NCBI taxonomy): domain Eukaryota; kingdom Viridiplantae; phylum Streptophyta; class Magnoliopsida; order Solanales; family Solanaceae; genus Capsicum; species Capsicum annuum. The sequence continues at coordinate 57,802,274 of NC_061117.1, forward strand.
CCTCAGCTTGGTTGTGAAATTATCAATGAGAATGATCTTGTCACATATTGTATTATGTTTTGGACCAAGGCATTGGCCTAAGAATGTTGATGATTGGTAAATGGTTTTATGAATGCCTTGTTTGTCCATAAATGGATTTGAAATACTAAATGGGTTCAAGTCCTTAAATATTGAATTAAATTAACATCTTTTTTTAGACAATGGTTTGAGTCTCAAGTTGGTTAATAATGATTATGGCATGTTGTACGCTTGCAAGTGGAGTTTGTATGACGATACTAATGGGATAACTTTGGTAAGTAACTAGATTAATGATTTTGTATATGTAATGAATTTTTTAATTGGGCTATAAAACAGGATGTTAGCTGAGCCATGAAAGTGGAGTCTAAAGGAATAACACTTGAAACCGCAATAGTTGGTACGGGTTTCTATATGATCGGGAGGTTTGAGTCCCCAGAATGAATATATGAATTGGAGATTCTAGTCCCTCATATTGTATACATTGGTGCTTAAGTCACCCTGATTATGCCGGGAGCTTCAAGCCCCTCGTAAACACATATATACAGATATAGATATTCTCTAGTTCGTGCAGCTATATTACTAGGGCCCTTCCATCTAGGGGAGAGTTGGGCCTATATAGCCCGTGGGTGCCTTGTTATATAATAGTTATGCTACACAACCTAAGTTAAGATTTTCAAATTTCATCCTAAGCCTTGTTCCCTACCCCAACATGTGATGTTATATTTATATATATCTACACGTATTTCACATGATATCATTCTTTGGATGTTGTACTTGTTTTGAATTTTTTTCATGGCATTATTTTTATTCCTTTATCCCTGAGTTACATGCCAGCGCTCCAAATGCTAAACATCTTCGAACATTATATCCCCACGCGATGTAGGTACCAAAACTTCTTCTACTTTTTCTTCATAGTGATCAGGTGTTCGACTTAGTTAGAAAGTTGACATTTACATGTGAGCTTTCATACTTTGAAAGGCTTCATTCCATGGTCCTTATTTCCTATGTCTTAGAACTTATTTAGACTTTGTTTTGGCTACTATTGGGGGAATAACCCAATATTTTATTGATTTTGGTTTTACAGAGGCTTTGTTGGATTACTATGGACTTGGGTGATTTTGTTGATTGTTTCAGTAATGGACGATTGTCTAGTTACCGATCGATGGTATAGATATATAATGAATTATTACTAGAGGGTACAGGGCACAGGGTGCCCAATCTCAGGTTGGTGGGGCTAAGTATACTCCATCATAGCTTTGTTGTAGATTTTGTTGTTAGCCACAACATGGCCAATGTGAGAAAGAGAGAAACCAATGTTTTAATTGTGGTCATATTCACCATATGCAGGGTGGTTGTCCTTCCAGGGTTGATTTTAAGGCCAATAAGATTTATGTTTCCTCTTCATCGGCTCTTGCACCTAATGGTTTTGCTTCTTCTTTGGGTACCAGCACTATCCGAAATTGCTTATATGTTCCTGCTTCTTGTTAGGACTCTGAGGAATATTTTGATATTGTTACTGGTAAGTTAAAACTTTTTTCTCATAATGTGTACTATTTACTTAATCCAGGATCCTTTCTCCCTCATGTGACCCCATTTATGGTTATGTATTTTAGTTTATGTTCTAAGTGTATTTTTTATTCTTTTTTAGGTCTCTACCCCAGTAAGTGATTTTGTGGTTGCTAGAATAGTCTACAGAGGGTGTGTGGTATCTGTGGGTGATAGGGAAACTCTGATGGATTTGATAAAGTTAGACATGATTAACTTTGATGTTATTTTGGGAATGGACTGGTTGTACTCGTGTTATACTTGTTTAGACTGTCAGACCCATAAGGTCATGTTTAAATTCCTAAATGAACCAATTATTGAATGGGAGGGAATTTCCTTAGAGCCTAAGGGGAGTTTCATATCATATCTTAAAGTTCGAAAGTTAATTTCTGAGGGATGTCTCTATAATTTGGTTAGGGTTAAATATTCTAACTTGGAGGGTCCTTCATTGATATTTATTCCCATGGTTGGTGAATTTTTGGAGGTTTTTCTTGAGGACCTCCCTAGTGTCCTTACCCATAAAAAATTGATTTTGGTATTAATCTTGTTCCGAACACTCGTCCTATCTCTATTCCCTCATATAAAATGGATCCAGTTGAGTTAGAGAAACTCAAAGAGAAGTTGAAGGATCTCTTAGACAAAGGTTTTATATGTCCTAGTGTGTCCCCGTGGGGTGCAACTGTCTTGTTCGTACACAAGAAGGATGGTTCCCTACGAATGTGTATTGATTATCGACAATTGAACTAGGTGACGGTAAAGAATAAATACTCACTTTCGAGAATTGATGATCTCTTTAATCAGCTTCAGGATACCAAGTTCTTCTCTTAGATCAATCCTCGATCTAGGTATCATCAGTTAAAGATTAGGGGGTAGATATCCCTAAGACAATTTATCGTACGTGATATGGGTATTTTAAATTCTTAGTCATATCTTTTGATTTGACTAGTGCCCTAGTAGGATTTATAGATTTGATTAATAGGTTCTTCCATCAGTTTTTGGATTTGTTGTGATTATTTTCATTGATGATATCTTGGATACTCTAAGAGTAAAGAAGATCATATTTTTCACCTTTGCATTGTGTTGCATACCTTGAAAGATCAACAATTGTATGCTAAGTTCTCTAAATATGAATTCTGGTTTAAAGTAGTTACATTTCTAGGTCATGTTATATCTAGTGAGGGGATCATGGTGGATCCACAAAAGGTTATAGTAGTTAAGAAGTGGCCTATACCCACAAATCCAACTAATATTCAGAGCTTCTTGGGTTTAGCTGACTACTATAGCAGATTTGTGGAGAGTTTTTCGACTATAGCTACCCCATTGACCAAGTTGACTCAGAAGAAGGTGAAGTTCTTATGGTCTGATGCTGGCGAGGGTAGTTTTTAGAAAGTGTAAGAGAAGCTTACTTCAACTCTGGTCTTGACTCCATCAGAAGGCGCGAAGAGTTTCGTTGTCTATTGAGATGCATCCCGGGTTAGTTTGGGTTGTGTTTTGATGCAACATGGCAAGGTGGTTGCTTATGTCTCTAGAAAGTTGAAGGTTTATGCGAAGAACTATTTAACTAATGACTTAGAGTTATTATTCGTGGTGTTAGAGTTGAAAATATGGTGTCACTATCTTTATTGGGTCCATGTTGATATCTTTTCTAATCATAAGAGTTTACAGTACATATTTACTAAAAAAAAGCTTAATCTCAGACAAAGGAGGTGGCTTGAGTTACTGAAGGACTATGATATGAGTCTTTACTAGCATCCAGGTAAAGCTAATATAGTTGTTGATGCTCTTAGCAGGTTATCCATGGAGAGCCTAGCCCATGTGGATCATGATGAGCGAGAATCGGCGAAGGATATTCATCGTTTGGTTAATCTTGGAGTTTGTCTCTTAGACTCTGAGGATGGTGGTGTGCTTGTGCAACAGGTAGACTAATTATCTCTTGGTTTCAAAAAAATAGAAGCAGGTATTAGACTTTTTCTTGATGAAGATCAAGGATGATATGGATAGGCAGAAGGTGATGGCCGTTGATATCGGTGGTGATGGTATCTTCAGGTACCAATGGAGGTTATGTGTCCCCAATGTTGATGGGTTACAAACAGGATTTTTGCCGAGGCCCATCAATCACGGTATATGGTTCATCCAGGTTCAATAAAGATGTATCATAATCTCAAGGATGTGCATTGGTGGAATAATATGAAGCGGGATGTAGCTAACTTTGTGGCTAAGTGTATAGTGTGTCAATAAGTGAAGGCGGAGCACATAAGGCCCAGTGGGCTAATCTAAGAGATTAAATTTCTAGTATAGAAATAAGAGATAATTAATATGGATTATGTTACTGGTCTTCCACGTTCGCGGAATCAGTGTGACTCTATTTGCCTCACCGTGGATAGGATGACTAAGTCTGCTTACTTTTTGCCAGTTAGGATGAATTATTCTGTCGAGGCTATGCAAAGTTGTTCCTTTCAGAGGTTGTAAAGTTGGATGGTGCGCCTATCTTGATCATTTTGGATCATGGTACTCAGTTCTCATCATATTTTTTGTGCTCTTTTTAGCGTAGTTTGGGGACTAAAGTGAGACTTAGCACCGCCTTTCACCCTCAAGTGGATAGGCAAGCAAAAAAACCATTCAGACTTTGAAAGATATACTGAGAGCTTGTGTAATCAACTTTGGTGGTAGTTGGTATGACCACTTACCTATCATTGAGTTTTTCTACAACAATAGTTACCATTCTGGCATTGGTATGGCCATTTGAGGCATTGTACGGTAGGAGGTGTAGATCTCATATTGGGTGGTCCAAGGTTGGTGAGACAGAGATGTTTGGCCCGTATTTGGTTCACCAATCTATGTAAAAGGTAAAGGTGATTTAGGATAGTCTTAAGACTGCCCAAAGTCTCCAGGAGAAGGAACTTGGAATTCAAGGTTGGAAATTATATGAATTGCATGTTAAACCCATTAAATTGAATTTAGGATTTATGAAAATAGAATAGTATTTAGGGGGAAATTATATGAATTGCATGTTAAACCCATTAAATTGCAAGTTACAGGCATTATAGTTGCCATGTTTAGTGTTATCCATGATTATGTGCATTAAGTTGTGATCCGCAAGTGTTTAATAGAATGTCCATGTGAATAAAGTGATGAAATCTTGACATGTTAGTATATGTACAAGCTTATGCTCTACAAGTGTTTGATAAAATATCTCTATAGATGAATTATGAACATGTATACATTGTTATGCATTGCAAAATCATGTAATGCTTTACTTTTCATTCTATCAAGTCTTGGGGGTATTTAATACCCGATAATTTAGCTGTTTATTTAGAGCCAGTGTCAGTTACAGAATAGTATCAGTCTTGTCATGATCAATGGTACTCTCTGTTAGATACAAAACTCAGTAGAACTCAGTCAGTTATAGTACTCAGAAAGCACAGTGAATTTAGTTCGGTTCAGTCCAGTATAATAGTTCAGTGTCTATTCAGTTGGGAGTAGGATTTAGCACCGAGCGAGTGTAGGGATGATAGCTTCCCTGTCAGATAGACAGAGTCATTAGCAGAAGTCCCTGTACTCCAGAACTGCATAGCCAGCATAGGATGTGGAGTCACCCGTTAAATTAGGCTTGACTATCTCCCAGGGGTCACCCGTCAGATTAGGCTTGGCTCCGCCTAGGTGTCACCCATCAGTTAGGCTTGGCATCCTGGTTTTGTAGTGTTTGTCCCCGTGGAATGGTAGTATCACCCTTCCATCTAGGGTTACAGGTTGGACCCCAATTAGTTCAGAGAGGGGCATGTCGATTAGGTGATTTCCTCCCACAATTTCAGTTTTAATCTTCAGTAGGGAACTCAGTTTAGTTCTACTGAATCAAGACTGCCAGACATAATCAATTCAGAACTAGTAATTTAGTTATTAATAACTTAGATATCAGTTACTCAATTATTAGAATTTAGTACTTAGCTTCAGAAAAGCTTAGGTACAACATGTATATAAACACACAGTATTGCATACTGAGTATTTGTCATAGTTCAAATTATCCACGTACTCTCATGTTCAGTTATTCTATATCATTTAGTCAGTTATTATTCATGCATATGAACCCTTGCATTCAGCCTTACCTCATCTAGCATACCAATACATTCCCATGTACTGATGCATACTTTCCTGTGCTATGATGTTTCATATCATGGGTTTGGACACTCAAGTTCATGACCACGCATAGTAGATTCAAATTCAGCCAGCAGCAGTAGATTTAGTAGTGAGTCATCATCATTCGAGGATATTCTATTATTTTATATTTTTAATAGATGAAGTTAGCTGGGGAATTGTCCCATCAACTCTATTTTCAAACAGATTCAGTTAGAAGCTTTTTAGACTAGACTTTTAGATAGTATTCAGTTTTACAGATGTTATATTTTATTATTATTTTAGATATTTTGAACCTTATGGCATTTCAGCCCATTTTTTGCATTAAGTACAGTATTATTATTTAGTCCATAGCAGATATCATTCATTAGTTAGCTTGTGGTCCTTCAGGGTCGTAAGCACCGTGTGATAACTAAGAGGTAGTCTTGGTTCATTACAAACTTGGTATCAAAGCCTAAGGTTCAATAGAGTCCTAGGGAGTTTAAAAGACGCATTGCATAGAGTTTTGTGCATGGGTGTGTAGCGCGCCACACTTATGGACAGGAGGCTATGAGATGTTTTAGGAAAAGTTTCCCTTCTTTCAGTATTCATGTCGTGCAAGTGAGAATGAGCCCATGTTAAAATCTCAGTCAGATTCAACTCTTCCTTATGCTTCCAGAACATCCCTTCTAGAGAAGCTAATGAAAGAAGTAATGAAACCAATCAGCACCTCAGCCCGTTCAAGTAGATCCCTTGGACGAGCATGTCTCTCATGCAAAATTCATAGCTGCTTTCACTGCTTTAGCCTATTCAGTAGTTTCTCAGAACAACCTACAGGTTGTTGTATTATCTAGGCTTGAGGTTCATACTCAGTAGAGCAAGAGGAAGAAGCATAGGAAAAAAGATAGAAAGAATAAAAATAAGAGAGTCAAAACAAGTGGTTTTAGGCCAAGGTGAGAGAGTGGTAACTGGTTCCAATTCTATCTGAAATTCTCATCCCTAAATCCTTCTGTAGCTAGTGCTTCAGTGCCAAAGTTTAGCAATATTATTAGAGATAGTACGTCAGACTCCAAGTCTCAGGGTAGCATGAAAAGAGGTTGTACCCACCCACTTTACAAAAAATATGGTAGAAATCATCAGGGTGTATATAGAGCTGGTAGTGGCATATGTTTTGGGTGTGGTAAGTTAGGCCATAGAATCAAAGATTGTCCTCAGTCAAGTTCACAGGGTTAGTACAATCGTCTTTCAGCTCAGTCCAGTTGCTCAAATCAGCAAGGTACCACTTCCAATGCTGCTAGTGGGCAACGCCCAAACAGACTTTATGCACTTCAATCTAGACAAGATCAGAAAAGTTCTCCTAATGCGGTCACTGGTACGTTACAAATCCTCTATTTACATATTCATGCGCTATTAGATCCAGGAGCTTCTCAATCTTATGTAACTTTTTGCATAGCAGACAATATTAAAGTCAGACTATAAATCTTAGCAGAATCTTTCTTAGTGCTCCCTTAGTGAGAAAATTTATTCCAGCCAGATGAGTATACAAGAATTTCTCAGTTACAGTATTTTAAAAAATCCCTTCAGTTAATTTCAGTAATAGAGTTATTCCATTTTAGTTTCTTGATAAACCAGTCCTTGAATGAATGGGTAGTACCTTATGCCCTAGAACTACGTGCCACCATAGGTTTCTAATTTGCCAATAGTGGGCTAAGATAGTGATCACTTAAGTTAAGGTTCTATTCTGATGGCAAGGGTAGAATAGCTCTCCCCAACCTGGGTAAGATATTGGACTCCATGTCAGCACACATGGTTTATGTCGGTTAGAAGAAACTCCCTGAGTTCCAAAGTCCCTAAGTTTGAAAGTTCCCAGATTTCCAAAGCTCCCAAAGCTTCTTAGTTTCAAAAGAAAAGAATGATAGAAAAGCATTTATAAGACTAAGTGTTATGACTCACTAGATTTATAAGTATGATTTTATATTTTGATATTTTAGATAACCAAGCTTATATGAGTCATATACATCTACATGCATTTACTTTCTAATTATGATGATGTTTACTTCTGCATTACACCCCCATATACTCAGTGATCCTCAAAGTGCTGATCCACATATATGTGTATGTGCTACATTGTCTTATAATATAGGTTTAGGTGCTCAGTATCTGCAGTGTGAGTAGTTCAAGCATCTCTATCTACGCTCCCACAGTTTAGCCCTAGTCTTAGTATTACCTGATGGTACGGATGGTTTTTTGTGTATTGTGATGCCTCTAGAGTTGGTTTGGGTTATGTTTTGATGCAGAGAGGTAAGGTCATAGCCTATGCCTTTAGTCAACTTAAGCCTCATAAGAAGAATTACCCAACCCATGATTTTGAATTAGCTGCTGTGGTGTTTGCTTAGAAAATCTGGAGACACTACCTGTATGGTCTGCATGTTGAGGAGTTCATGGACCACAAAAGCTTACAATATGTGTTTACTCAAAGGGAGTTAAATCTCCATCATAGAAGGTGATTACAGCCAATGTAGCGGTAAACACCCTTAGTCGATTGTCTATGGGTAGTGTTGTTCATATGGAGAATGATAAAAAAAGAGTTAGCTCAGGAAGCTGAGGGTAGTGTTTGGTTAAGTTGAAGAAGCCGGTTAAATACCAAAAGGTAGAAGTTTTATCCTAAGGGGGAGATGGTGTGCTGAGATACCAGAGTAGACTATGTGTACCATGTGTAGATATGTTAAGACAACGGATTATGGATGAGGCGCATGGTGCGTGTTACTCCATTCATCCTGGTGCTACTAAAATGTACTGTGATTTGCGAGAAATCTATTGGTAGAGTGGTATAAAGAGAGATATAACAGAGTTTGTAGCCAAGTGTGCAACTTTTCAATAGGTTAAGGTAAAGCACCAAAGGCCTGGTGATGTTTTGAAGAGTTCATTATTCCTACTTGGAATTGGGAAAAAGTGAATATAGATTTTGTAACAGGTTTACCCCATTCGCATTGTCATCATGATTCGATTTGGGTTATTGTGGACAGATTGACTAAGTCAGCGTATTTCTTGCTAGTTCATATGTCCAATATAGATAAGGATTATGCTAATTTATATATTCGAGAGTTAGTTAGATTGCATAGAGTGCCCTAGTCCATTTTCTCAGATAGGGGTACTTAGTTCACCTCTCAGTTTTGAAAAGCTTTTTAGAAGGGTCTTGGTACCCAAGTTTATCTTTGTTCTTCTTTCTATCCTCAGATCGATAGTCAAGAAGAGAGGACCATTCAGACTCTAAAAGATATGTTGAAAGTGTGTATCCTTGATTTCAGGGGTAGTTGGGATGAGAATTTGTCATTGATTGAGTTTTTCTACAACAACAATTATTATACTAGCATTCAGATGGCACTATTTAAGGCACTTTATGGAAGGAGATATAGATCACCTATAGGATGGTTTGAAGTGGGTGAGTCCGTGTTGTTAGGGCCATATATGGTGTTAAAAGCTATGGAGAAAGTATAGTTGATTCGAGAAAGTTTGAAAATAGCTTAGAGACTTTAGAAGTCATATGCAGATGTTAGAAGAAGAGATCTTGAGTTTGAAGTTGATGGTTTAGTCTATTTAAAAGTTTTACCCATAAAAAGGGGAAAGAGATTTGGCAAGAAAAGGAAACTTAGTCCCCGTTATATAGGTCCTTTATGAATTTTGAGAAGTGTTGAGAAGGTGGCATATGAGCTTGAGTTACCTACAGAATTATCGTCCGTACATCCTGTGTTCCATGTGTCTTTCTTGAAGAAGTGTATTAGTGATCTAGCAGTTATAGTACACTTAGAAAGTACAGAGGTTCATGATAGCCTCTCTTATGAAGAAATTCCAGTTGAGATCATTGACCATCAGACTCGTAGACCCAAGGAACAAAGAAGTCCCCCTTGTCAAGGTTCTTTGGCGAAATCAATCCGTTGAGGGAGCCACTTGGGAAGAAAAAGCAGATATGAGGACCAAGTAGCCTCATCTTTTCACTGCGGATTCAAATTCAATTTAAGGTAATAAGTTTCCTTAGATCATCTCTTTTTAGTCTAAGTTTCAGCTTTATATAGCCATTCATTCGATAGTTTATGCATTTACAATCAGTTGATTCGTACTTTCAGTTATATATGCCAATTATGGCTTCAGTTTTTAGAATCTCAACTTTGCTAACCACATTCGAGGATGAATATTACCAAGGGGGAGATATTGTAATAACCTTAACTTTTTTTAGCTTAAATTTATTCATAGAATGTTAATGGATGTCTCCCAAAATGATTAATATTTGTTTCGCATAGAATTTTCTAGATTTTAACTTTTCATTGTGTGGGAAATTATATAAGCTTTCCATCGATACCAAATTTGTCCAAATCCCACACTCGGTGAAAAAGTTAGAGCATTTTTAAGTTAACAGCGTGCCAACTGGGCAGTCAACATGTCGCGGTAAAGGACAATTTCATAATTGTCACTTTTCACTGGACCATCGCGATGTTGGCGCATTGCGGCTAGATCCAAATTACCATTTTTTAATTTTTAGTGGACCTCTACGATATTAGCGCATCACGAAGAGGTCCATTTTCCCAATTGTTGAATTCCAGTAGCCCAACGTGATAGTGGCGCGTCGCGCTGAAGGATAAAATGGCATTTCTATAGGGCACCGCGATGGTGGCGCATTGCATTGAAGATCTAGGTCCTAAGTATCAAAATCCAGTGGGACAATGTGATAGCTCCGTGTCGTGGAAGACCCCAATTTCCCATTCATCAGTTTCCAGTGATCCACTGCGATAGTGGCGTATTGCGATGGCCCATTAAATTGGGACCCCAGTTCATTTTTTTGGTTTTGTTTATAAGTTAAAATGGGTACTTTTGACTTTTCCCAGCCCCCAATTCCGTCCAAACACAAGATTTAGGGAAATTACAACCATCTTATGATATATTTCTCAAGATTTCTCTCAACCAAAAACCCTAAGCTTCAACAATCAATCTCAAGAATCCCAAGATTCCACCATTCTTTTTTCAAATTTTTTCAAGATTCAAGATTTCCAACACAAGAATTCCAAGAACCATCATTCAAGAGAATAAATAGAGTCTCAAAAGTAAGTTTGTTCATCTAGTTCATCTTCCAAGGTATGTGGGGTTTGAACAAGGACAAATCTTTCGTTCTAGTGCCCAAAAACTTGAATTTTATTAAAGATTACATGATTTACAAGTTGGGGTTTAAACCCAAACCATCTTATTTTAAGTTTATGAATATATGAGTGATTTAAGCCTTGAATTGCATGTTTATCCCACCTATTTATGCTTTGAATTGAGGATTTCTATCATGAATTGTACATCCCTATTGTGAATTGCTATTTTCAAGTATTTCCAAGATAATTGTTGAGAATTAAGCTTCATTATAAAATTGTGATCATCTAAGTACATATGCTTTAAACCTAAGTATGAATTTTGATAGTTTACGAAGAGCATATTATTAGCATGCTTTAACAAGCAAGCATTTAAATTTTAAAGAAATATGATCTTTCAAACCTAAGCTAAGATATGAATCCACATTATTTATTATTTAAAGCAAAGAGAAGTATAATTGGTTTTCATTATAAATCCTTGTGCTGTTTAGAGGTAGATTTCCTAAAAGTTTTGAGCAATAAGTATGGGAGTAGTATTTAGCACCTAGTTGGGTATGATTCTAAGGTCTCATGCCCCAAAAATACGTGCCACCGTAGGTTTCTAATTTGCCCATAGTAGGCTAAGATAGTGATCACTTAAGTTAAGAGTCTATTCCGATGGCAAGGGTAGAGCAGCTCTCCCCAATATAGGCAAGATGTTGGACTCCATATTAGCTCACATGGTTTATATAGGTTAGAAGAAACTCCCCAAGTCCCAAAGTTCCTAAGTCTCAGAGTTCCAAGATTTCCAAAGCTCCCAAAGCTTCAAAGTTTCAAAAGAAAAGAATGATAGAAAAACTTTTATAAGACTAAGTGTTATGACTCACTAGATTTATAAGTATGATTTTATATTTTGATATTTTAGATAATCAAGCTTATATGATTCATATACATCCATATGCATTTACTTTCTAATTATAATGATGTTTACTCATGCATTACACCCCCATAAATACAGTACATCCTCAAAGTGCTGATCCACATTTATGTCTATGTGCTACATTGTCTTATAATATAGGTTCAGGTTCTTAGTATCAGCAGCGTGATTAGTTTAAGCATCTCTACCTATGCTCCCACAGTTGGTGAGTCCTCATGATTCGAGGGCCTACTTTTTCAGATTTCCAGCTTTCATAGTAATTGAGTTATCATTTACAATTTAGCCCGAGTTAGTTGGGGCTCTGTCCCAATGGCTCTCTAGTTCTTTAGTAGTAGAGGCTTGTCGAACTACGAGTTTAATTACAAACTTTCAGTATTTGTTATTCAGACAATATCTACAGTTTATTCAGTTCAATTTTTGGTATAATACAACATTATTTCTTGATTAGATTATCTTAAAGTTAGGTTCAGATATAGTAGTAGGCTCAAAATATTAGCTTGGGGATACTCGTAGCTTTAATCACCGTGTGACATCTCAGGATTAGATTTTGAAGCATTACAGGTGGGTGCTTCAGATTGATAATTCCTTTGTGTCCACCTAAGAATAAAGTATTATCCATCAACGGTTAGGTATTTTTAAGTGTTTAATATACACTTAGGTGCTAATCTTTAGGGTTGGTGTATGTTTCATTACTATCTTTCATTTAATGCAATTTTCTTATTGTTTCTACTTCATCTCCTCTTTCTTTAGTTGCTGATTTTTGCTTCGTTAGTCTTTAATTTTTGTTATAGCATTGTTTTATATATCATTTGGTACCAAGAGCTTTTCTTAGAGTTGCTCCCACAACTCTAATCCTTGGTTTTAGTGTCCTTATTAAGAAAATCTCAACAAAAAAAGAGTCAAATCCAAAGAAAAATCACAAAAAAGGTAGATCTTATAGTGTTTGTTGTAGATCCAAAAATTCCAAGCTAGATCTACACATTGTTGTTCTATTTTGAAGGTTTTAAGTGCTATATCCTTTCTCTCTAGCACCTAGGGAGTCTAGATCTAAGTTTGGAGCAAGGTTTGATTGAATTTGAGCTAGATCCACCCTTTTTGTGCCTTGTTTGAAGCTTTGTGGGGTGGAATCTCGTGGTGAATATCTTTTTTTTTTTTGTGGTATGTTGTATCTGGTTTGTTGTTATTTGAGGTTGCCTTGACCCAAGGAACCTAGATCCAAAAGAAAAATTAAAATTAGAGTTTATTTGCCTTGTGGTCAAACTTTGGTCAGCTCTTGAATATTCATATTGTTCTTCACCATCTTCATATCTTGTTGAAGAAGAATATTCAAAAAGGGTGTTAGATACACAAAAAGAAATAAAGAGAGTGAAAAAGTTGTTTGTACAAAAGAATATTCCAAGAATATTCAAGTCATCCAAAGAAGAAGAGACAAAGGGAATATTCAAAGTATAATTGAAAGTACAAGTAGGGGACCATTGATTTCAAATCCATTTGAACTTGCAAAAAAGGATCCAATCCTCCATTTTCACCAAATTTCGTTCAAACACTCTTTCTTAAGTGGATCCTTGGCCGAAACACAAAGTTGGAAATTAGAAAATTTTCGCAAAATTGACAACCAATCATATTGTGCCACGTCATCACTAGTTGATCAACCTAATTAAGATCTAAACTAGATTTCTTAGTTTCTAATTTTTTATTCTAGTTTTTTGTTTGTTAAACTCTATCACTAATTAGCAAACTAGTAAGTACCTACTAGGTTGATAATTAGTCTTGAGTCCGTTTGTTTGTGTCTTTTCTTTTGTGTGCTTTTTTTCATTTTTAAGTCATAGTAATTTGTTGGTTCAGGTTCGTATATCATTTTTATTTGAGTCACATCAAACAAAAATCAATTTCGGGCCAAAGTAGATTCATCACTCATTCAATTGCCAAATACATGCCAAGATTTCAACTCTTGTGAGACCAAGTGTGAGGTAAGAACCGAGTGTGAGAGTGGTGAGGATTTTTATGGACTAACTTGTTTGTTCATTTTGTACGTGCTTAATTTGTTGTTTCTTGATTATTCTTTAGGTACTTTAATCATGGAACCCGAGGGTTCAAGTACTCAACGTTTGGTAATGATGCTAATGGGTTCATGATGGCTAAACTTGAGGTCATATCTCGTGATATGGCAAGGTTACACACAAATTTGGATGAAGTAAAGGGTGATTTGGGATCATTGAAAGGTGCGGTGTCCACTATTAGTGGAAGGCTTGATTGTTCTGAGAGTAGAAGAAAGTCATGGCCTTCTACTCCTAATTCCTACCATGTGTCTTCAAGTGTTAAAGCCAACAACTCCTCCATGACCATGACACCCGAAACTCTCCACCAAATGCTTTATCCTCAAAGAGTTCCGCAAAACCAGCCACTAAACCAAGCCCAAACCTCTCCTAACCGAAACTAAAAAGTCCACTACATCCCTGAATGAGCCAAGTCCAACAAGAAAGACTTGGAACTTAAACTCCACCACAAATTCGAGTCTACAAGTACCAAATCCTTTTGACCAAAGACCAATTCATCATCAAAACCAAATACCTCCACCACATCTAATACCAGAAGTCCAAGTACCAAATAATTAAAAACCATACCCTCCTTCCCAAAGACCTCAAATCTGAAATTCACCCATCTAAATTGAAGACTATGGTAGTGGGGAGCAAGAAGGATATGATGTTCCTAATGATGACTATTGGTTTGAGGAAGAAATAAGGGCAAGACATGATCAAAGAGGCCATTATGGAAGAAATTAAGGCCAAGAAGAAAGACAAGGAAACTGAGAGGTAGGCATCAATTCAATCAAGGTTGGCATTCCAATTTTCAAATGTGAGAGTGATCCGAAAGTGTACTTAGCTTGGGAATCTTCTTGTGAAAATCGTTTTTAAGTGAATGACCTTTCTGAAGGGAAGAAAAGTTTCTATGCTATTGCTCAGTTTGAAGGATATGCAAACACTTAGTGGGATTACACCAAGTGATTTGGTGATGTTTTAATTAGCAGCCAACCACCTCCTTAGGAGATATTTGTGAGAGAAAGATATGTCCCAGAGCATTATAGTCATGAGCTCCTTCCCAAGCTCTATAACTTGAGCCAAGGGACCAAGAGTGTTATGGAGTACTATAATGAATTTCAACAATTAGTCTTGAAGCTTGATCATTAGGGTGAACAAGTCCAACATGATGTCATATGCTTTAATATTCATTTGAATAGGGATATATCCTCACGTTTGACTCTCCATAAAATTGAAACAATTGATAGTATCTTCCAAGTGGCTATGGAAATTGAAAGGGAAAATAAAGAGAAGACGTCCTACAAACTCAAGAATCATCAAGGGTCCTTTGGTTTGTCAAAGAAAAAAGAGGTAATTCAATCTTCTTTGTGTTGGAATGAGGAAAAATTCTCTTCATCTCAAGCTCCACAAACTGTGACAACTCAACCCTTCAAGGAATGAAGGTAAACCTACTTCTACTTCTCATTTTAAAGGTCTATAATACTTCAAGTGTCAAGGTTGGGTTATAGGGAAAGTGAGTGCCCTAACCGACGTAATATGATTCTAAGGGGGGGGAAAGTTGAACTATCTTTGTGAAGAAGTCGAGTTGAAAATTGAGGGGAATGATGAAAACTCTCAAGATAGAGAGTGCATAGAACTCGAAACTAAAGGTGAGGTTAGTGAAAAAGATGTGTTGCCTTGTGAAGGGGAATGTGATGTCCTTAGTTTTGTTGTTAGAAGGACTTTGTTTAGTAAGGTCTTGGATGATTAAATAAAGAACCTCTTTTATACCATATGCCTTATTAAAGAAAGTGTCGGTTCAATGATCATAGATAGTGGGAGTGGTGTGAACATTGCTAGTGTTACCTTGGTTAACACCTTAAAACAATGCACTACCCCTCACTCGAACCCATACAAACTTCAATGGTTGAACAAGTATGGTGAACTAAAGGTCAATCAACAATGTGTTATTATGTTCAAGGTAGGTAATTACAAGGATGAAGTGTTATGTGATGTAATCCCCATGTAAGCATGTCATATATTGTTAGGAAGACCTTGGCAATTTGATAGGCACACTATATATGATGGAAGTACTAATAGTTATACCCTTGAGCATGGTGGTGAAAAGTTCACTCTTCTTCCTCGTTCACCATCTAGTGTGAATGAACTCCATGTGAAAACCAAGGACTTAAATGAGAAAAAAATAATGAAAGAGCAGGGAAAGCCACGGGTTGTGAAGATGAAAGGGGAACAAAGCATGTGATTGTGGGACTTTCCCACAAAGGACCCTTATTACTCACTAACCCAAATACTAGCATTTTTCCTATTATTTTCCCTTATTATTTACAGGTTCAAGGCCTTATAAGACCCAAGGAGAAGCCCAATAAAGTTCTCTCTTATCCCTTGGCCGAAAGTCCCAATTTTGGGATAAGTGATAAAGAAGTGAGTCCAAAGAGAAACCTTGACATATTCCCTTGTTGTGTGTAGAATGAAGTCTACCCAAATAAAACACAAGATGAAAAACACACTTCATATGATATACAAGGTGACATTACTACACTCTACCCTTTCTTGAATTTAAAATATTGTGATGTGACTTCTTATGAAGTGATCTCAGAATTGCTTAGTGTAGAAGTACATGCTTCTTGTTTTGGTAGTTCTCTTGTTGTGTATAATGATCAATGTGCTCTTAAGAGTAGTTCACTACTTGAACATTTGAATGGTATGATTGAAAACTTTCAAGTTAGTGTTGATGCTTGTGCTATTGATATTGATAATGAATATGGTCCTTTGAACTTGTGTAATAAAGGTCATGATATAAGTCTTGTTCATAGCGTCCATATGTGTGCCGAAATTATAAGTAATACCTTTGATAATTTCAGGTGGCACTCTCCTCTCTTTGATGCCTATCTTATTTATGTCCTTTGTGATGCTTGTAGTAAGTGTTTCATGATTATAACAAAGGATTGTTGGCTATATTCTAAGAGTATGCCCCCTTGATGTGTTCATATAATTGTGGTACTAATGCTAATCCTCCTATTATGAGGATTGTATGCTTGTTGTTCCTCTCGTTGGTTTTGCAAGGTGTGAATTTGAGGTTAAATTCCTTTCAAGATAGAGAGGATGATACAAGCATAAAGAACACAAGGAGTACAAGGACTTGTAGAAGGTTCAAGTTTTGGATTGTGCAAGTGATTAAGACCTTTTGGAGCCTTTTTAAAGCCTTGTCCAAGTGAAGAAATTATGAAGGATCTTACACTCCATAGGCACCTCTCATTAAGGGCATGATGGACTTTTTACACTTCAAAATAACACTCCATAGGCACCTATTTCCCTAAGCTCATTAAGGGCATTTTAGTCCTTTGTTATGTAATAGAATAAATAGACATTTTAGCTTCTATTCTATTAAGTTTTTGACATATTGAATGAATACACTTTGAGATTGTAGAGTTCTTCTTCTCCTTAAGAGAATCCGAAACTACGGTCTATGCAAGTGAGGGGGTTCTTCACTTGTGTTGACAAATTGGCAAGAAAGGTGGGTGCTTGAGATTGATAATCCCTTTATGTCCACCTAAGAATGAAGTTTTATACATCAATGGTGAGGTGTGTTTAAGTGTTTAATATACACTTAGGTGCTAATCATTAGGGTTGGTGTATGTTTCATTACTATATTTCATTTAATGCAATTTCCTTATTGTTTCTACTTCATCTCCTCTTTCTTTAGTTGCTGATTTTTGGTTCTTTAGTCTTTAATTTCGATTATACCTTTGTTTTAGATATCATCATCGAAATAAAGATACATGTAAGACATTATCATATCAACCCCTAAATCAAACATTTCTATCATGACAAAAGTAATCAATTCTCAATAATGTCTATAATAACAATTCAAGCCTTCGTGCAGGCATTATATCTAGACTAAAGGCATTTACATGAACCAATAAGGCCAATAATGTCAAACAAATCCCCTACATGAGCAACACACAATACATTATCACAAGTCAACAACAGAGTGTAAGCCTCCACTCAGGCACACAATAGTAATAACACTCTCAAAATATAAACCGCATAGTTATTTCCCCTAATCCATACCATGTTTTACTTATTTATTAACTATCCATCTTAATTTGAAAGAAGTTAAGTCATAACCTACCTCAAAATGATGAAATTCATGCCTAAAGGCTTCAACACGAATCTTTCTCCTTTCGAACGGCCTAGAAATCAACTACAACATTCAAATATAGTAACTATATGTTAAAATAAAACTACTGATATCTATATTGCCTATATTTGAGTTGAATCCAAAACAAATTTGAAAAAAAAATTGAAAATGAAAGAGGTAAGAAATGAATTTTTTTAAAAAATATATTTTTCAAGGTTAAAGAAATCTACCGATGAAAATCCATGCAAAAATAAGTTAAAAATGAGGTCTAAATTGAAGAAAAATTATTTTTAAGCTTTTTCAAAAAAGTCCTCAAAATTTTATGTTGAAATCAAGATTAAAAAGTATTTTGATGATATAAATCAATGAAAAGTAGTAGAATTAAGGTTTTGGAGCTTACACAAGCTCAAAAAGTGAAAAAAACCTTAAGAATCACCCAAACTTGAAGCTCAAAGTTCAAAAATGATAAAAATCCAATAAAAGGGAGGTTATATATAGTGGTTGTTGCTTAAGTTTTTACCGCTTAAGTGACGCATGAATGCTGAAGTGGCTACCTCTTAAGTGGTCTTGGGCTGATAAAGCGGTTGTACTATTTATATGCAAATATTAATTTTGGTGCAAACCTACCAAGCCCCGATCGGACCCTTGGGATTTGATCGGAGCCCCACAATGTTAAATCATACATGCCACCAAGCTAATTTTGACGTTTCGGACTTAATGGCTACGTCAGATATTTAAGAAAATATCATTTTCAACCAATTAACTCTGGAATTCTATAAGGCAAATTTCATTAGTTATTCAAACGGAGGGTCGAAATGCAAACTAAAGGCCCCAAACGAGAACCAACCCCGCGACTAACTCAAACTGCCATCCAACACTAAGAATTACAAATGTTAACCAAAGTCAACTATGAAACTTTTAAAATGCTCAAAATTACAAACTCTCCCAAATCACTTTTGATTGCATAGGGAGTCGTGTCAACCATTCCCACACCCCAAAATAAACATAAAATAGCTATGAAAAGGACAAATTTATCAAAACACATAAAAAGAAAGATTTCATACTACAGGTTATTACACAAGGTAAAGTGAGATCTTGTAGAAACCTTGGGGGTTGCACAACACAGTGAGGGACCAGGTCTCTTAGAATCAATTATAAGCGATAGAACTGTAGGGCAAGTATGAGGTACTAAAAATAAGGGCAGTGCAGAAATGTAAGAACACAAGATTTTACATGGAAACCAAACATGAGAAAAACCGCGGCTTGCCCTACAAGAACCTCCAAATATATTATAATCTTCCTCCTGATTACAGTAGATTTTAGCCTACCTCTAGGATCCTTTCGCTTATAGCAACTCCACTATAAGCTTATCTTGGTAACTCTACCAAGGACTTTCTCTATTGATTAACTTTAATCAGCAACAATGCTTAGATAATCTACCTAAGCAGATCTCACCAAAAGAAAAATACTACTCTTATAGCATGAGCAGCTCAATTACAATTCAGTACTCACTCAAGAACAAGAACAAGTTCAATTTAAGCATAAACAGTCAGCTAAGAACTTGAGGAGTAATTAAATGCGGGTTTGTTGCCTCTCTTCATTCTCTGTAGTTTTTGGAAAAACCAATTATTGTAGAGGCATCTCTTTAATTTTAAAGATGGGTGATATTAGGGATGGAATATTATTGGACCAACTGTCTAAGTTGGTACAAGATAACACCTGTAAGTTTGTTATAAAAAAAAGGCAATACTATGTAGATACTGTGTGCCATCTGTACAGTACTTTGCACGTCCAGGGACCTGGTCCCTTGCAGTTTAGTTGCTCATCATCAAAACTACATATAGCAATTTTCTCCCTTTTTGATGATGACAAACCAAACCATACAATTGAGCATCAGTGCATATTCATCATATTTAATCTGAGTGATTACCACCTAAGGATGAATGTTCCCCCTATCATCATGCTTCCTCTTTCATACAACATAGGGACCTGGTCCCTTATTATCATTTTGCAGCAAAAACTTCCCCATGTCATTATTCACCTTCAGTTTGTACATTTGAATTTATTTGCATTTCTTCCCCCGTCATTTCATCCTTGTTATTGTGATGCTAGGTCCTTTAGGTCCTTATATATGAAGTCAGTATTCTCCCTTTTAGAATTATTAAAAAGGATGAACAGTAAACTAAGAGTAAAAATAAGTTCAAACTAATTAAAGCATGGACACTAAGGAAACACTATTATGATGAACAACCTTAAAGAAAGAACAATGCAAGCCCAAAAATTAGAATTCATTCATTGTTAAGCAGTTGAGCACAAATACAAAATACCAAAAATAAATTATAAAACTATTGCTTTCAGTGGCCACAAATATATCAAGGACTAGAAACTGACATAGAAAACTGACACACTAGGACTTAGGTAGAAGGGGGTTTGAGAGAGAATGACTTTAGCACCATGCCTAGTCTTTCAGCTGTAGCAGCATGAGCATCCAATAATTGTCTGGTGAGAGTCTTTACTTCATTGTTCTGTCTTTGTAATTCGCCAATTAGTTATGCTACCTTTTCCAGGAGTGTTGTATTTTTTGCTGCAAGCTCATTTCTGGGACCTGGTCCCTCTGAGGATATTTTTTGATTCTGCAGTTTTAGATGAACTATTTCAATGTCTTTTGCAACTAGTTGCATCCTCAACTCTTCCATTTCTTTGTTTAAATTTTCTTGAGCAGCTAAGAGCTCTAGTATTTAGGACATAGTTCTAATCTTTCCTTTAATGCATTCATTTACCACCAAGGTTGCTAAACTAATCTTATGTTTGACTGTTCCAGGGTGCCATTTGCTCCAATTACTCCTTAGTGATCAAACACTTTGTTTAAGAAGTACCCGTAAGGCATTGCATGCTTTCCTTATTTCTGATAGATTACTTTCTCCATGTGCTCTATCATAAAAGTAGGTAATCTTATCAACTCAAACTTACTCAAACATTCTGTCAGGAACAAGTCAACACTAGAGGCAATGGTTCTTTTCTCTAATCTTGATAGAAAAACTTTGTTGATAAACTTAAAATACTAGCTGAAAGTCACCAATTAAAAACTTCTTCTTCGCAGCATCTATTGAATTTCCACCTACTTTTAAGGCTTCAATCATAAATTTAGTGGTAGGCTGCTCCTTTACTAAAGATTTTACTCCCATAATAGGTACATCAAGAATTTTTCCCAGTATTTATTCATCTAGAAGGATAGACATTCCTTACACCTAGGCAGTTAAACTTAGCCCATTTTAAAGAATTTCATTATGTAGTAAAATTCTCTAACCTTATTCTCAAAGTAAAGAAAGTGTACCTTGATGTCTCATAGACTCCACCAATTCTACCATCCCTTATTTATCATAGATTTTTGGATCAAACATTCTCCCAGTCAACACTTTCTGAGTATCTAAGACAGCATTTTTTGCTTCTCTAATGACAACTTTCTCTTTATCCTCTTTTCTTCTTCTTTTTGGTTCCTCCTTAATTTTTCCTCTGTATCAGTTTTTCTCTTTGAGGGACCAGGTCCCTTAGAGACTTTTTTCCTTTTCACAGCTATATGTTTCTTTTTTCTTACACTATGACTCCCAGACTTTGAATTTAAGGTCTTGGTCCTTTCATCATGAGTTTCTAGACTTTTCTTCTTGGATGTGATAACTATATCAACATCGACATCCTCATCTTCTACTACTTCAACATTTGTCTCTTCTACTGTGACAGCTTTCTTGAGTCTTATTCTTTTGGTGGTAGAAGACTTACTTTTCTTCATGGCTTCTGCTAGCAATTTATGTTTAGATCCTCTAGTGGAATTTGATCTTTTAACCTGCACATCAGAGTCAAGTCATTTTCCCTCTTCCTTTACTTTTCTTTAGTTTCCTTATTTTTTAAATCAGAGGTTGTTCATCCTCATCATCTCCATCTTCCTCATTTAGAGGTAATGGAATTTCTCAATCCCTTTTTCAAGTTATCCTCTTTCCTTGCTAATTGAACTTCTACACAAGATGAACTTTCTATAGGCTCATAAGCAAGCAAGTGTAGATTCTCAGCTACCCAATTTATGCTACGTACATAATTAGTTTTTTTTATAGGAATTTTTACATTATTTGGAGTGGCAAATATGGAGTATGACTCAGAGAGAGTAGGAGAACCAGGTTTTTGAAGAATTTTGAAAAATTCAATGCCTTTCACTTTCTCAAAGGGAACCCAAATTTGAGGAGCATTGGAGGACTCTATTTTTTATGAATAAAGAAGTCCTTCAATTTGAGGAATCTCTTGCTCAATTGGTGATTCAAAACCTATATTTAGTTCATCTACTAGGACAGGGCACTTACTTAGGCTTGGAGTTTTGACTGAACCCATTTCAATTTGGGTTTTAGGGGTCTCATGAGAGGGACTAGCAAATAGTGCAGTTTGTAGTTCTTGAGACTGATCTAAAGATGAATTTTTTATGAGATTTGAAGAAGAGGGAATTTCAGACATTTTGAATTTTTGATAAGAAAAGAAGAAGGACAAGTTTTGATTAGGAGAAAGTAGTGTTTAGAGATGATTGAGGAAGGATAATTTAAATTTTATAAATAAAAAGATGACTGTTTGGCATTTAAAAGACACCCCTTTTGAATAAACACATCTGATGACAACTGTTGAGACTCTTCATATTTGAATTTAACTTTAGAAAACTTTTGTTCATAAAGGGTTGGATAATTGGCCTTGTCAAATAAAAAATTTATAAAAAATTCAAGTCACATAATTTTGGTACTCACCTAAGATATGGGACCAGGTCTCTTTCCTTTTTGAGTGAGATCTCAACTTGTGTTTGCTTCAATTGTTTTCTTCCAAAGTTGTTCCCTTGGGTGTATACCTATAAAGATATGATATTGAGTTAGATTAGCATACACCTACTTTATCATGGAAACTTGTCCCCTTCTCATAGCCAAATTTGGAAGGAGACACTGATTCATATGATAGGTCAGGTTGTCTTGATCAAATCATAATTCAGCCTCCATACACCTTTTTGATATTTCTACTCATCTTTTGTCAGTGATCAAGTCCTTTGAAATCGACTATTTCAAAATATGGCATCTTCACTAGAAGTGTCTTGAGTGAGAGAGACTGACTTTAGACTTTTTAAGCTTAGGCTTTGATCACTACTCTTTGAGAATATTTTTAACTCCAATCCTCTTTTTCATACCAGAAGCCATGATCACTTGTTAGATTTGGGGATCCACTTTCTTTAGTTATCTCATATAACATGATATTCAGATTTTAATTTAATGACCTTTTTTTAACTTCAGATATACTGAGGGTTAAGACAATCAATTTCTGTTATTGAACTTCAGTTTTATCCCCTCCTTTTCTTTTTTGCCTGCTGTGTTTGCCAAGAAGGCAAACAAGGAATCATAGATAATGGGATTATCTTTTACTGCTAGCATAGATTCACCCCCGGTCTTCTTATCTCCATCTAGACTGCTAAATAAGTCTTCCCATACTATTAAACACTGCTTTATAGCATTCTCAACTATTGCTTTCCTTCTTGATTTTTCAGGATTTTGATTGCTCTTTTATATTTGGCACTTTTTCATGAATGCTTTTGAACAACCATCTTAGTGACTGCCTTGAATCTTACTATTTTTTTTTTCCAAGATGACCACTCCTTTTTATAGTTCTAATAATTTTTATGGACAGAAGTGCAAGATTATTGTCTTCTTCACCTGGATCAGACTCCAAAGCCTTCAGGGTCAAAAATCCTTCCCTTTTTGCTTTCTCCCTAGTTTAGTTAAAGCGGCTATTATGATCAGAACAATCTAGGCGTAAACCTTTTAGAGTGAATCCGATCTGATATCAATTGTAGAATCCTTGGGGGTTGCACCACAGTGAGGGATCAAGTCCCTTAAAATCAATTATAAGCGATAGAATTGTAGTGCAATTATGAGATACTGAAAATAAGGGCAGTGCAAAAATGTAAAAACACAAAATTTTTATGTGGAAATCCAACATGGGAAAAACCATGGCTTGCCTTCACAAGCACCTCCAAATCTACTATAATCTCCTCCTGGTTACAGTAGATTTTAGCTTACCTCTAGGCTATTTTTGCTTATATCAAGTCCACTACAAACTCATCTTGGTAACTCTACCAAGGACTCTCTCTATTGATTAACTCTAATCAGCAGCAATGCTTAGATAACTCTACCTAAGCAGATCTCTCAAAAAGGAAAACACTACTATTATAGCATGAGTAGCTCGATTACAATTTAGCACTCACTCAAGAACAAGTTCAATTTAAGCATAAACAGTCAGCTAAGAACTTGAGGAGTAATAAAATGGGATTTTGCTGCCTCTCTTCATTCTTTGTAATTTTTGCAAAAATCAATTGTTGTAGAGGCATCTCTTTCCTTTTATAGTTGGGTGATGATTAGGGATGGAATATTATTAGACCAGCTGTCCAAGTCGGTACAGATAGCACCTGCAAGTTTGTTACATAAGAGGACAAAACTGTGCAGATACCATGTGCCAGTTGTACAGTACTTTGCACGTCCAGAGATCTGGTCCCTTGCAGTTTAGCTGCTCACCATCAAAACTACATATACAAGATCTTAGAATTAAGTTTAGGATAATATTTATATTGCGTGTGATACATGGTATAAAGTTATTCCAAAAAAATTTATACCATCTATCAAACACAATACAAATCTTATCTTGCGCTTAATTGGATATCCCACCTTATCCTAATCAATTTGGGATTATTTTAGCCCATCTTCTAAATGGAAAAAATTAGACCAAAAATTTTAATCCCACAACTATATAATTGTCGTACCAAACGACACCGAAGTTCTTCTGAGTGTGTATCTTTTGTAGGACCAACGGTTATAAATTTGTCAACGACCTTCTAGGCCTATGTCGCTGGTAATAAGACATTGACTAATTGTAGAATGAGCTATACA
The DNA here is from genome assembly GCF_002878395.1 of Capsicum annuum. Classification (NCBI taxonomy): domain Eukaryota; kingdom Viridiplantae; phylum Streptophyta; class Magnoliopsida; order Solanales; family Solanaceae; genus Capsicum; species Capsicum annuum. The sequence continues at coordinate 57,827,125 of NC_061117.1, forward strand.
CTTATTCAAGAAGATTGCAACAGTCGAGTCTAATCCAGAGAGGCACTCATAACCAAAAGAAGATTGCATTGGTCCATTGGAGGAGAATGAACCCCCTAGATTAAACTAGGTTAAGTCTACTTTCAACTATTTTAGTCTAAAGCAAAAAAAAAGAAAAAAAAAACTATTTTAGTCAATAAATTAGAAATCTTTGCCTTTAAATGTGTTATTTTACTTTACTTTATTTCATTCTAGTCAAATAGTCATTCTTCAATTAACTGATTTCTTGAACAGTAATAAGCAACTAATACCGCAATGGATATTAATTTATACCCTCTTTTACAAGTACGAAGTTTATTTATAAGCTAATTTTACACTCGTAAATTCCACCTTCCTTGCTAATTAACCATTCTAATCTTTGATTCCGTTCTTCAAAACATGCATTGCCCAACTTGGACTTGACTTTGAAATTTAACTACTATAGATCAGCCAAACTGTCTTTGAGTTGCTTCCAAGTGTAGAAATCTGAACTCAAAAATATCATTTCTAGCATCCCTTCTCTTTGATAGATGCATTCAAGAAAACTTCACGTAACTTTCGTAGTTTTTTGCTAATAACAACTAATTGCACTTTAATTTAATTTGTTTCAGTTTTGACTTTTGTTTCAAGAGGTTAGTGTACTATGTTTAAGTGGAATTATTATGTGGAAATAATTAACTAATGAGCAACAAAAAAAATTCTCAGTGTCGTTAAAAACGACTATCAACTTCCATCACCATTAGTTCTTAGACTATGCTTCAACAAACAAATATTTTTTTACAATATTATGTCAATTAAGATTTTTTTTTTAATATTTCTCTCTCTAATTATAACTCCAATTCCTTCAAAATTGGTAATCAATTCTATTTTCAATAGACATTTAACAATTGAATTCAATTTTGAACAACTTGGAGCCTAATCTTCTTTTTTGCACTATTATGGATATGAGATTTTGACTAATTAGTTTACTTTAATTAATTTTGCATCCTTCAAAGTTAATAAGTATAAAGTGAATACACATATCTAGCTCAAAAATAATATTAAAGCTGCTCTTTTTTTCCTATCTCGTGGTTTGATACCGTCTAGCCTCTAGCTAAGAAATCTTGAATTCGTATATCATGTTGGTGAGAAAATCGTGCGTAACTAACTATGCTTATGGCATAGTATTATATGCTTATCAATCGTCTTTGAAGAAATAGTAAAAATATCTATTCAATGTATTCATAGGAAATTGTAATTGATAAAGATTGTTTCAGAACGTGCGAATCGGGTAAACTTGAAAAAATAAAATTTATATTTTTTTAATTATATGAAATATCACTTATTATAGATAAAACAAAATCATAAAAAATATCAAATAATATAAACTAGAGGAAATAAAAAGATCACGTCTAATCAAAGCATAAGAATTCATCATCCATCTGATGTTTTAGCAGGGTATTGCGTATGGAATTGTCCCAAAATTGGAAAGGGTAATTTGCACGGCATGCCAACCCTTGTTGTACTTCATTCAAGTAGTGCTCGTATTTCTTTCTACTAGTTTAGGTGTACGCGCGCGTACGAGTTCAAATATTTCATTAAATAAGATATTTATTTAAATAATAAAGATAAATATAATAATTAAATTTATTATCTTTTTAGTATATAAGGATGGAGAATTTATTTATTAAACCTAATCTTTACTAAAAATATTTTTAAAATTCGATCGACATTCATCTACCATATGTAAATTGCAACAAAACAATATAATAATGAAGACATCAAAATAATATAATTAAATCTAATCTTTACGCTCAAAAATTTTCTCAAAGTCGTCCGACACTCATCTACCACCTATAAATAATAACAAAATAATAAGATAATAGAGATATCGAAATAATACAACTAAACCTAACATTTACTTAAAAAAATTTCTCAAAGCCGACCAACATTTATCTATCACATGTAAACTGCAACAAAATAATACGATAAAAGTGATACCAAAATAATACAATTAAATTTAAATTTTACACACAAATTTTTTTTTAAAATCCAATCGAGATTCATCTACGAACTGTAAACTACCACAAAATAACAAACTAATAGAGATATTACGATAATACAATTAAACCTAACCTTTACCTAAAAAAATTTCGAAGTCGACTCACATTCATCTAGCATCTGTAAATTAAAATAAAACAATAAGATAATAAAGATATTAAAACAATATAATTAAACCTAACCTTTACACAAGAAATTTTTCAAAGCCAGCTGACATTCATCTACGACCTCTAAACTATAAAAAAAAAATAGTGATCACAAAGCTTCAATTTTGATCCAACGAATTCTTGTTTGAGCGAAAATTTTGACTCTGAAGAATGATTTTGAATGAAAATAAAGAAGATATATATATATATACATGTTGAATTCTATTATGCTGACAAAAATAGTGAATAAGTTGAGGGTTAGAAAATCAAACATCCACCAATCTAGACATGCAATCGAATCAGGTTAGATGAGCATCAATCATATTCTCCCAATAGGTAAACCGGTTTGTTCTCTAGTTTAACGTACATTTTAATATTTAGAAAAATATTTCCTTAGTCCTATTACCATATATTTTAGGAGTCTTATATATTTTAGGAAGTCTAGTAGAAGAAAAAATCAACTCCAAGGCCATATATTTCCCAAGTTTCATAGCAATAGCTGTTGTTTTGGCATCAACTCATTCCTTCAATCTTCCTCAAACGTACTTCAACTGCATTCATGATCATTTCTCCACAGGTTTATCGTTCGGTACTGTTAATCGTCGTCACCATCATGGTCATCATCGTCATGACACTGACGAAGATAAGGAAAAACAATCACCCTGTGACAAATTTTCACCCAATTTCCCCACTATAGACCCTAGTACTACGTCAATTTTATGTGTTGATCGGAACGGATGCTGCAATTTCACCATAATGCAAGCTGCAGGCCTGCAGCTGATTCTGTTGAGAATTTTAGTGCCAAAATAAGCTTAATGTGGATAAACAACAGCATGTATTTCTAAGCAATACAATTAGTTGTTCCTTCCTTCCCATTTTAACGTCCTTCAACTTTTTCCCACAAAATAATAAATACATAGTATATTTTATTAAGTTACCCTAATAAAAGTTTATTGACCTATTCTTCGTAGAAACTATGTCAATAATAGTATATTTGAAAATCATTACTAATTTTAATCTTAAATTTCTAAAATAACCATTACTTTGTAATAATTTTCTTGAACTAAAATGACTTGTTTTATTATGTACGGATTTTTGTTTTACTAGTTTAGCCGTACGTGTCTTGCACATGTAACTTTTGATTATTTAAAATTAGACAATTTAATCTATTACGAAGTTTTTTAATGAAGTACAAAAAGTTTAAAACATATATTTTATTGTAAGCACATATATATTTTACCACCATAAATTTCAAGTAGTTAATGGATTTAATATATTGTAGATGTAGATGTAGATTTATAAACTTTTTAAATCTTCTTAAAATCAAATTTAGTTGATTTACAATTCTTAAACTAATAAAAAAATATTAGTTGTTATTAATTCTAATGACTTCTAATAAGGAAAGATTTTACCATAAATATATTTAATTAATTTTCAACTCTTAAATATTAGAAAAAAATAGTGAAAAAATAATTTTATCTAAAGCAAAAAATTTTAATGAAAGACAAAATATTCAAACGATATTTCTAAGGCCTGTCACACTTTTAATATATTACAGATTCGATTAAATTATGGAGTGAAAAGGTGATTATTCCAAAAACAAAACCTAACATCACATTTCAAGGGCAAGGGTATACGACCACAGCTATCGTATGGAATGACACATCCAATTTGCAAATGGCACATTTTATAGTGGCTCTGTCCAAGGTTTCTCTACCAACTTCATTGTCAAGAATGCAAGTTTCATGGTATACAAATATAGCATGAAGAATCCTTTTCTTTTCTCTTTCATTTTCACGCAGAAACAAAGTATAACTATTTATTTCACTACTTGTGATTCCATTGTCCAGAATACTTGCATCCAATGGCAGGTGAGGAATTACAACAAGGAGATTCGAAAAAAAATAAAATTCTAAATTACACACAGATCTTGTGAACTAAGTTTATGACAACCTTTGCCACTACATTTAGAGACTTTCCTTATGTTTCAATAATTTATATATGTACACGAAATTCAACAATTGGTTTGCATATCAGAATTTTTGGACGAATAGAGTTCAGACTTTCAGTTGATTATCATTAATTATACATAGCTATGCTTTTGCATGCTCGCACACCCATACATATTTTTATGTTTTTCAATAAATACAGAATGTAGCTCCAATGCCTGTGCCAGGGGTGGTAGGAGCACAAGCAGTGGCGATTAGGATAGCCGGAGATGAGGCTGCCTTCTGAGGTTGTGGATTTTTAGGAGCTCAGGATACCCTACATGATGATAGGGGTCGTCATTACTTCATGAATTGTTACATTCAAGGTTCCATTGAATTTATTTTTGGCAATGGAAAATCACTTTACGATGTACATAAATTTAATTTCACCTAATCATGTCACGAGTACGAAAAAAGTATCGCTTATGACTTCAAAGTATACATGTTTTCTTTAGGAATTCAATTAATTTTAAGTGCATGTATGTTGGGTACTATATAGTTTTGATGATTGACAAACTAACACATGAATGAAAAATGTTACTTGAGTTGTTCCACGCATAGGAAACTAGATTTTCAGTTTCACTGATATATGCAGACAAGATTGCTTAAAGACAAGAACGAATAAGCAAGCCTAATTCTGATATACTCAAGCTACTGATCATGTGGGGAATATAACAAGTTGAATTTGATTCAAACACTTAATGATAAGGAAAAACAATTTGAGTTGAAAAAGGAGTCCTACGTGAAGAAGGAGTTTCACTTCTGAGTATATCTTGAAGAGTCCTATGTGTGCGAGGAGAAAGATTCTGATAAATAAAAATGTGCTAATTTAAAAGAGTTGGAGTTTTACTACAACACTAAGGAGACAAGAGTTGGAATTAAAGAAAGAGTCTCACTTAAAGTAGAACTCTATGCAATGAGAGTTCCTAATTAAAGGAGGAGTTTGAAATAAAGAATGACTCTTTGAAGAGTTGTGCTTAAATAGAAGATGCATCAGTCAGAATAATTCACGCACTTACAAAGCAGAAAAGCACAATCGACAGATTGACTTCACGAAGTGCTACTCAATCACTGAAGAAACACATTGAAGAACCTGGTTCTAAGTATAGAATCTAGCTAAGAGTTTTAGCTTTGATTTTTAGAGTTGTTCATTGTGTTTGAGCTATTGATGTAATATTAGTTTCAGTATGTTATAAACTGAATTAGGAGATAGTCTTCGAGTTGGAAAAAACTCAGAGACTTTGGAAACGCATAACTTGGGAGGTGTGTGTAGTTAGGAATTAGAGTTTATAATTCCTAGTTGTTGAGTCAAAGAAATTAGAGTTTATAATTCCTAGTTGTTGAGTTATAGGGATTAGAGTTTATAATTCCAATTTGTTGGTTACAAGAGTTTTGTAATCAGTCGTTGTTGAGGCTTAGAGTTATTTAGTGAAGTTGGGGTTAAATATTGTAGAGGTACAGGTCGTGGTTTTTTTAAACCTTTTGAGCCGGGTGTTTTCTACATAAAAATCATTATGTTCTTTACTTTCTGTTTTACTATTTCCTTGGAACACGTTAGTGGAACACGTCAGGCAACCTGTTCCATCGATAAGCAACAGTTAGGCAAAAATAAGATAATCAGTAGGGCACGAACTCTAACAAGTGGTATCAGAGCGAGGTTGTCTTAAAAAGGGCTAGCACCTAAGACAAAGGTCAATATGATGAATTCCACAGCACCTACTGGTCACAGTGAAGGTCAATCCACTATTAGGCCTCCATTCTTTGATGGTTCTCACTTCAATTGATGGAAAGCTAGGATGAAAATATCCATTCAAGGGAAAGACTACGAGTTATAGGATAGGATCACTGATGGTCCTACTATTCCAATGAAGTTAGAAGATAGAAAACATGTTAAGAAAGTAAGAAGTGAATTCACTCCTGATGACTTATTGGCATTAAAGAAAAATGCTAAGGCCAAAAATATTTTGGTCTGTGGATTAGGACCTGCTGAATATAACAGGGTATCAACATGCACCACTGCTAAGAAAATTTGGGATGCTCTAGTAAATGCTCATGAAGGCACATCTCAAGTAAGAAAATTCAGAATTTCTCTTCTTTTCACTGAGTATGAGGCATCTAAGATGAAGGAGAATGAAACCTTGTATGAGATTATGACAAGGCTTACTGCCTTAACAAATGAGCCGACCTTAGGAAAAGCTATATCTGAAGGAGAACAAGTCGAGAAGGTACTGAGGGTATTACCAAAATCAAGGTGGAATTTTAAGGTGACTGCAATCAGGAAAGCAAATAAGGATCTTGCAGGCATGACCTTGGATGAATTAGTGGGGAATTTAAGAACTTATGAAATGGAAATTGATGGAACTAAAGTGATAGAAGCCCCAGAGGATACCTTAGCTCTGAAGGCATCTTACAGTGATGAAGAAATTAAACTTGATAAAGAACAAGTTGCCTTTATAGCTAAAAACTTCAGCAAATTTTTCAAAAGGAAGAAGGAAACAGATAGCAAGAAATGGCCAAATGACAATCTAAATGGATGCTACAAGTGTGGTAAAACTGATCATCATATCAAAACTTGTCTTGTCTGGGAAATAGAATAGAGAAAGGAAAGGAATGAAAAGAAATTGAAAGAAAAAAAAAACAAAAAGAGGGAAGAATATGTAATGGTAGCAGCTTGAGGATTTGACTCAGATGATGATGAAGTTGATGAAGCAGCACTCATGGCTCTTGAAGATTCAGACGGAGGAAGAAGATGATGCTTCTGAGGTAAGTATACTTGAACTTAAAGAAAAGTTGCATTTGTTTTCTAAAATAAAACTTATTTCCTTGATGAGTGTACTAATTGATGACTTCCAAGAATCAACTTCTAATAGGGATGAGTTGTTCAATAGTCTTGCAGGAATCAAATTTGATTTTATTGATTTAGAAGCTTGCAAGAACACTATTGAACAGGAAAACTGCTCTCTCAAGAAACAGGTTGAGCAACTTGATTTTTCAAATAATGATTTTAAGTCTGAAGTTCTAAAATTGGCACACTCTAAAAAAAGAAAAAACACTAAGAGTAAAAAACAAGAAAAAGTTGAACTTGAATTGGTCAAGTACAAAGAACAGTGCAATAATGCAACAGAAATGGTAAATAAACTGAGTCAAGAAGTCTCTAAACTAAAACTTGACCTTGAAAGAGCAAACAGGTGGACAAATTCCTCAAGAATTATTCATAAGTTGAGTGAAATATATCACAGTGAAAAAGCTGATTTGGGTTTTCACAAAAGTCTTGATGCTTATCAAGACTTGTGCTATATCTGTGGAAACCTTGGACAACTAACCACTGAATGTCCAGTTGCTGCCAAAAGTAGATTCAACAGTCTAAATCTGGCAAATAAACTATCTCAGATCAAGAAAAGGATAACTAAACCTAGTCAGAGAAACAGGTCACGTAACCTATTGCCTGTATGGGATAGAAAAATTTGATTCATCTATTTACTCAGAAGAAAGGACCCAAGCTTGTCTGGGTGCCTAAAGTTAACCCCTAATTCGTTTTGCAGGTAAGAGTGAAAGGAGGAAAGAAAAATTTATGCATCAATAAATCTTGCTCAAGGCATAAGACTAGAAAAAAATAAAGTTTCTTTCACTCACCACATTTAAAGGGGGAATAGATCATTTGAAAGATGGCCAGATTTGTAGCGCTCGTGTAATAAGGAAGCAAGGAAGATTTTAAAAAAATGAGAAAAGAGGATGACTGTGAAACTGATGAGCATGCACAGGAACATGTTGTACCACCTGGTTTAACTGTTGTACAGACTGAAGGCATATTGATAGGGGGAACAATAAATAAAGAAATGGATGCATCAATAAAACCAACACAAGTTGCTGGTAATTTTGTTGGTAGTTCATAAAAATTGGTGTTGTCAAAAGAATCTTAAGATATCTCATGTGAATTAATGGCTTGAGACTATGATATCCAAAGGAAAGTAATTTCACTCTTGAGGGCTATAAAAATATTGACTATGTGGGTTACTTAATTGACTGGAGAAGCACCAAAGGCACTAAGTAGAGAGCATTTTGAAAGGAATAGGTTAGACTTGAGGATGATTAAAATTGTATGAAATCCCCTCAACGATTGACTAGAATAATCATTTTTCTTTTTAATATTATTAGCTAAAAAGTTATTCTATTCAGTCTTGCACATTTAGTTGTGTCCCAATTCCAAATTTTTTACTTTTCTAACCTAATTTTGCATTAGATTGTGCAAGCAAGCAATTGTGACCACAAAGTTCTTATTATCAGGTATGTTCTAAACTGACATAAGCATAGGCTGTCTAAGTTTAAATAGTTGAGCACACCTGTTCAATTCCACACACTTCATCCTCTCATTATCTAATAAGCTAATGAATTATTGACTAAACTTTCGTTGATTCTCTCCAAATGGGTGTGCACAAATGTGTTAATCCTATACCAGAAATTCCTACTTCTTTCTCAACCAAAATATCAGTTGTGTACCATGGATTTGTCAAGCTTGATCATCAATCACATGCAACATATATTTCTGAAGAATGAAAAGGAACATGCTTTCCCTTTTAGTTCCTAATTTTATTTTTTTTTTGGACTTCTCAGTCCTAAATCAGGTTTGACTTATAAAAAAATAGTTTTTCTTGAACAGATGAATCATATTGCTCTACTTATTTCAATAAAGAGGGCTAACACTCATTTGAAAAAAAAAAATCTGAACTAGAAGCTGCACAAAACAGTCATGAAGTGGAATAAGAGAATCTTAAGGCTAGGATCATGACTTTGAAGCTTGACCTTGATTGATAGAGGGATAAAAATGTTGAAGTCATTCATCAATTGACACAGTTGATATCACCTGTTCCACCTTCCTCATCAGCTCCTCACTATTTGTATCCTTAGCCATGTCCTACTTTTCTATCATATTTTTTTAATGCTAAATTATTTTGCTTTGTTCAGTACTAGCTTAGGTTTAATGTTGAACATGCTCTGTCAGTTAAATGGAATGGTTATCTTTGCTAAATTGACTCATATTTTTGCTCTCTTTAATACATTACTAGGTTGGCTAAAGTCTTTGTCTGATTGTTCTGGTGATAGCCCCAGTGGTCCTGAGTAGCATAACAAATCACTTTGGCTAGTATATTACTGCATTGAAATGGTTTTTTGATGATGCCAAAAGGAGGAAGATAAGAGGGTTGTGTAATGTTTATAACCCATTGACTAACTTTTTTCATTCTAGTGTTTTATACATTAGTGCCTATAGGTGAAGATATTTGAATGCACTAAGACAAGAGGTTTGTCATCATCAAAAAGGAGGAATTTGTTGGGTACTATGTAGTTTTGATGATTGAAAAACTGACACATGAATGAAACATGTTACTTGAGTTGGTCCACGTATAGGAAAATAGATTTCCAGTTTCACTGATAGATGCAGACAAGTTGCTTAAAGACAAGAATGAATAAGCAAGCCTAATTCTGATATACTCAAGCTACTGATCATGTGGGGAATATAACAAGTTGAATTTGATTCAAACACTTAATGATAAGGAAAAACAATTTGAGTTGAAAAAGGAGTCCTACGTGAAGAAGAAGTTTCACTTCTGAGTATATCTTGAAGAGTCCTATGTGTGGGAGGAGAAAGATTCTGATAAATAAAAATGTGCTAATTTAAAAGAGTTGGAGTTTTACTACAACACTAAGGAGACAAGAGTTGGAATTAAAGAAAGAGTCTCACTTGAAGTAGAACTCTATGCAATGAGAGTTCTAATTAAAGGAGGAGTTTGAAATAAAGAATGACTCTTTGAAGAGTTGTGCTTAAATAGAAGATGCATCAGTCAGAATAATTCACACACTTACAAAACAGAAAAGCACAATCGACAGATTGACTTCACGAAGCACTACTCAATCATTGAAGAAACACATTAAAGAACCTGGTCCTAAGTATAGAATCTAGCTAAGAGTTTTACCTTTGATTTTTAGAGTTGTTCATTGTGTTTGAGCTATTGATGTAATATTAGTTTCAGTGTTTTATAAACTGAATTAGGAGATAGTCTTCGAGTTGGGGAAAACTCAGAGACTTTGGGAACGCATAGCTTAGGGGTATGTGTAGTTAGGAATTAGAGTTTATAACTCCTAGTTGTTGAGTCAAAGGAATTGGAATTTATAATTCCTAGTTATTGAGTTATAGGGATTAGAGTTTATAATTCCTATTTGTTGGTTACAAGATTTTTGTAATCAGTCGTTGTTGAGGCTTAGAGTTATTTAGTGAAGTTGGGGTTAAATACTATAGAGGTGCAAGTCGTGGTCTTTTACACCTTTTGAGCCGGGTGTTTTCCATATAAAAATCATTGTGTTCTTTACTTTCTGTTTTACTGCTTCCTTGGAACACGTCAGTGGAACACGTCAGGCAACCTGTTCCATCGATAAGCAACACTTAGGTGAAAATAAGATAATCAGTAGGGCACGAACTCGAACAATGTAGAACTGCCAATTTATACTAATAGCAAGCCCAGCAGCCATAGGAGTGAAGTCGATAAACGAGGCAGTAACAGCATACGGAAGTGCTACCAAAGACGAAAATAGTGGCTTTGTATTCGTGGACTGCACTTTGGGTGGCACTGGTCGGATATGGTTGGGGCTTGCATGGAGGCCCTTCTCTACTGTCGTCTTTGCTAACACTTTCATGACAGACATCGTGGCTTCCGGGGGCTGGAACGACTTCAATGATCCTTCAAGAGACCAGTTAAGTCATTGTATAATCATTTCATCTAAAAATTTGAATTATAGAAATGTATGACAATGAAGTTTATTTGTTTAATTAATTTTCAAATTAATATTAGTTACTATCATCGACCTAATTATATTAATTACTCACTATATATTGACCATAAGTTTAATTGATCGGAATGATTAATATATGCAGGACAATCTTCTATGGGGAGTACAATTGCACCGGAGCAGGATCCAATATGGCGCTCAGGACACCATATGTGCAAAGACTAAATGACAAACCAAGCTCTCCCCTTCCTCAACTCCTCTTTTATTTATGCTGATTTCTGACTCCAATATTTCTCCTCTTAGCAACTCTTCCTTCTCCTTCTTCGTACTTTTTCTTTCTAATTATAACTACATGTGCGTGCATTCGATCACATGTATTTTAGTATTGAGCAAGATTGTTGTAATATTATTCTGGATTTGTCTTATATAAAAATCCACTTATAATATTATAAATGAACTTCTACTTAATTATTAGTGTTTTAATTTAATTTGTTGTATAGATGATCATCTATCTTATTTTTCAAGTCATTAATTCTACTAACTTAGATATATGGTTATCCTTAATTACCTTTAAAGTGTATACACAATATTATACATTATCAAAGAACATTTCTAATTATAAACAATAATTTGACGATGAATTTTGTTCTATTATACTATCCCTAATTAATCTTTAAAAAGAAAGGAGTTCTCTTACTCATGTTTATCATAGTTCGTAGCTTGGCTTCTGCTCCCTTTAAATGTTAACAGGGAACTTTTTAAGATAACTAAAACAACCGTACTATATATAAAGTAAAAAGTGCAAGAGGTGCTTTCTCCCTAAGATTGTCCCACACATTTAAAATTTTAGGAAAATAGTACTTTAATGATGAAATACGTGCAGCTTAGGTGGGAGTTGGGATTTAAAAGGGGAGGGTGAATTGTGATCTTTTCTGAGTTAGGATTCAAAAGGGGAGGGTGAATTGTGATCTTTTCCGAATCAACTGATCAATCTAATCTGTTGATGCCTTTGCAGGTTAGTATAAGCGGTAAACTTGAGATAAACTAAAGGAAGGAAATAAAGTATAAACGAAGACGAAGAATTTCATACTAGGTTCAAATCATCAGTGTGGTGTCTATTCCAGTCTCTTTGGGTTGTAAGGGCTTTCTTTAGAGCTTGACATGAAATTTGAGTTAGAGCGTATATGGATAAGTCCTGGATCTGAACTTAACAATGTCCGACTATTGTAACATAGCCTTAAAACTATCAATCGGGCCGGTCCGATCCAACCCGGCATCGGCCCATATTTTCTTACCGGGCTCAGGTCTGATCCATTCCAGTTTTCATCCTTAATGGGCTGGTCCACGTTGGACCCGACAGTAAAAAAATTTCAAGCGGCCACCACCGGCCCACATAAGTTATTAACCGGTTTGAGCGATCTTGAACCAGGTCAACCCGGACTGGTTCAATTATGGGCCGGTTACTGGTCCTTAAAGTACAAAAAAAAGGTTAAATTCAAATTTTCATGATTTTTTCCATATATATATATATATATATACACACACACAAATATACATATAATATATAGTTATATACTAGAAATACTACTTGAAACAATATACATTCAGTATATATTACCTAAAATAGTATTTGAAACAACATATATACGTACAATAAATACTACTTAAAATACTACTTTAAACAATATACATACACATATATACATTCATTATATATTACTTTAAAAAATATATGCAGACATATATATATATATATATATATATATATATATATATATATATATATATATATATATATATATATATATACTAATTACTACTTTAAACAATATACATTCAACACATATACATTACAAATTATACTACTTTACAAATATACATACAATATATAGTTATATACTACTTGAAACAATATAAATTCAATATATACTACTTGAAATAATATACATACAACATATATACGTACAATAAATACTACTTTATAAAACAATATACATACACATATATACATTCAATATATACTACTTTAGAAAATACACACACACACACATATACAGTATATACTAAATATACTACTTTAAACAATATACATACAACACATATACATTACATATTATACTACCTAAAAAAATATACACAGAAATATACATATAATATATAGTTATATAATACTTGAAATACTACTTGAAACAATAAACATTCAATATATACTACTTGAAACAATATGCATACAACATATGCGTACAATAAGTACTACTTTAAATAATATACATACACATATATACATTAAATATATACTACTTTAGAAAATATATACACACATATACACAATATATACTAAATACTACTTTAAACAATATACATACAACACATATACATTACATATTATACTATTTTGAAAAAATATACACACAAATATATATACAATATATAGTTATATACTACTTGAAATACTGCTTGAAACAATATACATTCAATATACACTACTTAAAGTACAACTTGAAATAATATACATACAACATATATACGTACAATAAATACTATTTTAAATACTACTTTAAACAATATACATCACATATTATTACTTTAGAAAACATATACACATATATACATTAAATATATACTACTTTAGAAAATACATACACACATATATATACAATATATACTAAATACTACTTTAAACAATATACATACAACACATATACATTACATATTATACTATTTTAAAAAAATATACAGACAAATATATATACAATATATAGTTATATACTACTTGAAATACTGCTTGAAACAATATACACTACTGAAAGTACAACTTGAAATAATATACATACAACATATATACGTACAATAAATACTATTTAAAATACTACTTTAAACAATATACATCACATATTATTACTTTAGAAAACATATACACATATATACATTAAATATATACTACTTTAGAAAATACATACATACATATATATACAATATATACTAAATACTACTTTAAATAATATACATACAACACATATACATTACATATTATGCTACTTTAAAAATATGCACACAAATATACATATAATATATAGTTATATCCTAGTAGTCTAAGACTCTAAGAAATATTTGCTAACATTATTTTTCAATTTTCATTGTATGTATATATGTTTGTTATGTTTATGTAAAGTTTGATAGTAATGTATAAAAGGTATTTAATTCAAATTAGACACTCAATTTGAATGAAAAAATATGTAAGGAATGAATGAATCTTGTATTTGATTGATTGCGAAATGATCCAAAACTTATAAGTTACAAGATTGACAATTCTACAAATTTTGCATTATTTTTTTTAACTCATTCATGTTCATATTAACGAGAACTGCCTAAGGAATGTCAAAATCAATAGGGCTAATGATACGATCCGACCGGGGGCCTTTTTGTAATGGATGTTCCAAGACCGGAGACCACCCTCATTACCCAACCCAATCTCCAGCCGCCTGCCCTGAGTTGGATGAATTTTGAGGATATAACAAGGTAGTGTAACAGCTCATATGAAGACTCTAGGATGGGATCACAACTGTGACTGATCCAACCGAGTCCAACCATCCCATACCAACCGTCCAACCATACCAAACCAAACCAATATCGAAACAAGGACCATAAATCATGCCAAAATCAAATAAGTTCCAAAACATAATATGATTAATTCCAAAATCAAATACGATGAAACAACTAATAATATCATCAATCAGTATCATCCCCAATACCAATGCCAATGCTGAGGCTAACACCAATATCGATCCCACTCATTTCAACCCATAGCAGTACCACAAAGCCTCTAACCAAAGGAGTAAGAATATTTAGTTGGGACATGCCCCCAACCATAGCCAAAACCAATATCCATAGGTAAATCAGAATGTCTAAAAATATCCATAATATGAAATGGAGACTTTTGAAAAGAAAAAAGCTCACGACTTCAATCCAACTTCATCCGCGAGTTAATCACTATATAGGAGGAGTAGAATATTTAGTTCCTGTATAACGTGGGTATACAACCGCCCGAAGATGTATTAGCGAGTGATCGCTAACATGAACTCAGCATAAGGATAAAATAATATCATTTATAAAACCAAGTAAAACCATCCATATACACACAACCATATATATATATATATAATATATATATATAGATATAACCATACAGGGAAAGCAGACCGAGTTTATCATGCCATTAAAACCTTTACTTGTACTGTGTAGCTTTGCCGTCCTAAACCTCCCACGGGCTATATAGGTTCAGCTCCCCTTACTGAAAGAGCCCAGTGCCTGAAGCCGCACGACCAGAGAAAAAAACCTGGGATGACTAGTACATCCCCAATTATAAAGTATGACATCATGATACGGTCACCAAGACCAACCTCACATCGACAAATATGAGTTTCTAGTTCTGGTCCCCCGGGACCTCCACCTTTCACGAATTTCCTACACACCCTGCTATTATTGCCCAATTAAAATCATAACCAACCAACCAATCAATCCATTAACCATTTATTAACCAAGGCCATTAGTAGTGGTATTGTCATACCAACTATAATTGTAATTTTTGTCCATAGATAACCATATATAGGTTTAAGGGATTTCATGTACCCCTCATGATTTCCAATTAAACAAAACCATGGACACCAAGGCCTTTCTAGTCCACATAAAATTATTTAAATCATTCATACTATTTAGGGTTCTATTACCAAGTTTAAACCATGCATAAGTTCCATTAAAAAACTAATATTATGATTGAAACATTGTTAAATGCATTTTATCAAACACATTGGGGGCATAGTATTTCCAAAACCAAAGTCCATTACCAAAGAACTATTTCCATGCAACCAATTATCCAAAACCACAATTAATGCATATAAAAGCATAATTAAAACATGGTAAAATCATAATCAAGCATTTATAACCAAAAACCCCAAATCATATTTGAAAACCCAAAATTATAGAACATTTAAATCATGAAAACATTGTATAAAACCATGCCTTTAATTGGAACTAACAACGAGAGAAGAGAACATACCTTAATTGACAAAGTAGACAGAGAGAACCCACCAGCAAGATCTCTAGATTAGTTCTCTAGTTGAAACCCTATCTTTCTTCCCTAAAAGCTTTTGAGAGAATTATAGAGTATTTACGAAGAGTTTCTAAGTGTTAATGAATAGAATAATAGGGTAAATAGCCTCCCAAGAGAGTTAGAAGTCATGAAAACTTATTATGATAAGTGAGAAAATGTCTAGAATACCTCCACTTAATTTGCACAAAATCCTATCATAGGTTACGATTGACCCCACGAGTCGTACCCTTCGATACGAGTAGAACCCACCACTTGTATCCTAAGCCTTAACCCTTGGATCCAACACTGTCCAGTGTATGACTTATCCTACCTAATTTGTATTGATAGCAATGATTCATACCCTTCACCCATATCCCTGGCAAGATAGAATCAAAGAAAGTTTGAACACTATCTACCATATGAGTCTTGGGTATTAGTTGTACCCTGGATTATGGCTCCTGGTGAGCTACTCATACTTATATCCAAATTAAGTTACCAAGTCTAAGGTTACGTAAAGGAACAAAATGATTTCTATCTAACCATACGACTCGTACCACCAAGTCATACCCATTTCAGTAACCAAAATCTATTCCACTAACCAACACTGGTCATCATATGACTAGACCATACCATTTGTACCCCAATATATGGATTGTACCCATGCATTATATTGGGTCCAGACACCAGAATTCCAGGAAATTTTCTAAGATTTAGAAATCAAGGTGTTTCAGCCAAAGTCATGCATTGGACTTGATTGTGTTGAGTTCTCCCTTGAAGTAATAATTTCTTCAAGATTTTGTTCGACTACTGGTTTTATCTCTATTCCTTGATTTCTTCATTCTTCTCTAATACAGTTTCTAAGGCAAATTAGAACATTCATAGAATTATCTCCCAATGAGTATCGGTTGTCTCTAAGTTGTTGTCGTCCTTAACTAAAAGCACTCTCTAATGCAACAGCTGACATTCAAACATTTAATATATCTCTAGCTAATCTTAAAATTACATGATATTATCTTTCATTATACTTCCACCAATCCAGTGTGTTGATCCTTACTTTACTTTATCATTTGTCTAAGATAATACTTGAGCTCTTCTCGAGAAAGGGTTCTATGTGTTGACGGTGGCACCCTACCCTAAATATTTCAATTAAAAAAGTGATCAAGATAACTACTATGTGTCTGTCTTTTAGAAGATAATAGATCTTTGAGAGCTTAAGGGGGCGTAATGAAACACCCTAGTTAGTGGACCTTAGAAAATTTCCTGAAATTCTGGTCTTTGGACCTAATACGACTCATGGGTATGAGCTTTATGCTGGGGTATGAACGGTATGGTCCATTTGTATACTGACCAATATTGGTTAGTGAGATAGATTTTGTTCACTAGAATAGGTACAACTTGGTATGAGTCATATGGTTGGATACACATCATTTGGTTTCTTCACTTAACCTTAGAATTAGTAACTTAAGTTAAATCTGGGTATGAGTGTCTTACTAGAAACCATAATCCAGGGTACGAGTCTTACCCAGGACTCGTATGGTGGATAGTGTTCAAACATTATATGATTCTATCTTGCCAGGGATATGGGTAAAGGGTACGAATTATATGTTGTCAACACGACTTAGGTAGGATGAGTTGTACACTAAATGATATTGGGTCCTAGTGTTTAGGATTAATATACGAGTAGTGGGTACCACTCGTATCAAAGGGTACAACCCATGAGGGTCAATCATACCCCTATGGCTGGATTTTGTGCAACTTAAGTGGGGGTTGCTCTAGATATTTCCCCACTTATCCTAATAAGGTCCCATGTCTTTTGACTCCCTCGGGAGGTTATTTACCCTATAATTCCATTCATTAATACTTAGAAAATCTTCTTAAACACTCTATAATTCTCTCAAAATCTTTTGGGAAAGAAAGCTAGGGTTTTAAAGAGGACTAATTTGGGGATCTTCTTGGCGATTTCTCTCTGTATACTTTGTCAATTAAGGTATGTTCTCTTTCCTCATTGTTATTTCCACTTAAAGGTATGATTTTATACAATGCTTTCATGATTTGAATGTTGTATGATTTTTGGTTTTCAATTATAATTTAGGGGTTTTGATTATAAATGCTTGGTTATGATTTTCCCATGTTTTAATTATGTTTTTATATATATTAATGGTGGTTTTGGATAATTGGTTGTATGGAAATGGTTCTTTGGTAATGGACTTTGGTTTTAGAAATATTATGCCCCAAATGTGTTTGACAAAATGCCTTTAACAATGTTTTCACTATAATATTGATTTTTCAATAGAACTTATGCATGGTTTAAACTTGGTAATTGAACCCTAAATGGTATGAATGGTTTAAATAGAATAGAAAGTCCTTGGTGGCCATGGTTTTAGTTAATTGGAAATCATGAAGGGTACATGGAATCCCTTAAACCTATATATGGTTGGCTATGGACAAAACTTGTAAGTTATTATTGGTATGATAGTACCACTATTAATGGACTTGGTTAATAAATAGTTAATAGATTGGTTGTTTATTTGGTAATGGTTCTAATTGGGCAATAATGGTGGGGTATGTAGCAAAGCCGTGGAAAGTGGAGGTCCTAGGGGAACAAAATTAGAAACTCATATCTATCGGTGTGAGATTTGTCCTTGGTGATTGCATGCATGATGTCACACTTTATATTTGGGGGATGTACTATTCATCCCAGGTTTTCTTCCTTGGTCATGCGGATTTATGCCCTGGGGCCCTTTTATCAGGAGAGCTGAACCTATATTGGTGTGGGTGGTTTAGGATGGCAAAGCTACACAACCCTGGTAAAGGTTGTAATGGTATGATAAACCCAATCCCCTTTCCCATCATGGTTATATACATATATAAGTGTGTATGGTTGTGTGCATATGGATAGTTTTATTTGGTTTTATAAATGACATTATTTTATCTTTATCCTGAGTTTATTCTAGCGATCACTTGTTAATTATCTTCAGGTGGCTGTATACTCATGCTATGTAGGAATCGATCGTTCTACTCCTCCTATATAGCAATTGACTTGGGGACAGCTGTTGGATTGAAGTGGTGAGCTTCTATCTTTTTGAAAGGCTTCATTTCATATTATGGAAATTTTTAGACATTCTAACTTATTTATGGATATCGGTTTTGTATATGGTTTAGGGTATGTCCTAATTGGATATTCTTACTCTTTTAGTTAAAGAATTTATAGTACTACTATAGGTTAGAATAAGCAAGATCGGTATTAGTATCGGCCTTAGCATTGACATTGGTATTGGGGATGATACTAGTTGATGATATTGTTGGTTATTCTATTGTATTTCATTTTGGGAGTAATCATATTATGATTTGGAACTTATTTTGTTATGGCCTAGTTTATGGCCCTTGTTTCGGTATTGGTTTGGCTTGGTGGTTTGGTTGGTACATTTTGGTGTGGCAGGATAACTTGGTAGGGTTGGTCTAGGAATGAACCTATCCTATAGTCATTCCTTGTCCAGTTATGCTATCTTGCTATTTGTTCGGTACTCAACTAACTCAAGGTATACTAATGGTAGTTGGATTGGGTAACAGAGGGTGCTCTTCGATCTTGGTTGGACTTGGGATACCCATTACACAAGGTCCCTATTTGTTTCGTGTCAAGTTGGTATCAAATTTTTAGGCTTATGGTCAACTGGGAGTCCACAAAGACGTGTATAGTAGAGTCTGTTTTAGGGGTATGTTATGTACCTCATTCATAAGAGAGAGGCTACACGGCATTTAGGAATATTTCACTTTCTTGGTAATCTACTTTCAAGATTGGAGTCTAAGTCTTGAAATTCTTCTCTAATCCTTGGATGTTCACTTTTCAGATCATGCCTCGGCGATCTAGAACACAAGAAACTCTTTAGTCCCATCTGGAGACAATGTTGATGGGGTACCTCCTGCTTCTGAAGTTCATCTTCGATCTCAGGGTCCTATCCCCTATAGTTATGGAGTTTCTTCGGTAGCTACTAGTCCTCCTCAAGGTAAGGTGACTAATGCAGAATTTTATCAGTTTATTCATTCTATTACTAAATTGGTTGGTGCTCAGGCTGAGTGGGATATGTCTGGTAGGTTATCTACTGATGCCATAAGGGTTGGTTAGCTTATGAAACTGAACCCTCCTACTTCTACTGGTGTAAAGGTGGAGGATGATTCTACGAGTTTCTTGGATAAAATAGAGAAGATATTCAGGGTGATGTGAGCTACTAATATGGAAGGTGTAAACTTTGTAGCTCATCAGCTCAAGGATGTTGTGTACTAATGGTATGAAGAGTGGGATAGGGATAGAGAAGATGTGGAGTCATCCTTATGGGATGCTTTTTCTGGAGCTTTTCTAGAACATTTATTTCCTCAAAAGCTGAGGGAAGCAAATATGGATAAGTTTGAAAATCTTAAGCAAGGGAGAATGTCTGTTAAGGAATATGCCTTGAAGTTTTATCAGCTGTCAAGGTATACTCCTGATTTGGTAGCTGATATGAGAGCAAGGATGAGAAAGTTTGTTTCTAGGTTGAATTGGGATTTGATCTTAGAAAGCAAGACTGCCTTGCTGATTAAAGTTATGGATATTTCTAGGTTGACTATTCATATGCAGCAGGTAGAGGATGAGAAGAGAAAACAGGCAGAGTTCAGAGATCGGCAGGGTAAGAGGAGCATGTTTTCTGGTCATAGAGGTGCTCAATCACAGGGTAGTCAAGATGGTGGCAAATAATAGAAAAAGAAGTGGCGGAGTTCAGGATCCTTCTCTACTGCTAGTGCTCCTTACCTAAAGCAGTCGAGTGACAGGCGTTATTAAGGTGATGATAATTTTTAGGCATAGGGTGCCTAATCTCAGGAGAGCAGGGGTTAGTTGGTTTCTCCATGCTCTTCTTGTCGGTCCTGTGGTCGTCCTCATTGGGATTATTGCAATAAAAAGAGGGACAAAAATTTCAAGTATGGCCAGGTAGGCCATTGGCTCAAGGATTATCCAGTTAATAAGGTTGATACGAGAGAAAATAAGGTATCAGTGGCTTCATCTTCTGCTCCTGTAACCGATGGTGCTATATCTTCTTCTGTTACTGCTCCTGGTGCTAATGTTATCCGGACCAAGTTGTATGCTTTGGCATCCCAATAGGAATTTGAGGTATCGCCTGGTATCATTACTGGTACATTAAAACTCTTTTCTCGTGACATGTATTATCTTCTTGATTTGGGGTCCACTCTTTCTTATGTTACCCTATTTGTGGCTGTATGTATTGATTTTGATCCTGAGGTTATTTTGGATCCTTTTTCTATTTCTACCTTGATAGGTGACTCAATTATTATTGAGAGAGTCTATAGGGTTGTGTGGTATCTATTTGCGGTAAGCAAACTTTGGTGGATTTATTTAAACTCTATATGGTGGATTTTGATGTTATTTATGATATGAATTGGTTACACTCTTGTTATGCATTCTTGGATTATCGAACCCATAAGGTTGTCTTTAGGTTCCCTGGTGAATCGATTATAGAGTGGGAGAGTGGTTTCCTAGCTCCTAGGGGTGGTTTATTTCTTATCTTAAAGCTCAGAGGTTAATCTCCAAAGGTTGTCTTTATCAATTAGTCCAGGTTAAAGATTCTAACTTAAAAGGTCCTTCTTTGCAGTCAGTTCCGGTGGTAAATGAGTTTCATGATTTTTTTTCAGATAATCTTCTTGGTATTCCTCCAGATAATGAAATAGAGTTTGGTATTGATTTGGTTCTGGACACTCGACCAATATCTATTCCTCCTTATCAAATAGCTTCAGCTGAGTTGAGAGAACTCTAGGAGCAACTTAAGGATCTTCTGGATAAGGAGTTTATTCGTCCTAGTGTATCCACGCAGGGTGTACCGGTGTTGTTCGTGCGTAAGAAGGATAGTTCACTTTGGATATGGATTGACTATAGACAGTAGAATAAGGTAACGATCAAGAATAAGTATCCTCTCCTAAGGATAGATATGATCTATTTGATTAGTTGCAAGGCGCTAAGTTCTTTTCTGAAATAGATCTTCGGTCTGGGTATTATCAGCTAAAGATCAGGGAGGTAGATATCCCGAAAATGATTTTTCATACACGGTATGGGCAATTCAAGTTTTTGGTGATGTCATTTGGATTGAATAGTGCCTCGACGATATTTATGTACTTGACGAATAGGGTTTTCAAGCAGTTCTTAGATCTCTTTATCATTGTGTTTATTGATGGCATTCTGGTTTATTCCAAAAATGAGATGGATCATGCTAATCACCTCTGTGTGGTATTGCAGACCTTGAAGGAACAACAGTTGTATGTCAAGTTCTCCAAGTGTAAGTTTTAGTTGAATGCTATGAATTTTCTTGGTCATATTATTTCTAGCGAGGGGATCATGGTGGATCTACAAAAGGTGGTTGTGGTTAAAAGATGGCCTAGACCCATGACTCCAACCGACATCCTGAGTTTCTTGGGTTTGGCTGGGTATTATAGTCGGTTTGTGAAAGGATTTTTATCGATAGTTGCTCTTTTTACTAAGTAGACTCAGAAAAAGGTAAAGTTTTCTTGGTCGGATGCTTGTGAGGGGTGTTTTAAGAAGTTGAAAGATAAGCTAACTTTGGCTTTAATTATGACTTTGCCAGAGGTTAATGATGGGTTCGTGGCCTATTGTGATGCATCTCGGGTAGGTCTTGGTTGTGTTTTGATACAGAATGGGATGGTGATTGCCTATGCTTCCAGGCAATTAAAGGAACATGAGAGAAACTATCTTACTCATGATCTAGAGCAATTGGTGGTTGTGTTTTCCTTGAAAATATGGTGGCATTATTTTTATGGTGTACACGAAGACATCTTTTCTAATCATAAGAGTCTATAGTAAGTGCTCACTCAGAAGGAGATCAATCTCAGGCGGAGGAGATGATTGGAGCTTCTCAAGGATTATGGCATGAGTCTTCACTATTACCTAGGAAAGGATAATGTGGTTACTGATACTCTTAGCAGGTTGTCCATGGGGAGTTTGGCTTATGTAGAGAAAGGAAAGCAGGAATTGTCGAAGGATATTCACCATTTGGCTAATATTGTAGTTCGCCTCTTGGACTCCAAGAATGGAGGTGTAATGGTACAAGAAGCGGTTCAATCATATCTTAGTGTAGAGATCAAGGAGAAGAAAGTGCTAGATCCTGTCTTGATAAAAATTAAGGGTGATATTGGTGGGCAAAAGGTAATGGTGTTTGAGATCAGTAGCAATGGTACTTTACGATACCAAAGAAGGTTGGGTGTTCTTAATGTCAACGATTTGTGACAAAGGATTTTGGATGAGGCGCATGAGTCGCGCTATGTTATTCATCCTAGTTCTATGAAGATATATCATAATCTTAAGGAGGTGTATTGGCAGAATGGTATGAAAATGGACGTGGCTAATTTTGTGGCCAAGCGCTTGGTGTGTCAACAAGTTAAAGTTAAACACATGAGACCTGGTGGGTTATATCAAGAATTTATTTTGCTCGAATGGAAATAAGAGTTAATCAATATGGATTTTGTTACCGGTCTTCCTCAGTCTCAAAATTAATATGATTAGTCATCATGGATAGGATGACAAAGTCTACTCACTTGTTGCCAGTGAGAACTACCTTTTCGGTGGAGGATTATGTGAAGCTATATCTTCAGGAGATTGTGAAGCTACATGGGGTACCTATTTCAATTATTTCTGATCGTGGCACGCAATTTACGTCTCACTTTTGGCGGTCTTTCTAGAAAGAGTTGGGGACTAAGGTGGGTTTAAATATTTTTTTTTATCTGCAGACGGATAGGCAAGTAGAGATAACTATTTAGACATTGGAGAATATGCTTCAGGCATGTGTGGTTTATTATAGTGGTAGTTGGGTTGAGCATCTATCTTTGGCGGAGTTTGCTTACAACAATAGCTATCATTCTAGTATTGGTATGGCTCCTTTTGAGGCATTGTATAGTAGGAGGTATAGATCTCCCATTAGTTGGTTCGAGCTTGGTGAGGTAGATATATTTGGTCCCGACTTGGTTTACCAGGCTATGGAGAATATGAAGGTGATTCTATATAGGCTTAAGGATTCTCAAAGTCGCCAAAAGTCTTATGAAGATGTTAGGCATAGACACTTGGAGTTTGAAGTTAGGGATAAGGTTATTCTCAAGGTATCTCCCATTAAGGGAATAGTGCAGTTTGGTAAGAAGGAGAAGTACAGTCCTCGGTATGTTGGTCCTTATGAGATTTTGCAGAACGTTGGTAATGTTTCTTACGAGTTAGAGTTACCTTCTAGCTTGAGTTTGGTTCATTCGATATTTTATGTCTCCATGTTGAGGAAGTGTCTTGGTGATTCTTCTTTGATTATCCTTTTGGAGGGGTTGGGAATCTCGAACTCTCTGTCTTATGAAGAGGTCTCGATCGAGATCTTGGATAGGCAGTTTTGTCAGTTGCAAACCAAGGATGTGGCTTCAATTAAGGTTCTATGGTGGAACCCTAAGGTGGAAGAAGCTACATGGAAAGTGGAGAAGGATATGAAGTCCAAGTATCTGCATCTAGTTTTTGCTCTTGGGATTTGTGCGAAAGGTATGTGTCTTCAACTCATCTTTATTTTCTGAGTTTGTTAAAGGAAAGATTAATATCCTTGCCTTTATATTTTCAAACTTTGTTAAGGATTGGGAATACAGTTCATAATATAAACCACTCATGCGTGTGGTTACCCCTACCTTGTCCATTATTCGGGGACGATTGTTCCTAGTGGGGGAAACTGAAACACCCCGGTTACTAGACCTTAGAAAATTTCCTAAAATTCTAGTCTCTGGACCCAATACGACTCATAGGTACGACCGTTTACTGGGGGTACAAATGTTATGGTCCTGTGGTATGCTGACCAGTGTTGGTTGGTGGTATAGTTTCTGGTCACTGGAATAGGTATGACTTAGTGGTACGAGTCGTTTAGTAGGATACAGATTATTTCATTTCTTCACTTAACCATAGACTTGGTAACTTTAGTTGGATCTAGGTACGAGTGGTTCACCAGGAGCCGTAATCCAGGGTACAAGTCATACCCAGGACTCTTATGGTGGACAGTATTCAAACCTTCTATGATTCTATCTTGCCAGGGATACGGGTAAAAGGTACGGATCGTATGCTGTTAATACGACTTGGGTAGGATGAGTCATATACTAGAAAGTATTAGGTCCAAGGTTTGAGGCTTAGGATACGAGTAGTGGGTTCCACTCACATTGAAGGGTATGACTTGTAAGGGTCAGTCGTACCCCTGTAGTAAGATTTTGTGCAACTTAAGTGGGGGTACTCTAGACATTTCCCCACTTTCCCTAATAAGGTCCCCACAACTTCTAACTCTCTTGGGAGGTTATTTACCTTATTATTCTATTCATTAACACTTAGAAAGTCTTCCTAAACACTCTATAATTCTCTCAAAAGATTTTGGGCAAGAAAGCTAGGGTTTCAACTAGAGGACTAACTTGGGGATCTTGTTGGTGGTTTCTCTTCATCTACTTTGTCAATTAAGGCAGGTTCTCTTTCCCCATTGTTAGTTCCACCTAAAGTCATGATTTTATACAATGCTTTCATGATCTGAACGTTGTATGATTTTGGGTTTTCAAATATGATTTAGGAATTTTAATTATAAATGTTTGGTTATGGTTTTTCCATGTTTTAATTATGCTTTTATATGAATCAATGGTGGTTTTGGATAATTGATTGCATAGGAATGGTTCTTTGGTAATGAACTTTGGTTTTGGTAATACCATGCCCCCAATTTGTTTGATAAAATGCCTTTAAAAATGTTTTCACTATAATAATGGTTTTTTAATAGTACTTATGCATGGTTTAAACTTGGTAATGGAAACCTTAATGGTATGAATAGTTTAAATGGTTTTAAATGGATTGGAATGACCTTGGTGGCATGTTTTGGTTAATTGGAAATCATGAAGTGTATATGGAATCCCTTAAACCTATATATGGTTGTCTATGGACAAAACTTACAAGTTATTGTTGGTATGACGATACCACTATTAATGGCCTTGGTAAATAAATGGTTAATGGATTGGTTGGTTTCTTGGCATTGGTTTTAATTGGCAAATAATGGTGATATGTGTAGCAATGTTGTGGAAGGTAGAGGTCCTGGAAGGACCAAAACTAGAAACTTATATTTACTGATATGAGGTTTGGTCTTAGTGACCGAGTGCATGATGTCACACTTTATATTTGGGGGATGTACTAGTCATCCCAGGTGTTTCTCCCTGTTCGTGTGGCTTCACATACTGGGGTTCTTTCAGCAGAGGGAGTTGAAACCATATAGCCCATGGGTAGTTAAGGAGGACAAAGCTACATAACCCAGGTAAAGGTTTTAATGGCATGCTAAACCCAGTCCCCTTTCCTGACATAGTTATATTACTATATATAATAAGAGACAATTTAGCAACTGAAGCAAGTAGAAGGTCGACATGTCTGCTTCAGCTGCTTCAATTGTAATTTTACTGTATCATCCCTAATTAATTATTATAAGTCATTTATGTAGTAGTAAATTAATAATATTTATTACTATACATAATAAGAGGCAGTTTAGCAGCTGAAGCAGGTATGAGGTCGACATGCCTACTTCAGTTGTAATTTTACTATACCACCCCTAATTAACTATTATAAGCCATTTATGTATTAGTAAATTGATAATAGTTAATAAAAAAATTAAAATAAACATTTATGACATCTGATTTAGTTGCTTTAATCATAATTTTACTATATTACCACCTAATTAAATATCATGGGTCATTTACGTATTACAAAATTAATAATATTTAATTTTAAAAAATATAAAATAGAAATTTATGACTGTTTTAGATGCTTCAATCATAATTTTATTGTATCACATGTTGAAGTTGGCGTAAGATTGACATGCCTGTTTCAGTTGTTTCAATTGTAATTTTACTATATCGCCCGTAATTAATTATTATAAATCATTTATGTATTAAAGAATTAATAATATTCACTAAAAAATAAAATAGACATTTATGACATGTCTGCTTCAGCTGCTTCAATCGTAATTTTACTATATCATTTCTAATTAATTATTATATCCCTAATTAAATATTATAAGTAATTTACATGTTAAAAATTAATAATATTTAATTTTAAAAAAGTAAAATAGACATTTATGACTGTTTCAGTTGCTTCAATCGTAATTTTACTGTATCACCATTAATTAATTATTATACAAGTATTTTCTATAGTAATTTTATTATGTTGCTTCTAATTAGTTATTACAGGTCACTAAAGACATATTTGCTTTATTGCTTTCATTGTGATTTTACTATATTGCCCCTAATTAATTATTATAATCATCTAAGTGCTGAAAAATTGATAATAGTTCATAAAAAAGGTTAAAGAGACATAAGATGATATGTCAACATAAAAAATTTGATTGACTATCAAAATTATATTAGTGCACATAAATTGGGATGAGACAGATTAAGACATAAAATAACATAAAGTTTTGAAAATGAAATAAAAAGTATTATAAATCACAATAATTAAGAACTTAACATAAAAGTATATATGTAAAAGAATTTTGATTGACCTTCAAAATTTTATCTGTGTCACGTAAATTGAGACAGAGAAAGTATTCATATATTATTAAAAAATAATGTAACAGACATTGTAAATCACATTATTAACAACTTAAGAAATTAAAAAAATATAAAATATTTGGCTGACTCTCGAAATTATACCAGCATTAGTTAAATTGAAATAGAAGAAAAAAATATTATAAATCTTAATAATTAAAAACATAAATTATTTTAATAATTTAAATTGAGATAAAAAAGAGCATATATTGGGCCTGTGCTGGCACAGACCATCGATATCTAGTATATATATATATGATTTTGTGCAAATGGGTGGTTTTACTTGATTTTATAGATGACATTATTTTATCCTTAACCTGAGTTCATGCTAGCAATCACTTGCTAACCCATATTCGGGCGGCTGTATACCCCTTCTATGCAGAAACCAATCGTTCTACCTCTCCTACATAGTAATTGACTCGGGGACAGCTGTTGGATTGAAGTGGTGAGCTTTCATCTTTTCGGAAGGCTCCATTTCATATTATGGATATTTTTAGACATTCTGATTTATTTATGGATATTGGTTTTGGCTATGGTTGGGGCCATGTCCCAATCAGATATTCTTACTCTTTTGGTTAGAGGCTTAATGGTACTGC
Source organism: Capsicum annuum (assembly GCF_002878395.1). NCBI lineage: Eukaryota > Viridiplantae > Streptophyta > Magnoliopsida > Solanales > Solanaceae > Capsicum > Capsicum annuum. Next base: position 57,855,407 of record NC_061117.1, read on the forward strand.
TATGGGTTGGAATAGGCGGGATCGATATTGGTGTCAGCCTTAGCATTGACATTGGTATTGGGGCTGATACCGGTTAACGATATTATTAGTTGTTCCATCGTATTTCATTTTGGGATTAATCATATTATGATTTGAAACTTATTTGGTTATTGCCTAGTTTATGGACCTTATTTCAGTATTGGTTGGGCTCGGTGGTTTGGTTGGTACAATTTGGTGTGACGGGATGACTTGGTAGGATTTTCTAGGAATAAACCTATCCCAAAGTCAATCCTTGTCCAGTTATGCTATCTTTCTATTTGTTTGGTACTCAGCCGACTCAAGGTATGCTAATGGTGGTTGGTTTTGATAGCAGGGGTGGTCCTCAGTCCTTGTTGGACTTGGAATGCCAATTACGACAAGGCCCCCGATCGGGTCGGATCAGGGAGTTAGAGTGATATGTGTCGGTACAACATCATCATTTAAATTGACAAAATAGTTGTATAATGCATCCATAAAATTGTTCGCATCACCCATAGCCATAAATAAAGAAGGTTATAGCTAAAGCATTAAAAATAATAAAAGTAAATAGGAAAAAATGGATAAAAATATTTTATTAAAATTTATCAATTATTGCAACAATAACTTCTTTGTAACCTTTTTTATCCTTATATTCGTTAAGCAATGTCGGCTAAATAAGCTAAAACATTACAAAATGTAGGATAATAAGCATCAAAAAATTCAACCGTCGCTGTATAAAATATTTTCAAAAATTTAACAAGATCAGTAATCTTAGCCCAGTTAGAATCATGTAACAAACACTCAAGAAAAGAACTAGCAAATTGATTAGAAGTCATTGTAATAGGATCTTTATAAATAAGGCAAGTTTTTAAAAAATTAAGTAGCGATCCATATACAATCTAATTCTTCCGGCATCACAATCGGTCTAAGTCCACTTTGTTCACATTTTATTTTAAATCCTATCTTTCTAATTTTTCTATGATTTCCTTGAATTAAGCAACCGCAAGCCTAATCTTTTCAATATAAAACTCAAAAAAATCAAGACTATCTCTTACGATTAAATTAAATATATGTTAAACACACTTAACATAAAAAATTTATATAACGGTGGAGAAAGTTCAACTTTTAACAAGTCAAGACCAGTCTTGTTATTAGATGCATTATCAAAAGATATGCATAATACTTTTCTTTCCATACCATAATATTTTGTAACTTTAGAAATAGATTTAGAAATAAATCTTCCAGTGTGTCTACGATCTTCATCATATAAAACTGTTAAAATACGTTTTTGCATAACAAAATTACTATCTATCTAATGACAAGTAATTTTTAAATAATTATTTTTATTAACAACACGACCAAGATCAGAAGTTAGAGCAACTCTACATGGAATACTTTTTAATAATGTAGATAAATAATAAATATATTGTGCAAGAATTCTAAAAATATCGGACCAACAAGTACTTCTAGGAATACCTTCAAACATAGGATTAGAAATTGTTTGAATATAATGAAAAAATCTTTAGATGAAGCAAAAGAGAAAGGAAAATGAACTATAACTATCATTTCGGCTAATTCTTCCCGATCCTTCATTTTATTATAATTCTTAACTAATTGACTGGTTCTTGGGTTCAATCTACTTTGAGTTGGCCCCCCTAAAAGTTTCACCATCTTTTGTTGCCGCTAGCTCTATTGGGTGTTCATTTTTCAAATATCTCATCAACGCACCCGTACCCCCGTTATTACCTCCAGTCTTATGCTCATATATAGCATTTGATAAATATTGCATTGGACCTTAGTAGTTCCTTCTACTTCCGTAATAAATTTCCATACAATGCTAGTTTTTCTATGAGATCTTACAGGGAGACGGGGAGAAAAATCAATCAATTCAGGTCTAAGATTAGCATTACCAACTTTGGAGTATCACCAATAGCATCATCATCTACATTTAATCAACTGCGTCTACTTCATTCTTTTTTTTCTATACCATAATTTTCTTGAGCTTTTAAATAATTCATATCGTGAGCACCTACACCTATTTCATTATCAAAGGATTCACCAGTTGATACCGTAGGCACATGGGTATTTGTAGACAGGTAAGTAACGGGTATTCATAACCTACCAGCACTGAATGAAGGTATCAATAAGGATATGTAAAGCTTGAAAACCCATAATAAAGGACCATTGCTCAAAACTCAACATTTAGGCATTTCATCAAACACATGGGAGTCATGAATTTAAGCATGGGAATGGGTAATACATGTAATTGAAAACATAGTTACAATACTAAAACCATGAATTAGGGATTTAACATGAAGATTTCAATAGTCAAACCACATAAGGGCCCATTCCATCGAAGAACACTTACAACGTAACTTGTAATCAAAATCAATAACAACTTTATGGAGAAAATTCATCATAAACATGTAAAAACTCATAATTTGATATAAAAAGGGGATTCTTGGACTCCATGGGTGAAAAAGGCCCATGGATGAACATCACACATACCTTAAACCTTAAATCTTGAAAGAGAAACACAAATATTTGAGCTTCCTTGAAGGTTCTTGGATTTGGGAACTTGATTTCTTGGTTTTCTTGAAGAGAAGGTAATTAAATTTGATAAAATTGGGGGATGTAGGGTTTCTTTGAGAGGAGAATTGGGGAAAATAGGCATATAATGCCCTAACCTACATTTCAATTTGTGATTTTACTAATTGGATTGTGGGGAAAAGACAAAATTGCCCCTTAGACATTTAAATTTGCAATTGGAATGCAGATTAAAGGCTTACTGCGACGTGGTGAAGTCTCCATCGCTATAACCACCGTGACACACCACTATCGCGGTGAGCTATTGGAATTGAAATCCAAACACTACCTAATCCTCATCTGAAAAATTTGAAACTTTCTTGAGATATGCTCCTTATATCCCTGAACATGTATTAACTCAAAAACCTTTGTCTCGGGGTCGGGAAGACAAATTTAAAAATCCTTGAAGTTAAGAGGCCAAAAATCTGACTAAGTTCCCAACACTTGGTGAAATTTTTAGATTTTAAGCCTCTTATGCATGTAACTAGGAGCTGAACTGATCCAAGAATAATATGGGGTATTAAAATATCTCCCCCTTGAAAATATTCATCCTCGAATAAGACTGATTAAGCTGAGAATACTGGGGAAATTGAAATCACATACTAAACGTGCATAACTTAAAACATGATTACATGACTGAGTGGGAAACAAGATACATGACTGAACTGAATTCATGAAAACATGAAAATACATGAGAATGATTATATAGCTAGAACTGAGGATGGAAAAGACTCAATCTAAGAAGAACTGTTACCTTAAGCTGAGTCTGAGTTTTTCGAGAAATTATGACGGTACTTGGTATGAATATCTACTTTGGCTTCCCAAGTAGCTCCCTCAACGGACTGATTCCGCCAAAAAACTTTGACTAAGGGAATTTCTTTGTTCCTTAATCTACGAATCTGACGATCAAGGATCTCGACTGGGATTTCATTGTAAGAAAGGCTATCCTAAACATCTGTGCTTTCTAAAAGGACTACAATAACTAGATTACCAATATACTTCTTTAACAAAGAGACATGGAACACTAGATACACTGATGCCAAATCTGTAAGCAACTCAACTCATAAGATACCTTTCCAAAGTGGCTCAAGATTCTGTAAGGGCCAACATATCGGAGACTGAGTTTTCCCTTCTTGCCAAATCTCTTAACTCCCTTCATGGTCGAGATTTTTAAATATACCAAATCCCCAACTTCAAACTCAAGATCTCTTTTCCTCATATCTATATAGGTTTTCTGCCGACTTTGGGCTATTTTAAGCCTCTCCCTAATCAACTTAACTTTCTTCATTGCACCAAACACCGAATATGTTCCTATCAAAGTAGCCTCACCTGCCTCAAACCAACCAATAGGAGATCTACATCTCTTCCTATAGACTGCCTCAAATGGAGCCATCTGAATACTGCAGTGATAACTGTTATTTTAGGAAAACTCGATCAAGGGTAAGTGATCATCCCAATTACCCTTAAAGTTAAGAATACACACCCTCAACATGTCCTCTACGGTTTGAATGGTCCTTTCTGCCTGACCATCTTTCTGAGGATGAAAAGTTGTACTAAGATGAACTTGGGTTCCAAGACCTTTCTGAAAAGCCTTCCAAAAGTGAGAAGTAAACTGAGTACCTCTATCTAAAATAATAGACAACGGGACTCCATACAACCTAACCAACTCCCTAATATAAAACTTAGTGTAATCCTCAACTGAGTACAAAGTATGAACTGGCAAGAAATAGGCTGGTTTGGTCATTCTATCTACAATCAGCCATATTAAATCATGTTGATAATGCATACGAGGCAAACCCGTTACAAAATATATGTTCACCTCTTCCCACTTCCAAGTAGCAATGCTGAAATCATGCAATATGCCACTAGGCCTCTGGTGTTTAATTTTAATCGGCTGACAGTTAGAACAATTAGCTACAAACTCTATAATATTTCTTTTCATACCACTCCACCAATAAATTTCCTGCAAATTATGGTACATCTTAGTGGCTCTTGGGTGAATATAATAACGTGCACCATGCGCTTCTACAAGGATGTATTATCTCAAACCATCTACACATGGCACGCACAATCTACCCTGACATTGCAACACACCATCTTCTTTTAGGAGAAAATGTTTACCTTCTGATCTGTAACTGATTCCTTCAACTTAACTAAACTGGAATCCCTATCTTGCTTATTCTTTACTTTGGCAACCAAAGAAGATTTTGAATCCATATACTACTCTCAGCTGAATCAAACAACTGGAAACCTAACCTAGCAAGTTGATGGACGTATCTGACTAACTTTTTCTTATCACTCTCAACACGAGCAACACTACTCATAGACAATCTACTAAGAGTGTCTGCCACTACATTGGCCTTGCCCAAATGATCAACACACTCATATCATAATCTTTCAACAATTTTAACCACCTTCTCTAACAAAAATTTAAATCTTTCTGTGAGAACAAATACTGTAGAATTTTGTGATTCGTGAACACATCAACATGAACCCCATATAAATAGTGCCTCCAAATTTTCAAGGAAAAAACAACAGCTGACAACTGAAGATCATGGGTAGGGTGATTCTTTTCATAGGGTTTAAGCAGTATAGAGGCATAGGCTATGTCCTTACCTCTCTGAAGAAAAAACAACTAAGACCAACTCTAGAAGCATCATAGTAAATAACAAACACATCTGAACCATCTAGGAAAGTCAACACTTGGGCTGAGGTAAGTCGATTCTTCAACTCCTAAAAAGTCTTTTCACAAGAATTGACCACTGAAATTTGACTTTCTTCTGAGTCAATCAAGATATTAGGGATGCAATAGATGAAAACCCTTGAACAAATTATCTGTAATAGCCAGCCAAACCTAAGAAACTCTTGATATCTAAAGGAGAGATGCGTCTAAGCCAGTTTCTTACGGCTTTGATCTTTTGAGAGTCAACTTTAATGCCATCACCGAAAATAATATGGCCAATAAAAGCTACTGATCTTAGCCAAAACTCTCACTTACTAAATTTGGTGAACAACTGATGGGCTCTAAGAGTCTGTAATACAATTCTGAGATGGTCTGTATGATCATTTTCATTACAGGAGTAGACAAAAATATCATCAATAAAGACGATGATGAACATGTCCAAGTACTACTTGAACACTCTATTCATCAAGTCTATGAAAGTTGTTGGGGAATTCATTAGTCGAAAAGACATAACTAGAAATTCAAAGTTACCCTATCGAGTTCTAAAGGCTATCTTCAAAATGTCACATTCTCTAACTCTGAGCTGATGATAGCCGGATCTAAGGTCTATCTTAGAGAAATAACTGTCACCCTGAAGTTGGTCAAACAAGTCATTAATCCTGGGGAGTGGGTATTTATTCTTTATTATGACTTTATTTAGTTAACGGTAATTGATGCACATTCTGATAGAACCATCTTTCTTACATACGAAAAGGACTGGAGTTCCCCATGGGAAAACACTAGTCCTGATGAATCCCTTATCTAAGAGATCTTTCAACTGTTCTTTTAACTCTTTTAGCTTAGCTGGAACCATTCTTTTGGGCAGAATAGAGATAGGTCGGGTATCTGGAAGGAGATCTATTACAAAGTCAATTTTTCTTTTGGGAGGAACTCCAGGAAGGTATTTAGGGAACACATCTGGAAATTCCCTCACTACTGAAACTGAATCAAGACTTAGAGTCTTAAAACTAGAGTCTTTGACTCAAATAATATGGTAAAAACATCCCTTAGATATCATTCTTCTTGCCTTAAGATATGACACAATTTTCCCCCAAGCACTGAAGTACTACCCCTCCATTCAATAACTGGTTGATTAGGAAATTGAAACTGAGCGACTCTATTTCTACAATCAGCTTAGGCATAACATGAGTAGAGTTAATCTATACCGAGACTGACATTAAAATTAGTTATTTCTAACTCCACAAGGTCAACAGAGGTAAATTTTTGGGATATTATGATCGAAAAGTTCCTGTATACCTACCTGGCTACAACAAAGACACCTACTAGAGTAGACAGTGAGAAAAGTTCTTTTAAAACTTTAGGAGTAACACCTAAATTAACATCTATATAGGGGGTTATAAGAGAAAGTGGAGCTCCGAGATCTAATAAAGCATACACATGAAGATGAAAAACTTGTAACATACCCGTAACCTCATTAAGAGAACTTTCCTGATCCTATCGGGACTAGTGTTGTCCGCTGGTGGCACTAGAAGTAGCGCCCTACTGAGTCGGGAAACCTGTTGGAGCTGGTGATAAATTAGAATGGCCCTGTTGGCATAAATCCTTTCCCCTCTGAGCAACTAATGGACACTCTTTGACCTTGTGTCCTGGCTTGCCATACCCAAAACACATATCATTACCAACCTTGCACACACCCTGATGAGTTTTACTATATTTTTACAAAGAGGATTAGTACGACCACCGTTCATACTACCTTAGGACTTAGAGCCTACCGCTCTATCTCGACTGTCATTCCTGAACTTTGGCACTGGTGCACTAGCTGAAGACAGGGTTGGGGATGAATTTTTTTTATGAAACTGAAAACGGTTACCACCCTCTAACCTCGGTTGAGAAAAGTTAAAGCTATTTATTTTGGCCCTCTTATACTCTCTCTCTCTCTTCTTAAGTTTCTATTCCTCAATCTGTTGAACATAAACCATAAGCCTAGATATGTCTATCTCCTTAATCAATATAGCAGCCCTACACTCCTTGACCACACTATCAGATATACCAAAAATGTACTTAGTCATTCTAGACCTATTTTCTGCAACCACATTAGGAGCATTCCTCGCCACCTGAGTAAACATAAGTGAATACTCCTTTACAGTCATATTACCCTGCTTCAAATTAATAAACTCCAGCACTTTAGCTTTTCTCAACTCCAAAGGCTAGAATCTGTCTAAAAAGGCTATAGCAAACTCCTTCCACTTTACAAGCTCTATATTTGTGCCCCTATTCTTCTTTCATTGCTTATACCAGGTGTGAGCTATATTCTGTAACTGGTAAGTAATCAACTCTACACTCTCACTCTAAATGACACCCATGATAGCCATTACCTTAACAACCATATCAAGAAACTCATGCAGATCCTCCTTAGACTTGGATCCCAAAAATAAAGGGGGATTCATTTGAGTGAAATCTTGAATCTTAGTTGTAGCTGTATTTTCCACAGGAGTAGCTGGGGAAATAGCTTACTGATTATTCTGAGCATCTACTGAATGATCTATGGTAGTGAATGCAGCTTTGAACTCAGCATGAGAGACGTTCTCATTTAGAGGATCTTCCTCAACAGGCAGAGGTGATGGATGATTTTCATTTCTTCTTCCTTTGTTTCTTTTGGGAGGCATTTTCTGTAATGGAATAAAGGAGAGATTAGAAAGAGATTTTAAATTGGTATCATGCTGACTCTCATGACTTGAATACTAAAAGAAGGAAAAATTTTCATAAAATGTCTTGTAGCCTCTTGTCCATAAGTGTGGCGTGCTTTACACCCATGCATAAGACTCTACTCAACACGGCTTTTCAGACTTCTTATGACTCTCTAAAATCTTATGCTCTGATACCAAATTTTTCCATGAATCGAGGCTGCCCCCTAGTCATGACAATGGTACTTAGAGTCACAAGTGCACAAGCTAACCCATGAACTAGTACCTTCTATAAGTACTGAGTAAACTAATAATAAAAGACATGTGCAAAAAAGAACTGATAATTCCATAAGGTTTAAATACTGAAAATACAACTAAATTCACAAGTCTGGAATATGTGCAAAAAATACTGAAATCCAACTGATAAGTTTGATAACTAACTGATTGTCTAAATATTTTAAAAGCCTCTAACTGACTAACTGTGGAGTTGATAGGACAACCCCCCAACTAACTCCAATTGATTGAAATAGAGGAATACTAAAATAACTAAATGCAAGATAAACTTGTCCTCGAAAGATGAGGACTCACCACAACCATTGCTACTGTAATGCTGGACTACCCAAGTGCGGTTAAGAAATTGTTCATCCAAACCAATGATATAAGACATCATAGCACGAAAAAAGTATGCGATTAGTACTTTGAATGTACTAGTATATGAGATGGGGTTAGGCTAAAATACATGGGTTAACTGTGCATAAAGTAATGACTGACTAAATAGCATGAGATAACTGAGTATGCATGCATGAAAACTAAAATACTGAGAATGTAAGACCAAGCATATAATGTTTCTGAAACAATTGTAAACTAAAAATTACTGAAATCTGGTAAATAAATAACTGGAAATCTGTATGCTATGGTAAAGCAAACCTGAACTGAATTTTGTACTGAATAATGAACTGAGATTGTGGGAGGTATCATCTAACTGACATGCCCTAATCTGAGATAATCGAGGTCCAACCTATAACCCCACTTGGAAGAGTGTCAATGTCGTTCCACAGGTACTAACACTGGCTGTATGGATCTACTTAACTGTATCCTAAAGGACTAGGGGGTCATTCTTAAACTGGCAGGTGACCCCTAAGAGAATGTCAGTCCTAAACTAGCGGGTGACATTTCATAGAATGTTATTCCTAAACCGGCGGGTGATATCTCATAATCCTACATGGCTACGTAGTTCTGGAACTTAAGGACTGCTTCTAAGGACCCCGTCCTAGCTTACAGGTGAGCCCCTATCCCTAGGTTCGCTTGGTGCTATATCCGAATCCTAACTGAGCTGACACTGATTACTGGACTGAAATAAGTTTAATTGAACAAACAACTGATCATAATAACTGACTGAATGATAATGCTCATGGTATATCTAAAATCATTCTAAAAATACTAAAATTATGTAAACATCTAAGTATCAGGTGTTCATAATCCACCAACACTGAATGAAATTATCAATAAGGACATGTAAATCTTGAAACCCATAATAAAAGATTATGCTCAAAACCCAACATTTAGGCATTTCATCAAAAACATAGGAGTCATGAATTTAAGCATGGGAATAGGTAAAGCAAGTTATTGAAAACATAGATACAATACTAAAACCATGAATTAGGGATTTAACATGAGTATTTCAATACTCAAATCACATAAGTGCTCATTCCATCAAAAAACTCTTATAACGTAACTTGTAATCAAAATCAATAACAACTTCATAGAGACAATTCATCATAAACACGTAGAAACTCATAATTTTATATAAAAAGGGGATTATTAGACTCCATGGATAAAAAGGTCCCATAGATAAACATCACTGATGTTGGGTGTATTTATGTATTCTAGCGCTACTATTCTAGCCTTTTTAGCCTTCTTTTGAGGATGATTCATGTGCTATATTGGTTGAGAATGATATAAATAAGTATTTATGTGTTCAAGTATGTTTTTACAATATTTAATGGTGGTTTCACATGAGTTTTGATTCAAATTTAGCGTTTAGAGTTCAACCGAGAAAACTAGTGTAACTAGCTTGAGCTAGGTGTTTTCTAGTCTATTGTGTTGGGTTGTAATGTATTTTAATGAGTTGCTAATGTTATTATTATGTATTTATATGTAAAACAACTTATTTATAATGTTAAAGGGTCAATTTTATCATGAAAAGAGTCAAAACAATAAGTTTAACCTCAATGTGAATTTAGCCTATGCTTAGCTCATGCTTCTAGTTCATCGGTGAGGATGTTGTGTTGTTTTGAGCTCTAAATTATTCTATTTAATTCTATAGTATTCTTTTTGAATGGATTATTATGATAAATAAAGGATATATAAGCTTTAAATTGAGTGTAAATAACTCAAAAAGGCTCGTAAATGAGCATAGAAGCACAAGATGCAAACTGGACGCCAATTTGGACGCCTGGAAAGTATTGAGCGTGTGCAGAGTTTTTGTTTGTATAATTGTAATGTGAATCATTCCATTGGTCTTAGAATGACCCAAAATGGTGAAACACTGCATCGTGGAGCTATGTCAATTCTAAATTGTCCAAAAATAGTGTCTTAACGTGATAACACCGCTTCACGTTGAGGACCAAATTTGGGAGAAAAATGCCCAGTGATGCCATTTGATACCATGGAGCGACGCGGAGGCAACCAAAATTAGGATAATTCTTCCAATAATGATGTGAAAACCTAATCCAAGTAGGATTATGACTTATATACTATAAATACAACGTCCCAAATACGTTTTTAGGAGTCTTGGAACCCCTATATTACTTGGAACAACATTGGAAACTACCACAACTTATTTTTAGTTTTTATTTCTTTAATTTATCTTTATTTTATGGTTTTAATCATTCATACAATTAATTGGATGATGATTATGGCTATGAGTGGCTAAAAACTCCCTTTTCAAAGTTGAAGCCAAGAACATGAGTATGATTGTTTTGAATTAAGTTTGTTTGATTTGCTTATCATTATTGGTTGCTTATTTATTCTTTTTTTTAGCTATTTTAAGGATTCGCGACCCTTAGAATACATTAATTTTTTACCTTTTGATCTAGAGAGAGGGAATAGAGAGATAGAACATGGGAATAAACAAAGTATGGTTTGTATTTCTTTATGAAATAAGGAATTCAAATTAGTATCTAGGACAGAAATGTACCTAGATGCCTTACTTGATTCAAATGTAGAATGATAGCTTAAAGAACTTTAGTGGACCATTACATTTCCGCTCAATGATGTAGTTGTAAGGTTCAACTTAGGTAAAGGATTAGAGGTTGGGAAACCATAATCATGCAATTAATTCTATAAATCAACAACCAAGATAAGCAAGTTAACTAATGAAGTTCAATGACATAGTACGATTGTTCAAAGTGCTTCAACCCTGGGTTTTCTCCTATTGATTGTTTCAAGACTTTTAATTTACACATTGTTACTTTTCATTAGTTACAAATTTCAAAATGTTATTCTTGGTTACTCTTGCATCAAATTAATCTTAGAAGTGAAACTAGAATTGAATAGTTGTAAGATCAACTCTCTGTGGGATCGATACTTGGCTTCTTGAAGGCCATGTTACTACTTGATAAGACCACGTACACTTGCATATGCACTTATGCACTGTCAAGTCTTTGGCGCCGTTGCCGGGAACTTGTTATTTAGTAATTATTTATTTTAGTTTTACATTTAGATTTATTTGGTGTTTTTATGCTTGGTCTTGTTTTTGTGTTTGCAGGAGACAGGTTTCTAAGTTTATAAGCTAGCAAGGGATTGGGATTTGGTGGAACCGTGCCCAGAACCCAAGCAACTTTACCATCAACACAGGATAGAAGCAATTTTTCTCTTCAGAATTCTGCAAATTCGAGAAGACCAAGAGAACACTACTCCTATGGCCGAACAACAAGTAGCTAGTAGGAAGGTTTGGGAAGTGGCAGTCCCACTACCAACAAACTTAACTTCCCCAATTCAAAGACCAGTAGCTGGGGAGATTTTTGAGTTGAAACACAATATGGTGCAACTTCTTATTAACAATGGACAGTTTGCAAGGCTTTTATATAAAGATCAACAAGTCCAATTGCAGACTTTCATTGATCTTACTGATACATTCACTCTGACTAGGGTGACTCTAGATTATATGAGGCTGACACTGTTTTCCCATTCACTTTTGGGGAAATGAAAAGGTGGTTGAATGCGAAGCCAGTGAATTCAATCACATCATGGGATGACTTAGCCAGAAAGTTCCTCATTAGATTTTTTCCATCAGGCAAGACTGCGACACTTTGCAGTAAGATAGTAAGCTTCAAACAGAAGCATAGTGAAAATCTCTATCATGCTGGGGAATGCTTCAAGGCTCTTCTTAGGGATTTTTCATATCACCAACAGTCTAATGAGGTACTTACTCATACTTTTATAGAAGCTCTTGATCACAATACAAAGATTTTTCTAGATTCAGCTGTAGGTGGTCAAGAATTGGAATTGACTTATGATGAGTTGTACACATTGCTGAACTGCATAGCACAAGGAAATCTAGATTAGCATTCAAATTCTAAAAGTTCCATAAAAAGAATTGTGGGTGTATAGGAGGTGGACCAATTCACAGCCTTATCAACACAGGTTTTTGCACTACAAAATTTGATAAACACATTATTCAACAGTATAAAGTTGGGAGCAGCACAACTTGCAGCCACAGTCAATGTCATCCAACAAGCTACAGGTTGGTGTAAAGTATGCAGAAATAGTGGTCATACGGCTACCATATGTACATCAAATCCAGAATCTGTGATGTATGTAGGCAATTATCAAAGGCCAAATTATGGTAATGCCTACAACATAAAGTGGCAAACTTATCCACCAAATCAGCCATGAAATGCCCCACTGTCGTAGACTCAATCAAACCAGTCAACGAGCAACATGGAAGATATGTTAAAATAACTCTTAGCTAGTCAAGCACAATTGTTTGCGCATATAAAAAGTCAAAAGGTAGAGTTATAGAATAAACAAGTGGCCACAAGAAGTTTAGAGTTGCAAGTGGGCCAATTATGATAAGTACTGAATACAAGACCACAAGGTGGGTTTCAAGTAGATACAAAAAATCCAAAATAGGTTATGGCAATCACCTTAAGAAATGGTAAAGAGCTTCAAGGAGAACCTCCCAAGACAACAAAGGAGGTAGATACTAATGTGGTGACCCAACAGGTAAATGAAAAAGTTGCTGAAATTTAAGGAAGTCTGAGTACTTGAAGGAAAAAGTGGTTGTAGATAAAGTGAAGAAGAGGCTGCCACTACCTTTCTCTTAGCGGAAAATAAAAGCGAAGGAGGATGCAATGTTCAAAAAGTTCTTTGACACATTCATAGAGCTTCATATTAATTTACCTCTTTTAAATATTTTGCAAAGTATGCCCAAGTATGCAAAGTACTTAAGGGATATGGTGGCTAAAAAGGTGAAATTACAGGATGTGGGAGTAATAACACTCACTAAAGAGTGTAGTGCAGAGATGATACAAAAAATCCCCAAGAAATTGAAAGATCAAGAGAAGTTTGCCATCCCTATTAAAATTGGAAGTAAAGAGGCTCATGCACTGAGTGATTTAGGGAAAAGTATAAATTTGATACCCTTATCGCTGTTAAAAAAATTGGGCTTAGGAAAGCCTAGATCAACCACCGTGGTTTTGCAGCTAGCAGAAAATTCTATGGCATATCCGAAAGGGATAATTAAAGATGTCCTCATTAAGGTTGGTAAATTTACTATTCCTGCTATTTTTTTGTTATTAGTTGTGTGGTAGATGAACAGGTTCCAATTATATTGGGGCGTGTATTCTTAGCAACCGTAGGGGTCTTCATTGATGTTAGAGAAGAAAAGCTCAAGATGAGGGTATATAATAAAGAGGTGGTATTTGATGTTTACAAATCACCCATTGAAAACTCCTAATATAAAGATTTATGTTGATCAATATGATTGAAAGGGATGCGTGTGGGGTGATTAAGCCACCAAAGACCTCTTCCGACTACCTGATTGAGTAACCTAAGATAAAACCACCATTTCCCAACATGATAAAGGTTAAAGAAAAGAGAGATGTTGACCTTGAGAGTGCAAACTCAAGAGGTCAAAAATGAATGAAAAAATGGCTCCTAAAAAGGAATAAAAGGCTGAAGAAATATGGTTAAGTTGAGTAGGGTCTTGCTGCGACACTAAATCAGGCGCTTCTTGGAAGGCAACCCAAGTTAAAGTAGGTATGTTTTCTTTTCAGTTTTTTAGTTTTTATTTCATATAGTTTTTGTTTGTGGTTGAGTCATGGGTTAATGGGTTTAAAGCATGGCAAAGACAAAGTGTGGGGTCCCATGGATCTCCTTTATATGTGAAGATACTACTAGCTAGGCCTAGAGGCCTCAGGGAGTATTTCTATCTTTTTACTTTTAAATTCACTTTGGGGACAGAGTAGATTTTTAAGTATGGGGTGGGGGAAATTCCCAAATTTTAGCTCAATTTAAAAAACTTTAGGTTAGGAATAATTAAGATATTTGAGTTGGTGCTATTTTTTATTACATGATGCAAGTGGGTTTGTGAATAAAAGCATGTTGATTGAATGAATTGCTATTTTTTGAAACTCTTAGGCTCATGCTTGTGACTCTTGTAATTTTTGGCTTAAAGTTGAATTCATGCTATTGTTTGGTTGGGAGTCTATGATAATCCTATGAGTTGAGCATATGCTATATGTGTGTGTGATTTTTGTATATTTTTTATTGCATGTGATGTCTAGAACTTGCCTGGTGTGTGTGTGAAGTGAAATAAAGAATATGGGTTTAGGAGATGATATAGGCATTTCTTTGATATCCTTGTATTATACCTTCTATTTATCCTACCCTTTCTGCTTAATCCTAGTTAACCCCCATTGATCCTTTAGTTTTTTCTTTGTCAACCTTATAAGTTGCCTAATGCTTCCTTGATAGACCATAATTTGATCAAAAAAGCTCCTAAGTACTTTAATGAAAAATTAATTAAATAAGGAGTTTGAGAAATAAGAATAAAAAGGTGAAATTGATGCCCCAAGATAATAGTTATTGGTGGATGGTTGTGATATAATTTATGCTAAAAATATTGCCATGGTTGTGAAAAAGAAAAAAATTGATTCTTGTAGTAGTAAACTATGTGCCCACCAAGTGTTTGTGAAAATGCTTAAAGAGATAGGGCAAAAACAAAAGGCATGGGTGAATGAAAAAATGTAATTTGGTTATTGGAGATTTGTTTTAAATGTTTAATGTAGTGTATTAAAGCACTTAGAGAGGTTAGCCACTACTCTCAAATAGTTCCTAGCCTACATTACAACTCGAAAAAGTCCTAATAGATCTTATACTTTACATTCTAATATTAGTTGAGCACTACACTAAGGGAAAGCCTATGGTTCATTATGTGTAACTTGTGATTTTTTTGTGAGAGTAAGCGTAGCTTGATTTGTATACCCATTGTGATAACTTGCATAATTGTGAGTGATTATGGGTAACTCTCTTGTTGTGAGGGGAACATATTTGATGAATGTGGGTAATTTGTATGATATCCTTGATTAAATGATAAGCATGAGTTTTCCACTTAGGTGAGTCAATTCTTTAGGCTAGGATATTTTGGAGTAGTGTTCAGGAGCTTTCAATTGTGTATAACATGCTTAGTGTTGCAAACTTGCATTCCGTGTAGTCATTTTAGTGCTAGCTTGAGTTTCTTGAATTTAGTAGAAGTGTGTAGTCTCTTAAATCTCATGGTGTTTATAGTTAAGCTTTTTTCGAGGACAAACAAGGCTTTAAGTGTGGGGTGGTGATATTGGGTGTATTTATGCATTCTTGCGCTACTATTCTAGAATTTTGAGCCTTGTTTTGAGGATGATTCATATGATATATGGATTGAAAATGATATAAATTAGAATTTATGTGTTCAAGTATGTGTTCACAATGTTTAATGGTGGTTTCACATGAGTTTTGATTCAATTTGAGCATTTAGAGTTCAACCGAGAAAACTAGTGTAACTATCTTGAGCTAGGTATTTTCTAGTCTATTGTGTTGGGTTCTAATGTGTTTTAATGAGTTACTAAGGTTTTTATTATGTATTTATATGTAAAACAACTTAGTTATAATTCTTAAGGGTCAATTGGATCAAGAAAAGAGTCAAAACAATAAGTTTAAGCTCAATGTGAATTTAGCCTATGCTTAGCTCGTGTTTCTAGTTCATCGGTGAGGATGTTGTGTTGTTTTGAGCTTTAAATTATTCTGTTTAATTCTATAGGATTCTTTTTGAATGGATTATTATGATATATGAAGGATATACAAACATCAAATCTAGTGTAAATAACTCAAAAAGGTTCGTAAATAACCACGGAAGCACAAGATGCAAGCTGGACATCAATTTGGACCCATGGAAAGTATTGAGTGTGTATGGAGTTTGTGTTTGTCCAATTGGATAATGCTGCATTCCATTGGATTCATAAGGGGCCCAAAATGGTGAAACACCATGTCGCGGAGCTGTGCCAATTCGCAATTGTCCAAAAATAGTGTCTCAATGCAATAACACCGTTTCGCATTGAGGACCAAATTCGGGAGAAAATTTCCCAGTGATGCCATTTGACACCATGGTGAGACGTGGAATCCACCAAAATTGGGATAATTCTGCCAAGTACGATGTGAAAACCTAATTCAAGTGGGTTTATAACTTATATACTATAAATACTACGTCCCAAACTCGTTTTTAGGAGTTTTGGAACCCCTAGATCATTTGGAACAACAATGGAAGCTAAGGAAACTTCTTTTTAGGTTTTTATTTCTTTGATTTAGCTTTATTTTATGGTTTTAATCATTCATACAATTAATTGGATGATGATTATGGCTATGAGTAGCTAAAACCTCCCTTTCCGGGATTTAAGCCAAGAACATGAGTACGATTGTTTTGAATTAAGTTCGTTTGATTTGCTTATCATTATTGGTTGGTTGTTTATTCTTTTTTTAACTATTTTAAGGATTCGTGACCCATAAAATACATCAATTGTCAACCTTTTGATCTCGAGAGAGGGAATAGGGAGATAGAACATGGGAATAAACAAAGTATGATTTGTATTTCTTTATGAAATAAGGAATTTAAATTAGTATCTAGGACAGGGATGTTGTCACGCCTCAAATCCTATTGGGGCGGGCTGGCACCCATAACCGAGGAGGCCCAGGAGAACCAGCTCATAACCTTACACTTCCCATGCATACCTTTATGACAACCCAAAATTCGGACAGCATCATATCTCATATAAAAGAAAATAATCACCTGTATAAGCTCGAGCACACACATATATATATATACAATACTTAGCCGTTGGAGCCATCACGCCTATTAACAAAACACAACCTTGATCGTACATTATGTCTACAAAGCCTCTAGACAATATACAGAGTTTAACTAAGGTCGGGACACACCCCACCATATAACTAACTTCTATACAATACCAAAAGTGACTGGATATGACACGAAAAGCCCAAAGCAAATTGGAGCTCACCAAAAGCAGCTGGATATCCTGGCTTCTACTTGTGCAGTGTATGAGCTGAGGTACCTGTGCCTGCAGCATGAAATGCAGGTCCCCCGTGGGGGACGTCAGTACGAAATATATACTGAGTATGTAAAGCTGTAGATAATCACATATGATATAGGAGCTCAATAGAAATCAGAAACAAGTGAATAAATTGTAATAGGAGTGGACCACACTTATTAGAACTTGTGACAACCTGTACATTGTATTTATTCAATCACTTTACATTCGCTCTTATCATCTTTGTAATCATTACTGTACTATACTGTGACCATTAGGCTGCCTCCAGTACATATCAACTGGATCGACCCATGATAGGCTTATGCCCCTGGGATACCACCCATAAACACATAAATAGGGATCAACCCATGATAGGCTTATGCCACTGGGATACCACCCGATAAGAGAGAACTTCCATCACTTAGTTCAATTAATCTTTGAGATTGTTATTTCGGTCGCCACCGCATTTTTGATACTTTGAAATAATGATACATCAATAAGAGACATATAAATAGACCATCAATGCAATAACAATGAAGTAAGAACTCATTGGCACATCAATGAAGTGTTTTGAAGTCATCAATGCCATAACAATGAAGTAGGAACTTATTGGTATATCAATAAAATGTTTTGGAGTCATCAATAGCACATGGATCTTGTTTGAGTAATCGGATACCTTCTGACATTCATTAGTGCAATAAACATGTAAGATTTAGAAGACAAGTAAGTATTGGAATGTCTTCACATCTTGTAGGGTGGAAACAAGTTCATTGGTAACGTAGGACATCATACAAAACCATTATGGATCACATGTTATTGAATAACTTTGGAAACTTTCTTAATAGAACAATTGTTCACTTTCATGCCAAAGATATGGTATAGAGTATGTTTTACATACCTGACTGTCAACCTTCAATACTAGTCCCAAATGGACTTCCCATCTTTTTGGATTACTTATCTACAATGAACATATATAGAAATCTAGTATTAGCAACCAAACATCACATTCAATTATTTGAATTCACTAAACTAGTGGTTAAGTAGTAAGCCTTAATTACACCATAAAGGGTGTCACTTCAACCCTCTTATACTCCAATTACATTCACATGCCATGCATATTCATACAACATCCTCCAATATCAAGTTTGGATTCATTTATCCTTCCAACCAATCCATTAAACCAAATTGAGCCATAGACATAAATAATCATCAATTCAATAGTGTATCACCATATCCACCTTCCATAACTCAATTACCATATCCACCTTCCACAATTCAATACAACCAAACCATGCAAAATAGTCCATAACCCTATTTCCATCACCTTTCAATAACAACCAATACATATAATCCTCTATCACACATATACATATGGAAAAGAACAAAGGCAAACAATATTCATACCTTTGAATTCACCTATTGATTATGCAATCCTGTTTTCACAAATAATAGGTGACGTTCGAAGCTCTCGAGATGACAAACGCAGTTATCAGATTACTTTGGAATTTCTACGATTGAATCAAAAGTAATTTAAAGATCAAATTTGGCTAGGGTTTGTTATTTCTCAATGATTGATGATGAAAATGATTTTTTGAACTCATATACATGTATATATACACATATTCCCATCCATAATATAATAGGAAATGACCAAAATGCCTTTAAAATTTAAATAATGTCAAATCTGTCCTTTGGTGGACTGTTTTGATTAGCTAAAGTAGATCGACCATAAATCTTTGCTCCGATATCGGATTTGGATGAAATTGGTACCATTGGAAGGATAATTCAAAGGGATTTCATTTCATATAAAGTAGGACACCCATTTCGTCTTGTACAAGGAGTTATGGTCTTTTTAAGTTGACCTTAAAAATCTGTTTAGATAGGCTGAAGTAAAACGAGTATAACTCCTTACTCAGACGTTGGATTTGGATAAAACCAATTGCATTGGAAAGAATACTCAAAGATATTTTTTTTCATAGGTTGCATCTCTCCCAGTTCATTATATTTAGGGAGTTATGATCGTTCAAAGTTGACCCAAAAATTTGGCTGGCCCCAGTAGTTTGTGTGCAGGAAATTTTCCTGCACATTTACTATTCGCAAATATCCCGACCACCGTTTTATAGTTTTGAACGTGCTCGATTATATCCGAAACCTATCCGTTTTTGAAAATATTTATATCGTTGGAAAGCTTATTCAATAACCTTCACATGAAACCATCGACGGGCAAATTCCAGTATAAATAAAATAAAAAAATTAATTCCATATAAATAAGACCAATACACGTACTTGAATATGCCAATACACGTATTTGAATACGAGGTGTTACATCCTCCCCCCCTTTAGAACATTCGTCCTTGAATGTTAGCGTAGTTATTCAAATGAAATAAGTTCAAGTCCATCATTAATATTCACATCATCACATAAATACTATGTATATATAAAAAAAAAAACTTACTTTTTAATGTTCTAACTCCGTTTCTTGAACTTCCTCTTCATCTTTGAAAAAATGAGGGTACTTAGATTTTATTGCTTCCTGAGCTTCCCATGTAATCTCTTCCCTTTGATGATTTCTCCAATGTACTTTCACAGATGCTATCTCTTTATTTCTCATCTTCTTAACTTGGCGATGTAGAATAGCAATAGGCACTTCCTCATAGGTAAGATCTTCCGCAACTTGCACATCCTCAGTAGAAGTGATATGTGATGGATCTCCAATGCACTTTCGAAGCATTGACACATGAAATACCGGATGTACTGATGAGATCTCTTGAGGTAGCTCTAATTCATATGCAACTTGTCCAAACCTTCGAGTGATCTTATACTGGCTTATATAACGTGGACTCAACTTCCCTTTCTTGCCAAATCTCACTACCCCTTTCATTGGTGATACCTTCAAAAATACCCAATCACCTATAGAAAACTCTAGCCCCTGCTTCTACTATCTGCATATGACTTGTGTCGACTTTGGGCTATTTCCAGTCGTTGCTGAATTACTTTAACCTTCTCTATGGCTTGATAAAAAAGATCCATTCCAAACAAAAGAGTTTCACCCACTTCAAACAATCCTATTGGCGATCTACACTTCCTTCAATATAACGCTTCATATGGTGCCATTTTAATACTTGAATGATAGCTATTATTGTAGGCAAACTCAATAAGAGGTAAATGATCATCCTAGTTGCCCTGAAAATCTATTACATAAGCTCGTAGCATATCGTCAAGGTTTGGATGGTACTTCTGCTTGTCCATCTGTTTGAGGGTGAAAAGCTGTACTCAACTTCACTTGTGTTCCTAAACACCTCTGAAAAGACTTCTAAAAGTTTGCGGTAAATTGGGTTCCCCAATCTGATATATTAGAGATAGGCACTCCATGTAATCGGACTATCTATTTAATGTACAGCTTCACATACTCTTCAACTGTGTAAGTGGTCCTAAGTGGTAAGAAATGTGCGGATTTGGTAAGCCTATCAACAATCACCCATATAGAATCAAACTTCCGGGATGTACGAGGCAAACCAATAATGAAATCCATGTTGATTATGTCCCACTTCCAGCTTGGAAGATCAATACATTGCATATAACCTCCGGGTTTTTGGTGCTCAACTTTAACTCTTTGACAATTTGGACATTCAGCTATAAATTCTGCAATGCTCTTCTTTATGTCATTCCACCAATAAATATCTTTCAAATCTTGATACATTTTGGTTGATCCTGGATGAATGGAATACCTTGAACAATGTGCCTCCGTCATAATCTTCTTTCTTAGCCCGTCTACATTCGACACACACAATCGGTTTTAGCACTGAAGTACTCTTTCTCGCATAAGCTCCAATGCCTTGGTCGCACCACTCTGAACATTCTCCTTAAGTTGTAATAAAATAGGATCTGCATATTACTTCTCTTTCACTTCATCTACTAATGAAGATTCCAAAGCATTATGTACGATAAGCTCTTTATTCGGAGTTTCAAGAAGGCAAACTCCCAAACTAGCAAACTGGTGAACCTTTCTATATGCGCCATCATAGCCTTACGACTTAATGCATCAGCTACCACATTTGCTTTCCCTAGATGGTACAAGATATCAACATCGTAGTCCTTTAATAGTTCAAGCCATCTCCTCTACCTTAAATTTAGATCCTTCTGATTAAAAATATATTGCAAGCTCTTATGGTCAGTATATATATCAGCATGAACCCCATATAAGTAGTGGCGCCATATCTTTAAAGCAAAAATAATTGCCGCCAGCTCAAGATCGTGTGTAGGATAATTTTTCTCATGTGGCCGTGATTGTCTAGAAGCATATGCTATTACCTTACCATGATGCATCAATACACATCCTAAAACAATTCTGGAAGCATCACAATACACTATATACCCTTCGGTACCTTCTAGAAGTACCAACACGGGTGTAGAAATCAACTTGTTCTTTAAATCTTGAAAACTCTTCTCACAGGCATCATTCCATTGGAATTTGGATGCTTTATGGGTTAGCTTGGTTAAGGGTTCTGAAATGGAAGAAAAGCCTTCAACAAACCTTTTATAATAACCGGCCAACCCGAGAAAACTACGAATCTCCATAGGCATTGTAGGCCTTGGACAGTTCTTCACAGCTTCTATCTTTTGAGCATCAACCTTTATCCCTTCACTAGATATAATATGACCTAAAAATGCCACCGACTTTAACCAAAACTCACATTTAGAGAACTTTGCATAAAGCTTACAATCACGAAGAATCTGCAATGCCTGTCGTAAGTGATTGGCATGGTCCTCTTCTGATCTAGAATAAACTAGAATATCATCTATAAAAACTATCACAAATACATCCAGCAATGGCTTAAACACCCTATTCATCAAATTCATAAAAGCTGCGGGTGCATTTGTTAGCCCAAATGACATAACTAGAAACTCATAATGACCATACCGTGTTCAAAAAGCTGTCTTGGGTATATCCTTTTCTTTGACCCTCACTTGGTGGTAACCTGACCTCAAATCAATCTTAGAAAAGCACTTGGCGCCCTGTAACTGATCAAATAAATCATCAATTCTTGGGAGAGGATATTTATTCTTAATAGTCACCTTATTCAATTGTCGATAATCAATACACATCCTCAGCGAGCCATTCTTTTTGCGCACAAATAACACTGGCGCTCCCCAGGGGGACATACTAGGCCTTATGAATCCCTTCTCTAGAAAATCTTTCAATTGCTCTTTCAATTCTTGTAATTCTGCTGGGGCCATTCTATACGGAGGAATGGAGATTGGTTGGGTGCCTGGTATTACATCAATACCAAACTCTACTTCTCGTTCAGGAGGCAAACCTGAAAGATCTTTAGGAAATACATCAGAAAATTCATTTACCATCGGAACAGTGTGAAGAGTTGGTGGCTCCACTTCTGTATCCCTTACTCTAACTAAATGATATATGTATCCATTGGAAATCATTCTTCTTGCCTTAAAATAAGAAATAAATCTACCTCTTGGCACGCCAATTTCACCTTTCCATTCAAGGACTGATTCATTTGGAAAATAGAAATATACCTTTTTCATGCAGCAATCAATTGTGGCATAACAAGACGCCAACCAGTCCATATCCATTATAACATCAAAATCTACCATTTCTAACTCCACAAGATCATCCATCGTATCACGACCACAAATAGTTACTATGCAGTTTCGGTAAACCCTTCTAGCTACAGTAGATTCCCCAACCGATGTGGACACTTCAAATGGCTTAACTAACAGTTCGGGTATTCTTTTGAACTTTCCAAAAACCAATGGAGTAACATAAGATAATATAGAACCGGGATCAATTAAGGCATATACATTGAATAAAAAGATAGACAACGTACCCGTAACCACATCTGGGGAAGCCTCTAAATTTTGTTGATCCACTAGAGCATACGTACGATTTTGAGCCCCGCTAGAACAAGTGGCTCCTCTATCACCTCTAACACGACCCATTGGTTTTGCACCCCTTCATGAATAAGGCATCGATAATGATGATGCAATAAATGACCCCATAGGTCATGCCATACCCCCTATGCCCCTTTGTGGGCATTCTCTCATCATATGCCCCAACATACCATACCAAAAGCAAACATTGGTCCCTAAATGGCATGCGCCCAAATGATACCTTCCATATTTATTGCATGGCTCTCGAGGAGGTCTCGATTGGCTCATATTCCCTTGCCCTTCATACCCCACTATTCGCAAACTCTGACTCTCACTTCTGTGCCCAAATTGATTTCCTCTGGACCCTTGCAACTGTGGTAGGGCACTAGCTGCAGAATAAGAAGATGATGGCCTAGGCGGTCTAGCAGAAAACTGTGGTATGAACCCTCCTTGGGATGCCATGAACTACCCTGTAGATCTGGCCCTCTTGGAATATCCTCTTTCTAATTCCAGTTTTTTTCTCCTCTACCTCTAATCTTCTATTTTTTGTCCAAAAGCTTAGATCATCGCTATGTCCATATCTTTGTTTAAAGCGGCAATAGTATAACCTCTAACCAGATATGGATCCAGACTATCCACATATTGATGAACTCTGTCATCCATAGTAGCTACAACATTAGGAGCATATCTCGACAAGGAATCAAATCGGAGACTATACTCTCTCACGCTCATATTCCCCTGATGAAGATTTAAAAACTGATCTGCACGGGCCTGACAAATCTCGAATGGAAGATAATGATCAAGAAATGCCTCTTTGAACTCTTTCCAAGTAGCTGAGGGTGCATCAATACCCCTAGATCATTTCCGGTCCTCGTACCAATATATAGCCCCCCCTTTAAATCTATAAGCCGCTAACTCCACTGTCTCTCTACCCTTTACATGCATAACATCTAAGGCCCTTTGAATTTGATCAATAAAGTCCTGTGGATCCTCGTTAAGATCTGATCCAGTAAAAGTGGGAGGATCCATCTTAAGAAAATCCTCTGTTCAAAGGCTAGCCGCCCTATCTGTACTACTAGGATCCGTGGTAGGAATGGCTTGCCCTTAAGATTGCCTAGCAACTATACGAGTCAAAAGTTGTACTACATTTCTAAGATCTTAATCAACAGCATTAATAGGTGGCTCTGGGGATATAGTTCTCCTCCCCTTTATTTCTTCCGAAGTGGAAGAAGTTTCTGATGCATGCTCAGCTAGAGCCTCACTTTGATTAGCTGGTATAGTGGGTGACTTACTAGTCCCCTCTCCGACATCAGCATCAACTTGCTTACTGGTATTCTTGCTTCTGGTAACTGGCATCATTATTATAATAAGAGAAACAAATGGATTCAGTGGTCAACTATGACTTCATATACAATATAGGCTCTATCGTACGATCTAAGACATAAAGAAAAGTAACAATTCCTAAATTTCCATAGCCTCCTGTTTACAAATGTGGTGCACAACACACCGATAAACAAGACTCTACGTAGACACGGCTTTGTAGACTCACTAGGACGAACTGCTCTGATACCACTTTTGTCACGCCTCAAATCCTATTGGGGCGGGCTGGCACCCATAATCGAGGAGGCCCAGGAAAACCAGCTCATAACCCTACACTTCCTATGCATAACTCTGTGACAACTCAAAATTCGGACAGCATCATATCTCATATAAGAGGAAATAATCACCTGTATAAGCTCGAGCACACACACACATATATATATATACAATACTTAGCCGTAAGAGCCATCACGCCTATTAACAAAACACAACCTTGACCATACATTATGTCTACAAAGACTCTAGACAATACACAGAGTTTAACTAAGGTCGGGACACACTCCACCATATAACTAACTTCTATACAATACCAAAAGTGACTGGATATGACACGAAAAGCCCCAAAGAAAATTGGAGCTCACCAAAAGCAGCTGGATATCCTGGCTTCTACTTGTGCAGTGTATGAGCTGAGGTACCTGTGCCTGCAGCATAAAATGCAGGTCCCTCGTGGGGGACGTCAGTAAGAAATATGTACTGAGTATGTAAAGCTGTAGATAATCACATATGATATAGGAGATCAATAGAAATCAGAAACAAGTGATTAAATCGTAATAGGAGTGGACCACACTTATTAGAACTTATGACAACCTGTACATTGTATTTATTCAATCACTTTACCTTCGCTCTTATCATCTTTGTAATCATTACTGTACTATACTGTGACCATTAGGCTGCCTCCTGTATATATCAACTGGATCGACCCATGATAGGCTTATTCCCCTGGGATACCACCCATAAACACATAAATAGGGATCAACCCATGATAGGCTTATGCCAATAGGATACCACCCGATAAGAGATAACTTCCATCACTTAGTTCAATTCATCTTTAAGATTGTTATTTCGGTCGCCACCGTATTTTTGATACTTTGAAATAATGATACATCAATAAGAGACATATAAATAGACCATCAATGTAATAACAATGAAGTAAGAACTCATTGGCACATCAATGAAGTGTTTTGAAGTCATCAATACCATAACAATGAAGTAGGAACTTATTGGTATATCAATGAAATGTTTTGGAGTCATTAATAGCTCATGGATCTTGTTTGAGTAATCGGATACCTTCTGACATTCATTAGTGCAATAAACATGTAAGATTTGGAAGACAAGTAAGTATTGGAATGTCTTGACATCTTGTAGGGTGGAAACAAGTTCATTGGTAATGTAGGACATCATACAAAACCATTATGGATCACATGTTATTGAATAACTTTGGAAACTTTCTTAATAGAACAATTGTTCACTTTCATGCCAAAGATATGGTATAGAGTATGTTTTACATACCTGACTGTCAACCTTCAATACTAGTCCCAAATGGACTTCCCGTCTTTTTGGACTACTTATCTACAATGAACATATATAGCAATCTAGTGTTAGCAACCAAACATCACAATTCAATTATTTGAATTCACCAAACTAGTGGTTAAGTATTAAGCCTTAGTTACACCATAAAACGTGTCACTTTAACCCTCTTATACTCCAATTACATTCACATGCCATGCATATTCATACAACATCCTCCAATATCAAGTTTGGATTCATTTATCCTTTCAACCAATCCATTAAATCAAATTGAGCCATAGACATAAATAATTATCAATTCAATAGTATATCACCATATCCACCTTCCATAACTCAATTACCACATCCACCTTCCATAATTCAATACAACCAAACCATGCAAAATAGTCCATAACCCTATTTCCATCACCTTTCAATAACAACCAATACATATAATCTTCTATCACACATATACATATGGAAAAGAACAAAGGCAAACAATATTCATACCTTTGAATTCACCTATTGATTATGCAATCCTGTTTGCACAAATAATAGGTGACGTTCGAAGCTCTCGAGATGACAAACGCAGTTATCTGATTACTTTAGAATTTCTACGGTTGAATCAAAAGTAATTTAAAGATCAAATTTGGCTAGGGTTTGTTATTTCTCAATGATTGATGATGAAAATGATTTTTTAAACTCATATAAATGTACATATACACATATTCCCGTCCATAATATAATAGGAAATGACCAAAATGCCTTTAAAATTTAAATAATGTCAAATCTGTCCTTTGATGGACTGTTTTGATTAGCTAAAGTAGATCGACCATAACTCTTTTCTCTAATATCAGATTTGGGTAAAATTGGTACCATTGGAAGGATAATTCAAAGGGATTTAATTTCATATAAATTAGGACACCCAGTTCGTCCTGTACAAGGAGTTATGGTCGTTTGAAGTTGACCCTAAAAATCTGTTTTGATAGGCTAAAGTAAAACGAGTATAACTCCTTACTCGGACGTTGGATTTGGATGAAACCAATTGCATTGGAAAGAATGCTCAAAGATCTTTCTTTTCAAAGGTCGCATCTCTCCCAATTCATTATATTGAGGGAGTTT
The DNA here is from genome assembly GCF_002878395.1 of Capsicum annuum. NCBI lineage: Eukaryota > Viridiplantae > Streptophyta > Magnoliopsida > Solanales > Solanaceae > Capsicum > Capsicum annuum. The sequence continues at coordinate 57,882,841 of NC_061117.1, forward strand.
TGATTGTTCGAAGTTGACCCAAAAATTCGGTTGGCCCCAGTAGTTTGTGTGCAGGAAATTTTCCTGCACATTTACTATTCCCAAATATCCCGACCACCGTTTTATAGTTTTGAATATGCTCGATTATATCCGAAACCTATCCGTTTTTGGAAATCGTTATATCGTTGGAAAGCTTATTCAATAACCTTTGCATAGAACCATCGACGGACAAATTCCGGTATAAATAAAATAAAAAAATTAATTCCATATAAATAAGACCAATACACGTACTTGAATACGCCAATACACGTACTTGAATATGAGGTGTTACAGATGTACTTTGATGCCTTACTTGATTCAAACATTGGATGATAGCTTAACAAACTTTAGTGGACCATTACATTCCCGCTCAATGATGTAGTTGTAAGGTTCAACTTAGGTAAAAAATTAGAGGTTGGGAAACCATAATCATGGAATTAACCCTACGAATCAACAACCAAGATAAGAAAGTTATCGAATGAACTTCAATGACATAGTACGATTGTTCAAAGTTTTTCAACCCTGGGTTTTCTCCCATTAATTGTTTCAAGACTTTTAATTTACGCATTGTTATTTTTCTTTAGTTAGAAATTTCAAAATGCTCTTCTTGGTTACTCTTGCATCAAATTAATCTTAGAAGTGAAACTAAAATTGAATAGTTGTTAGATCAAGTCTTTGTGGGATCAATACTTGGCTTTTTGAAGGCCATTTTACTACTTGATAAGACTATGTACACTTGCTTGTGCGCTTGGGAGTTGTTAATCACACATACCTTAAACCTTAAATCTTGAAAGGGAAGCACAAATCTTTAAGCTTTCTTGAAGGTTCTTGGATTTGGGAACTTGATTTCTTGGTTTTCTTGAAGAGGAGGTAACTAAATTTGATGAACTTTGGGGGTGATTAGGGTTTCTTTGAGAGGAGAATTGGGAAAATGAGCATATAATGCCTTAACCAATGTTTTAATTCGTGTTTTTACAAATTAGATTGAGCAAAAAGATAAAATTGCCCCTCAGACATTTAAATTCTCAACTTGAATGCGGATTAAAGGCTCACCGCGATGCCGTGAAGGCTCCATCGCTATAACCACCATGACGCACCACTATCATAGTGAGCTGCTAGAATCAAAATCCAAACACAACCCAATCCTCATCAAAAAAATTTGAAACTTCCTCGAGAAATGATCCCTACACCCCTGAACTTGAATTAACTCAAAAACCTACATCTCGGGGTCGAAAAGACCAATTTAAAAATCTCTGAAGTTAGGAGGTCAAAAATAGGACTAAGTCCCCAACACTTAGTGAAATTTTTAGGTTTTAAGCCTCTTATGCATGAAACTAGGAGTTGAACTGAGCTAAAAATAATACGGGGTATTACATTAGGATTTCAAATTGATAGGCAAAAAATATTACAAAAATTTCCAAAATTTTTTTAAAAATTCCAGTGATTCAGAATCATCAGAATTTGAGCCGAAGTCTTAACAGATCATCAAGACCCGTGAAAAAATTCTTATGGGTCACCGAAATGTATATTGACCCTTAAATTTTGACGAATCATCAAAATTTGGCCAAAAACATGACGGATTACCATAATTTATTGTGAAAAGATTTCATCAACACACTTTTGCTTCACTTTGGTTGATCAATTTCATATTTAATTTACAACCTTCTGATAGAGAAGTTCAAGAAGAAGGAGGAGGAGGAGAGGGAGGAGGAGGAAGAGGAGGAGGAAGAAGAAGAAAGGGAAAAAAAGATGGGGAGGATGAAGAAAAGAAGGAAAAGAAAGAGAAAGAGAAGGAAAAAGGACTGAAAAAGTATAACAAAGAGGAGAAATAGGAGGGGGAGGAGAAAAAATTAAGGAGAAGAAAAAGAGAAAGAGAATGAAAACGTGAAGAATATGAAGAAGAAGAAGAAGAAGAAAGAGCAGAAGAAGTGGAAGTGGAAGGAGGAGAAGTAAGAGAACAAGAAGTAAAAATAGAACGAAGAGAAGAAGAGTGTGGAAGTACAAGAAGGTGCACGGGGAGAGGAGGACATGAATACTAACTTTTTTTTATATTTTAGATGAGTGATATTGAATAGAAGTTCACTATTGATTAGAGAAGTAATGAGCACTTAGAATTGCATAAATTAAATTGTTGAACGATAAAATGACACATGATATTGTTATACTGGTTGAGATCTAATGTAGATCTTATTTTATTCCCCATGAGTTGTACGAGTGTTTTATGTAATCATTTGTTAGTTGTATTTTATAGTTGTGAGGAAGTGTAACTCCCTATGTCCACACTCAATCTGTCTTGTAGAATTTGATACCATGTCTCACCAACAATATCTTTCTCTTTTATTTTTTGAGTACATAATTAATCAACAGAATTATAATGCCTGTCAAAATATTAGAGGAAGTTGGGGCGATCTAAATTTAAAAATCTTACACATTCAAGGTCATTGTCAAAGGTTCACTGTAAATTCAGTGAGTTACTTATAACTTGTTGATCGTGCTATGAAATGTTAAGAAAATAGAATGAATATACGGCTCACACAATGGAAAAAATTAGACAAAGGTTGAACCAAAGGAGCACCCATTTTCTATATTAGAGTGGTGTTTCGTGATGGATGGTTAAGGTACTTTTGTTGTCATAGTGCGATAGATGATATGTGTAAAAATGAGGAGATGATATTTTGATTTGTTGTATATTCTTAAGTATATCTATGTATATTTCCACTATGTAGTCATGTATATTCATGTATATTATACATATCTATATATATCCATGAACAATTGTGCTTAATATATACTTATATCACGATATACATATATGATATACGTTGTTGCGGTAATATTTTTCAGATTAATTTCAGTTATGAATTTTGAATTCAAATAATCTCGATTATTCCTTAAAATTTTGTAGGAGGATTGACTCTGAAACAAACCCTACAATCCAACTAAGAGTCATTTGATACTCTAGACGAATATATGATGTAAAACAAGAATTGATAAATCTAGTTATATGCTAGAAAATGATCCGGTACACTGATTGAGTCCTCGATATAATGTTTGAGAGCAAATTCTCTATGTTATCAATATGATGCTTGAGAGCACATTTTTTAAGCATCGATACAAACTGCATTTTTCATAGGTGAAAGTTCGTGGAAGTAAGCTTCAATAGTATCTCATGTAAGATATTTGGCATAGACAAACATAGTGATGGTGGTGATGTGCTTGAAGCAAGAAGCTCAGCACCAACAGTGAATGGAAGGCTGTAGTTCTATCACCATTTCTTACTTTATGCAGGCGGAAGATGGGCACGGTTGGCATCAACAATATAATTTTGACTTTAACATAATGTAAAGGTTATGAAATATTAATTCTCATTATGTATATTACAATATTTATACACAGGTTATATGTAGTACTAATAAACCTTATCGTACTAGGAATTCTAAATAAGAATTACAGACCGTATCCAAGAATATAAAATATATATATGTGTGTGTATACTCCTAAAATATATTTTTCATTACATATAAATTGTTGAATCAAATTTCTGAACTGACGTAACAATGCATAAGTTACCATTTCATTATAGGGAAAAGTCATCGTTTCTACCTTAAACTATACACGAAAAGTCTAGTACACACTTAAACTATCATAGTGACCTATTACACACTTATACTATATAAAAGTGAAACTATTACCTCCCCGCGACATCCAGTCCAAGGCGTGTTTCTTACACTCAATATAGGCGCGTCCAACCATTTAAAACTCAAAAATAAACGTTTAAAAACATTTAAAAACATTAAATTATAATGCCCAACAATTATATTCAACAATATCCTCCATTTCAACCAATTTGGGGCTCCAAACTAAAGAACCCTAATCCCCAAATTTGTCATCCAAAATCAAAATTCAAGATTATTTGTTTGAAGAGTTGATAACTAAATCTTTTTTATCGTTCGATTTCTTGCCATATTGCGAGAAAATATAGTTCTTTTGTCTTAATTTTGTTGCAATTTTGATAAATATTTCTTCCGTCAATTGTTTGTCCAACCTCTCTTAAATCTTGTTTTCGTACCACCTCTGTTGAAATCAACCGAATCAACTCCTAACAATTGTAATTACAACTGCGCAGAAAAAAGAAGCAGCAAATAGTAGATAGCAGGGATGAGTAGGTCAAGTCAACCTCCGGATCTCAAAAAATATATAGACAAGCAACTTCAAATCAAGTTGAATGTCAACCTCTTAGTCACTGGAACTCTTCGTGGGTTTGATCAGTTCATGAATTTGGTTATTGAAAACACTGTGGAAGTTAATGGAAATGAGAAGAACGAAATTGGCATGGTGGTGATTCAGTATTTGATTAGATAACAGTTAACATGACAATGGATTTTTGTTTAAGTTTGAACATCAATTTTCGCTATTCAATTAGTGCACTATGTGTTGAATGCAATTTGTCTGTGCTCCAATGTCTTTTAATTGGAAATTGATGTTTCCTTTTGATGCTAAAAAAAAAAACAATCATAACTTGAAATGAAAAGAGATAAATGATTTTTGATTGTCAACAATAAAAAGCACAACAAAATTAGGTGTTTATCTCTTCTATCGGATTGAAATTTGCTAAAGACATGAAAAGAAAAGAGAGATGAAGTTTCAATTTTGGTTCGTATTGATGTTCTTCAGATTGGGTTTTTTCTTTCCATTCATATTCTACCCGAATGGATTGAGTAGGGTGAAATAATTGGGTTGGCTCGCATTAGAATTGAGTTAAATTAGCTGGGTCGGATTAAGTTTATTAAAGGGTCTATTAATTAAATAAAAAATTAAATTAAACACGTGGCAGCACCACAGGGCGAGTGGAGTACACTCCACTCATTAAACTTGGGCATAGGTGTCGTGGGGAGGTAATAGTTTCACTTTTATAGTATAGGTGTGTAATAGGTCACTATGATAGTTTAGGTGTGTCCTAGACTTTTTATGTATAGTTTGAGGTGGAAACGATGACTTCTCTCTCTCTCTCTCTCTCTCTCTCTATATATATATATATATATATATATATATATATATAGGGAAAAGTCATCATTGTCACCCCAAACTATACTCGAAAAGTCGAAGACACGCCTAAACTATTGAAGTGACCTAATACACACCTATATTATTTAAAAGTGAAACTATTTACCCCTCATAACTGACCTGACATAGAAAGTGATATCCACATTCCTACACACGCGTGAAAAAACAAAAAAATATCAAAAACTTATTAAAACGTCTGCATGTCATCATTCAATTGGATTTTAACAACTAGTTATATTCAATTACTTTTTTTAAATATTTATATAGTTTTTATTTTCTTTCTTTACTTTTTTATGTGTTTTCCTCTTCTTCTTTTTTTTTCTCTTCATCCTTGTCTTCTTTCATCTTTTCTCCTCTATTTCTTAACTTCATCTTTAATTCTTAGCTCAATTTCTTCTCTAACCTCCATGAATTCATCGTTGAGTTTACATATATACTTATCCTTTCAACTTTTTTCTTCTTTTTTTTTTTTTGATATTTTGTTGTAGGTAGTTGAAAATCAAATTGAATTGTTGTGGGTATCTTGAATTTCACGAGTTGAGTTCTGAATTTCTTGTATTTTACTAAATCGCGTAGTGGGTTTTTCGAATTTTGCCAATTGAGTTATGAATTTATCGAATTTTACAAAGTTACATTGGGAGTTTCTTGCTTTTATGATTTGCTCGAGCAAATCATAAATCCAATTCGAGAAAATTCGATTGTGTTTATGATTGTGGATTTATAATTTGCTCAAATTTGGAGGTTTTTATGAGTTGGGTTATGATTTGCTCAAATTTTATCGAATTGGATTTGATTTTTTCGAATTTTACAAAATAGCTGAAGATTGTGAAATGGAGAAAAAATTAAAGTTATTTTGCTTGTTTGATTTGGGTTGCTTTGATCCGATCAAATTCGTTTTTATCAATAAATAGGCTTTTCCCAAATTTAAACTAAAAAACAAAGATTGAAGCTGGTAATTGAAGAAGCAGCAGTAGGCTAGAGCTAGTGCAATTACTGAAAAAATTAATGGAGCTGACTTCCACTTCCAATGATGACTTCAATTGGATTTCTTTTAAATTTTTGAGCTAGTTGCTTTCTTGTTATTTCCTTTCTCTTTTTCTCTTTTCTCGTTTCTCAAATTCTTGATAACCAAGACAATCATGTTTTTCCAGCAATGTGGCTTCCCCAAAAAAAATAAACATGTATCTCAGTAGTGTATACGGGATAATTTTTATCTAGAAAAAAAAGAGATTAATCTTTAGAAAAAAGAAAAAATAAGGGAAAAAATATGCTATTAACATGTGTCAGCGCGTGTACACACATTTAAGAGAAAATCTGGTTATAATGTTTGAAGAGATAAATAATTACACTTTTATATAGTATAGGTGTGTATTAGATCACTTCACTTCGACTTTTCGAGTATAGTTTGGGGTGAAAATGATGACCTTTCCCTTTCATTATATTTTGGGGGTATACATTATAAGATGTCACTTCCCTTGGCACTAGTTTGTGTTTCCTATTTTATTTTTCATTTATTTTTATAGATATACTAGTATTTCATCCGTTTATTTTTACTTGTCACTTTTTAACTTGACACACCTATTAAGAAATGACTATCGATATGCTATTTACTATACCATCCCTATTAATTGAAAGAATAAAATAGATAAAATTCTTTGTGTCTTTTCTTGATATATAAAAAGTGATAAGTAAATGAAAATCCAATTAAAAAAATAATAACAAATAAAAGCAAATGGTGGGAGTAAATTTCTTAAAAAGATGGCCCATTAACACCTACACTCTGATGTTGAAAGTGAAAATTATCTCCAATACATTTATTAGAGTGAAAATTATAAGTTGTAGCAACACTTCTAGATAATTGCTTTAATAACTTTTTAATTACAAGTTTTAGCAACTTTATAAAAAAATTATTTATTTATTTTATTTTAAAAATCGGTAAATAATTTTTTAAAGAATATTTAAATCCTTTTTTCAGAGATTTGTATTCATCTCTCTTAAAAGATGTCTTGATAATTATGGAAGGAGTAAAATATGGTTAACATTATATCTACATTTATTATATTTTTACCTTTTTAAAAAAAAAATCTCATATTTTTTTAGAACAACTTTATTGGAAAGATATTTATTTGTCAATTCACATGTTTCATCTTAACTAAAAAAAATTTCGTATTCATCTTCACAAATAATTTTCTTCGTTTTGAGTATTATTTCAATATCAACTTTGTTATCTCTCAAACGTTTATATCTTTGGAGATTCGATATCCTTCTATTTTATGAAGTTTTTTTTCTTGAATTTCATTATATGTTCTTATTATCTGTTGATTTCATCGTTGTTTGAATCATTCCTTTTGGGGCTTGAATTTCATTATATGTACTGCATATGCATTTATTTCACGATTGTATGAATGATGTTAAAAGGAACCGAATTTTGTATGAGTTGATAGCGTTGGTTAAACTAAATCATGGACATCAACTTTTATATTATTTTCATACACTAAAAACATTAATAAGAATAAATCATCTACGTTTATCATTTCGCATATCAATTCCATAGATTGAAACCCCCAAAATTAAAATTATTTGGTATATGACATTGTTATACTAATAGATTTAAACTTTGATTGGTTAAAACAATGTAAAGATGTTAATTGTAAAAAAATTCATAAATGTAAAATATACTGAATAATTATTGTGTATAATATCTATAAATTAAGTGTTCATCATTTTACATATAAATTTTCAAGATATGTTATATTATTATTAGTTTTAATATGAATTACACACAACGAGATCTCAGTAACAAAATATTATTTAGTGAATGAGATATATTAATAAAGTGATTTGAACATGATTTGTGAAAGTAAACGACACTGAGCAGATTTTACACCTTTTTCATACACTAAAGTTCATTAATAAGTATACATTATTTGTATATAGTATTTTACATATTAGTATCATACATTAAAACATTAATTTCATACATTACACATTTTTCACACACAAAACCTAATTTATGATTTTAAAATAAAAAGTTTGTTCGTTCGTATCAAACAAAAATCATATATTGTATTTCATCTACCTACGTGAATCAAAATACATGAATTTGTATGTTAATAAAAAAAATTTCGAATATTAAAAGCAAATACTTTGAATATTAGTGGATTTTACTTAGAGTTTGATTTTTATTTGTGGATGAAGATAAAGAAATACACAATCGATGATGAATAAGAGGAGAAGGAGGAGGAAGAAGAAGAAAGAACACTTGTGTTGATCGATAATATTTAAGAAGATTAAACAATTGATGTGTGATAATGAGTAATTGAAAAAGAAAGTCGTATAGATGTTACTAAAGTAGTAAAATCGTTTTAGAGAGAAAAAAGGGATGATTGATATCCTGATAATAATTGTCATCCCTTTTTATGGGTATGAAATATTTTTTTCATATATAAAAATTGAATTTTCTTCTATATAATAATTAAAAAAATATTTTTTTTCTTTTTTAAATCCTTTTTTGCTATAACTTGCAAAGTTGAAAATATTGCTATAAGTTACAATTTTCAATCTAACGAATGCTATTTGAAATTTTTGGCCCATTGTGACCTAGGCTTTCCTTGAAAGTTCTAGGATAATCTCATTTAGCTGTGTCTTTTAAGATTTGAAAATTATCATGAAAATGATATTTGTAATTCTAACTCAAAAGTGAAATTACCCAAGTATATAATGAGATTTCAAATATCGGCATGCATCTTGGTCTACACAGTATTGTTACATGATAATTTTTGTTAGGGTTATTCAATGATATAGCCGATCAGTTATTTTTAAAATATTATATTATATTTAATCTTTTAATTACGTTATTGTGCATAATATAATTTAGACCTTTTAAAATTGTTCCAATCATCTTATTCTTTGTCTAAAGATATGGCTCAATAAATTTTTTATATTTTTCTCAAACATTATCTTAGAGTTGTTTTATTATTTATATGAATATGTTGTACATAATCATTGTGTGAAGCTTTGCTTATTGGAAATGGTGGATGCAAATGACTCTACTTGGGAGTGTGGTATACCAAGGTTATTTTCTATATCCATAAAAGGGTTGTATTCAACGTTCACCATTCTTCATATAGGATAAGTAGATCACGGTACAGAAAGGAATGGAAACAACTACTTTTCTCTTTAATTAAAACACTATCTGGTTTGCTCAGATCTTTTCCAGAAAGAAGGGTGCTCCTCAAAGACTACATCCAACAACATCCAAAGGTATGCATTACACACTAAACTACACAATTTTAATTTTAAACTATAAACTCGTCGTATCATCACGTAGAGACTAATCATGTGATTTTTGGTGTACCAATTATCAATTATAATAGTAATATGACCATCTAAAAAATTAAAAGGGATGGTAATCTCATTCCTATTGTTAATTGTAATTCCTCCAAAGCAACCCGATGCTCTCTGAAAATTGAGTGAAGGAAAATAAAAGAGACTTTCAATTTGGTCCTTGACCTGAAATTGCTAAGTCCAGTTCCACTTTGGAGGCACGAGTTAAATGTTGACATTAATAGATTCTACTGAATTAATTCCTATAGAAGAGAATAGTACTTTATTTTACAGAGATGAAGTCACCTCTAAAAGATATTAAGTCATCGACAAATGTTTTCACATGCGACATATTTTTTTCCTAAATGATGACTTCTTATCTTGTGGCCTTCCTTTCTCATGAAAATATGCGGACATATGGTCCTCAAATGAGGAGGGTATAGGGAGAAACATTATATGTGAACTAAAAAGGTTATATCATCAAATCAATACACACGAAATTCTAGAACCAAATAGTCCTAATCTAATACCTCAACTGCAGATTTTGGCTTTATCATATTGCTCGATTTGTTGATTGTTTTTCTAGGTTCAGAAGAAGATGCCAACCACCTTCCATCTTTCCATATGGATATGATATTTTAATATCACAAAAAAGGTACAAATATGTACATTATCATCTTGGTAGGGTGAATGACTACAATTCTCTTTCTATAAATTCTTTTCGCACGAAGCACATATGTCGAAACCACTACTTCTATAATATTATATTTATAAAATAAAAATAAAAAGAAATATAAAGGATAAATGGATGATGAATGTGTGTATGTATACATACTGCAGAAACTTCTAATTTAAGGCTCAGATATTATAAGCAGGGCAAAAAGAAACAACACTTTGCCTTGGCTGTAGACCATACTGGTTGCTAAGTTCAGCTCACCTGAGTGTAATCCACACGAGGCAAGACTAATATCAACCACTAAGTTCAATTACATGATTTTTTATTTTTGGAGTTATAGTTTTCTTCAAAGCCCCATCAAAGATTTTAATTAAAGAATATAAGTAAAGGTTCAAGCATTGAAAACAATTTCTGGTACAATAGAATATATCCATGTGGTCAGGCTCTTCTCGAAATTTGTGCATAACATAAGCTTTATTGCAGTAGGCATCCCTTAGGCAAACTAAAGTATTTCATTCAAAGTTCACCTTATCTTATTTTGTGGTAGAGATTTTCTAGTTACTTTTGTAAAGCCCGTCTCTTTCACCCTTGATATTCAATGATCCTATTAGAGGGTCAAGTTGTTAAGAAGGAAAAGGTGAACCTTATTAAAAAAATAAGAGAAGATCATAAGAGAAAATGTGCTTTAATATCTATACCAAGAGTAATACCCCTACTAGATGAAATCTAAACTCCCAATAAATATTCTTCCATGACCAGAAAAAAACCAATTTAGTGAGTGTTACTCTATTTTCACTCTATTTTCTATTTAAGATATTTTCTCTATAACACATCTTTGACAAATATACGTAAAAGAACATTTATGTTGAGTCACATTTTGCACTGTGCAACAAGGAAATCATTTCAATAGACATCTAGGAAAGGAAACTTCAGTATGTACACGTTGCTGTTTAACATGAAACACTTGCTTGTGTGTCGAAGAGAGAGAACCAGAAAGTTAGATAGAGAGATGTGACGATACTCACCATTTGCTTCTCACTATTATTTTTAATTAGTGAAATTAAGAGACACATACCTATAGTTTCGATACCGTAAAATAATTCAAAATCCTAAATTTTGCATTGCATGCAAAAAGGAAATCCAAAAATTTAGTCAGTACAATGAGGTCGAAAAAAATTCCAATAACGACTAATGAATATTCGTTGACTAAAGATGTAAGAAATTTGTCTTCATAAACTACAATCAACTAATTTGATATTTCAAATGTTTAAACAGCGATAATAAAGAAAATTGACTTTAAAGAGCTCTCAAAACCCTCCTCACTTAATGAGAATATGCCCCACTCTCAATCAACGATGCTATCTCCTTCAAATATGAATAAACAACAATTACCCAAAATACCAAAACAAATGAATGCTTTTTTCCTCGTACTTCATAAAATTAAACTCGGATCTTTCAAATTGAACCCAGTCCAAAAAAAACTACCTTAACCCAGTCCAAAAAAAACTACCTTAGTGTCGTCGTCTGATGGAATACTGTTGCATTGATCTTTCAGATGCAAAGAAAATTTCAAATTAAATACATACGGACAAAGAGAAAAGAATGAATGAATTGTAATCTAAAAAGGAGCAAAAGAGATACGTGGCTATGTAGGTGCACGTTGAAAGACACGTTGCGGCATAAATTTTATCAAAAGTCAAAAATATCCTTAGTTATACAACTTTTGATGTGTAAGGTATCATGTCGAAACCAACGGTTATATAATATACTAATATATAAAATTCTCATGATCATATAAGACTGATATGGTTTTAAATTGCTCATGTTAATAAGAAATTAATAAGGAATTGGCCATACTTTGTATATGGTTTACAATATCAATTACTAAAGAAATAACATGAGAAATTATTTTATAGGGAGCGGAGTATTAGTTAGTTAAGAATTTTCACATTCAAAAGTTGAAGATGGTGAAAATGAGGATGTTGCGATAGATGTGTGGACTTACCAAGAGGGACAGAGTTAGAAATGAGATTATTCGGGAGAAAGTGGGAGTGGCTTCGGTGGAGGACAAGATGCAGGAAGTGAGATTGTGTTGGTTCGAACATGTGATGAGGAGGACAACAGATGCTCCAATAAAGAGGTGTGAGAGGTTGGCTATGGATGATTTTAGGTGGGCTAGGGGTACACCGAAGAAACATTGGAGGGAGGTGATTAGGCATGACATGGAGCAGTGATAGCTTGCAAAGGACATGACCCTTGATAGGAAGGTATGGAGGACGTGGATTAGAGTAGAGGGTTAGTAGTTAGGAGTTTGACCGAAATAGTAGGAAAGAGTTCTTTGTTTGTATTTGTGCATGTTGTTTCGTGTAGTCTCTTGTTCGTGATGTTTTGGTGATGTCTATGATTTTGAATAGCTTGCTTATGGTATTATCTTGTGGGTGTCTTATTTTTTAATTATCTAGCGGTATGATATCTCTTTTTGTTGTTTGCTTATATTTTTTATTTTTTATTTTTTATTTTTTATTTTTTATATTGCTATTTATCTTGATTCGGGGGTCTATCAGAAGCAATCTTTCTACTTCAATCTGAGGTAGTGGTATGGACTGCGTACATTTTATCCTCCCCAGACTCCATTTTATGAAAATACTCTGAATATATTATTGATGTGACTGTTGTTGGTATTTTACAAAATGTGGAAAATACATAACTTAGGCCATTAGATTCAATGTAAATCTTACGAGTTTTGAACATTTTACGGTCATAAATTCTTTGGCAATTTACACAAGTGTTTGTGTCGTTATATTAGTAGTACTATTATCAAAGAAGGTTACACTTGAGGTCCAATGATAGGTTTGGCTATTTCGTAGTGGTTTCTATCTTAATTGTATTGAATATAAATTTATTCCGTAGAATTCGATATTTTCTCAAGGTGATTCATAAATGATAAGAATCAATCCTAATTCTCGATAGAGTTATAAACATTAGTACTATAGAAGTGTGAAGAACCACGTAACACTTCTTCAATATATCTGCTTCTTTACCTGTTTCAGCTGGTTCAGTCATGATTTTACTATATCACATCTAATTAATTATTATAAGTTATTTACATATCAAACAATTAATCATATTTAATTAAAATAAATAAATTGACATTTATGAATGTCTGCTTCATTTGTTCAACCGTGATTTTACTATATCACTCCTAATTAATTATTATAAGTCATTTACATATTAAAAAATTAATCATATTTAGTAAAAAAAAAAAGGTAAAATAGGCGTAAAATGATAAAATAATTCTTGATGTTTTAAATTAGCTTGACGTATTATAAAAGATCCACTTAAATTTTTTTCACAAGTAATTTTTTATAGTAATTTGTTATATCACTTCTAATTAGTTATTGTATGTCATTTAAAATATCTTTGTTTTGCTGCTTCAATTGTGATTTTACTACATCACCTCTCATTAATTATTATGGCTATCTAAGCATCGTGACACTTAAATTGGAATAGAAGAAAAAATATTATAAATCACAATAATTAAAAATTTAAATTATTTAAAAAATCTAATTGACTATCAATGCCACAAAATTTTGGACACAAAGAGTGATATATATTATTTAAAAATTACATTAAAAATATTATGAATTATAATAATTGACAACTTAAAATAGCAAAAAAAAAATTAATCTATAATATATTTTAAAAAATAAGTAAAAAATATTATAAATCACAATAATTAACAACTTAAAAAATTTAAAAGATATAAAATATTTCACTGACTCTCGAAATTATATCAGTTCCACTTAAATTAGAATGGATGAAAAAGTATTATAAATCACAATAATTTTAAATTTAAATTATTTTAAAAATGTAATTGACTATCAATGTTACAAAATTCTTGGACAAGGAGAGTAATATATATTATTTCAATATTACATTCAAAGTATTATAAATTAAATAGTTAACAATTTAAAATATCAAAAAAAAAAAATAATCTGTAATATATATATATATATATAATACGTAAAAATTGCTACAGATCATAATAATTAACAACTTAAAAAATTTAAAAGATATAAAATATTTCGCTGACTCTCGAAATTCTACCAGTGCCACTTAAATTGGACGGAAAAAAAAATTATAAATCACAATAAATTGAAACTTAAATTATTTTTAAAATATAATTGACTATCAATGCCATAAAAATTTGGACAAAGAGAGTAACATATATTATTTAAAAATTACATAAAAAAATTATAAATTACAGTAGTTAACAACTTAAAATATCTAAAAATATATTAAAAATATGATTAATTATCTAAATTTTATTTGTGTCATATTAATTGAGACAATAAGATAACATATATTAAGTTTGTGCTAGCACGAATCCTCGATATCTTGTATACATTAAAATCTGCAATCTTTTATTTGAAAAATCTAACAATCGATTCGGTCAATTTGATTGATTTTGAGAATTATTTAAACACCCCTCATGTTTTTCATCAGTTCACCCCTTATTAAAGTTGGAAAGACTTTACAAATGGTCCAAGTCAGGCAGTGGTTGTTGTTGGTATTCCCTGTCTACATCCGAAGGACTTTATGACGAAGTTTCTACTACATAATTGGGAAGTGTCACTCTTGGGCAATGCTAACAAGACCCATAGAATCTTAAGGTTTCGTTTGGTTGGATACAAGTTATCATGGATAATTAAAATCGAAATTAGTTATTTCACCATTTATATGGGGATAACTTATTCCATCACTAAAATATAAATGATGAGATAAATAATCTCAAAACTAACTAATATTTCCAATCAAACATAGGATAAAATAATTCTACATTTTATCTCGAAATTAATACCTCGCATCAAACGACTCCTAAGTGTGAATTTTTTTAAATATATTTATACGAGGTGTTCCTTCTATTAAGAGAGTTATATATGAGACTCCGTTCAACCTCATTCTTTGATTTTTTTTTTTTTTGGTTTCTCATCCGGTGTTTGGTACCCGCATTGGAGTCTGACTAATTCGAATTCGCACCGGGTAGGGCCCCATCGGGGGAAGCGCTTCCTACCAAGGATTTTTCATATCCAGGGTTCGAACCCAAGACCTCTGATTAAGAGAGAAGCAGCCACATCCGCTGCACCACATCCTTTGATGGTGTTCAACCCTATTCTTATTCGCAATCGAAAATTGGCTAGCCAGATTTAAGAATACAAATACTATCTTATATTTCAAAAAAAAATGGATATGGAATTAACAAATTAGGGTCTTTGGGGCTCATTTTTCTCTGGTGGGTACTTTGAATTAAAAGGGACAAACAAGTTTCTCAATTAAGTGAGGGTCCTTTAAGTTTTAAAAATTAGGTAAAAGGACAAAAAAAATTTAGTTTTTTTAAAAGTATTTTCGCTCCAGCAACTAAAGAGGTTGTCTCAACAACTATAGAAGTTGTCTCAATAACTATCAAAGTTATTCGACAACTTTGCTAAGTTGTTCAACAACTGTGCAAAGTTGTTGGACAACTTTGATAGTTGTTGAGACAACTAATGCAGTTGTCGAACAACTGTCCTAGTTATTTAAACGACTTTATTTTTTTTAACTTAATAATATTTTGGGATCCACTTATCCCCTTTTTAATTAAAGACTTGAGAGGGTCTTTGAGCTTTCTTGTAAGTGTGAGTTTAATTTCCCACCTTATAATTCCCTTTCCCCACCATCATTTTTTAAACTAACCAATTTTTTGTTTCAAAATAACGTTTGATTATATATTAAGTTGATTTTGTGAAAAAAAATTTAAAGATGAAGCTGATCAAAACTAGTTTCCGAGATAGCTCATGGCAGCTCAACAATACTTAGGCCTCGCTTGCCCATGAAAATCATAATTTTTTGGAGTTAAATCTAGAGTTGAAATTGAAGCCGGAGTTGGAGTTATATTTTGTCATAAATATAAATTTTTTTTTTTTGAAATTTCGTGAGAAAAGTATGAGTGAAAAAAGTAAAAATAATTAAAATTTATTTTCATTTTTTCAAATATAATTTTGAAATTGTATTTGAAATTTTCATGGCCAAACGCATCTTATTTTCACTTTTTTAACTAAAGTAAAATAATTTTTTTAAAAAATATAAATAATTTTCATGGTCAAACGACTAATTATTTTATGAATGCGGTAAAGTTGATTTAGTTTTGTGCACCTATGCTGCTACTTTTGGCCGGACTTATGTGATGCACTTCTTTTTTTTTTTTTTTTTTTTAAATTTGTGAGAAAGAATTGTACTTTTTATATTTAAAAATAATTAATTTTAGATTTTTTATTTTGCCCTTAATTAGCATCGTTATTTTATATTTACACAAGTACTTATAGCTTATTTTAGAGATAGTACTCCCATTATTTTATTTTTACTTGATCTGTATATCAAAAATATGTCTATTTTAATTGA
This sequence comes from Capsicum annuum, assembly GCF_002878395.1. NCBI lineage: Eukaryota > Viridiplantae > Streptophyta > Magnoliopsida > Solanales > Solanaceae > Capsicum > Capsicum annuum. Next base: position 57,899,363 of record NC_061117.1, read on the forward strand.
ATATTTTATTAAATCAAGAGAGTTCTATTATTTTTTTAATATTATCCTTGGTATTAAATAACTACATAAAGTTGTAGTCGTCAAATTTAGCTAGTGTTTAGCTATAGATTCTAAAGTATTTTTGACAAATCATTTTTGGATGAAGTTTCACAATGTGTTTGACCATAGTTTTTGAAAAAAAATATTTGACTTTTTTAAGAAATATGATTTATACTCACAAGTTCTAAAAATTATTAAAAATATCCATAATTTTGTGTTATTATTTTATATGAACATGCTCTATGATAAAAATTAAACTCATAAATTGTAAACTCTATTTATAAACAAATTTAAACATCAATGTACGAGCTATCAAAGTTTTCTTAACTCTAAAGGAGAATCCAATTTTTCTATGTACATTACTTTTAACAAGTGCTATGCAATAATATTATTACATACTCGAGTCAAATAACAAATTTTATTATTGAGATTGATTGACAAATATATATTCGTTCAGACTAATAAATGGTGGGATATTTTTATAAAAGATAAAAGTTTGGGGTAAAGCTTTTTTTTTTTCTCTTTTTTTTTTTTAAATCCAAAAAATAGAATTTGATCCCAAAACTACTTCTTTTTAGCTTTTGCAAATTTAGATTATTTGCCAACAACAACAACAATATATTCAGTAAAATCCCACAAGTAAGGCATAGAAAGGATAATGTTTACAAAGACGTTACACTACCTTGGGGAGGTAGCGAGATTGTTTTCAAAAGAACCCCGGCTCAAGTGTAGCAAATTCAGGTACAAGAAAAGGAACACATTAAACATAATATGGTAACATGAAATCTACCATTAAAATAATAATCAACCACAAAAATATTTATCAAATAAAGATAATTATATAGCCAAACACTTTTTTATCAAATTCCCCCCTCCCTCTAAAAAATAAAACTACTTTAGATATCTATGGATCAACGGGTCCTTAGAGTTTAAAGCATATTATTAATAAGGTTAGTTTAATATTAATATACATCTCTAATTAAATTTTTTTAAAGGAATATATCATAGACATGAGTCAAGTATATGAAACTGAGGAAATATTTTTCAAATTTCATGTTTTCACATTAAATAAAATGGTGGGTGGGGATAACAATTGCATTATGTCTCGTGAGGATAAGATTTCAATGAATCTTGCAGTAAAGAGATTGAAAAAATTGATGCAAAACTCATTGGATCTGGCGAATTACTGTTCTCTCTTTCTCAATCTCATTATTGATGTTGTAATCGTAGCATTCTAATGTTTGGTGCACATAGAAATTTCTATGATATTTTGATTTGTGAAGAGATAGAAAAAGCCAAAATTAATCTCCTTATGGTACATAAAGTAGAAAAGATTTGCAAGTGCCACTGTGCTAGTGACAAGGCACTAATTGCAAGAGACAAAAATGAAATGTTAATTTACGGGTTAGGATCATAATTTATTTTTATTTTTGTATTTAGAATAAATTATTTGCATGTATTAAATAATTTTTTTTACTATAAATACTAAATTTGAATCAAAGATTCTGAATTTTGTCAAACTCGTGATTAACATTATGCTTCTGCCACCATGCCTCTTTCAGAAGGACTTTGTAACAAAGTTTCTAGGAAGAAAAGTTTTACTTGAAAAATCTCAATAGGGCCAGGAATTTTTTAATCTAGGAATATTCGAACGAGGTGGTCCTGCTATATTGGAGAAATTCAGATCAATTCATATGCTCATCTTCACTTCAATCAACATTAACTGTAAATTTAAGAAGCATTCACTTTATTATTTTTATTTGATTATAGTCTTGTGGATATTATATTCCATGAAAAGTAGAAGAAATTATTTAATGAATATAGACCCCTATTTGAATGTCAAAGAGTTCAATTTCTAGGATAGAATATAGACACATTTATGAGATTGCCTCTAAGTAGCCAAGTTTACAATTTACAACTAATATTTAGGAAGGGAATTAGAATTTTTTGCTTTATGAACACAGAAAGACTAGTGTTGAATCAATTACATTCGCAAAGATAGGCAATCATACCTATTATTTATGTAATTTTCGTGACATTTTACTCATAAAATTTATACTCTTTTAAAAAAAATACTGAGTTTTGTTGAATATAAATGTTATCTTTGAACTACAATTGTTCCTTCTAATATTAGGTTATATTTAGAGATTGATTTAAATCTGTCTTACAATTTTCCTGCTAATATTAGGTTATATTTGGAGATTGATTTAAATCTGTCTTACAATTTACTCTCTTTGATAGTTTAAATGAGTCCAGTACAATAATACGTATTTGATTCAATGACTGTCCTTGTATGAAGAAAATAAAGAACAACAAAAACACAAAGTAAATAACAGTAACATAAATAACAAGGGATGTTTAATATAGATGTTATATTTGAACTGCAATTGTTCTTGCTAATATTAGGTTATATTTAGAGATTGATTTAAATCTGTCTTACAATTTTCCTGCTAATATTAGGTTATATTTGGAGATTGATTTAAATCTGTCTTACAATTTACTCTCTTTGATAGTTTAAATGAGTCCACCACAATAATAAGGATTTGATTCAGTGGTTGGCCCTTGTATGAAGAAAATAAAGAACAATAAGAACACAAAGTAAATAGCAGTAACATAAATGACAAGGATTGTTTAAGTGGAAATGTCCTTACTCATTGGAGTAAAACCACGACCAACCCCAGTAGAATTTTACCAACAACTTCACTAATCATCAAGAAATAATTTTAATTACAACCCTATGCAATCTAGGAATTGATATCTTAATCTTTACTCACTAGCAATAACTCTATGTCTGCACCTCTTCACAGTAACTCTACTATGAATATTTCATTGACTAATTTTAGATAAATGCAGTATAAGAATTAACCGCTTAATATTTAACCCCTTGAACAATAATTTCGCTGCAACAATTTTTCATAATAACTCTACTATGAAGATCTCATTAGCTAACTCTAGCTAACCATAAGATCGAAACAAAAATTGAAAAAATAACTACCAACATAAACCTCATGATGAAGAGTGAATTTATAATTTTAAGCTCAAAATACGAGAACTAATCAACCTAGAAACTAATACATTTTTCACTATAAACAAGCTAATTTCTAGGTTGTTGAAGCTTTGTCTTCAATTATGAGAACCAATAATTTTTGCAAGAAGAAGGTCTGTTGTGAATGTGTAAAAACTAAGATTCTTTTTATAAAATGATGTGTACATATATGATGAGCAATATAAGAGAAGCCTTCATATTAGAGGACATTAAAGAGGACTACGTTAGTGCATGTCCTATTATTCTATAGTTACTGCAAAAGCAATATTTGACAGTTGAACATAAAACAACTCAGTTTGAGTGAATTGAAGGACACCAGTTTACATAACTGGTCCTTCGACTAGGTTTGTTCATCATCAAAACGTGAGAAGGTAAGAAGGACCTGAGCACAATATTTTTCTCCCTTTTGACGATGACAAACTTGACGAACAAAATCGTACTTCCCTTTGTCATCAGGGATATTCTTCCAGAGACCAGTTCCCAATATTGGATTAACCTTAATTTCCAATGTTTTACTATTTGTTTCCCCTAGTTTCAGTTCCCCGTGCATAAATCACAATTATCTTCACGCTGTCACCAAATTCGAACACAACCACCGCATAATTAACCACATCTTCCCCTTTTTACCATAATTACAAAAAATTATTGTAACATAAAAGCAAACATTATGAACAAAATATAACTCAAAGCCATAAAGGCAACACATGCATGAGAAGAGATCACAACAACGATAATATTAAGAACTAGTTCATATTAAATTTTAGGAAAAACATTCATAAACATTAAACAAGACAGTATTCTAGGCTTAAAAAGAGAAATTAACCATGCATATAATGCCAAACATAATAAAAGGTAATAAGGGGCTTCGAAACAGAAAGATGGACATAAAAAATAAAGCAGGATGGAATGTAGAGAAGCACTTATAAAAGAGTTGATCAAATCATTTCATAGATGAACAATTATCAATAATAAGTTCATATTCTTGTTCTTTAACAAGGCATTCTAAGCCTTAAGATGCATTCTAACTCTTTAACTAGGTATTCTCAATAAGAAGTTGATTTGCGATACCCTGTTGCCTTATACTTTCCTCTGCGACTTTAGTCAGGTGGACTTTATGTGCTGTAATTTTAGAGTCCTTTTTAACAACTATGGCTGACAACTTATTTATCTCTAGATTACTCAGCTCTTGCACAACAAATGTGATTTGATAACATAGACTTAGGACTAACCCCATTTTTAACACACTCCCATTGCTTAGGGTAGTGATATGAACTTTTGTATCTTTCCACCAACAGCACGAGATCTAGGTTTTGGTCTTATCCTAAAACAATCAAATACTCCTATGAGGAAAAACCATATCCTAGACTATGATTGTTTTTCTTTAACTTACATGTCTTAATAATGTGCTTGACTATGACTTTAGGAAAACTTCTTGGAGTAAAAGAGTTAAGAGCTTCCATTAAGTACAAATCTAGTATAGCTCCACATGATTGTCCTTCAGCTCTTGATAGCAGTTTCTTGTTAACCTATTCAAAACAGGAGTTGAAACTCAGACTTTATTTCCTATTTGAGTAATCTAAAGCTCCCCAATGTGCACTTTATCTTAGAAATCTTATCCAAAATATATCTAAAGCATATCTATCCTGTACAAAATACACTTCAAAAGTAGGCACACCAAAAAATTCTATAAGCAATGGAGTTGTCAGAGTAAATGTAATTCAATGTGCAGTGGCAATAAATGACAACTCATTCTCCGTATACAACAAATCAACATAGAAATCTCTAACATCACTGACATCAAGTACAACCATGCTTGTGCATCAACAATGAAAATAAAAGAACTTATTCCAAACTTGTTTCCAATAGCAAGATCAAATACTCTTCTAGGCGGTATTGTCTGGATACTAATATTTTGATTCCTTGTTGCAATCTTAGGTCTAACTCTGGATTAGTTACACCTTTTCTCATCTCCTCTCTTGAGATAACTTCTCTTTAATTCAACTTATAATCTTAAGATAACTTTTTATTTAGTGGATTAATCATTTTATCACGACCCAAAATCCAAGGGTTATGATGATACTCGTCGCGGCAAACCTTGACAAGTAAGTCTATCACCCAAAGTTATACACAAAGGGGAAAAGATAAAAATACCCCCAAGGTAGGGATTCTAGAACGAAGCCGAACCACATAAGTAAATATAACAATACAGAAAGAACATATCCAAAAACCTTACATTCCTAAAACCAGGTGTTAATAGTGTGAAAACTTCTAATACAATCTATGAGTCGAATACATAGAAAAATGACCACAAAGAAGCAATTTTTGTCTCAGAATACTAATAAAGATATAACTAATACAAAAATATAGAGGTGAACACAAGACGTAAGAATTTCCAACCACTACCTTAAGTAATTTGAAAGTGCCCAAAATCAACCAATCAGAGGTGCACTCGAGCTAAAACCTGCACCGTAAAGGAAGTAGAAGGCGTAAGTACGGTCCACTTGTACTCAGTAGGTATCTCACATGGCCTGAACCAGGGTCTAGTCATGTCGGGTGCCTCAAGTCCAACCGAGACCAGAGACCACCCCTAATACCTAACCATTACTACCCTACACCCGATATTGGATGAATTTTGATTATATAAAACAACAAGATGGAACAATCACAAATCAAAAACAGTCAAACGGAGTCAGCCCTAATACCAATACCAATGCTAAGGCTGACACCACTATTGACACCACCCATACCAACCCAAAGTAGTCTCACAAAGCCTCTATCCAAAATTAAAACAACATTTGGTCGGGATATATCCCCCACTATAGCCAAAAACCACAGTCTAAGAAATAACAAAAGTATGTAAAGAAGACCGTAACATGAAATAAAGTTTTTCGGAGTATGGAAGGTCACCACTTTAGTCCAACAAAAGTTGTTCCCGAATCTAAGTTACTGAGCAGGAAGAGTAGTATGGATGGTTCATACATCACGTGGGGATATAGCGCCCAAAGACGGGTTAGCAAGTGAACAGTAGCATGTACTCAGGAATAAGGATAAAATAATGCCACTATTTAAAATATGAGTAAATAACCATATCCAATTAAATACATGTATACAAATATACCATACCGGGAAAGAAAATCAGGTTTAGCATGAATTTAAATGTTTAACCTGGGCTGTGTCGCTTGACTATCCTAAAACCACCCACAGGCTATATGGGTCCAGTGTTACCCTCTGAACGGGCCTCAGCGCGTGTAGCTGCATAAACCAGAGATATCATAGGGGTAGGGGATTCCCGTATACTATTCGCCCTCCATGATACATATATACAAGTGTAAATTTAAGGGATTCTCATGTACCCCACAAGTATAAGGTCATTAGACTAACCCTCATGTCTGCAAACATGAGTTTCTAGTGTCCGTCCATCGAACTCATACCTTCATGGTAAGATATCACAACCCGTCATTATTGCCCAATTAAAACCATTAGCATGTAACCAACCAACCAATACCAGAAGTTATTTCCCAAGGCATTATGAAGTGGTATTGTCATACCGACTATAGCTTGGAAGCAATGTCATTAGCCAATACTTAGGGGATTCCCATGTACCCCACATGATTTCTAATTTACCAAAACCATGGCCACCAAGGCCTTACCAAATCATTTAAAACCATTTAAACTAAGTTAGGTTTTATAACCATATTATGCAATGCAATAGTTTTAATAAACGTCAAACTATGTAATAAAACCATTCTTATAGGCATTATAACAAACATGTTGAGGGCATATAGTTTTCAAAACCAAAACCATAAACCAATTGACCATTTCCATGAAACCCCATGTTCAATTCCATAATTTAACATGAAAACCATAAGAAAAACATGGGTAAACAATATTCATCCATTAACCACCAAATCCTCCAACATATAATTCAAAACCAAATGATACCCATAATTAAGTCATGAAAACCATTCATTAAAACATGAATTTAGTTGAGCTAACAATGAGGTAAGAGTAACATACGTTAGATACCAAAGAAGACGGAGAGGTCTACTCTTGAAAGCCCCTAATTGAATCACCTTGAGGAAACCCTAGCCCTTTTCAAGAACCAAAAGCTTAGGAGAGATTAAAGATAGTTTAAAGTGTTTTTGATTGAGAATAATAGGGTAATTGAAATCCCAATAGTGTTTTAAGTCATGGGGTTAAAAGAAGTTAAGAGGGGAAATGTCTAAAATACCCCTAACTTAAACTGTAAAAATTACCACAAGAGGGTACGACTCCTTCCCTTAACACGTATACACAACATATGAGTGGTACCCACCACTCATACCCTAGATAGAATATTGGACATCATACACTATCCCTCATACGATCCCCCTTGCCTAAGTTGTATCCATACTATACGACTTATACCCTCAAACCGTATCCAAGATAGAATCAAATGGGTTGAACACTAGACAACATATGAATTGGACTATACCACTCGTACCATATCCATACGACCCTTATGATGTCCATTAGTACCTTCGATAGAATGCAACCTAGATCACATTGATTATCATATGACTAGGACCCCTTAAACCGTACCAGTCCTTCCAAAAAAAGCAATCCAAGAGAGTTTGGATTCTATTTTCATTTGGTTTGGTTCATTCTTTGACTGCTCTGCTCCCACATCATACGACTAGTAAGCCTAAGTCGTATGATGTCCAGAGAGTTCAAAACGCAAGAAATCTCTACGGATTAAAACCTAGGGCGTTTTAATTCTCCCCCACTTGGATCATTTATCCTCAAATGATAGTACAAGGCATGACTAGCATGATTTAAACCCCAACCACCCCCTACTCCGGCCTTTAACCAAGTTAGAAAACAAAGATGCAAGGAAATTAATCTTTTTTTTAACTAAGTTAAAAAACAAAGAGGTGATGGAGAACACATACCTTCCACTAGAATTTCCAGAGCAGAAAATAGAAATGGATACTTGGACTTCATGTACTCTTTCGATTCCCAAGTAGCTTTTTCAACCTTGTGGTTCCTATATAAAACTTTTACCGAAGATACATCCTTGGTCCGTAACCGACTAACCTACCAATCCAAAATCTCAACCGGGATCTTCTCATAAGACAAAGAATCTGAAATACCAATATCCTTGACAGAAATAATTTGAGATGGATCACCCACACACTTTCTCAACATAGAAACATGGAATACCAAGTGAATATAGCTCAAACTAGAAGGCAATCCAACTTATATGCAACATTACCAACCCTCCTCAAAACTAAGTAAGGACCAATATACCAGGGACTGAGCTTTCCCTTTTTTACCAAATCGTATCACTCCTTTCATGGGAGATACTTTCAAGAACACCCTATCCCCAACCTCAAACTTTAACTCTCTTTGCCTTATATTTGCATAGGACTTTTGGAGACATTGGGTAGCTTTAAGTCTATCCTAAATCACCTTCACCTTCTTCATGGCTTAGTGAACCAAATTTGGGCCAAACATCTCTACCTCACCAACCTCAAACAACCTAATAGGAAACCTATACGTCCTACCATACAAGGCCTCAAACGGAGCCATTCCAATGCTAGAGTGGTAGATATTGTTATAAGAAAACTCCACAAGAGGTAAATGCAACCCAACTACCACCATAGTTAATTACACAAGCACGAAGCATGTCGACTGCGGGTTAAAAAAAGTACTCAAACTCACCTTAGTCCCCAACCCTTTCTAAAATGACCGCCAAAAGTGAGATGAAAACGACGTCTGATGATCAAAGATGATAAAAATAGGTACCCTATGTAACTTCAAAATATCATGAAGATACAACCTTGCATAATCCTCAGTTGAGAAGTTAGTCCTCACTGGCAAAAAGTGAGCAGGCTTTGTCATCCCATCCACAATGAACCAAACTGAATCAAATTGGTTTTGAGATCGAGAAAGATCAATAATGAAATCTATGTTGATCACTTCCCGCTTCCACTCTGGCAACTTAATTTCTTGATATAATTTTCCGAGCCTCATGTGCTCAACTTTAACATATTGGCACACCATACACTTGGCCACAAAATTATCTACATCCCTCTTCATATTGTTCCACCAATACATCTTCTTGAGGTCATGATACATTTTTGCCAAACCAGGTAGAACAACATTGCACGACTCATGCGCCTCAGTCAAGATCTTTTCTCGCAACCCATCGATGTCGGGAATGCATAATCTCTCTTGGTACCACAAAGTATCACCACCACTAATCTCAAAGGCCACCACCTTCTTCCTACGAACGTCATTCTTGATCCCTATCAACACAGTATCTAACACTTGTTTCTTCTTTATTACAACACCAAGAGATGACTACACCACTTTCTACACCAACACACCACCATCTACAGAGTCCAAGAGGCAAACTCCAAGGTTAGCCAAACGGAAAATGTCCTTCACTAACTCTCACTTCTCCTTATCCATGTGAGCTAGACTCCCCATGGAAAACCTGCTAAGAGCACCAGCAACCATATTAGCTTTACCTAGATGGTAGTGAAGACACATACCATAATCCTTGAGGAGCTCAAGCCATCTCTTTTGCCTGAGGTTAAGTTCTTTATGAGTAAACATAAATTACATGCTCTTATGATCAGAAATTATATCCACATATATCCCATACAAATAGTGACACCAGATTTTCAACGTAAATACCACAACTAGCAATTCTAAGTCATGAGTAGGATAATTCTTCTCATGCACTTTCAACTATCTAGAGGCATAAGCTATCACCTTGCCATGTTATATCAAGACTCAACTAAGTCCCACACGGGATACATCACAGTAGACCACAAACCCATCAGTGCCTCTAGGCAAAGTCAAGACCGGAGCTGAAGTTATCTTATTTTTCAGTTTTTTGAAACTCCCCTCACATTCATCAGACCACAAGAACTCTACCTTCTTCTAAGTCAACTAAGCTAACGACGCAACTATAGTCTCTCCACAAATCTCCTGTGGTAACCAACTAAACCCAAGAAACTCTGAATATCGATTGGAGTCATAGGTCTATGCTACTTCTTCACCATAGTAACTTTTTGCGAATCCACTATGATCCCTTCACTAGAAATGATATGACCCAAAAAAGTGACAACATTCAACCAGAATTCACATTTTAAAAATTTGGCACACAACGGTTGCTCTATTACGGTCTACAACATAATGAGAAAGTGATTCATATGATCCACCTCACTCTTAGAATACACCAAAATATCATCTATGAAAACAATATCAAACAAGTCCATAAATTGATGGAAGACTCTATTCATCAAATCTATGAATGTCGTAGGGGCATTGGTCAAACCAAACGATATCACGAGGAACTCAAAATACCCATACCAAGTTCGAAAGGCAGTCTTAAGGATATCCTCCTCCCTAATTTTTAAAAAATGATACCCAAACTGTAGGTCAATTTTGGAGAAAAACTTAGCACCCTACAACTGATCAAACAAATCATCTATCCTTGGAAGAGGATACTTATTCTTTACCGTCACCTTATTCAACTTCCCGTAATCAATACACATCCGAAGGAAACCATCCTTTTTATGCATGAATAACACCGGTGCACTCCATAAGGACACATTAGGATGGATGAAACCTTTATCTAATAGATCTTTTAGTTGTTCCTTAAGCTCCTTTAACTCAACTAGAGCCATTCTATAAGGGGAAATAAAAATTGGATAAGTGTCTGGAACAAGATCAATCCCAAACTCAATCTCCCTATCAGGAGGAACACCAGGAAGGTCATCAGGAAAGACCTCAGAAAACTCATCCACCACTGGGACAGAATATAAAGAAGGATCATTCGAGATAGAATTTTTAACCCAAACTAGATGACAAAGACACCCCTTGGAGATTAATCTTCGAGATCTAAAATATGATATAAACCTCCGCATAGGATCTAGGGAACCATACTCCCACTCAATAACTAGCTCATTACATAATTTAAGGACAACTTTACAGGTTCGATAATCTAGAGAAACATAGCACGAATGCAACCAATCCATCCCTAATATAACATTAAAACCCCCATATCTAATTCAAACAAATCCACCAAAGTTTCTTTACTACCAATAGATACCACACCCCCTATAGATTTTAGCAATCACAGAGTCACCTATCAGGATAGAAATAGAAAAAGGGTCTAAAACATACTCCGGACTAAAACCAAATTGCACAGCCATAAATAGGATCATATAAGAAAGAGTGGACCCTAGATCAAGTAAACAATAAACATCATGGGAAAAGAGTTTCAAAATATTAGCCACGACATTTAGCGATGCCTCAAACTCTTATCATGTAGTGAGAGCATAAAGATGGTTTTGACCAGTGTTGAAACTAGACGGTGCACCCTTTGGTGCTAGATCTGATGATAAAGTAACTGGTTGTTCACCCAGAAAGCAACCTTAACAATAGGACAATTTCAAAGCATATTCCCCAGCTGATAACAGTTAAAGCACCTGTCCCTCCCCTCATCATAAAAAGCCTGATGTAATCTACTATAAAGCCTACAGGGACGATATGATGGAGCTGACTGGCCTTACTAGCTTAAGATTGGGCACTCTGTGCCCTAAAGTTATCGCCACCATGGAAATGCCTATCACCCGATGACTTTGGGTAGGGAGAACTAGCCATCAAGTAAGACACAGAATTGCCCCACTTCTTTTTGGGCCACTTCCCACCATCCCAACCACTTTGCTATTGGATACCACCATGCTTAAAGAACCTAAATTTCTCGCCCTGCCTCTCCCCTATTTCAGCCTAATTTTTCTTCTCTTCCTCTACCTGTTGCATATACACAACCAACCTCAAGATATCCATGTCCTTAATCAATGAGCCAACCTTACTCTCCAATATCAAATCTCTGGACAACCCAGAAGAGAAATTTCCTTATTTATCCCTTATGCTAGAAACCATCTCTGGAGCATACCGAGACAACTGAGGGAATTTCAAGGCATACTTCTTGACAAATATCTTACCTTGCCTCATTTTAACAAACTCTTTCGCTTTTTCTTCCCTCAACTCCTGAGGAAAGAAGCAATCTAAGAAAGTATTAGAAAAATCCTCCTAAAGGGATGGCTCAGCACTATCACCCCTTGACTATTTCCATTCCTCATACCATTGGTATGCCACATCCTTCAACTGGTAGACGGAAAATGTCACACCCTCTATATTCGTGGTATGTATAAGACGAAAGATTTTTTTTATCTCATCCAAAAAACCTTGAGGATCCTCCTCAACCCTAACACTAGTATAGGTCAGAGGGTTCAACCTCATGTACTGGACAATCTTTGTTGCCTCAGAAGATGGAGTAAAAGGAACACCATACTCAGACTGAGTAGCTACCAACTGTGCCAATATGTGAATAGACTGACGGAACTCAGCATTCGTTACTTTAGACTGAGGAGTCTGATATGGACTAGAGGGAACCGGTGAAACTCTAGAACAAGCCAGAACTGGACCCCTAGACTGAGTATGGATCTCATGAGTAAAGTATGTACCATCAACATTGTCCCCAGTTAAGATAAAGAAGTTTTTGTGAACTTCAGATCATCGAGGCATGATCTAAAAGATGAACAAACAAGGCTTAGAAGAGAATTCAGGACCTTAGACTCTTTAGATTGAAAACATAACACAAGAAAGAGAAATACTCCTAAATGCCCTGTAACCTCTCCCTTATGAGTATGGCACGCTACACACCCTTAAAAGAGACTCTACTCAACATGATTTTGTGGACTCCCAAGTGACCATAAAGCTAGGGCTCTAATACCAATCTGACAAAACCTAAACCAAGGCTTAGTCGTGTTGGGTACCTCAAGCCCAACGAAGACTGGAGACCACCCAATACCCAACTATTACCACCCTACACCCGATGTTAGATGAATTCGATTATATAATATCATAAGATGGAATAATGATAAATCAAATACAATTAAATGGATTTAGGCCCAATACCAATACCAATGCCAAGGCTTACACCAATACCAACACCGCTCATACTAATATAAAGTAGTCTTATAAAGCCTCTATCCAAAATTAAAACAACATCAGGTAGGGACATATCCCCGACAATAGCCAAGAACCAAAGGCTAAGAAATAAAAAATTATGTAAAGAAGACCATAACATGAAATGGAGTCTTCTGGAGTATGGAAGCTCCCCACTTCAGTCCAACATAAACTGTTCCTAAATCCAAGTTACTGAGTAGGAGGAGTAGTATGGCCAGTTCCTATATCACGTGGGGATACAACGCTTGAAGATGGGTTAGTAGGTGAGCGCTTGCATGTATTCAGGAATTAGGATAAAATAATGGCATTATTTAAAACCAGAGTAAATAACCATATGTAATCATATACATGTATACCTATATACCATATTGGGAAAGAGAATCGGGTTTAGCATGTATTTAAATTTATAACCTGGGGTGTCTAGCTTGACTATCCTAAAACCACTCACAAGCTATATGGGTCAAGTGTTAGCCTCAAAATGAGCCCCAGTGCGTGTAGCCGCACGAACTAGAGATATCATAGGGGTTGGGAATTCTCATGTACCCTTCGCCCTCTATGAAACATATATAAGTGTAAACTTAGGGGATTACCGTGTATCCCACAAGTATAAGGTCATCATGACCGACCCTCATGTCGACAAATATGAGTTTCCAATGTTCGTTCATCGGACTCACACCTTCACGGTAAGCTATCACAACCCGCCATTATTGTTCAATTAAAACCATTAGCACATAACCAACTAACTAATTTTAGAAGTTATTTACCAAGGCATTATGAAGTGTTATCATCATACCGACTATAGTTTGCAAGCAATGTCATTAGCCAACACTAAGGAGATTCCTATGTACCCCACATGATTTCCAATTTACCAAAACCATGGCCATTAAGTCCTTACCAAATTATTTAGAAACATTTAAACCAATTTAAGTTCCATAACCATATTATGTAATGGAATAGTTTTAATAGAAGTCAAACTATCTGACAAAACCATTCTTATAAGTATTTTAACAAACATGTTGACGGCATATAGTTTCCAAAACCAAAACCATGAATCAATTGACCATTCCTATGAAACCACATGTTCAATTCCATAATTTTAACATCAAAACCATAATAAAAACATGGGAAAACAATATTCAACCATTAACAACCAAAACCCCCAACATACAATTCAAAACCAAACAATACCCATAGTTAAATCATCAAATTAAAACATGATTTTAGTTGAACTAACAATGAGGAAGGAGTAACGCGCCTTCGATAACAAAGAAAATGGAGAGATCTATTCTTGAAAGCCTCTATTTGAATCAACTTGAGAAAACCCTAGCCTCTTTCTTGAACTAAAAGCTTGAGAGAGATTAGAGAGTGTTTAAAGTATTTTCGATTGAGAATAATAGGGTGAATAAAGTCCAATAGTGTTTTAAGTCAGGGGGTCAAAAGAAGTTAAGAGGGGAAATGTCCAAAATACCCCCAACTTAAACTGTTAAAGTTACCCACAGGAGGGTATAACTCTCCCCTTTAACTCGTATACAAACCATATGAGTGGTACCCACCACTCGTACCCTAGACAAAATGTTGGACATCACACACTATCCACCATACGAATCCCCTTGCCTAAGTCATACCTATACCATACGACTAGTACCCTCAAATCGTATCCAAGATAGAATCAAAAGGGGATGAATACTAAACAACATACGAATTATACCATACCACTCATACCATCTCCGTATGACCCATATAATTTTTATTTTTACCTTGGACAGAATGCAACCTAGATCATACTAATTATTATATGAACAAGACCCCCTAAATCGTACCCACATCATATAACTAGTAAGCCTAAGTCGTATGATGTCTAGAGAGTTCAAAACTAAAAAAATCTCTAAGGATCAAAACCCAGGGCATTTCAGTATCATAGGCCGACCAAGCAAACTAGTAAATAAAGCATACAAAATATAAACTAAGGGCACGCCAGCTGCAGTTAGAAAATATCCCACAACGGTAGCCCATATGACTTGTATTAACAGTTATACAATATCCGCCCATAATACAACAACACACTAGATAGGGATATAAATACACACCATATCACATACCAATAGAACAAAGAGGGACTTGTATACTCAATATTATTAAGTACAAATAAAGAAAGATAGAACAATTAGACATTAACAAGTTAAGATTTAGAACAAATAGAAAGATGACATGTCAATATGGTAATACAAGCACAACATAACCAAATAAAGCAAGTGCAATGTATAAGGTGATAATGCAATAGGTCATCGCACCACCTCTGGGATCATTACCCAATCCCCGTATCCACCCATAGAGGCAAGCCTTACAATATGGGACCTATGGGGGTTTTGTTAATTCATATACAATCCATATATCAAAATCTCCTCCTTGGCACATCCCTTGGGGAGGGTTATAAAATTTGATGTTCCTAGTGTTTCCAACATTTCCAGTATTTTTGGTATTTCCAGTATTTTTAGTATTTTCAAAGCACATAAGAAACAAATCAAGTATGACAAACAATATCAATAAGCATATATATAAAACATACAACAATAAGTAAAATTATGTGTATGATGCCATGAGGATAATAATACAATACTCACGACCCATCATAATGAGTATTTCCATAACCAACCACATGAGTTATTTCCACGACCAATCATAACAATATATTTCCACAACTCCGTGAGCCAATATCTACTCATCACCATCCATGAATTTCCACATGTTTCATATGCCAACAAGTATGAATATATCAAAATACTCTAATGGTACCATATTACGTATTTCAATAATACAATATAATTATTCACAAGTATTCAAGGTTATCAATATCACTTAAGACCCCGCACGGTCACATATAGGACCCCACACGAGTGCAACACATAGATAGACATTTTTTATGATTAGTTACCACCCTTATATGCATTTTATACCATAATTTACAACCCAATGCGGTCTGAAAGAGTTAAGCTATAACCTATCTCGAATACCAAAATTGGTCTGCTACACTTTAAATCTATGACCTTACTTCTCATGAATGGTCCCAAAATCAACTAAAAACAAGAAATATAGAATCTATGTATCAAAACAAAGCCAACGATATCCTCATTGTCTACTTTTAATTCGGGGTCAAAATGGACTCCCGAAAAAAGGGCAAAATCATATATTTACTTTAAAAACATGTTTCCCATATTTTTAGAAATCTACAACTAAAAACTCAAGTTAAATCAAGTAAAAAATGAGGTTTAAATTGAAGAAAAATTATTTTCAAACTTTACTGGGTAAACTCTTTGAAATCTGTGTTAAAATCAAGAATCCAAGTTGTTTTGAGGATAAATTGATGAACAATTAGTAATATAAGATTAAAATATTATTTAAGTGAAAAGGAGTGAAGTTGGAGTTTAAAAGCAAACCCTAAGATTTTTGGTGTTTTGAGAAATTAATCAAGGAATTAGAGTAGAAAAGGATGAAATCTCACCTTAAATTTGTAATAGAATCAAGAAATAGATCTTAATCTAGCTTTCCAAGCTCCCATAAGCTTCACTTTTAAGATCTCACACTAGTTTAGGGTTTAACTCTCAAGAGACAAGGTGAAAGAATGGGCAAAATGGTCAAAAAAGAGGGGAAAAAGCTGTTTTTATATTGCATATATTTTTACACCAGATTTTTAAGTCCAAAAACTAACTTCGATAGGGTGCCCGAGATTCGTTTGGAGTTTGATATATGCAAACTAACTATCCAACCACACTAAATTCGATGCTCTGGACTCAATGGTGATATCCGAATTTCAAAAAAAACTTCGTTTTCATAAAGTTGACCCCCAAAATCCAAAATTGCAATTTTCTAACTCGATGGTCGAAATGAGATTTAAAAGCCATAAATTAAACTAACTATGCTACCACCCTAAAATAGACATTCCAGACGCGTTGGCAAAGTTGAAATTTCCATCCAAGGTTGTTTCAACCAAATGTGGGTCCTACACTTATATTTTTGATTTTTTAATTTTCTAACCAACTGGTTGAAATGAGATCGGATGCATCGAGACTGAAACCAAAGATCTACCTAGCCTAAAATTGATATTCTAAAGCTTCTGGTGCAGTTTGTTCAGCCATCCATCATTCGGGATAAAAAGATAACACATAGGTCCAAAATAAGGCTCTTGAAGCCACCATAAATCACAATATCGCATAAAAGGTACCCAAACATCGGGAACCATGCAAATCACCCTCATACCCCAAAAATATCACAATGCAACTATCGGGAGGGGTAAAATATTTAAATCACACAAAATTACAAATTTCACATATTTTATCAAATTTTCAAGTTGTTATATCATCAACCACTAAAAATCTTGTCCATCCTCGAATAGAGCAAAGAAATACCTGAATCAATGAAGAGCTGGGGATAGGAACTACGTATATCAGACTCAACCTCCCAAATAGACTCATATATAGGTCGATGTCTCCACTAAACCTTAACCATAGGGATAACTATAGATCACAACTGCCTAACATCCCTAGCCAAAATGAAGATCGACTCCTCAATAAAAGACAACCGTTTATCTAACTAAATCAAATCACAATGGATAACGTGATACTCATCAGAAATATAAATGCTAAACATAGAAACATAAAAAATTTGATAAATAACTAATAAATATGTAGGCAAAGCTAACTCATAAGCCACATCACCAATGATCCACAGAATCTCAAATGGACCAATATACCTTGGGCTAAGCTTTCCCCTTTTTCTAAACCTTAACAAACCCTTCATAGGTGAAACTCAAAAGAAAATATAATCACCAACACTAAATCTCAAGGCACAAAGTCTACAGTCTACATAACACTTCTGCCTACTTTGAGTCGCTGTAAGTATATTCTGAATGATCCAGAATCTATCTAAGGATTCACAAAAAAAGTCTGTACCTTGATGTATCACCTCTAAAATATCAAACCAACCAATTAGAAAGAGGCAACACCTACCATACAATACCTCTAAAAGAAGCCATATCAATATTGGAATGGTAATTATTATTATTTGCAAACTCTTCTAAAGCTAAGTGTTGCTCCCATTGGACACAAAAATCCATCATGCATACGTGAAGCATATCCTCTAAAAATTGGATATTATACTCTGACTAGCCATCATTATGGGGGTGAAATATTATACTAAGATCAACCCGAGTATCCAAATCATTCTAAAATGTCCTCCAAAAGTGAGATGTGAACAAAGAACCACGATCTAAAATGATAGACACGAACATACCCTGAAGTCTCACAATCTCATAAATTTAGATATGGGCCAACCTCTCAGCATTGAATGAGACCTGAATCGAATAAAATGATTAGACTTGGTCAATCGATCCATGATGACCCACACACTGTCAGAACCATGAGATGTATGAGGCAAATTAGTCACAAAGTCCATAGTGATCCATTCTTATTTCCACTCGAGAATGGGTAACCTTTGAAGCAAACAACAGGTCTTATATGCTCGGCCTTACACCAGCTGACAACATAGGCAATGAGCCAGAAAATCTGCTATATCTTATTGTAACACCTTAGATTTTGGCCTAAAAAAATTCCTGAGTTTTAAAACTTACTACCTTGATTAAGACATACCTTATGAGTCATAAGGTCAACATATGGGTCATAAGGCCTCAATCATGGGGTAACTTATGAGGTTTCCCAAGGTGTCTTTTTTGAGTACCACTAGACTCAAGGAGTTGTCAAGACTCTAAATGAGTTGTATAGTTCTCTTTGTATCCAAACCAATAAAGGGGCTTGATGTTTCTGCCTTGACCACAGCTAGAAACCTACGTATCATAGTGACTACTTACGAGTCATAGTGTGTGACTTGTAAGGTCAACAATGAGGGCTTCTTGAGCTACTGCTCAGACTATGAGTCCTGTAGATGATGCATAGCCAGACATCATGAGTCGTAAGGTGACTTATGATAATTTGGTATCTTTCTTGACTTTTAATTAAGGGCACTCTTGTTATTTCCCTCTTTCCTCACTTAAAACCCATAACTTAAAAGAATATTAGGACCTTATTCTTAGTACTTAGTAATTCAAAATGTACCCTTTTCTCTCTCAAATCCCTAAGTCAAGAACACTAGACTTTCTTTAAGGAGTTGGTAATTAGAGATTCGAAGGATTGATTTATCTTTATAATTTTTTATATCTCAGGCATGTTACTCATCTCTTAAATTATTTTACTTAAAGTGTGTATTAAAATGGTTGTTCATGTGGATTTGAATATGGGTTTTGATATGGTTGAGGGTTTTTAAAATGAATGTTATTTGAATTGAATTTCAATGATTTTATATGTATTTTTCATGCTTTATTAATGGTCTTTGAACTAATTGGGTTCATGGGTATGGAAATTGGAAAGGGGGTTGAGGCATTCACTCAAATTATTGATTTTGGTTTGGAATTTAGTGTTGTAAACTGTGTTCCCTCAACCTACTTGTGTTATTGGATCCGAATATGATTTTTCATATATTTTGACTTACTCACCTATATTATTGCATTGCGTAAAAGATTAGATAGATAAAAGGTAGTTTCAAAATCCTTGTTGGCCATGTTTTTTATACTAAATTAGAAGCTTAGGGGTCGAGGCATTCCCCTGAGTTGATTTGATAACTAAAAAGGGGTCAAACCATTCTCCTAAATTTGATCTAATGAACAAAGGGTTCATAGAATTCTATTGTATTGATTTAATAAACAAAGAGGATCGAGACATTCCCTTATGATAATAAAACTATGATGGTATAATTATAAGCTTGCAAGCGTAAGGGTATGACGATACCTATGGTGTGTCTTACTGGTTAATTCCTTGGTTAAATGAATGGGTTATGCAAAACTTATTTTACTACAGACTTAAAGGAGATTATGTTGCTAAGCCATAAAAGTGGATGTCTCGGGAGGACTGGTACTGAAAACTCTCATTTACCAATGTGAGGATTGGTCTTGATAGCCGTGTACATATGACACAGTTTATATATACACATATTTGTATCATGGATTAATATGGGGTTGGGGCATTCCCTGGTTTTCCTTGATACCTTTGGTTCTTACGGCTAACACGCACTGAGGATTTTTCATTAGGTTAAGCTGAACCCATATAGTTAATTGGTGCCTTTTTATGATGGTTAAGCTACACAGTCTAAGCTAATGTTTTACTTCATGCTAAACCTTATTCCCTACCCCCAAATGTTATATATAGATGTATATACATTGTGTGCGTATAGATTTTACTGTGTTTTTAACTTGGCATTATCTTATCTCTTTCTTTAGTTATATGCTAGTACTCACCCCACTAACCATCTCCAGATGCTATATCCCCAGGCGATGTAGGAACTAGAGACACTTTTACTTTTCCTGTGTAGTGATATATAGTTCTTGGACTATTCATGAGCTAGCTTTAAGTGGTGACCTTTCTTCTTCCAAAGGGCCTGTTACTTCATAGTCTTGTCATAGACTATTTCCTTGATTACCTTTTTGGCTATTATCGGGAGCATGTCCCGACTTAGATTAGTTTTGGTTTGTTTAGAGTATTTGTGGATTACTATAGATTAGGAGTTATTGGTTGGAAATCTTAAGTAATTTTAAGTTATTTGATTTTTTATCTTGTTATATATTCAGAATTAATCCTCTGCTACTTGTATTGTGTGTAGTTTGGCTAGGTAAAGGGGGTGTCTCTGGTCCTCAGCAAACTTAAGATACCTGTCACACCCAGGCCCTGGTTTGGGTTGTGACAAGTTGGTATCAGAGCCCAAGATTCATGGTCAATCGGGTGTCCACAAAGGGGTGTCGAGTAGAGTTTCTTTTATGGATGCATAGCATGCCACACTTATAAGGGAGAGACTTCAAGGAACTTAGGAATGTTTTCCTTTCTAGTGTTCTACTTTTGGGCTATAGAGTCTAGGATATTTAAATATCCTCTAATTCTCATTTGTTGCATTTTAGAGCATGCCTTCCAGAAGGTCTGATGCTTGTGGAAACTCTTCAGTCCCACTTGAGGACAATATGGATGCAACTCATCCTACTTATGAGGTACACACTCGATCTAGGGTCCCAACTTTTGATTGGCCCCATAGAGTTCCACCGATCTCTACTAGTCCACCTTAAGCTTCTTAGGCTGATGGTACTTCCACCCTAATGCCTTAGGGGGATGTGTCTAATGCTGAGTTTTACCAATCAATTCATTTGCTTACTCAATTGGTAGCCTCCCAATCATACTAGTATGAACATATTACTCTTGTCACTACTTCTTATAAGGCTACAAGGGTTGGTCAGTTCATGAGGTTGAGTCCTTTGAGCTTCACTAGTTCTAAGGTTGAGGAGAATTCTTAAGGGTTCATCGATGAGATGGAAAATATTTTTTGTGTAATGATTGCTACTAACTCTAAGGGTGTGGACTTCGCTGCATATCAGTTGAAGGATATGGCATTAGTGGTATGAGGAGTGAGAGTAGTCAAGGGGTAAACATATTGATCCAGCTATGTAGGATGACTTCTCTAGTACCTTTCTTGATAGCTTCTTTCTTTAAGAGTTGAGGGAGACAAAAGTTAAGGAATTTATAAATTTAAAACAAGGAAGAATGACGGTGAATGAGTATGCCCTAAAGTTTTATTAGTTGTCTCGCTAAGCTACAGACTTGGTGTCATCTATGAGGGATAGGATAAGAAAGTTTACTTTGAGTTTTTCTCGAGAATTTATATTAGAGTACGAGGATGTCTTGCTAAATAATGACATGGAAATGTAACGCCCTTATTTCTGAACCGGAATACTACACGATGCTCATAACCTCGAAGGACCACAAGCTAACCCATGACTAATATCTGTACCTATATACTGCATAAAAGACTAAGGTTCAATACTAATACATAACTGAAAATATGGTATAACAATACCAAAACAAATCTAAAATAACTGTCTGGACATACTATAGTATGAAACCCTCTAAACTGTCTGAATAAGGAGTTGATAAGATATGTCCCCAACTAACTCCAACTACTGAAGTAAACTGTAAACTGAAATAGTAATGAAATCATGTCCTCGAAAGATGAGGACCCACTCCTAACTCTGACTGCTGAGACTAGAATATACTGCTGATGCTCTGGAGCTCGTGCTTCTAAACCTATGGTATAAGACACTATAGCACGAATGTGTCAGTACTTTGAATGTACTGGTATGCAAGTGAGGTAGGGTAAATGCACGGGGTTCATATGTATTAACAATAATAACTGACTGACTAACATAAACATAAGAATACACACATAGCTACATAACTATAACTGAGACCATAATAGGACTGAATACTGAGTTCTGGCTACTGAGGTTACTAATAACATAGATTTACTAATATCTGAGTACTTGACTACTGGGATACTGAATAACTGAGTTTGCTGATCTTGATATCTGAGTCACTAGTAAGTGAGGAACTAATAATCTATTACTGAATACTGAAGGACTGAAACTATATTACTGATACATGAATAATTATTTCTGACAGTTCAGATTATGAAGAACTAATCTGATTGACTGTATCTGACAGTCCTAAAGCTGAAGACTGATAACATGAATTTTGATAGCTGATATATTTGATAACATGAGTTTTGAGAACTGATATAACTGATAACATGAGTGAATGTATCTGATAGTCCTAAATCTGATGGAACTAGCTGAGTTTTGTACTGAATCTGAGTTGACTGTATCTGATAGTCCTAAAGTCTGAAGAACTATCTGAATTCTTTTACTGAGACTGAGATTAAAACTGCGTCTATGGGAAGTAGTTATCTAACTGACATGCCCCATATATGCTATTATAGCTTAGCTGGGGTCCAATCTCTGCCCTGACTGGAAGGGTGTCAATACCGCATCACTGGTAAGGACAAGCTATAAGCGACCCTTATCTGGTAGGTTACTCTAATGAGAACTGTGGGACCCTAATCTGACAGTTTAAGCTATCTCATCAACCCTAATCTGACAGGTTAAGCTGTCTCAACCTATGCTAGCTATGTAGTTTTGAAACATAAGGATGATTGCTAAGAAACATAACCTAATCTGACATGTGAGTTCCCATACTTGGGTTCGCTCGGTGCTGAATCCTACTCCCATCTGAAAGACACTGAACTAAATAACTGAGATGAACTGATTAACCAAACTGAACTGATTATCTAAAATAGACTAGACTGAGTTAACAGAACTGATACTGGTGGTATTGTTTAGCGGAGCTAAACTAAGTTTACTAAGTTCCTTTGACTGACGGAATATACTGAGTTCTTAGGATTGACTGAGAATACTGAAGTTGCTGAGATTGACTGTGAATACTGAGGTTGCTGAGGTTACTAAGCACTGAGATTACTAAATTTTTCTGAGTCACATGACTGACTGATTTCTATAGATCATGACTTGACTGAAAGTATCATGATAACATGACATGGCTTTAGGCACACAACTATATTTTTTGGGTACAAGTACCCCCAGGAATCGATGGAAGGAAACTAACAACATGACTTTCTTGAATAAATGACCAACATCAACAATCCATAATATCATAACATGGGGGATTTCATAGAGTACATGGTTATCATACATCTTGTACATAAGTAGTATTTGCAAGCAAGCATAGCATAATCTCATAATACTAGTTCATGAGCAGTCCAAGAACATTTATAAGACAAATTACCAACATGAAAGTCATTGGAACATAGGGGCATATCACGAATCCTTCACTTAGTCACAATTTAGTTATATTGCATGATTTCTAGTTTCTTAGGCATTTTATCAAATACCTTACATGCACCATTTTGGGCATAGGTATAATCATCAATTCAACAATCTTAAACCACCAAATTTATGGATTTCAACTTATATGCTAACATGTTCTCATAAAATCACACAAAGATTCCAACTTGAGAATCATACAACAACAACAACATAGTTAAAATTAACCCACAACAAAATATTCACAACACATGATTTAAAACTTGATTCTTGAGCTCCATGGATGAAAGGAATCCATGGATGAACACTGTGCATACCTTAGATGGAATATTCTTGAAGATTAATGGTGGAACTTTCTTGAAATTGAATCCCCAATCAATTAGTTTTCTTGGAGCTTGAGATAAATCATGGAGTAAAAAAACCCAAATCTTGAAGCTTGATCTTGAAAGAAATATAACTTTTTTTTATTGTTCTTTGATTGGGAAACACAAATCTTGATGTTTTCTTGATGATTCTTGAAGAAATTCTTAGACTTGTTTTGTGATTTTTTTGACTAGGGTTCTTGTCCCTTTGAGAGAAAATAAGTTGTTCTTAGTTTGAAGAACGTGAATATCTTAGATTCTTGAAGAAGGGTTTGAGTCTTGTTCTTGGGTTTTGATCTTAAAAGAAACCCTAATTTTGATGTTATGGATGAATAAGGAGTTATGTGCTTTGATTTGAGGTGATTGGGTGTTAAATAGGGTGGAAAAAGACCCAAAAATCTTTTTAAAACAACGTTTCAGCGCTGTTTCGGGCAAAACTGACGGTCTGAGTGACGGACCGTCACTCTGGTGACTAACCATCACTCCAACCATTATTTTTGGTCCAAAAAATGTCCTCACTGGTTCATTTGTGATGGCCAAAGTGACGGTCCATTGTTGACTTGATTTTACCCGTCGCTCCTGGACAGCTCGGGCAACTCTCAGTAAAATGGCCATAACATTTTACTCCGATGCTGGATTTTGAAAAAATTGGTATTTTTGGAAAGATAATTCAATTATCTATCCGTTGATGGATCATGATGTCCAAAATTCTTTGTATAATAGGAAATATACTCATTTGAAGTCGACTGTGACAATGTCCTTCTCAAGAATTCAATCGGTAAGGGATGTTTTGATTCGTCTAATAGCTAGGACATATTTAAGGCATTAGTTTACATCAAACTTGATAATAAAACTACCAAATCACTAATATTTATTTCTCTGAGCTTGACATATGGTTCTACTATCAGTTGGGATTCTCGGGGTATTACAATATCTCCCCCTTGAGAATATTCATCCTCGAATGAGACTAGAAGGGGAGAAAAGACAACTGACATGAATACTGAGCATGATCAATTGAGATATGATTTCTTGATTGACATGACTGAAGAGCTGAATATAACATACTAAACATGCATATTTAATGCATGACTGATAAGCTGAATTTGTGCATATATGGTGCATGGATAATTGACTTATGAATACATGACTGAACGTCCTGATGAACTGAATTTCTCGCAGTAAGAATGCATGTCTGATGCATGATTTCATGAATGAAATGATATATGTATGCATGACTAAATATGCAAGGGTACTTAGTACCAAGTTTGTAATGGGGATCTGAGCATAAACTAAATACCTAGCTTGTAATGGTAATTTGAATAGAGAACTGAGTAAGTTTAAAAAAACTATTGCATAAGCTAAAAAGTACTGATGCCCCATAATTATGCTAGAAGTATGCATGAACGGGAATTTGAGAACATGACTGAGGCTGAAACATGATACATAAACTGAATTTCTATGAACTGTCTTGAATACATGACGTACAACTGAGGTTGGAGCTTGAAGGTCAACTTATGAGTATCCCTACTCTAAACTGGATTCATTATGTTAGAACAGAATAGGATGCTTATGTTATGAAAGTTCGGGGAATCATAGCATATCTCCCCCTTGGGACACTAGCTCCCTCTAGGAAATCTGTCTTAGCTGAGCTACTGAGGAAAATTGAGGTGATGCGCAAGGCACCTAGGAACTAAATCATGACTGATTATCTAAGATCTAAAACTTGAGGCCTAATACATGATCTAAGATAAAGCAACTAAACTTCATGCACTACAACTGAGGCAACTAAAAGATTTATGAGGTGTTGAGCACGACTGCATGAACATACTAACTTATTGGTTTAACTGAATAACTGATTACTGAATACTGGGCATGTGAGACTTATCTGTACTTAGTTTGAATAACTAGACTAAGGCTATAAAATATTATGCATAGGGGGTAGTGATTGACTGGATAACATGAGGTAACTGATCATGAATGAGCAAAACTGTATCACCTCAAGAATACAAGGCTAGGTGTATAACATGATTAGGAAACATCCTGTAGACTGAGGTACAAAATACTACTGACTGAGTAACTAATAGCTGTAGCATGGGTCAAGCAAGTATGAAACTGAACTGAGTTTCTGATCTTATACTGAACTGAAATTGGTACTAAAACTAAAACTATAACTAAGATTCTTACTAGAACTAAATGCTGGGTTCTGATAACTGAGGTTCAGGCTGATATTGAAATATTTAATTTTGGAACTGAACACTGATTATTGGGTACTAAATACTAAAATCGTAACTAAGATGGCAACTGAGTTTTTCATAGTTCGCGATGGGGACTAACATAAGTCAAGGATTAGAATAAACATTCACACTCTGTACTTTCCCAGCTTCTAAATATGACCTCATGATAACCACTTACTTTCACACTACCATGACATTCAAGCCTATCCTCATAACTACACCCTTGTTTATAACAAGCATGCAAAAATGTTCTCTTAGTCATGAAATGTTTACTCTCTCCTATCTATGCAATTTCTCCACACTACACTATTTACAAGGAGAGATTACTGAAGGACTAAATCAGAAAGACCTAAAATTTAAATGGATACTGACTGAACTTGACACTTGAACTAAAATTTGAGGAATAGAATATAAACAACATGGATTTACCAGAAAAGGTCTGAACTGAGAATATACATAACGTAGTTTGAATTTATCTTATCTGTAGGGGCATAGCATGAGTAATAGAAATTGAATATACTATATGACGTGATATTTGTACATGAGTCATGATGGCTTAAAGCATCTCATAGCCTCCTGCACATAAGTGTGGTGCACAACACATGCATGTACAAGACTCTACTAGATACGGCTTTTCAGACTTCCTAGGACACTATTGAACCTTAGGCTCTAATACCAAGTTTGTAACGCCCTAATTTTCTAAAATGGAACACTACATGATACTCATAACCCCAACGGATCACAAGCTAACTCATGACTGATATCTATACCTATATACTGCATAAAAGACTAAAGAAAATGCGGAAACATAAATTGAAAGGCCATAAGGTTCAATACTAATACATAGCTAAAAATATGGTATAAAAATACCCAAATAAATATGAAATAACTATATGGACATACTATAGTCTGAAAGCCTCTAAACTGTCTGAATAAGGATTTGATGAGACATGTCCCTAACTAACACCAACTACAAAAATAAACTGAAAACTGAAATAGTAATGAAATCATGTCCTTAAAAGATGAGGACTCACTTCTAAATCTTAATGCTGAGACTAGAATCTACTGCTGATGCTCTGGAGATCGTGCTTCTAAACCTATGGTATAAGACACCATAGCGCGAATACGTCAGTACTTTAAATATACTGGTATGCAAGTGAGGTAGGGTAAATGTATAGGGTTCATATGCATGAACAATAATAACTGATTGACTAATATCAACATAAGAATACATACATGGCTACGTAATAGTAACTGAGACTATAATAGGACTGAAAACTAAGTTCTGGCTACTGAGGTTACTATAACATGGATTTATTGATATCTGAGTACATGAATACTGGGATATTGAATAACTAAGTTTACTGATCCTAATATCTGAGTCACTGATAAGTGAGGAACTAATAATGTATTAATGAATACTGAAGGACTAAAACTATATTATTGATACATGAATAATTAATTCTGACAGTTTGGATTATAAAGAACTGATCTGGTTGACTGTATCTAATAGTCCTGAAGCTGAAGACTGATTAAATGAGTTTCGATAGTTGATATATTTGATAACATGAGTTCTGAGAATTGATATATCTAATAACATGAGTAACTATATCTAAGTCCTGAATCTGATGGAACTAGCAGAGTTCTGTACTGAATCTGAGTTGACTGTATCTAACAGTTTTAAAATCTGAATAACTATCTGAGTTCTTTTACTGAGACTGAGACTGAAACTGAGACTGTGGGAAGTAGTTATCTAACCGATATGCCCTATATATGCTATTATAGCTTATCTGGGGTCCAATCTCTGCCCTGATTGGAAGGGTTTCAATACAGCACCACTAGTAAGGATAAGCTATGAGTGACCCTTATCTGGCAAATTACTCTAATAAGAATGGTGGGACCCTAATCTAACAGGTTAAGCCACCTCATGAACCCTAATCTGATGGTTTAAGATATCTCAACCTACGCTGGCTACGTAGTTTTAGAACTCATGGATGACTGCTAAGAATTACACCCTAATATGACAGGTGAGTTCCCATCCTTGGGTTCACTCGGTTCTGAATCCTACTCCAATCTAAAAGACACTGAACTAAATAACTGAGCTGAACTGATTGACTAAATTAAACTGATTAGCTGAACTGGACTGGACTGAGTAAGCCAAACTGATAATAATGGTATTATTTAGCGAAGCTAAACTAAGTTTACTGAGTTCCTTTGAATGATGGAATATACTGAGTTCTGAGGACTGACTGAGAGTACTGAAGTTGTTGAGATTGATTGTGAATACTGAGGTTGCTGAGGTTACTTAGCACTGAGATTACTGACATTACTAAATTTTCCTAAGTCACATGACTGACTGATTTCTATAGATCATGGCTTGACTGAGAGTATCGTGATAACATGACATGGCTTTAGGCACAAAACTATATTTTTTGGGTACAAGTACCCCCAGGACTCGATGGAAGTAAACTAACAACATGACTTTCTTGAATAAATGACCAACATCAACAATCCATAATAACATAACTTGGGGGATTTCATAGAGTACGTGGTTATCATACATCTTGTACATAAGTAGTATTTGAAAGTAAGCATAGCATAATCTCATAAGAGTAGTTCATGAGCAGTCCAAGAACATTTACAAGACACATTACCAACATGAAAGTCATTGGAACATAGGGGCATATCATGAATCCTTCACTAAGTCACAATTTAGCTATATTGCATGATTTCTAGTTTCTTAGGCATTTTATCAAATACCATACATGCACCATTTTGGGCACAGGTATAATCATCAATTCAACAATCTTAAACCACCAAATTTATGGATTTCAACTTATATGCTAACATGTTCTCATAAAATCTCACAAAGAATCCAACTTGGGAATCATACAACAACAACCACATGGTTACAATTAACCCACAATAAAATATTCACTATACATGATTTAAAACTTAATTCTTGAGCTCCATGGATGAAAGGAATCCATGGATTAACACTATGCATACCTTAGATGGAAGATTCTTGAAGATTAAAGGTTGAAATTTCTTGAAATTGAATCCCCAATCAACTAGTTTTCTTGGAGCTTGAGATAAATCATGGAGTAAAAAAACCCAAATCTTGAGGCTTGATATTGAAAGAAATATAGCTTTTTTTATTATTCTTGGATTGGGAAACACAAATTTTGATGTTTTCTTGATGATTCTTGAAGAAATTCTTAGACTTGTTTCTTGATTTTTTTTACTAGGGTTCTTGTCTCTTTGAGAGAAAATAAGTTGTTCTTGAGTTTGAAGAACTTGAATATCTTAGATTCTTGAAGAAGGGTTTGAATCTTGTTCTTGAGTTTTGATCTTGAAAGAAACCCTAATTTTGATGTTATAGATGAATGAGGAGTTATGTTCTTTGATTTGAGGTGATTGGGTGTTAAATAGGGTGAAAAGAGACCCAAAAATCTCTTTAGAATGATGTTTCAGCACTGTTTCGGGCAAAACTGATGGTTTGAGTGATGGACCATCACTCTGGTGACTAACCATCACTCCAACCGTTATTTTTGGTCCATGAAACGGCCTCACTAGTTTAGTTGTGACGGCCAAAGTAACGGTCCATTGCTAACTTGACGGTCCGTCATTTTGCCTGTCGCTCCCGGACAGCTTGGGCAACTCTCAGTAAAACGGCCATAACGTTTTACTCCAATGCTAGAATTTGGCAAAATTGGTATCGTTTGAATGCTAATTCAATTATATATCTGTTGGTGGGTAATGATCTCAAAAATTATTTTTATAATGGGAAATATACTTATTTGAAGTTGACTATGGCAATGTCTTTCTCAATAATTCAATCGATAAGGGATGTTTTGATTCGTCTAATAGCTAGGACATATTTAAGGCATTAATATATATCAAACTTGATCATAAAACTACCAAATCACTAAGATTTATTTCTCATGAGCTTGACGCATGGTTCTACTATCGGTTGGGATTCTTGGGGTATTACAAGATATCTCTAGGCTTTGGTGTATATGCAATAGGTGGAGGAAGAAAAGAAGAAATAAGCTAAAATAAAGGAAGGAAGAATAAGAATTTTAAGTATTATTAAAAGGGTGAAGGCCATCAGAATAGTGGTTGAGATGGCAGGTAGTGGTCTAAGATAAGTGGGGACATTTTGGTTCTTAATCTTTGGCTAGTGCTTTATATCCTATGTTATCTGGTGATCATCATTTTTAGAGCAATAATGGGTTTAAGGCACAAGGTTCCCAGTCTCTAGCCAGTAAGGCCCAATTATATCCATCATATCCTTTTTGTAGATTTTATAAATAGTTGCACCATGGTTTTTATGATGAAGGGACAAATGAGTGCTTTAGATGTGGCCAACTTAGCCATATTTGGAGGTATTGTCCTGCAAGTAATGTCTCTACTGGATCTAATAAGGTTCTGGTTGCTACGTCTTTATATTCAACACTAAAGGGTCCTACTTCTTATACTAGCACTGGTCAAAATTATCTGTATGCTATTGCCACCTGTTAGGAATTTAAGGCTTTTCCTAATATTGTCACTGCTACGTTACAACTTTTCTTTTATGATGTGTATTTTTTGCATGATCCAAGGTATACTCTTTCTTATGTGATCCCTTAATTAGCTATTTATTTTGGTTTCGATCCTGAGTATATTTCTCATCTCTTTTCTATTTTTACCTTGGCGGGTGACTTTGTTGTGGTTAAAATAGTTTATAGGGGCTGCGTGGTTTTCATCTGTGGTAGGGAGATGTTGGTGGATTTGATAGAGTTGGATTGTTAGATTTTGATATGTTATTAGGGATGGATTGGTTCCATTCGTTCTATGCATCTCTTGATTGTAGAACACAAAGAGTCAGTTTTTTATTCCCAAATAAACCAGTGATTGAGTTGGAAGGGAGTTCCCTGGTGCCTAAGGAAAGGTTTATTTCTTATCTTAGATCCTGAAAATTGATTTCCAAGCGGTGTTTATATCATCTAGTTTTAGTTAAGGATTTTAATTTTGAGGGCCTTTCTTTTCCATCCATCTCTATTGTCAATGAGTTTCTTGGAGTATTTCACGATGATCTTTCTACTATTTCTTTCGATAAGGAAATAAACTTTGGGATTGATCTTCTTCTGGATACCCATCCTATCTCTATTTCTCCTTATAGAATGGCTCCGACTGAATTGAAAGAACTCAAGAAGTAGTTGAAAGATCTCATTGATAAGGTTTTTATTCACCCTAATGTTTCTCCATAGGGTGCTTCTATTCTTTTTGTGCGTAAGAAGGATGGTTCCCTTCGGATTTTCATAGACTATCGGTAGTTGAATAAGGTGATTGTAAAGAATAAGTATCCTATTCCTAGGATTGGTGTCTTATTTGACCAGCTTTAGGGTGCTAAGTACTTATCTAAGATCGATCTTCAAATGGGTTATCATAAGTTAAAGATAGGGCGGTGGACATCCTTAAGACTATATTTCAAACTCTTTAAAGACAGAATGAGTTTCGTGTCATGTCCTTCAATTTAACTAATGCCCAGACAACATTTACGGATCTTATGAATTGGGCATTCTATACGTTTTTAGATCAATTTATCATTGTGTTTATTGATGACATCTTGGTATACTCCAAGATTGAGAAGGATTATGCCTATCACCTCTGTATAGTGTTGCAAACTCTTAAGGTTCGGCAGGTGTATGCTAAGTTTTCAAAGTATAAGTTCTGGTTGAATGTCGTTACTTTTCTAGGTCATGTTATTTCTAGTTAGGGGATCATGGTGGATCCATTGAAAGTTGAGGAAATTAATAAGTGACCTAGACCTATAACTCCAATCGATGTTCAGAGTTTCTTTAGTTTAGTTAGGTGATATAGGTGATGTGTGGAGAGTTTCTTTTCAATCGCCGCTCCACTGACTAGGTTAACTCAGAAGAAGGTGATGTTTCTGTGGTCCGATACTTGCTAAAGGATGCCTTGATTCATCATTCAGGGACTAATTATTCTTGGGGCAGAATGTAACACCCTAGATTTTGGCCTTGAAAAATTCTTGAGTTTTTAAAGTCACTGCCCTAACAATGACTTACCTTATGAGTTGTAAGGTCACCATAGGGGACGTAGGACCCTGATTGTAGGGTGACCAGTGAGGTTGCCAAAGTGTTTTTTCTGAGTATGACTAGACTCAATGAGTCGTCAAGACTCTAAATGAGTTCCATGACTAGGACCCTACATGTCATGGTGGCACCTCATGAGTCATAGTGTGTGACTCGTAGAGTCAACAGTGAGGGTCCTTGAGCTACTGCTCAAACCACGAGTCATGGAGATGACTCGTAGATAGACATCAGGAGTCGTAAAGTGACCTATTATGATTGGGTGTCTTTTCTTGTACTTTTAAATGGGGGAACTATTTTCATTTCCCTCTTTCCCCCCATAAGACCCATGACTTAAAAGCATATTGGGGACCCTATTCTCAACACTTAGAAATTCAAAACTTACCCTTTTCTCTCTCAAATCCCTAAGTAAAAACCACTAGGGTTTCTCAAAGAATTGGTAATTAGAGCTTCCAAGGGTTGGTTTCTCTCCAAAATTCTTGATATCTCAGGCGTGTTACTATTCCCTGAAACTTGTTTTACTTAGAGCATATATTCAAATGGTTGTTTATGTGGATTTGAATATGGGTTTTGATATGGTTGAGTGTTTTTTGAATGAAGGTTTTTTGAATTGAATTCCCATGATTTTATATGCATTGTTCATGCTTTATCAATGGTTTTTGAGCTAATTAGGTGCATGGGTATGGAAATGGAAAGGGGGTTGAGGCATTCCCCCAAATTGATTATTTTGGCTTGGAATTTGATTTTTAAATTGTGTTTTCTTAACCTACTTATGTAATTGGCTTCGACTATGATTTGTCGCATGGTTTGACTTACTCACCTATATTATTGCATTTCATAAAAGTTTAGATGGATAAAAAATGATTTCAAAAGCCTTGTTGGCCATGTTTTTGATATTAAATTGGAAGCTCAATGGTCAAGGCATTCCTCTGAGTTGATTTGATAACTAAAAAGGGGTTGAGGCATTCCCCAAATTTGATTTAATGAATAAAATGGGTTGTGGCATTCCCCAATTTGATTTATTGAACAAAGGGATCGAGGCATTCCCCTAAGATAATGGAATTGCAATGGCATAATTATAAGCTTGTAAGTTAAAGGGTATGACGATACGTATGGCGTGCCTTAATAGTCAATTCCTTGGTTAAATAGATGTGTTATGTGAAATATTTTTAAATATGGGCTTAAAGGGGATTGTGTAGGTAAACCATGAAGGTGGATGTCCCAAAGGGGATTGATACTGGAAAATCACATTTGCCGGCATGACGATTGGTCTTGATGGTCGTGTGCATATAACACGCTTTATATATACACAAATTTGTATCCTAGATAGATGTGGGGTCAGGGAATTCCCTGGTCTTCCTTGATAACTCTTGTTCGTGCGGCTAACATGCACTGGGACCCTTTCATAGGGGAGAGCTGAACCCATATAACCTATGGGTGCCTTTCTATGATGGTTAAGCTATATAATTCAGGCTAATATATTACTTTACTAAACCTCGTTCCTGACTCACTCTTGTTATCTCTCTCTCTCTCTCTCTCTATATATATATATATGTATGTATATATATGTATATATGTATGTATGTATATATGTATATTTATGTACAGTATATGCATGTGGATCTTGCTGTGGTTTTGACTTGGCATTATCTTATCCCTTCCCTGAGTTATATGCTAGCGCTCGCCCCGCTAACAGTCTCCGGAAGTTGTATCCCCAGGCGATGTAGGAATCGGAGACACTTCTACTTTTCCTGCGCTATTATAGGTGATTCTTAGACTATTCGTGAGTCAGCATGAAGTGGTAAGATTCCTTCTTCCGGATGGCCTTTTACTTCATGGTCCAATTTTCTCATAGACTGTTTCCTTGGTTACCTTTTTGGCTATTGTCGGGGGCATGTCCTGACTTAAATTGGTTTTGGTTTGTTTAGAGGTTTTGTGAATCACTGTGGATTGGCAATTGTTGGTTGGACATCTTAAGTAATTTTAAGTTATCTGATTTTCTATCTTGTTATGTGGTTGAATTCATCCGCTGCTAGTTGTATTGTGTATTGTTTGGCTAGGTAAAAGAGGTGGTCTCTAGTCCTCGGGTTGTGACACTTGCCTCATACCTCCCCACCAATAATGTTGCCTCAAGTCACGATTCATCTTAGTCACACCACATAGATTGAATATCTGGAGCAATAGGCCTCCTCCAAGGTCAGCCTAATCCAATCACCCACTCTTGGCACACAAACTCGGCCCCCGATTCTCAAAACTCCATCCGAATCAAGTGAGGCTTCCTTAGCCTCACCACTCAACACCTTATCTCAAATCAACCTTAATCCAATATCATTAAATTGATGAGCTCGAATATACTCCATCAACAAATATCTAGCCTCCACAAATGCCAAAATGTGCCCAGGTATTGAAATGTCAAGCCTAGCCATTTGGTTAGCTAAAGACTGAACCTCTTAGCTAGAGGCCTCTCCTGGGTCAAAAGATACACCAAGCTACCCATGCTAGTCAACTTTCGGCTCAAGGCATCCATAACCACATTAGCCTTGCTCAGATAGTAAAGAATAGTCAAGTCATAAACCTTAAACAATTCAAGCCAACAGCGCTGCCTCAAATTAAAGTCTCACTAGGTGAACAAGTACTGAATGCTGTGATGATTCGAGAAAATCTCCCAATGAAATCCATGCAAGTAGTGCCTCCTCAACTTCAAATCAAACACAACTGTACACAACTCTAAATCATGGGTAGGATAATTCCTCTCATGAGACTTCAATTGATGAGATGCATAAGTAATCACCTTTCCCTCTTGCATCAACACAACACCCAATCCAACACCTAAAGTATCATAAAATATTGTAAAACCCACGTGTCCTTGGGCAGATCCAAAATAGGAGCTGAAGTCAACAAATCCTAAGCTTTTGAAAGCTCGCATTACAAGCATCAGACCACTGAAAAAAATCTTCTTCTGAGTCAACTTAGTCAAAAGAGCTGTAATAGATAAGAAACACTCAACAAAACGCTGATAATAACCTGCCCAGCAAACAAAACTATGAATCTTGATGGGCAAATTAGGTTTAGCCCAATTAGAACCTTTGCAATCTTGTCTATATCAACCATAATACCTTCTTTAGCCACCATATGACCCACGAAAGAAATGGACTCCAACCAAAACTCACACTTGGAGAACTTAGTATACAACTTCTCATCCACCAATCACTAAAGCATAATCCGCAAATGCTCCTCATGATCAGCCTCACTCTTGGAATAAACCAATATATCGTCTATAAATACAATAACAAAAGAGTCGATATACAATCGAAACACATACCTTGCGTAATCTAAAGGCACTCAAAATCTGCCAATCTAAGGTGCACTCGATCTAGGACCTATATCGAAAGGGTGCAGTAGGAGTGAGTACGATCCACTTATACTTAGTAGGTATCATAGGACAACCAAGCGAAGTAGTAAATAAAGAATACAAAATATACACTAAGGGCACGTCACCTGCAATTAAAAAATATTCCACAACGGTAGCCCACACCACTTGCACTAATAGTTCTATAATATCCACACATACTATATCACATACCAGTAGAACAAAGAGAAACATATATACTCAAGATCATCAAGTACAAATAAAAGAACATAGAATAATTGGACATTAATAAGTTAAGATATAAAAATATAGACAGATGACAAGTCAATATGGCAATACAAGCATAACATAACATGATAAAGCAAGTGCAATGTATATGATTATGATGATGCACGATGTCATCGCAGAACCTCTAAGATCATCACATAATCTCCGTATATAACCACGGATGGAAGCCTTTCGATGTGAGACTCATGGGGGGTTTTGTTAACTCATATACAATCCATATATCAATATATCCTCTCCAGCACATCCCTCAGAGAGGGTTATAAAATTTGATGTTCCCAGTGTTCCAACATTTCTAGCATTTATGATATTTCTAGTATTTCCATTATTTCTAGTATTTTCAAAGCATATAAGACACAAATCAAGTATGACAAACAACAACAAAAAGTATATACAAAACATACAACAACAGGTGAAATTATATGTATTATGCCATGAAAATGATAATGCAATATTCATGACCCATCATAATGAGTATCACCACAACTAACCCTAGGTATTTCCACAACCAATAATAATAATACATTTTCACAACCACATAAGCTAATATCCACTCATTAATTCCGCCATCCATGAATTTTCATATATTTTATATGCCAACAAGTATGAATACATCACAATACACCAATGGCACCACATAAGGCATTTTAACAATATAATACAATTATTCATATGTATTCAAGGGTATCAATATCACATAGGACCCCACGCGGTCACACATATCACATCATTTCTCAATTTCAACAATTACATCACATATAGTTCTCTACTCTAGCACTACACATAGATAGCCATTTTTCATAATTTGTTCCCACCCTTAACATATATTTTGTATCATAATTTGCTACCCAACCCAGTCTGAAAGAGTTAAACCATAACCTACCCCGAATATCAAAACAGGTCCACTACCCTTCGAACCCACAACTATACTTCTCATGAACAGTCCCAAAATCAAATAAAAAAAATACAGAATCTACCTATCAAAACAAAGCCACTGATATCCATATTGCCTACTTTTGGTTCGAGGTTAAAACGGACTCTCAAAATGGATTTAAAAAAAAAAAAGAAAAATCATAAATTTTCTTTATAAACGTATTTTTCATATTTTTAGGAATCTATACATGAAAACCCAATTCAAATCGAATTAAAAAACAAGGTTCAAATCGAAGAAAAAACTATTTTTGAGCTTTACCGGATAAAATCTTTAAAATCCATGTTAAAATCAAGAATCAAAGTTGTTTTGAAAGTTAAATAGATCAAAAACTAGTAATTATAAAATTTAAAATATTATTCAAGTGAAAATGAGTAAAGTTGGGATTTAAAATCAATCCATAGGATTTTTGGGGTTTTGAGAAATTAATCAAGGTATTAGAGTAGAAAAGGATGAAATCCACCTTAAATTCATTCTAGAATCAAGAAACAGATGTAGATCTAGCCCCCATAAGCTTCACTTTTAAGATCTCACATTATTTTTAAGGTTTAACTCTCAAGAGACAAGATGAAAGAATGGGCAAAAAAGAGGAGTAAAAGCTGTTTTTATATTGCAGATTTTTTTACACCAGATTTTAAAGTCCAAAAACAGACTTCAACAGGGCGCTCAAGTTTCATTTGGAGTCCGATGTAAGCAGAAAAACTGCGCAACCACACTAAATTAGATGATCCGGACACAATGGAGATATCAAAACTTTGAAAAAACATTATTTTCACAAAGTTGAACCCCAAAATCCGAAATCTTAATTTTCTAAATTGAGGATCGAAATAAGATTTAAAATCCATAAAATCAAACCAAATATGCTACAACCTTAAAATCGGCATTCCAGATGCATTGGAAAAGTCAAATTTTCTATCTGAGGTTGTTTCAACCAAATGCAGGTCCTACAATCATATTTCTAATTTTCTAACTTTCCGACCAATAGGTCAAAATAAGCTAGGGTGTATTAAAACCCAAACCAATGGTCTACCTAGCCTAAAATAAATATTTTGGAGATGCTGGAGCAGTTCGTTCAGCTATCCATTGCACATATCAAAAGATAATCATATAAGTCCAAAATAAAACTCTCGAAGCCACAAAAATCACAATATTGCATAAAAGGTGCCAAAATGCATTGAGAATCATGCCAATCAGCTCAACACCCCAGAAATACCACAATGCAACTATGGAGAGCGGTAAAATAGTCAAATCACACAAAATCATAAATTTCACAAATTTTATTAAATTTTAAGGTCGTTACACATCTATACTTAGGAAACCCTTTTTGATCTTCCATCTTTAGTTTGGAAAATATCTCCTTCAGCCAGACCAGCCTTGGATGTTGATCTAGTATCAATTCTTTTTCTCTAGTTCATCAAT
This sequence comes from Capsicum annuum, assembly GCF_002878395.1. Classification (NCBI taxonomy): domain Eukaryota; kingdom Viridiplantae; phylum Streptophyta; class Magnoliopsida; order Solanales; family Solanaceae; genus Capsicum; species Capsicum annuum. The sequence continues at coordinate 57,937,935 of NC_061117.1, forward strand.
GCCTTACTTGAGTTGCTTTTAATTTTTTGTTTAATACTCTTTTAAAGAACTCCTCCTCAGTATCTAGACTTTCTTCATGTTTTAGCAAGCACTTGCATTGAAGTAATAAAAAAAATTAGAAATTCATCTCTGGTTAAAAAATTTATATGAACTGACAAGATTCATCTTCGGTAAGTCTCCAAATTAGGAAAGATATTTTCTATCAACTATTTTTTATCTGCAACAATCTCAACAAATTTAGTAAGAAACAAAGCATCACTATTAGGGACCACAGAGACACATGAGTTAGTGTAAGGACCTTTTACTCACTTTCTTTATCAGACAATATCCTTTTTCAAATAACAGAGAGACACGGTAGCAAGTTCCACTGAGTAAGCAGATTAGAGAGATCAATATTATATTTAATAAGGTTTTTGGAGTTCTCAAATATGTCCCCACTGAATAGACCCTTGAAAAAAATCACATTTCCTACTTTGGAATGATATGGAACTTCAGTTCAAGTTTTACCTCTAACTATTTTAGTAGCATCCTCTGACAGATCAAATTGGTTCTAGGTATTCATAATTTACTAAGAGGGTCTAGAATAAGAGGGAAGTTAGGGTCAAATACATTATTGGATGGAGAAGAGGGCTTGCAGATCTTGAAAAGGCTTGGAAGATATTGTACACATAAATTTGACCCTCCCTAAAAGTCAAATCAAATCAACCCACTCACCTTACCATGCACCCCACTCATTTGATAATTTCTCCCATAAAAAAAAAATGACAACTCTACCACACCATTTCTATCCTTATTCAAAAAAACAACAAATTTAAAATAAACTAATGACCTTACCTAAAAGATATTGAACAACTCACCCCTACCATCCTAACCTCCACCCCACGTGCCCTTCACCAGGCCAACCTTACCCTTTATGTTTTCCTTTTTTTCCCATAAAAATAAATATAGACACTATGCACCCATTAAATAGATACATAGATAAATACACACACACACATAGAAAATGAGAAAAAGGGGATGAACAACCATTAGGGGAGCTAAGAGAAAAAAATAGAAGAAAAACAGAGAAATCAGTGAAGAAAAAAATAGCCCACCACCTCTGTTACTATTCTGGTGATGAAATTCTTTGCTGGGAAATACCAAATCCATTAACCTGCGACACAAATAACCAAAACCATCGCTGAAAAATATTGGCAAACCAATTTTGTTCTTGATGAACCATCATTGAAACACCATCGAAAACCTAAAAAAAATCACTGATTCCACCACCTCTAAGTTCCCTATTCTCAACCAAAACCACCCTCACTGAAAAACCCATAAAAATTAACCTTTCCATCACTGGAGAAGCTGGTCGAACCTACCCATAGATTTTTGGATTAAAAATATCAGAAACCCACCAGAAACAACCGATTAAATAGCTCTATAACATCATTGATCCAAAAAAAATCAACAACAACAACAACAAACCCAGTGTATTCCTACAAAGTTGGGTCTGGGAGGGTAAGATGTATGCAAACCATACCGCTACCTTTGAAGAAGTAGAGCATATTTCTGATAGACCCCCGACTCAAGCTGAAGGATAGTAACAAGTAGATGTTCCAAAAAAAAATGAAAACAAAAAAATCAATATCGAGCAGTTAGATTCAACTCATTTTGAGGTTTCATTTATTCATGAGCTACAATCCATTTCTAGTTATCTGGAATAAAATTGTAAGACCCCACAAAATTCTAAGCTCAACTCAATTCATTAAAGCTTAAAAAGAGGTCCCTGACTTAGAAATTTTAGTTAAGTGTTTGTACTTAGAATTATTTTAGCCTTCATAAGTTGGTGATACTATTCTACGACCCTTATGACCTTAAAATATCAATCCTTGGATTGAATCATGATCAGGTGTCTCAATAGGTCACTCTAGGTGAGTTTTAGATTTTTTAGACCTCATTTGAATCATATTTAGGAGACCATAACAGTGGGTCAACACGATCTCGATGCATCATGTTGTCCATCATGTCGATGCTAATTTTTTCTCCAACTTTCCATGCAATTCCAGTGAATTAATGAAAACTCGATGCAACATATTAGTCATCGTGTTAATGCCATTGACGTGGTGCATCGGTATGCGCGTCACTGGGCACGCTTTTCAGTCATTAAAAGCTTGCATCCAGAGGGGTAATTAGGTCATTTTTCACCCATATTCAGCCCTAAAAACATGAGATTAAATCATTCATAGGGCAAAAACACTACTTTCTCTTAAATTTCTCTTAAGAACAAACCCTAGGGCTTTTGGATTTCAAATTCAAACTTCAAGAACTCATCATAAATCTTCACGAATTCAAGCATTAAGGTATGTTAGGTGTTCATCCAAGGGTTTCTTTCTATGCTTGGAGTTCAAGAATCCTTTTTAAATTACAAGTTGATTTCTTCCATGTGTTTCATGTTGAATTAATTGTATTCATGATTATAATGTTTTTTGGGGTTTCTAATCAATGATTTAATTCAAGATTCATGTAAATTAATTTATGCATGTAATGGTATGTGGATTTATGTTAAAAACCCCATGAATTTGTAAGTTGAGACTGGTAATCATGATGCTTACATGTTGTTCATTATCATGTTCCTAGATTATGCTCCCTAAGTGTTTGATGAATTGTTCATGTGCTATGATGTATTATACCATAGGTTCAGGCGCACGGGCTCCTGACCAAACTTAGCAACCTAAATTATCAATAGCTGATTTAGTGGTGAGTCTTCATAGTTCGAGGATAAGTTGTTATTTCATTATTTTTAGTTATCTGTACCTCATTAGTTGGAGTTAGTTGGGGACTCATCCCATCAACTCCACCTTCAGATTGTTAGAGGCTTTCAGACTATAAAATATTTACAGACAGATGTTTAGTTTTTAGTATTGATTTTCAGTATTTTGATTTCAGTTTTGAACCTTATGGCAATTTCCACATAATTTCCGTATTATACAGTATTATTATCAAGTGATTGCTACAGGTATCAGTAATGGGTTAGCTTGTGATCCTTCGGGATTAAGAGCACCATGTGCCGTTCGGGGTGCAGACTCGGGGCGTTATAAAAATTGAGGTACAATTCTTTATCTCTAATCCCTATTTCTATAAATATTTTTGAATGATGATGATATTTCTTTGATTTTGGTTGATGCAATTTTAATTATCGTTATCTACTTGTCAATTCTGTATTGAATTCATCTTAATCACGCAAAGTGAGATTTTTATTTTATTTAATGTTAAGTTTAATTTTGGGGAAAAAATTGGAATTTATTTAATTCATACTCTATAGATTTATTTCGTAATGCCGTAATTTAGATTCATTTTTATTTGATAGTATCATGTTTTAGGTCAAAATTAGTAGGCAGTGGTAGGTTGAGTAGGCAAATTTTAGAAACTATGCTTGTTGATTTTTTTCAAATATTTTTTAAATTAAACAGATTTCTCTTCATTAATCAAAAAGTGTCATTACATAACCAGGTAGAGGCTGGCCGTCTACCTCCATCAAAATATTTTCAAGAGCTAGTCTTGGTACAATAACCTCAACCTATTAGATTTGAAAAAAGCTATTTATACAAACAAGAAAAATACAAGAGCTTCCTATAGCCTAAGGGAAGTGATCCATCATCCTTAAAGCATTTTGCTATTCAACTGTATTTTTACCCTAGATGTGCATATGCATTACAATATCCTTGCAAGTTCTTCCATGTTGATCCAACTTTTCTAAAACCTCTGCATATTCCTATCTTTCCAGATACAGTACAGGGTAATAGCAAAAGTAGAGCAAATAATTACAACATATCTAGTCTTTCTTTTGGCTATTTTGCATATCTAATCTAGTTCCAGTGTAATACCATGAATTTTGGTCCTTGGAAATTTCCTTTTTTTACACTTTTAAATTAGGGTATTCTTATCATTTCCCTCATTTCCTAAATAAGACCCATACCCATAAAGTACTATAGGACCCTATTTACATCCATTATTAGTCAAATGCAACATCTTAACCCTCTCAAATCCCTAAGTCAAGAACACCTATGGATTTAAGAAAATTGGCAGTTAGAGCTTCCAACGGTTAAATTCTCTCTATAATTCTTGATATCTCAGGCATGTTACTTTTCCCAAATCTTATTTTTTTAAAGCATGTGTTTTAAATTATTACTCAAGTGGTTTTGAATGTTGGCTTTGGAATGTATGTTGGGGGTTTGGAATGATTATTTTCTTAAATAGTGTTCCCATGGTTTATATGTAATTTTTTTATATTTTATTGATGGTTTTTAACTTGTGGGGTGCATGGGCATAGTGAATAAACCAGGGGGTTGTGGATTCCCCCAATTATGTGGATTTTGATGATTGAATTGGTTATAACCTCAACCCAATCTTGTGAAACTTATTTTGAACATGAGAACATAAGCATTCAAAATACTTTTGGAAAAATTGCATAGCATTAAAAGATAAAGAACCAAACTTGATTTAATGAACAAAGGGGGTGCATTCCCTCATACTGACTTAATAAACAAAAAAGGTCGTGGAATTTCCTCACTTTGACTTAATAAACAAAGGGGGTTGAGGCATTCCCCTAAGTTAATAGAATTGTAAGGGCATAATTATAAGCTTGCAAGCGTAAGGGTATGACAAAACCTATGGTGTGCTTTAGTGGTCAATTTCTCTATTAAATAGATAAGTTATGTGAAACTTTTTTTAATTGAGCTTAATGGGGATTATGTAGCTAAGCCATAAAGGTGGGGGTCTTGGGGGACCGATACTAGAAAATCATATTTACTAGCGTGAGGGTTGGTCTTGATGACTGTATGCATGGTTCAAACAAATGATATTTATTTTTATCCTATATTGATATGGGGTCGGGGAATTCCCTGGTGTCTTTGATACCTTTGGTTCATGCAACTAATATGCACTGGTCCCTTTTAGCAAGGGGAGCTGAACTCATAGCTTGTGGGTGCCTTCTTATGACAGTTAAGCTATATGGTCCAAGTTAACGTTTTACCTGCATGCTAAGCCTTGTTCCCTATCCCATCATGTTTTATATATGTATATAATTATGTGCATATATTTTGGATGATTTTGAAATGAGTTGATCATGACATTATTTTATCCCTTCCCTGAGTTACATGTTAGCACCCAACCCGCTAACCATCTTTGAATGTTGTATCCCCATGTGATGTAGAAATCAGAGGCACTTTTACTTTACCTGTATAGTGATAGGATTTTGGGGTTGTTAGCAGTCAGTTTTAAAGTGGTGAGCTTCTATTCTCTGGAAGGGTTATAATTTCAAAGTCTTATTTTATTGATGTCTCAGACTACTTCTATTGGATTCTTTTTGCTATTATCGAGGGCATGTCCCAACTTAAATTAAGTTTTGGTCTATTTAGAGTCTTTGTGGATTACTATGGATTGGGATAGTTATTAAGATTCTTAGCTTCTTTTCTGAGTCAATTGAGTTTCCTATCTTGTTATATGTTCGGACCTCGGCCTATCATGTTATATCTTAAAAATTCATTCACTTCTAGTAGTATTTTGTTCTATTTTGACTAGGAAAAATAGGTGGTCTCCAATCCTCAGTGGACTGGGGATACCCATCATGGCCAGGCCCTAGTTTAGGTCATGACAAGTTGGTATCATAGCCTAGGTTCATGGTTAATTAGGTGTCCACAAATCCATGTCAAGTAGAGTTTCTTTTATGAGTGTGTAGTGCCCCACACTTATAAGGGAGAGGCTACTGTGTATTTAGGAATGTTTTCCTTTCTTGTGTTCTATTTTTGGGCTGTAGAGTCTAAGGTCTTGAATCTTTTCTAGTTCTATTTCTTTGCATTTTAGATCAAGCCTCCTCGAAGATCTAATGCTCATGAAAACTCCTCTGTTTTACCTAATGACAATGCAGATGGAACTCATCCTACTTATGGGGTACAATCCTAATCTAGGGTCCCTGCTTATGACTGCCCATGTGGAGTTCCATCGGTCTCTACTAGTCCTCTTTGGGCTTCTCAAGCTGATGGTACTTATACCCCAATGCCCTAGGGTAATGTGTCTAATACTGAGTTTCGCCAGTCGATTTATTTGCTTACTTAGTTGGTGGCCTCTCAATCATACCAATCTGAGTGTGTTACTTCTGTCACTCCTTCTTCGAAGGCTACAAGAGTTGGACAGTTCATGAGGTTGATTCATCCGACCTTCACAGGCTCTAAGGTTGAGGAGGATCATCATAGGTTCATAGATGATATGGAAAAGATCTTTAGAGTGATGCATGCTACTGACTTTGATAGTGTGGAGTTTATCGCATATCAGCTTAGAGATGTGGCATATCAGTGGTACGAGGAGTAGAGACAGTTGTTAAAGGATGATGCTAAGCCAGCTATGTGGTATGACTTCTTTAGTGCCTTTCTTGATTACTTATTTTCTCAGGAGTTGAGAGAGGCGATAACTGAGGAGTTATAAATCTGAAGTAAGGCAGAATGACTTTGAAAGAGTATGCCTTGAAGTTTCATCAGTTATACTATTATGCTCTGGAGTTGGTGTCCTCTATTAGGGCTAAGATGAGGAAATTTTCTTTAGGTTTATCTCGAGACTTCGTGCTAGAGTGCAAGGTCGCTTTGCTGAATAATAACATGGATGTCTCTAGGGTTGTATCTATATGCAAAAAGTTGATGAAGAAAAGTAGAAACAAGCCAAAATAGGGAAAAGGTAGAGTAATAAATTCAGGTATTCGAAGTAGGATAGAAGCCAACAAAATATTAGAAGGGATGGCAGGCAGTGATCTAAGAAGAAGTGGGGAAATTTTGGTTTATATTCTATAGCTGCTGCTCCATATCCTAAGACATCTGGTGATCGTTGCTTCTGAGCTTATAGTGGATTTAGGTCGCAAGGTACCCAGTCTTAGGACAATAGAGCCCAATTAGCTCCATTATTTCCCCCCTGTTAATTTTATGGATAGATTCATCGTAGAGTTTGTGATAAGGGAAGAAATAGGTGCTTTAAGTGTGGTAAACTTGGTCACATATAGTGGGGATGTCCTTTAAGGGTTTTTTTTAGGGCTTATAATGTTTCAATTTCCACATCTTCAGCTCTAGAGCCAAAGGGTTCTATGTATGGTATCGACACTAGCCAAAATAATCTATATACTCTCACTGCCCTTCAGGAATCTGAGGCTTCTCCTGATGTTGTCACTGGTACGTTACATCTTTTCTCCCATGATGCATATTATCTACTTGTTCGGGGTCTACACTTTCTTATGTAACCCCTTATGTGGCTATTCATTTTGGTTTTGGTCTTGAGAGTATTTTTGATCTCTTTTTTGTGTCTACTCCAATAGGTGACTCTTTTGTTGCTAGAAAAGTCTATAGGGGTTGTATGGTATCTATTTGTGGTAGAAAGATGGTAGATCTGATAGAGCTAGATATGTTGGAATTTAATGGTATTTTGGGGATGGATTGGCTTTATTCGTTCTATGTATTTCTTGACTGTAGAACCCGAAGGGTCAATTTCCAATTTTTAAATGAACCGGTGATTAAGTTGGAAGGTAGTTCTTTAGCACCTAGGGGGGAGTTCATTTCTTATCTAAGATCCCGGAAATTTATTTTCAAGGGGTGACTATATCATCTAGTTTGGGTTAAGGATTCTAATTCTAAGAGCCTTTGTTTGCAATCTGTCCCAGTAGTTGATGAGTTTCCTGAAGCATTTCCTTATGATCTTCTTGGTATTCCTCCTGATAAGGAAATAGACTTTAGGATTGATTTTCTACTGGATATCCATCCTATCTCTATCTCTCCTTATAAGATAGCTCCGATTGAGTTGAAAGAGATTAAGGAGCAGCTGAAAGATCTTCTTGATAAAGATTTTATTTGCCCTAATATTTCTCTGTGGGGTGTTCATATTCTTTTCATGCGTAAGAAGGATGGGTCCCCTAGAATGTATATAGACTATTGGTAATTAAATAAGGTGAATGTGAGGAATAAGTATCCTCTTCCTAGAATTGATGACCTATTTGACCATCTTCAGAGTGCTAAGTGCTTCTCTATGATTGATCTTTGGTCGGGTTATCATCAGTTGAAGATTAGGGAGGTAGATATCCTAAGACTGCTTTCCTACCCAGTATAGTCACTATAAGTTCTTACTTATGTCTTTTTGGGTTGACTAATGCCCTAATGGCATTTATGGATCTTATGAATCGGGTATTCCGTCAGTTCCTAGAATTATTTATCATCATGTTTATTGATGTCATATTTGTATATTCTAAGAGTGAAGAGGACCGCGCCAATCACCTCCATATAGTGTTGCAGACTCTTAAGGATCAACGGTTGTATGCTAAGTTTTTAAAGTGTGAGTTCTAGTAGAGTGTCATTACATTTTTAGGTCATGCTATTTTTAGTGAGGGTATTATGCTAGATCTACAGAAGGTTGAGCCGGTTAGGAAGTGGACAAGACCCAGGAATCCAACCAATATTCGGAGCTTCTCGAGTTTAGCCGGGTATTATAGGAGATTTGTAGAAAGCTTTTCATCGATAGCTGCTCCATTGACTAAGTTGACTCACAAGAATGTGAAGTTTTAGTGATCTGATGCTTTTGAGGGTAGCTTGGAGAAGTTGAAGGATAAGTTGATTTCAGCTCTAGTATTGATACTACCCAAGGGTACCGAAGGCTTTGTTGTGTATTGTGATGCATCCCGTATGGGACTGGGTTGTGTTTTGATACGGTATGGTAAAGTATTAGCGTATACTTCTATGCAGCTTAAGGTATATGAGAAGAATTATCCAACTCATGATTTGACGTTTTGGGCTGTGGTTTTTGCTTTGAAGATTTGGCGTTATTACTTGTATGGATTTTATGTTGATATCTTTTTAGACTATAAGAGTTTGCATTATGTATTCACCCAGAAAGATTTTAATATCAGGTAAAAAATTTGAGTTGCTCAAGGATTATAATATGAGTCTCCACTATCAACCAGGTAAAGCTAATGTAGTTGATGATACTCTTAGCAGGTTGTCCATGAGGAGCTTATCTCATGTTGATAAGGATAAGCGAGGTCTGGTTAAGGATATTCACTATTTACCTAATCTTGGATTTTGTTTTTTGGACTATGAAGACAGAGGTGTAGTTGTTCAAGAGGTGGTAAAGTCTTCTCTTGGTACTAAGGTGATGGAGAAGAAAATTTTAGACCCTATCGTGGTGCAGATTAAGGATAATATAGGATAGCAAAAAGTGATGGATTTTGAGATTGGTGGTGATGGTATCCTGAGGTACCAAAGTAAATTATGTGTTTTCGATATTAATAGGCTGCGAGAAAGAATCTTGTATAAGTCTCATGATTCACAGTATACAATCCATCCTAGTTCGACAAAGATGTGTCATGATTTGAAAGAGATCTATTGGTGAAATAACATGAAGAAGGATGTGGTCAATTTTATGTCCAATTGTATGGTTTGTCAGCAAGTGTAAGGGAGCACTTGAGTCCTCGTAGTTTATCTCAAGAGATTGAGTTGCCTATGTGGAAGTTGGAGTAAGTAACATGGACTTTGTCACTGGACTTCCGCAGTCTCGAAGTTAGTTTGATTCTATTTGGGTCATCGTGGATAGGATGACCAAGTCTACTCATTTCTTGATCGTAAAGATAAATTACTCTTTGAAAGATTATGCTAAGCTTTTCATTTAGGAGATTTTTAAGATACATGGTATGCCTGTTTCTATTATATCTGATTGAAGCACTCAGTTCTCATCATACTTTTGGCGGTCATTTCAGAGGGGTTTGGGAACTTAGGTGAACCTTAGCACTGCTTTCTACCCTTAGATGGATGGACAAGTAGAGAGAAATTTTCTAACATTAGCGGATATGCGAAGGACTTATGTGATTGACTTTAGTGGTAGTTGGGTTGATCATTTACCACTCACAGAGTTTGCATATAATAACATCTATCATTCTAGTATTCAGAGGGCTCCTTTTGAGGCTTTGTATGGTAAGAGGTGTAGGTCTCCTACCAGGTGGTTCAAGGTTGGTGAGATTAGATTATTTGGTCCTGGCTTAGTTCACCAGGCCATAAAGAAGGTGAAGGTGATTAAAGATAGGCTTAAGACCACCCAAAGTTGCCAAAAGTCCTATGCAAATTTGAGAAATAGGGAGTTAGAGTTTGATGTTTGTGATTGGGAGTTCTTAAAGGTGTCCCCCATGAAATAGGTGATTAGGTTTGGAAAGAAGGGGAAGCACAATCCCTGTTATGTTGGTTCGTACTTAATTTTAATGAGAGTGGGTAATATTGCTTATGAGTTGGATTTTCCATCTAGTTTGGGTTCCACTCACTCGGTCTTTCATGTTTCAATGTTGAGGAAGTGCGTGGGTGATCCTTCCTTGGTTGTTCCTTTGGAGAGTGTTGGCTTTTTAGATTCCTTATCTTATGAGGAAGTCCTAATTGAGGTTTTGGATAGGCAAGTTAGTTGTTTGAGGACTAAGGATGTGGCTTTGGTGAAGGTTCTATGAAGGAATCATAAGGTTGAGAAGTCTATTTAGGAAGCTAAAGAGTACATGAAGTCCAAATATCCATTCCTATTTACCGCTTTGGATAATCGTTCTTAAGGTGTCTGTATTCCTTAATATCTTTGTTTTCTATCTTTGTTAAAGGAAATTGTGATTGCGTTTCTATGTTAAATCATGCCTATGGATACCTTGACTCATCATTTGGGGACGAAAGATCCTGGGGGGACAATGTAACACCCTGGATTTTGGTCCTTGGACAATTCCTTGAATTTGAGCTTACTGCCCACCCTACGACTCACCTTACAATTTGTAAGGTGTCATTACAGGTCGTAGGACCCTAAATTATAGGGTAACCAATGTGTTTCCCAAAGTCTCTAACTTGAGTACAACTAGGACGTATTGAGTTATATGGAATATTTACGAGTCGTATTCTGCCTTCTGTAGCCAAACCAATGTAGTGTCCAAATGTCCCTGTCCTAACTACGATCGGACCCCATAAGTCGTAAGGTCCAACTACGAGTCAAAGGGTGTAACTCATAGGGTCAACAGTAAGATGACCCTAAGACAGTGACTAGACCATAAGTCATAGTGACAACTCGCATGGTGACCCGTGACACCTGGGCGTCCTTTTTTGAACTTTTAAGTGGGGTCATTCTTATTATTTCCCTCCTTCCCTAAATAAGATCCACGCCTATAAAGCACCTTAGGTACCCTATTTCCATCATTTATTATTCAAATATAATATCTTAAACCTCTTAAATTCCCAAGTCAGGAACACCTAGGGCTTTAATGAGATTGGCAAATAGAGCTTCCAAGGGTTGATTTCTCTCCGTAATTCTTGATATCTGAGGCATGTTACTCTTCCTTAAATCTTATTTTGTTAAAGTATGTGTTTTAAATTATGATTCAAGTGGTTTTGAATATTGGCTTTGGAATGTGGGTTGAGGGTTTTGAATGACTATTTGCTTAAATGGTGTTCCCATGGTTTATATGTAAATTTTCATGCTTTATTGATGGTTTTGAACTTATGGGGTGCATGGGTATTGCAAATAAACTAAGGGGTCTTGGATTCCCCCAGTTGTATAGATTTTGATGATTGAATTATTGATAACCTCAACCCAATCTTGTGAAACTTGTTTTGAACATGAGAACATGCACATTGAAAATACTTTTGGAACTATTGCATAACATAAAAGGCTAAAGAACCAAACTTGATTTAATGAACAATGGGGGTCATGGCATTCCCCCACACTGATTTAATGAACAAAGAAGGTTGTGGCATTCCCTCACTCTGATTTAATGAACAAAGGGGATCGAGTCATTCTCCCAAGTTAATGGAATTATAAGGGCATAATTATAAGATTGCAAGCGTAAGGGTATGACTATTCCTATAGTGTGACTTAGTGGTTAATTCCTTAGTTAAATGGATGGGTTATGTGAAACTTATTTTAATTGGGCTTAATGGGGGTTATGTAGCTAAGCCGTGAAGGTGGAGGTCCTGACCGATACTAAAAACTCATATTTTCTGGCTTGAGGGTTGGTCTTGATGACCGTGTGCATGGTTCATACTAATAATATTTATTTGTATCCTAGATTGATGTGGGATCGGGGAATTCCTTGGTTTTCCTTGATACCTCTGGTTCATGTGTCTAACACGCACTATGGTAATTTCAACAAGGGGAGCTAAAGCCATATAGATCATGGGTGCCTTTTTATGATGGTTAAGTTACATGGTCCAGGCTAATGTTTTACTAGCATACTATGCCTTGTTCCCTGTACCAATATATTTTATATATGTATATAATTATGTTCATATGAGTTTGGATGATTTTGAACTGAGTAGATCACGACATTATTTTATCCCATCCCTGAGTTTTATGCTAGCGCTCAGCCCGCTAATCATCTCTGAACGTTATATCCCCTCGCGATGAAGGAACCAGAGACACTTTTACTTTACCTACCTAGTTATAGGATTTTTGGGTCATCAACAGTCAACTTTGAAGTGGTGGGATTCCATTCTTTGGAAGAGCTATCATTTTAAAGTCTTGTTTCATTTATTTCTCAAACTACTTCTATTAGATTATTTTGGCTATTGTCGGGGGCATATGCCTACTTAGATTGATTTTGGTCTGTTTAGAGGCTTTATGAATTACTGTAGATTGGAATGGTTGTTAAAATTCTTAGATTCTTTGCTGAGTTTGTTGAGTTTCCTATCTTGTTATATGTTCGAAACTTAACCTATCTTGTTATATGTTTGGAACTCAACCTATCTTACATGTTCGAAATTCACCCACTACTAGTTGTATTGTGTTCTATTTTGACTAGGCAAAAGGGATGGTCTCTGGTCCTCGACAGATTAGGGATACCCATCACGGCCAGGCCCTGGTTTAGGTCATGACATCCTGAGTCCAGGATCCTATGTTCCTGGTTAAGCCTAACTACTTCAATAATGTATTCCATACCTGCTTACTATATTTACATAGAAAAAAGTGTTCAAATGTCACTACTGCCTAATTGCAGAAGATGCATTCTGGTGGTATTTGGATGCCAATTTTCTGATGTATGTCAACTAATGCTAGTATTTGATGCACTGGCAGCCATATATTAAACTTGAACCTAGGATGAATATATTTATGCAGTGTAATTCTCTTTAAGGTTACTTTTGACAAGTATGGTTGCAGAGTCAGATAAGCACGCCTAATAGAAAATTTGTCCCTTATATTAGTTTATCTAAAGCTTGCATCAATAGATCTGAGTCTGCAGGTGTATCTTAATCACCTTCCTTCTATTAATTATATTTCTCACCACCCAAGATGCATTCATGGGTATACGCATCAGGTTCAGCTCCCTTTGTTTGATATAATAGTAGGGCACCTATTTAATCTACAGGGTATCTTTCTTCTTTGACATAGCCCATAACTGCTTTAATATGGTTGCTTTGTTCCAAAGCTTCAAATCAATAACTCCTAACTGATCCTGGTCGGCATATTTCTTCCCAAGCAATCAAAGCCTTCTTGGACATTTCACCTTGGACAGCCCACAGGAATGTTCTGCAAGTAGCTTCCAGCAACGAAATCACTTTCTTAGTAAAGATAAAGATCTATACCCAGTAGATTTGCATACAAAACAACACTACTTTGATGAGTTGAAATCTACCAGAGTATGAGAGCAATATGGTTGTCCGGCATCTAATTTTTGTAGAAAAATTCTCAAACAAATGCATGCATTGTGCAATTATTAGCTTTTTTGTAGAGAGTGAGGCACCCATATTCTTGAAGGGTAAGATCCCTTCTACTCATCCTAAGGATTGTAAGAGTTCACCTTTCAAGTTATTACTTACTTTTGCCATATATATAGAGCTCTTGTTAGCACTAGCTTCCAAACTAGAGGCGGTGGAGAATCTATGGAATGTGTATTGAAGCAGTATTATAGAATCCATATCAGCCTTAAAAAACATCAACAAGTGATCTACAAAACACATATGAATTAAGTTAAATCTCTTTCATCTTAGGTGGAAGTGAAATTGTTTTTGTTTTGCTAGCTGTCGCAATTACATATGAAGATATTCCATGGCTATCACAAAAAGGTATGGGGACATAGGGTCCCCATTCCTCAAACCTATCCTGGCCTGGAATGGCTTGGTAAGTCCACCATTTATCATCACAGAGTAAGAGAGAGTATATACACACTCCCTAATCCAATTGACAAACTTGTGAGGAAACCCCAATTCAATCAGCATGGCCTTGAGGAAAAGCCACTCTATGGTGTCATAGGCTTTCCTAAGATCCACTTTAAGAATACATCTAGGTGAAATATTTTTCCTAGTATAGCCCTTGAAAACCTCATGACTGAGCAAGATATTGTCTGTAATAGCTATACTTTCAATGAAATCTCACTGTGAGCAACCAATAAGACCATTCAACATTTGTTTTATCCTATTAACAAGTATTTTTGCAACAATTTTGTAAATAGTGGAACAATATGCAATTAGTCTAAAGTCCTTCACCTTAGTTGGTGATGGAACCTTAGGAATTAAAGTTATAGTTGTATAGTTCCATGTTTTCTTCATCTTCCCAGTACAGAAAAATTGTTGCACAACTAAGTAGATTTCTTCTTTAACTATAGTCTAATGTTGTTAAAAGAATTCAATAGGGAAGCCATCTGCCCCTGGAATCTTGTCTTTAGTCATTCCTTTCACAACCTGGTCTATCTTTTCTGTGCTCACTATCTGCACTAACAGAGTTTGTTGTTCTCTAGTAAGACATGGCCTGCTTTTATAACTTCTGAGTATGGATAAGGCATTTCAATAGCACAATCCTCCATAAGTGAAGTAAATGCATCAATAAACTGAGTCTCTACTTTTTGTGGATCTATGAGTTTTACTCCATTTTTAGTATAGATTGATGAGATTGTATTCTGTGCACATATGATCTTAAGTTGAGCATGAAAATACTTTGTGTTGGCATCACCACTATCAATGCAACAGGCTCTAGATTTTTTTCTAAGTACTTGCTCTTCCACTAAACTTCATCGTTGAATATCTATTAAAATAGCCTTTTCCTGATCAAACAAAGCCTGATTATTTAGTTGAGAAACAATCTGGGCCTACACTATTTTCAGTTGTTGTCTAGCTAGGGCTAAATTTTAAGCATACAAAACCATGTAGGCATTGAGCTCTTTGACTTCTACTAAAACAGTCATAGGATCCTCTCTTAGTGGTCTATTCCAAACCTACTGCAAACTCTGCTGAAACTGGTGATGTTGCAGTACTAAAGCATATAACTTGAATGGATTAGGGTGTAAACACACTCTATGTAGGCATTGGACCAATTTCGAGGAATGATCTGATATCCCTGGATTCAAGAAATCCACTTCAATGTGTCCAAACTGTTGTATCTAATCAAAATTCCCAAGGACCCAGTCAATTATGCTATACACCCTATTTGATCCCCATTGTTTTGTTTGTCCAAGTAAAGTAACAACCCTTAGATCTCAAAGGTTTTAGTTGAATATTGTCAATCAAATCCTTAAACCCATTGATCTCATTCTCTGTAACTGGCTGGCCTATTATATCATCAGTGCTTAGGATATTATTAAAATCACCACATAATAACCAAGTTTCATGTACTTTCCCACCAATTTATTGAAGAGTAGACCATGACTCTTCTGTTTGATTTGTTCATTTTTAACATACACAACTAACGCAACCCGACTGGGGGACTTGTCGTAATGGGCATCCCAAGTCCGGTCGGGATCGGAGGTCACCCCCGTTACCCAACCCAACCTCCAACCGCCTGCCCTGAGTTGGTTGAATTTTGAGCATATAGAAAGGTAGTGCAACAACTCACATAAAGACTCTGGGATAAGGTCACAACCGTGATTGACCCAATCGAGTCCAAACATCCCATACCATTAATCCAACCATACCAAACCACTCCAAAATAAGGGCCATGAACCAGACCATAACAAAAGATGTTCCAAAACATAATAAAATTAATCCCAAAATAAAATATTATGGAACGGTGAGAAATTATGTCCAATGATGTCAGCCCACCATCTTATTCCAATGCCAAGGCCGATACCAATACTAATCTCGCCCATTCCAACCTATAGAAGTACCACAAAGTCTCTAACCAAAAGTAATAAAATCCGATTGGGACATGCCCCCAACCACAGACAAAACCAATATCCAGAAATAAACCAAAATGTCTAAAAGTGTCCATAAATGAAATGGAGCCTTCTAAAAGGGTGGAAGCTCACCAATTCATTCCAAGTGTTATCCCCGAGTCAATCACTATGTAAGAGGACTAAAACGGCCGATTCCTATATAGCATGGATATACAATCGCTAGTAGACGGGTTAGCGGGTGAACGCTAGTATGATCTCAGGATAAGGATAAAATAATGTCATTTATAAAACCAAGTAAAACCATCCATATGCACACAACCATACATATATATATAACCATGCCGGGAAAAGGGGTTGGGTTTAGCATGTCTGTAAAACCTTTACCTGGGCTATATAGCTTTGCTGTCCTAAACCTCTCACAGTCTATATGGGTTCAGCTTCCCTTGATGAAAGGGCTCCAACGTGTGTAGCCGCACGACCAGGGAAGAAAACCTGGATAACTAGTACATCCCTTAAAATATAGTGTGATATCATGCCCACAGTCACCAAGACCAACCTCATATCGGCAAATCCCTGGACCTCCACCTTTTATAAACTTTCTACACATCCTGTCATTATTTCCTAGCTAAAACAAATTTCCAAATAACCAAACCATTATTCATTTATTAACCAAGGCCATTAATATTGGTACTGTCATATCAATCCTTACTTGCAAGTATTATGTATAGCCAACCATGTATAGGTTTAAGGGGACTTTCAAGTGCCCTTCCATTTACCATATTAAACTACTTAGGAGATTCCATGTACCCCTCAATCATAACCATTTAGCCATTTGCCTTTACAAGCCATTTAAACCATGTTTAATTCCTTTACCAAGTTTTAAAATAAGTAACAGTTCCATTAAAAGTAGTCAATGTAATGAACATATCTTTATAAGCATTTTGTCAAACACATTGGGGACAAAATATCTAAGTGAAATGTCTAGTTACATGATGATGATGTTGTGGACTAAGGCAATGGCCCAAGATGTATGAATGCTTGATAAATGATAATCTGAAGGTAAAGTGAGCCATGTATTATATAATTGTTGACCTTAATGGCTTGATGAATAACAAGGAGGTTAAAGTCCCTAACATGGAAATGAACATCAATATGTGTGGGACTAAATTATGGTATAAAATTGCTAATGAAATATGAATGGCTTGTAAGGGTATTGAGGACCATAGTTTGAATTGTATGATTAGTTGAATTAAGGCATTGGCCTATTGAAATGGTTGAGCAATGAAGGCTCCCATGAGGACCATATAGTCATGTATGATGTTGAATTGGCTAAATGGGTTAAAGTCCTTATGTGTGAAATTGAATGTATGTGGATACATGGACAAATGGTTAGAGTCCCAATGTCGGCTAATGATAGTCGGGATTTATTGAAGTTAAAGTACCTTGCCTAATAAATTGCTTGTGGTTAAAGTCCCTTGTGTAAGGAGATCTCATGAGGTCGAAGCACTATACCAAATGAATTAGCTTGGGGTTAGAGTCCCCTATCTAACATGGCATGAAGTTAGAATCCTTTTCCTAATGTATGAGCATGTGGTTAGAGTTCTTTTCTTGACCTAATGTGTGTGAGTGGTTAGAGTCCCTCACTTATATGAATGTGTAAAGGAGGTTAGAGTCTCTCACCTAAATGGATGTGCATGTAGTTGGAGCCCCTTACTTGATGGTATGTGAATATGGTTAAAGTCCTACTTCTAATAAGAAATGCTTAAACATATAAGTGTGGAAGGTTGCAATCCTCCATAGCATGTATGATGAATGAGTGCTTCTAAAGTGTTGATAAATCTTGTCCCCTCAATTAGCATGTGATATGTCTATATATATGGATAAGGTTATGAATGTGATTGGATATGATATATTTCTTGTTGTTGAATGATGATTCTATTTTATCCTTATCCTTGAGTTATATGCTAGCGTTTCAACCGCTAACCATCTTCGGACACTATGTCCCCACGCGACATAGGGGGCAGGGCATCTTCTTTTCTTCCTGCGCAATAATTAGACGATCGAAGCGGTTCATGCATTGACTTTGGAGTGGTTATCTTCCATTCTTTGAAAGATATTCATCATTGGTCTATTATCTTTAGACTTAGTCATTTTGTCATGGTTTGGCTATTGTCGGGGGCTTGTCCCGATATGCATATTTCTAGACTTCGGTTTGTATAGAGGTATTGTGGATGACTGTGAACTTGGGTGTATTGGTTAGTTGATGAATCTAATAAAGTGTTTAGACTTGCATAAATTATAACTTGTAGTATTTTTTCCGCTATCTCATTATATGACCCATGTGATTGTTGTGATGATTGTGATGGATTTTCGGGGGGACTTCCCGTTCATGTGGGCTTGAGGTGCCCCTACGACATGGCCCGATTCCAGGGCGTGGCATAACATATTTTTTAATATTTATTTGAAATATCACAAAATAAATGCCATCATTTCAACTTTCTTACAGTGTCAGATCTATGTTAATGGCTAGTTTTCATTCTATAATCAAGAAATTTAATTGGTGGTCAGTTAAAAATACAAAAGAACAAATTTAAAATTTATATGAGATATGATATCTCCGGATTTAAAGTAACAATTTTCAACAATATTGAACTTTTTTTTTAATTTGAAATAATTTTTCCTCTAAGATAAATCTACTATTTTGATATTTTATTTTCCTATGAATTACGTGGATTTAACTTTGATTAGATATTTAAACATTATTATCTATTTTTATTTGAAATAATGTTTAAAACTTAGAGTTGAAATTAGGACCCCATAAAATTAAACAAAATCAAACTATATATGAGCATCTAATTATATTAGTTAAATCAATTAAGATATTATTTTAAATAATGAGGTAAAGTCAAATAATAATTCTTGATTCACTTGTTCATGATGAATCTTGAGTAAACTTTAGTGAGGTTTTGTTTAAATCCATTTTAAGTAGAAATTAAATTTATTTATATATAATTTAGTTATCAATTTAAATTATATTTGAAACTTACAAGTAAGACCATGTAAAATTGAACCAATAGTGCGACCAACATTTAAATACACCATATTGATAATGATATTGTTCTAATAGAACAAGCCCAAGTTAATAATAATTATAAAAATAAACTTTAGTGAAACTTAGTACAATTTTGAACTTTAAATTTATTATAATTACTTAATAAAATTATAGTTATTAGATATAACCACCTTGTATTGAAATTATATTTAAAACTTGCAAATATGTTAGTAAAATTGAATCGAATCGGAGAAGAAACACCTATAATTACACTAAACTGTATTTCTATTGTTTCGACAAAATAGGTTTGAGTTAAATAACAATTCTCGAAGTATCGGTGAAGCTTGAGTTTGCATTAATGAACTTGACTTTGTTAAATTTGATATAATTAATTAGTCAAAGTTAATCGGGTATAACATAACTTCTATCTATTTAAATTATGATTAAAACCTACAATTAAGTCCTTGTAAAATTGAATCGAATAAAAAAATGAATACCTATAATTATAGTAACCCGATAAAGATATTATTTGATAGAAAAGGTTAGAGTTATGAAGAAACATGTAATAATTATTTCTCATGTTGTGTAATTTTATCATCAGCTTGTCTATTTAGCTTACTTTGTATTTATTTTATGAATTTGTCTATTTAGATAATAATTTGATGAGTATTTAATTTTATGATGCCATGTAATAACATGTTTATGCAAGTAAATATATCCATCAGAATGTAAAAAAATCTCAGAAATCACATATTACTTTATATAATAAGAGTGAATATGTAACGACCCATTTTCTAATCAAATATGTGAATTATGTGTTTTCGTATGATTTGACTATTTACCCCTTCCTATAGTTGTATTATGGTATTCTGGAATGTGGAGATGATTGGCATGGCTCCCAATGCATTTTGGTACCATTTATGTGATATTATGGATTTTGATGGCTTCAAGAGCCTTATTTTGGACTTATGTGGATAAATTTTAATCCGTTCAACGGATGGCTAAATAGACTGTATCAACGGCTCCAGAATATCAATTTTAGGCTAGGTAGACCTTTGATTCGGGTCCCGGTGCACCCGAGCTCATTTCGACCTATTGGTCGGAAAGTTAAGAAAATTAGAAATATGGATGCGGGACCCACATTTGGCCGAAATGACCTTGGATGAAAAATCTAAATTTTTCAACAGATCCACAATATTGATTTTAGGGTGGTAACATATTTGGTGTGACTTTACGGCTTTTAAATCTCATTTCGATTCTCGATTTAAAATTTTGTAATTTTGAATTTTAGGGGTCAACTTTATGAAAATGACATTTTTTAAAAAAGATTGATATCTCCATTAAGTCCGGAGCATCGAATTTAGTGTGGTTACATAGTTTATTTGTGTATATCAGACTCTGAACGAATCTTAGACATCCTGTCGAAGTCCGTTTGGACTAAAAAATCTGGTGCACCAGGTTGCTGGTGCAACCAGGAAATTTAAATTGTAATCGCATTTCCCAAGTGTGATTTATGCTTTATTTTACTTGATACGTGGGTACAGTATAAATAGCCCTTTTTATCTGATTTTTGCTCATTCTTTCACCTTCCTCTTGAAAGTTAAACGCTAAAATTAGTGTGAGAGCTTAAAGTGAAGCTTTTGGGTGCTTGAGAAACCAGATTAAAATCTATTTCTTGATTCTCCTACGAATTTAAGGTAAGAAGTCACCCCTTTTCTTAGTAATTCTTGATTAAATTCTCAAAAATCCAAAAATCTTAGGAGTTGATTTAAACCCCCATTTCACTCCTTTTCACTTGAATAATATCGTAATCTTATAATTACTAGTTTTTCATCAATTAAACTTTCAAAACAACTCTGATTCTTGATTTTAGCTCGGATTTCAAAGATTTTACCTGATAAAGCTTAAAAGTGGTTTTTCTTCAATTTGAACGTCGTTTTTTTACTAGATTTGACTTGAATTTTTAGTTGTAGGTTACTAAAAATATAGAGAATGCGCTTTTGAAGTAATTTTATAATTTTTTTCTTATATTTTGAAAATCCATTTCGGGAGTCCGTTTTGACCCTGAACCAAAAGTAGTCAATATGGATGTCGTTGATTTTGTTTTGATGTGTAGATTTCATATTTGATATTTTTAGTAGAGTTCAATATTGTTCGAAAAAAGTAAGGTCATGGGTTCAAAGTGTAGTAGACCGATTTTGGCATTTGAGGTAGGTTATGGCTTAACTCTTTCAGACTGGGTTGGGTAGTAAATAATGATACAAAATTCATGTTAAGGGCGGGAACTAATCATGAAAAATATCTATCTATGTGTTATGACCGTGTGGCGCCTATATGTGATGTAATTGTTAAAATTGAGATATGATGTGATATGTGTGACCGTGTGGGGTCCAATGTGGTGTTGATAGACTTGAATACATGTGAATAATTGTATTGTGTTGTTGAAATGCCTAATGTAGTTTTATTGGTATATTGTGATATATCCTTACTTATTGGTATATGAGTCATGTGGAAATTCATGGATGAAACGAAAGTAATGAGTGGATATTGGCTCAAGTGGTTGTGAAATTATAACATAATGGTTTATTGTAGAAACGCATCATGTCGATTAATTGTGGAAATACATCAGATGGATTGGTTGTGGCAATACTTATTTTGAATGGTTGTGAATATTGCATCGTCATTCTCACGTCATCATACGCATCATTTCATTTGTTTGTTTTATTTTTTTATATATATACTTATTGTCATGTATGTGTACTTTATTTATGTCTTATGTTATATATGTGCTTCGAAAATACTGAAAATACGGGAATACTGGATATTGGTATTAGATATTGAATTTTATGGACCATCTCCGAAGAATTATACTGGAGAAGAGTTGTGGATATTGGTGATTAATTTCAGGCGCCTTTAGGTTTCTCAGGGTAGCGTTTGAACATTAATTTGTCCACAGTTCACTTCTATCTTTTTGTACTAGTTATTTCTTTATTAATGTTCAAAGACAAATATTTTCCTTTGTGGTTATTTTTCTGATGCAATTGACTCTGAGATTGTATTAGTAGTTCTTATACTATTGACACCAGGTTTTGAGAGTTATAGATGCATGTGTTGATTTTATTGTTTTCACTTTTATTATATCAATGAGATTTGGTTTCGTTCTAGAAGCCTTATCTTAGGTGCATTTCGGTCTTTTTCCCGTGTGTATCGGTCTGGATGAAAGGCTTATTCATCAAAGTTCGCTGCGACAAGTGCTATCATGACCATGGTTTTTGGGTTGTGGCAGAATAGGGGAGGAGCTTAGGGTTGTTTATCAAAAATGACAACTAAGCTTCTCAAAGTTTCATTTATTATTGTTTTAGGACTTTTCTAGAATTACTTATATTTATTTAAAATTTACATAAAAAAAATACTATACATTACAATAATTAATTTTGAAATATTTAAAAGGCATGATTAAAAAAATCAGTTGCTTCTCAAAATTCTTGCAGTGTTGCATAAATTGAGATAATTATTTAAAAATGATATGAAAAGTACTATAAATAATAATAATAATTAGCAACTTAAAATATTTAAAAGACATGTATATAAAAAATAAGAATGAGAGGATATTATGGCCAAATTTCAAAATTTATATATAAGCTCTTCAAAGTCTCACTTATTTCTATGTGGTGAGCCTAGGGCCAGTTTGCATAATGACCATTTTGTCCTTCAAATTCTCCATAATTGCTGATACTTATTTGAGATTTATGTAAAAAAAAAAATATTATGGATCACAATTATCAATTCTATATTATTTATAAAAAATAATTAAGAAAATTGATCGATTCTCAAAATTTTACCAGTGCCACATAAAATGGGATAATTATTAGAAATGATAAAAAAGTGTTATAAATTTTATATTGTACTCTTTAATAGAAGATTGAATGAAGAGGAGCTTAGGTTCGACGTTGTGCTTGTGTTGCCTACTTCAACTGCTTCAATTGTGATTTTACGAGATCACCCCTAATTAATTATTATAATTAATTTATGTATTAGAAAATTAATATTTAATAAAAAGATTAAATAGACATAAAATCATAAATTAACTCGTAATGTTTTAAATTAACTTGACGTCTTATATGAAGCCCACTTTAAATTTTTTCCACAATTAATTTTAAAGTAATTTTGCTATATCACTTTTACATAGTTATTATACGTCATTTATGGCATGTCTACTTAGCTGCTTCGATCGTTATTTTATTATATCAATCCTAATTAACTATTATGATCATCTCAATATTGTGCCACTTAAATTGGAATGAAAAAAAGTATTATAAATCACAATAATTTAAAACATAAATTATTTTTAAAATATAATTGAATATTAATTCCACAAAAGTTTGGACAAGGAGAGTAACATATATTATCTTAAAAATACATAAAAAGTATTATAAATTACAATAGTTTAACAGCTTAAAATATCTAAAAAAAATTAATATGTTATATATTTTGAATAATATGTAAAAAAAAAAATACTATAAACCACAGTGATTAACAACTTAAAATTTTAAAGGTCAACATGCTTGCTTTATATTTCAGAAAAATACATAAAAAAAATACCATAAATCACAATAATTAACAACTTAAAAATTTTTAAAGATATAAAAATTTTGACCAACCCTTTTTTTTTGTCGTGACAAATTGGTATTAGAGCATCCAGATTTCATTTGTCTCAACGGTGTAAAAACAGGATGTCTAATAGGGTCTCGCGGATCGATACGTAGACGTCCGTATCTATCTTCTAGAGGCTATAGGATGTCTTTAGGAAACTTCCCTCATTTTATTCTTTATCGTGCGAATTTCTTTCATATCTTGTGTTCTGAGTTTTGTTTCACTCTTTTTGTATGGATGGTATGGTTTACACTACATCATATCAGCTGAGAGATACTATGAGAGATTGATGGAAGTAAATTTTCAGTTGTAGACTCCGTGATTCCCTTAAGATGACTTGGAATTAGTCCGTTGAGGCTTTCGTAAAGAGATTTATGCCTTTCAGTTTGAGAGATCATATGCAGGATGAGTTTGATCATTTGGAGTAGGGCTCTATGAAAATTATTGAGTATGAGTCACGCTTCCATGCCCTGCCCAAATATTCCTACGATAGCATTTTCACCGAGTCTGAGAAGATTTAAAAGTTTGTACAGGGTTTCGATGTCTCCCTTCAGTTGGCTACGTCTCAGATGGTTGTGCTTGGGACTTCATTTTAGAGTTTTATGGATCATACAAATATGATAAAGGGTATTCATAGTGTATCTCAGTGAGTTCAAGAATCAGACCTCTTGAGGAGGAGATTTTAGAGGTTCTCATATATACCATGGTAGTCTAGTGCAGGCAGCTTTACAGAGTTCAGGTAGTGGATCTTCTAGTTCAGCAGTTCAGGGTTCTCCTATTGAGATTAGTCATAGAGGTTGCTATGTGTGTAATGAGATTGGCCATATGGCCATGGACTGTCCCCGCCGGGTGATTCAGGCTACTCCTATTCAAACTGTGAGGGGTAGGGATGCTACCAGAGGTACGATGGGCAGAGGTAGTGGAGCTTGTGGGGGTGGCCGTGAGGCCATTCTGGTAGTTGGTGGTCGTGGGGCCACCCAGGCAGCTTGTGGTCGTGGTCAGTGTTATGCTATACCATCCAGATCTGAGGCAGAGACTTCTGATGCTGTGATCACGGGTAATATCCCCGTTTGTTTCAGACCTGCATCTGTATTATTTGATCTTGGATCAAATTTTTTTTATGTGTTCGTGTATTTTGCTTCAAGTTTTGATTTCGCTAGTGAGCCTCTTTCCATGCCTATTTATGTATCTACCTAGGTAGGTGATTCTTTAGTGGTAGATCGAGTGTACCGATCTTGTATTGCGACTTTTAATGGTCATGAGATTTTAGTTGATTTACTTGTGTTTGATATGATTTATTTTGATGTTATTTTGGGTATAGATTAGTTGGCTCCTTATCCTGTTGTCCTAGATTGTTATGCTATGACTATGACTTTAGCTTTACCGGGTGTGCCAAGGATCGCTTGGAAGGGTGGACTTCATTTGGTTCCTAAGAGGATTATGTCTTACATTAAGGATTATAGATTGGTTGAAAGGGGATGTTTATTTTATTTGTCTCATATTCGTGACACCAGTGTTGTTTTACTTTCTTTCTTAGATTCTGTCCATATTGTTCGTGAGTTTATGGATGTGTTCCCTATGAACTTGCCTGGTATGCCTATGGATTGAGATATTGATGTTGAGCCGGGCACCAAGCCAATTTCTATTCTTCCTTATATGATGGCCAAAGTAGAGTTGAATGAATTGAAGGACCGGTTGTAAGAGTTGTTGGATAAGGGATTTATCCGACCTAGTATTTCACCTTTGGGTGCGCCTGTCTGGTTTATGAAGAAAAAGAATGGGTCTATGTAGATGTGTATTGATTATCGACAGTTGAATAAGGCGAGGATTAATAATAAGTATCCTTTTTCTCGTATCGATGATTTATTTGATCAGCTTGCGGTACTTTTGAAGATTGATTTAAGGTTCAGTTATCACCAGTTGAGGACTAGAGCTTTGGATATTTTGAAGATAGATTTTCGAACTTGATATGGTCATTACGAGTTCTTGGTCATGTGTTTTGGGTTGACCAATGCCCCTTCCGCATTCATGGAGTTGATGAATCGGGTATTTCATCGTTATCTCGACTCTTTTGTTATTGTATTTACAGATGATATCTTAGAGTATTCCAAGAGTGAGGCTGAGTATGAGGAGAATTTGCAGACTCTGCTTCAGATATTGAGGGATGGGAAGCTGTATGCAAAAGTATCTAAGTGCGAGTTTTAGTTGGAGTCTATTTCTTTCTTAGGTCATGTGGTAAATAAGAAATGTATTATGGTTGATCCAGCCAAGATTGTTGTAGTTCGTGATTGGACTAGACCTACTTTGCCTATCAAGATTCAAAGTTTCGTTGTCTTAGAAGGATATTATTGGATTTTTGTTGAGGGTTTTTCATCCATTGCAACTCCATTGACCAAGTTGCCCCAGAAGAAGATTTCTTTTCATTGGTTCGATGCTTGTGAGGTGAGCTTTCAAAATCTCAAGGATTTGTTGACTTTATCTTCTATCTTGACTTTGCCCAAGGAGAGCATGGGTTTTACCATATTTTGTGATGCTTCATGTGTTAGGCTAGGTGCTGTATTGATGCAGGGGGCAAGGTGATTTCTTATGCATCTCGTCAGCTGAAGCCTCATGAGAGAAATTGTCCTACCCATGATTTAGAGTTTTGCGCAGTCATGTTTGCCTTGATGTTGTGGAGGCGCTACGTAAATGGAGTCCATTGCGAGATCTTCTCAGATCATTGTAGCCTTCAGTACATCTTTACCCTGAGTGGTCTTAATATGAGGCAACACCATTGGCTTGAGTTGTTTAAGGATTATGACTTGACCGTTCTATATTATTCGGGCAAGGCTAATGTGGTTGTGGATGCCTTGAGCTGAAAGTAGACTAGCATTGGTAGCTTGGTGCATCTTTTGACCCTGGAGGGCCTTTAACCTTAGAGGTTTAGTCAGCTAAACAGATGTTAGGCTTGATATTTTGACACCTGGGAATGTTTTTTGCATCTGTGGAGGCTAGATCTTCTTTGATGGGGTTAATTTGAGCTCATTAATTTGATGATGTTAGATTAAGATTGATTCAAGACAAGGTGTTGAGTGGGAAGGCTAAGGAAGCCTCACTTAATTCAGATGGAGCTTTGAGGATTGAAGGTCGAGTTTGTGTGCCGAGAATGGGTAACTGTATTAGGTTGATCTTGGAGGATGCCCATTGTTCCATATATTCCATCCATCTAGGTATGACTAAGATGTATTGTGATTTGAGATATCACAACTACTGGGGTGGTATGAGGTGAGACGTAGCAGATTTTGTGGCTTTTTACCTATGTTGTTAGCATGTAAAGGCCAAGCATATAAGACCGGGTGATTTTGCTTCAGAGGTTACCCCTTCCCGAGTGGAAGTGGGGACGAACCACTATGGACTTTATGACTGACTTGCCTCGTACATCTCATGGTTTAAACCGTGTTTGGGTCATCATGGATCGATTGAACAATTCAGCTATTTTTATTTCAGTTCAAGTATCATTCAGTATTGCAAGGTTGGCCCTATCTACATTCGCAAGATTGTACGTCTGCATGGTGTGCCTGTGTCCATTATTTCAAATTGAGGCTCTGTGGTCACATCTCAATTTTGGAAGACTTTCCCAGATGAGTTGGGTACTCGGGTTGATCTTAGCACGACGTTTCACCCCTAGACTGATGGTCAGTCAGAGCAGAATATTCAAATTTTAGAGGATATGCTCCGTGCATGCGTGATGGATTTTGGTGGCCAGCGGGAGCAACATTTGGCTTTAGCTGAGTTTGCATATATTAATAGCTACCATTCCATATTTATATGGTTCCATTTGAGTCATTGTATGGTACACGTCGTCGCTTTCCGGTGGGTTGGTCTGATGTTTCAAAGGTGAGGCCTTGAGGTACGGACTTGCTTCGTGAGTCTTTGGATAGAGTCCGGGTCATTCAGGATAGACTTAGAGCGGTTCAGCGTAGGAAGAAGAGCTATGCTAATTGTAGACTTTTGTCATGACCCGAACCAGGGCCTAGACGTAATGGGCATCCCAAGCCCAACCAGGTCCGGGGACCGTCCCCTTAACCCAACCCAACCACCTTTCACAACCTTCAATAAGCTAAATTTTGAGCATATAACAGATTTAAATGCACTCATGAAGACTTTGGGATAGGGTCACAACAGTGACCGACCCAACCGAGTCTACCCATACCAAACCAACCATCCATACCAAACCAAAGAGAATATCAAAACATAATATGGTATTCAAACCCAAAATGTAATACGATAGAACAACCAACAATATCGTCCAATGATGTCAGCCCCAATACCAACGCCAATGCTAAGGCCGACACCAATACCGATCCCGCCCATATCAACCCCCAGAAGTACCATAAAGACTCTATCTAAACAAATACAAATATCCGGTTGGGACATGCCCCCAACCATGGACAAAACCAATATCCAAAACAAAAACAAAGTGTCTAAGAATGTCCATATCATGAAATGTTGCTTTTCAGAAAGATGGAAGCTCACCACTTCAATCCAAAAGTTGTCCCTAAATTAATCACTATGTAGGTGGAGTTGAACGGATGATTCCTTCATAGCGTGGGTATACAGCTGCCAGTAAATGGGTTAGCAAATGACTGCTAGCATGTATCTCAAGATAAGGATAAATTAATGCCATTTAAAGAACCAAGTAAAACCATTCATGATGCATACAACCATACATATATATAAGTGCTAGGAAAGGGAATCCATGTTTATCATGCATTTAAAACATTTTACCTAGGCTGTGTAACCTTGCCATTTAATCACACCCATGGGCCACATAGGCTCAACTCCCCCTGTTGAAAGAGTCCCAGTGTGTGTTGCCGCATCACCAGGAAATATCCCATGGGATAACTAGCACATCCCTCCAATATAAAATGTGACACTTGTACGTGACCATCAAAGACCCCTCATATTGGAAAATATGAGTTTTCAATTTCAGTCCCCCCGAAACCTCCACCTTTCATGGCTTAGTTACACATCCCGCCATTAATATCCAAATTAAAAATCATGTCCAAATAATCTAATTACCATTTGTTACCATGGCCAATTATTAGTGGTACCTTCATACCAACCATACTTGTAAGATTTATCCATAGCCAAACCAATTAGGTTAAGGGGTTTCTCAATTTCCCTTCTCTGTTTACCATATTAACCTCTTGGGAGACTATCATGTCCTCTACAAGCATAACCAATTAGCCTTTAACCTTTGTAAACCATTTATATTTTCATATATAAGCTGAAAATAAGGAAGAGTTCTATGTAAAGAAGGCAATGCAATGAACATATCTTTATAAGCATTTTATCAAACACCTTGAGGGCATAATATAACCAAAACCAATTCCAAAGACCATTAAACCATAAACATGCAATACAATTGCCCAAAGCCATCATTGATGCAAATAAAAGCATAATTAAACCATAGGAAATCATAACCAAGTCATTATAAACAAAAACCACAATTAATAGTTGAAAACCATAAACCATGAAACATTGAAACCATGAAAACATCCATAAAATCCATGCCTTTTTAGAAGTAAGAAGTAGGGAAGAGACACATGCCTTAAACCTAGAAAGATAATGAAAGAAAATCACTAAAGCAAGCCCCAAAGCAATCCTTAAGTTGAAACCCTATCTCTCTTGCCCAAAGCTCTTAAGAGAATTATGATGTGTTTTGAAATAGTTTTCTAAGTGTTAATGAATAGAACAATAAGGTAAATAACCTCCTAAGTGTATTATAAGTTATAGTTCATAATTAGGGTAAGTAGGGAAATGTCCAAAATACCCCCACTTAAGTACCTTAAAAACCCATCACAGGGATATGACTGACCCTCTTACGATTTGTACCCTTCCTTATGATTGGTTGTCACCAGTCGTACCCAAGCCTTAACCTTTGGATCATATACTGTCCAATATACGACTCATTCAACCAAGTTATAACCTAATCATATGATTTATACCCATGATCCATATCCCTGGAAGAATGAATTACTAAAAGGATCAAACACTGCCCATCATACGAGTCATCGGTACGACTAGTATCAATCCTTATGACTTACACCCCTAAGTTTTGACCATTCCAGTGATTAAAACCATCCCACCAACTAATACTGGTCAGCTTATGGCAGGACCATACTACTCATACCCCATTATACGGCTCGTACCCTAGAGTCGTATTGGGTCTGGAGAACAGATTTCAAGGAAAATTTCTAAAGCCCAAACCCAGGATGTACTATTCTCCCCCACTAGGAACATTTATCCCCGAATAGCGAACTAGGTAGGGGTAACCAAATAGAGAGTCATTTGCATTATCAAATATCCCTTTAACAAAGTTTGAAAATAAAGAGGCAAAGATATTAATCTTTTATTTAACAAACTCAAAAAATAAAGATGTGTTCAAGAATACATATCTTCCGCATGAATCCCAAGAGCAGAAAACAAATGCGGATACTTGGACTTCATGTCCTCTTCCGCTTCCCACATAGCTTCTTCTACCTTATGGTTTTGACACAGAACCTTAATCGAATCTACATCTTTGGTCTGGAACCAACGAAATTACCTATCCAATATCTCAACCAGGACCACTTCATAAGACAGAGAATCAAAAATATCCAACCCTTCCAAAGAAAGAACCAAAGAAGGATCGTTAATACACTTTCTCAGCATAGAAACATGAAAGGCCAGATGAACCAAAACCAAACTAGATGGAAACTCCAACTCATAAGCAAAATTACCAAGTCTTTGTGAAATCACGTAAGGACCAATAAATTGAAGACTAAGCTTCCCCTTTTTGCCGAAATGCACTACTTCCTTCATTGGAGAAAACTTTAGGAACACCTTGTGCCCAGCCTCAAACTCCAAATCTCTATGACTAACATACACATAAGACTTTTGGCGACTTTGGCCAGCCTTAAGCCTATCCCAAATCACCTTCACCTTCTTCATAGCTTAGATGGGTAATATATTACAAAATATATTCCATCTGTCAGATAACTTACAACATATTAACATTCTGTTACAACAGATGGATATGTCTATTTGCTTTTCCAACAGATGTGCCATCCATTGTAACTTACTAGTCATCTATTTATTTAATTTAAGCCATAGATGGGCTAGAAAAAATAAGGTGTGTACAGATGGATCCACTATCATATGTGAGGGAGTTAAGTAAGTATTACTGATAAGGCCATCCGGACAACACACACAAAGTACAATGTTTTTGTATATGCAATTTTTAACTGATTAGGCACTAATCATTCAACAAGATCCTGCATTGTACAGTAAAGTTTGATGGGTTCGAATTGATAAGGATGAGGGCCCCATAAAGATGGAACATATACCCTATATGAATTACAGACGGTTGTTGCTCTTGTTTATGCATGTTAAGTTTTAAGAAGGGATCAATATTTGGTGTCATTGCAAGAACCAATAGCGATTGGACTTAAATTTAAGTGTGCATTAGAATTTGAGAAAGCCTTCGAAGCATCACACTACATAAAAAACAAATGGAAAACCAATAGAAATTCCCTGGACTAAATTTATATAGAAGGTTTGATCGAGGTGATGATTATACGCCAGAAGGAGCTGAAGGAGAATGCTTGTGAGGGAAAGGGGAGTTGATGAAAGACTATATCATCTAAGAGCTAATTGAAGAAGAGACATAGGGTAAAAGGTAACTTCTAGCAAATCTGACCAATGATTATCTTAAAACACGAGAAATCTGAATCAAGTGCAAATATGAAAGTGTATCCGATAATGTAAATTTGTTTATTGTCTCTCTGAAAGAAAAATAATGCAGATGGAAACTTTGCTAGGGAGCTACGACTAGGTAGTGGAGTCGGGATTATCACCTAGATAGAAAATAACAGAAGACTAAGAAAGTCGCCTTACAATCATCGTAGATTGAAATGATGTAAATTAAGTCTAAAAAACTTGCGTCAATAGCAACTACAGTTAAAGTAAGAAATCTAAGCGAAGGCGGCAATTTCTGAATTTTAAATTGCATCACATGCCTTCTTGTTTGTGGTTCTGATTAGGTCCACTGCTATTGTCCTAATCGGAACCACAAATGATATTGAAAGACAGATTGAGTTTCATTACTTCCTTAGCAATATGGATTAAGTGATTCTATTTTCTTTCCTTAGAATGCTTTTAATATTTCTTGGAGAAGATCAGAGGCTTGTTGTAGTATTGAATCTCGATAATTTTTAAGCTAGCCTCTAGCTTGCTGATTCTATATTCAAGCTGGTCGTTGTCGTCTTTGAAGTTGGTATAGAGTTCGTGGTTTATTGTGATCTCGATCAGGAATACTACCTTCAAAGTTGTGGCATAGAATAAGGCCTTCAGAACTCTTTCTAAAGAAGCCTTAAAGGATACATGGAGGGCCATTGTGTTTGTTTTAGGTCAAAATGTATTGATGTACAGTCAAGATCTGGTCCCAACCATTGAACAGATTACTTTTATCGAGTGTTGCTCAATGCAGCTTGCTCAACCATCCTTCAAAGGATTTGATAAATTAATAAGCAAGGAGTTATGTAACATTTGATCTAAAATGACTCTACCAAGCCTATCAAACGTTACGTAACTCCAGGCTAATTGCCGTATTAAAAAACTTTGCCTAAGTTAGTGCACAAATCAAACGAGCTCAATCTCTCAGCCTTTCTGTTGATCTTTTTTCTCCAATTATAAATAACAAGATATCCGTCATGCAAAAGTCTACACCATCTGTAGAAATACTTGCCAACGGAAGGTCTTTTGAAGGCATCAATAGTAATCTCTCAATACCAAGTAATATTGAGAGATTACTAGTCATACCTTCTCAAGACTTTCACTCTGGCAAGAATCTATGTTGATGACTAGATATCTGTCATGCAAAAGTCTACACTGTCAGTAAAAATACTTGCCACAATGAAAGTCTTCAGAAGTCATGACTAGTAATTTCTCAATACCAAGGAAGTATTGTATGAAAGTCTTCAGAAGATATTCAAAAATAAGGAAGTTTTTAGCAATGACTATACATAATTACGGCATCAACAAACTCACCAGATCCACTCCTAGTTCAAAAGAAGAGGCAGAAATATTTTCATTTGCATTCTTAGTTCTAATGCAAATGAAGAAATTTCTGCCTTTTATTTTAACTAGGAATGAATCTGGTGAGGCTGTTGATTGTAATTATGGGTAGTCATTACTGAAAACTTTCTTATTTTTGAATGTCTTCTGAAGAATTTCGTACAAGACTTCCTTGATGTTGAGAGATTACTAATAATGCCTTCTAAAGACTTTCGCTCTGGTAAGAATTTTTACTGACGGTGTAGACTTTTGCATGGCAGGTATCTTGTCATCAGCAGAAATTCTTGCCAGAGCGAAAGTCTTGAGAAGGCATGACTAGTAATCTCTCGATATCACTTGGTATTGAGAGATTACTATTGATGTCTTCAGAAGACCTTTCGTTGTGGCAAGCATTTCTGCTGGCGGTGTAGACTTTTGCATGGCAGATATCTTTTCATCTATATTGGAAAAGAACGATTAGTAGAAAGGTTAGGAGATTGAGCTCGTTTGATTTGTACACCAACCCAAGAAAAGTTTTTTGATAGGGTAATGAGCCTGGAGTTACGTAATGTTTGATAGGCTTGGTAGAATAGGTTTAGATCAAATGTTATGTAACTCCTTACTTATTAATTTATCAAATTCCTTGAAAACCATTGAGCAAGATGCATTAAGCAATGCTCGATAAAAGTGAGTTGTTCAATGGTTGTGACCATATCATGACTGTGCATCAATATATTATGACCTAAAAACATACACATCGACCCTATATGTATCCTTTAAGGCTTCTGAAGAAAGTGTTCTGAAGAGATTCTGGAATGCCACAACTTCGAAGATGGTGTTCTTAGTCAAGCTCACAAAAGATCAGAAACTCTATACCAAATTCAAAGATGGCAAAGACCAGATTGAATATAGAATCAGCAAGCTAGGGGCAAGCTTGAAAATATCGAAATTCACATACTAGAGCAAGCCTCTGATCTTCTCCAAGATATGTTGAAAGCATGCTAAGGCTATAAAACACAATCAATTATAATCATATTTCTAAGGATGTAATGATACTCTATTTGCCTTTCAATCTCATTTGTGGTTCCGATCAGGTCAACAATAGTGGACCTAATCGAAACCATAAACAAGAAGGCATGGGATGTAATTTAAAATTCAGAAATTATCATCTTCGCTTAGATTCCTTACTTTAATTGCAATTGCTTTTGTGGAAGTTTTCTAGACTTACTGTACAACATTTCAACCCTCGATGCTCGTAAGGCGGCTTTCTTGGTCTTCTGCTATTTTCTATCTAGGTGTAATCACACTCCTTCTACCTAGTCGCAGCTTCCTAGCAAAGTGTCTATCTGCATTATATTTCTCTTAGAGAAACAACAGGCGGATTTTTTATTACCTGATACACTTTCATATTTGCACTTGATACAGATTTCTTATGTTTTAAGATAATTTCATCGGCCAGATTTACTAGAAGTTACTTTCTACCCTATTTTTCTTCTTTAATTAGCTCTCAGATGATATATCTTTTATCAACCACCCATTCTCCTTAGAAAGCATTACTGTACCATACCTTCTGGCGTATAATAATCACCCCGAGCAACCTAACCATATAAATTTAGGCTAGGGCAATAACTATATTGGTTTTCAAATCTTGTTAGATGCAGTGATAGGCTTTGAAGGCTTTCTCAGAGTCCAATGCACCCTAAAAGTTAGTCCAATCGCTATTAAATCTCTTTACAATGACTCCAAAACTAGATCCCTTCACAATGCTTCACAAATAAACATGAGAAACAACCGACATTAAATCTTAATAGGGTATCAGAACCATATTCATGGTCCCTCATCCTTTTCAGTTCAGACCTACCAAACTTAACTGTAAAATTGCAGATATCTTGTTTGAATGATCTATGACTAATCGGTAAAAACAACATTCACAAAATCAGTGTACTCTATGTATGTTTCCATGATAACATTATCAGTAATACATACCTCCAATATATGAAGTGGTTCCATCTGCATGCAGCTTATCCTCCGAACTCATTTTTACTGGAGCCTCTTGTGATGGTCGGGCAAAAGTTGATCAACTTTCAGTTCCTTACATCTACAATGAAGAGAAAAGAAATTGATGTCATAAAAAAAACATTATCTATCTGTTGTAACAAATGTAGAGTCTGTTGCATCAGATGTGGAGTCTGTAGCATCAGATATAGAGTCTGTTGCAACAGATGTGGTGTCTGTTGCAACAGATATGGAGTCTGTTGAAATACATCAAACCAGCCTTGCTGGTGGTTTGACTTGTTCCAACAGGTTCTCCATCTGCTGCAACATCAACAGCAGCAGAAACTACAAAGAAACAACAAATAAAAAACATCAACAATAAAGAAACAACATTTGTTCCAACACCATCAACAACATCATCAACATCAAAGAATTAACATCCTTTGTTCCAACACCATCAACAACACCACACCACAAACTACCAACAACATTACTAACAACATAAACAACAAAGAAACAAATAAAATACATACAAAAATAATGATACTACCAACAAGTCTTTTAAACTTCTTCCAACAGAATACTTTTTTCGTATATTGTAATAAAAATTCTTGATCCGTTTATTCAACACTTAAAAGTTTCATCAATTTTTTAAAATAAATA
Organism: Capsicum annuum; assembly: GCF_002878395.1. Classification (NCBI taxonomy): domain Eukaryota; kingdom Viridiplantae; phylum Streptophyta; class Magnoliopsida; order Solanales; family Solanaceae; genus Capsicum; species Capsicum annuum. Next base: position 57,973,493 of record NC_061117.1, read on the forward strand.
TGATATGGATAAATGGTAATTAAATAAAAAAAACAGATGTAAATAACTTGCTAAGATGAAGACGAGAATGAAAGAGCAATAGTGAACCATACCTTAATGTTAAAAGGGGATCAAAAGAGCAATTTCAGTTAAGGAAAGATATGGATCGATTTATATCCGAAAGGATATTTATGAGAAACGGAAGAGAAAAGAGAGAAAAAAAGGTTGTGATAACCCTGACCTAAAAAGGAGAGAAAGAAAAAGATGAGAGATGAATAAAATAAATTTAGGGATGAAGCTGAAGCTAAGAAGAGATGAGATAATTCTAGATGTATTGTGTACGTAGATGTGGGTTTTTCAATATTCATTAATTAATATAATTAATATTCATTAATAATTTAAGGGGCACGAGAAAGACTAGTGACATTGAAAAGACAAGATAAGACTACTCAAAGAACTCATTGTTGAGTTATCCAAGAAAAAAAACTCTTTATTTTTTACTGCATTTTGTGGTACTTACTACTTTATCTACTCGAAAAAAAAGCTTTAAAAGTAAAACAAAAAATATTTTCAAATAGATATGTCATCTGTTGCAAAGGATAGCAACATCTATTTAAAAAAACCAACAACAGAGTCATTTGTTACAACAGATACAAATATCTGTTTAAAAATCCCAACAGCTCACATATTTAAATTTCTATTTGATAATTAAATCAGATATGTCATCTGTTACAATAGATATAAATATCTATTTAAATATCCCAACTGCTCAGTCATCTGTGATGATAGATGCAAATGTCTATTTGATAATTAAATTAGATATATTATCTGATACAACAGATATCAATATCTGTTTAAAATTTTCCAACAGATCAGTCATCTATCACAACAGATAAAAATGTCTATTGGATAATTAAATCAGATATGTCATCTATTGCAACAGATATGAATATCTGTTAGGAATTTCCAACAGCCCAGTCGTTTGTTCTAATAAATTTTATTGCAATTAATTTAGGTGGAACTAGGGATGAATGAATGAGCTCATGGGGTGAACAATAACTTCAATTGAGTCATTGCAATTATATGGTATTAGCATTGTGTTCATCCCAACCCGGGTCATCATTAGATCACTCTAAGTTGAAATGAGCTCTCAATAACTTAATGTTAATATTAATAGTACCTAAATTGATTTAGGTAGAACTAGGGATGAATGAATGAATGAGTTTATAGGGTCAAATAAAACTTCAATTGAGTCGTTGCAATTGCATGGTGTTGGTATTGCGTTCATCCCAACCCAAGTCATCGATCGATCACTTTGAGTTGAAATGAGCTCTCAATAACTTAATGTTAAGATTAATAGTACCTAAATTGATTTAGGAGGAACTATGGATGAATGAATGAGTTCATAGGGTCAACTACAACTTTAATTAAGTTTTTGCAATTAGTGTTGGTATTGCGTTCATCCCGACCCGGGTCATCGATCGATCACTCTAAGTTGAAATGAGCTCTCAATAACTTGATGTTAAGATTAATAGTACCTAAATTAATTTAATTGGAACTAGGAATGAATGAATGAGTTCATAGGGTCAAATATAACTTTAATTGAGTCGTTGCAATTGCATGGAGTTGGTATTGCATTTATCCCGACCCGAGTCATCAATCGATCACTCTGAATTGAAATAAGCTCTTAATAACTTAATGTTAAGATTAATAGTACCTAAATTGATTTATGTGGAACTATGTATGAATGAATTATTTCATAGGTTCAACTACAACTTCAATTGAGTCATTGCAATTGGTGTTGGTATTGTGTTCATCTCGACCCGGGTCGTCGATCGATCACTCTAAGTTAAAATGATCTCTCATTAACTTAATTTTAAGATTAATAGTAAATAAATTTATTTAGGTGGAACTAGGTATGAATGAATGAGCTCATAGGGTGATCAAGGAGTTGGTATTACATTCATCCCGATCTGGGTCGTCGATCGATAACTCTGATTGAAATGAGCTCTCAATAACTTAATGTTAAGATTAATAGTACCTAAATTGATTTAGGTGGAACTAGGGATGAATCAACTACAAATTTAATTGAGTCATTACAATTGCATGGTGTTAGTACTGCGTTCATCCCGAGCCAGGCCGTCTATCAATCACTCTAAGTTGAAATGATATCTCATTAACTTAATGTTAAGATTAATAGTACATAAATTGATTGAGGTGGAATTAGGGATGAATGAATGAGCTCATAGGGTCAACTACAACTTCAATCGATTCGTTGCAATTGCATGATGTTGGTTTTGCGTTCATCCCAACCCGGGTCGTCGATCGATCACTCAGACTTGAAATGAGCTCTCATTAACTTAATATTTTAAAAACTAGTATATATTTTCAAATTTTAAAAATTAATTAAGATCAATTCGAATCAAATTAACAATTTCAAAACTTGTCATTCTTTTCCAAAATTACAAATTAACCCATACAAATCATTTATTTATGGGGAAAACTTTTACTCATTTCAAATATCTAGTTCTCGCTCCTCTCTCTCTCTCTCTTAATAATACAAATAACAACTACTCAATATATTGCTCAACCCTTCAAAATAGATCGATTTTCTTTCCATTTCCGACCACATAGTTGTTATTTTCAACTTTATTCTCACTTGTATCCATCATTTTCTCTGTCTTTACAGGTAACAGAGTTTGAGAAGAGTTCTATATTTGTTATTTATTCTATAAATTAGGGATTTTTAGTTAATAATGAAAAATAAGCCTTTTAGTTGCATTATCTTTGAGAATGGGTTAACAATTTTATGTTTTGATGCTAAAAAAGTAGGAAGCACCCGAGAAAATCCTAGTTTTTATCTCAGTGTTTTGTTGACTATTATGGTCTTATTGGATGATGTTTTGTTTCTGGGTAGTATCGGTGGTCTTGGTGTTGGTATTGGTGGCATTGGTGGTGGTTTTGGTGGCATTGGTGGTGGTATTGGTTCTGGTGTTGGTGGTTTATCTATTGCAACAGGTGGGATATCTGTTGAGAGATATTAAATAGGACTTCAAACAGATTCCCCATCTATTCCAATTGATGGGTTATCTGTTGGAGTATTTTTTGGTAATGTTGCATAGAATAATTTATTGAAATTTGTCTTACCTTTTTTTAAAATTATGCAGACGTCAAATGCAATGTATTTTTTATTTTTCTATTATTTTTATTTAAAAAATATCTCTCAAAAGAAAAAAACTGAAAGTGGATCAACTTCTGACCACCCAACAAAAATGGCTAGAGTACAGATAGATTCAGAGGAACTTCCTGAACAATCTCAGTCGGGGTAAAATAAAGTTGAGGAAAGTGATAACTCCTTCTCACCAATAGGGCATGAAATAATATCAAAATCCCAGTATGATTCTATCAAAACCATTAGTATCGACAGGTTTTGAGTTGCGATGCTGATGGATAGCCCTGACAAAGTAACTGGTGATCTTGTACTTAAATATCAATTGGGAAAATGTTTTGATGAGTTAAGGAGAATTATGAAGAATGAAAACATAGATAGACTTGTTAACAAGAGCTGTTTTGCATACTTTTTTGAGATGCCTGAGGAATGCACTCTCTGTTTCCTAATGAGCATGATATATGGTCTTCTAAAGCGTAGGATAAAGTACGCGGGGGATGATAAGGATTCGAAGAAGGGCAAAAAAAGATGGATGAAATCTGGGTCAACTACTGTGGCATACCAGTTTGTTTTGGGTTGAAAGAGTTTGCCATAGTGATGGGCTTGAGATGCGATCATCCAGGAGAACCTCTCATGAAGGAAGCACCCCACAAAGGGCCCAACAAATGCAAGGGAAAAAAAGATGGGTTATTAGGCATTGTTGGATATAGTAGCTATAAAGCGGAGGATTTGATTGCAGATCTCGAGGATAAAGACATACCAAAGCACTGCAGGGAGAAATTGTTCTTAGTTTTGTTTGTCTATTCCATTTTATTGGCAAGAGACATCAGGAAAGTCATAGAAGATGATTTGTTGGTGCTTTCTGATGATTTTGACAAATTTAACGATTATCCCTAAGGATATGATAGCTACTACTTGACTGTCGAAATTTACTAATAAAGCTATCCCCGAAGACGATCACATTATACGAATTTTCTTGGGATTTCATGGTAAAATTGATTACTATTTTTACTCATCCATTAATTTATAATGATTATAGTTATTATGACTTATTTTTTCTTGCTTCTTATTTACATTTTTTAGGCTTAGGCATGTGAAGCCATTTCTTCTCTCTGAAAGTAGTTCAAGGACTACCCGGATGAGGTTTCTCATCCAAGATCGTTAAGTAGTTAGCGGCTATTTAACCCTCTGAATGATGCAGTACATTTTCTTTCAACTAAAATAATCTGCCTTAAAGAAAGATATTGAAACAAATGTTCCATCTGTTGTGATAGAAGGGTCGTCTATTGCAACATATTACCCATCAACTGCAACTGGTGCAACAAATAGGTAATATGTTGTGAGATGATCTATATTTTGCAATATATTAATAATCAATTGCTCTGATTCTATGAACCAGACTCAACAGATTACCTATCTGATGCAAATTATGCAACAGATGTGTAATCTGATACAATATATTGTCAATCTGTTGTGACATACAGATAAGTTGTTGCAGCAGCTAGATCGTCTATTGCATAAGTTGGTTGTGTTAACATCTATGTAACCCAATTGAATGCAAATTATTATTATATAATTTAAATATCTCCTAACTTTTTTAATAGGTTGTGCATCCTTGGATCGTGACTACCGTTGATGAGTTGGGGACGACTTCTTTTCTTACTCTGGGTTTTGTTAATACAAATGCAGACTCAACGATGGATTTAATAAAGAAGTAATTCATTGGAGAAATATCCATAAGAAAAGAAATTAGGCAAGGTCAGCCTAATGTTAAAGCTCTTTACGACCAACCTCAACTGCAATAGATACGAGCGCTTCTTCTAGGGGTGTTGCTGGTGGAGTTGTTAATGATGGTGACAGCTATCCTGATATTTCCACTACTGCCAGTGTGATTATGAGCATATTGGTGCTCTGTAAAAAAATAAATACTTTTGAAAACACCCCTTGTACAGGTCCCTCTCACCCCTACACCAGTCCTTCCCACCATTATAGTGGTCCCTCTCATCCCTCTTCACCCTCATGTTCTTATTGCAAATACAAAGTATGTAAGGAGAGAGAGGATAAACTCCTTGAAAAGCTAGAGACTATTGCTGAAGCTATCGAAGAGTTGAAATCTAGGAGGGGTGTCATATCATCCAACGAGGTGAGAGAGCTATGTACTCCTACAGTGGCGGCTAGGAAGAAGAGAAGAAAAATTAGATAAATTCTCTCCGTTCTGAAATCAACAAAAATTGCAAGTCCTCCTGCTCGAAGAGTTATTGAAGTTCAGGGGCTACAGAAGAAGGTGGGCATATTCGTGGATCTTGGCAAGGAGAAGAAGAACGAACTTAAAGAAATCATGAATGAAAAGACAAAGGTCCAAAAAGAATACACCATGAATTTATTTGCCACCAAAGACTTCATAAATATGACAAATATGCGTGAGTGGTACGAGGACAATGTAAGTTTACTTTTGCTAACCTAGCCTTCCAATCTACTCCATGAAGAAGAATCTACGCAACAAATGTGTAATCAGTTGCAACAGCTTGGTAGTCTATTGCAACATAATACACATCTGTTGCATAAGTTGCATTGGCTGGGTAATCTGTGAACTGATTCAGAGAACCCTATGCATCGAATTCTTTCCACTGTGTTTTTATTCTTTACAATTACTAACCTATTTAAAAATTATCTTCTTATAGCACAGTATGTTGATGAAATTCTCTTCCTCGTGGGAGGAAGGCAATTAGCATACCTAGTTGCTTATGATGTTGCGATGGGATAATGGACCTTAACTTCTACAACAATTTCAATTATAGGTACGATGATTTCAATAAGCTAGCTGATTTCGGTGGCCCAGGATTTAATAAGTTAGTTTCTATGTTCCAATGAGATGAAAAGGTGATTAAATATATTAGAGAGAAGATTCTATATCGATACGGCAAGATCTGGACCAAGGCAAAGAGAATCCTTGCAGTCATGAACCTGGAAGTCAAATATTTTTTCGCTGTTGAGATACTACTCTACGTGGGAAAGATTAAGATTTATGACTGCAACTTACCTATCTTCGACTAAGACAAGTTTTTAACCCACATGCAGCCACTTCTGAAGTTATTACCCAAGTTGTTGATGGAGAGTAAGCTAATGGATCATTTGCTGGTGGAAGTCTTGAGGAAGGAATTATGAGTTTTTGAAGTTTGAAATAAGAACATCAAGCTCCAAAGAAATAAAACCGGTGCAGCGTGCGGGCTATACTCATTTGCATACATTGAGTGTTTGTTGATCGACACAGAAATGACCGGTATGTACGATGCCGATGTGGGAAAGATGCAATGGGTCTAGGATTATGGGTTACTAACTAAATGGTTGGAGTCCATGTATAAGAAAGAATATGTACAAAGATAGAAATGAACACGATAATAATTTTTTATTTTAAGCCACTTCACTCTACATGTAGTGGCAATAATTTTTACGTCTGGCCAAGTTGAATTTTTATAATGCAATAGATTTAATATATGTTGTAAGAGATATAATACCTATATGACAGATTAATTATCTATTGAAATAGGTTGGTCATCTGTTGCATTATGCAGATGTTTCCCAGTCTGTATGTCGCAACAGATATATAATCTGTTGTAACATATATTCTATCTGTTGCAATTGATAGGTAATCTATTGGAATAAATCAAGAAAGTAGGAAGACCTGTTATATAATTTCCAGCAGATGACCTAACTAAATTATTAGAGCCCATGTATAAAGAGGAATATGTACAAAGATGGAGACGAACACGATAACTTTTTTTATTTCAAGTCACCTCACTTTACATGTAGTGAAAATAATTCTTATGTCTACAGATAGTTAAATTTTTATAATGCAATAGATAGTATATCTGTTGTAATAGATATAGTACCTATTGTGATAGATTGATTATCTGTTGGAATAGGTTGATCATTTGTTGCATTAATAGATATTTCCCAGTCTGTCTATCGCAACATATACCCAATCTATTACAATATAAAATCTATCCATTGCAACTGATAGGTAATCTGTTGGAAAAAATCAAAAAAGTAGAAAGATCCATTATATAATTTCCAGCAGATGACCTAGGTATTGCATCTCATGTTGCAACATGTCTAAATCTATTTGATAAGATATGTCGTCTGTTGTAGTAGATGTATTATCTTTTACGATATTTGAATCTAGTATTCCATTTTAATTAACATGTTCAAAACTAAGGATAAATTATATTCATAGACAGCATAAAATAAGTTGAAGCCTTCAAAAATTACATGAAATAACTCAACAAATAAATGAAATGTAAATAAATCATTATGGGTACAAATGATCTACAAATAAATCAATAATTTAAACCAAAGAGGATAGGTTATTACATTGACGGACTCAAGATATAAAGATCTACTCAATATGGACAAGTTGTTCTTCATCTGGTGCTGCAGAATTTGGCTTTGGTCGTCGTTGATCTTTAATCTCGCTTGCGTACGGCTTCTGAGTTTTTGCTTCTCTGTATTTCCATAAAAGAGCAGCATATCTTCTGCGGAGTAATCAGGCATCAAGTCCATCATTTGGTATTTGTAATTCATAACTCAAATACTCGGCGTACGCCACAACAAAAAAAAAACTACAATCTCTGCATTTTAAAAAAAATAGATAATCCATATCTTGCAGTTCATGCAAGCGTTGTGAAGTTTGTGAAATAAAACTAAATCATAACACTTAAACTTATAGTCTACCAATGGTTTGTTGAGAAATTCCTTGAACATATTGTACATCAAATGGATTATCCATTTTATCCCGGTATGCTTCAATTATCAACCAATAAGTATGAACTTTTTAATCCAAAAAGCCACTCATATCAAGGTAAGTAGGAAATATTTTGACCAGCTTTTGTATCTCAAACGATGGTCCAAAATATCTCCTTCGTGACATCGAGTCATAAACTCGGATGTGCCTCTTTTTTAGAACAACGATAGCCAACACCCAATGGAATTCATCACCACAATTGATTGGGATTAGACTTCGTTGACCAAATATCAAGGTAAGCCAGTCGAAAATGCTAAAACCTTTGATGATGTTGATTAAGCATTCCTCATTTTGGAAAACTTTCAACTATTGTTGACAATACCTATCGTAAGCATTATTGATGTAAACTTTGTACAAATAATTGTTTGTCGTGTATCTGTATTGTTCTTGTGTTTGCAACTTGACCTTCTTTCAGAGGTAGTAAAAAATGACATCGATATGCTAAACATATTGTCAAATATTTCACATTACGTGATGAAAAAAGTAATACGTAGAGGCAGTTAAATAAAGTATTAATTAATAGTAATATGTATGGCATTTAAACCTCATCATTCCAGCAAGTTTGAGGCTATGACATCAAATAGAACCAATTCTTCATTTTGGGATGAGCAAAAACAAAGTCGAATATATTAAAACTAAGGTTCGATTCGTTCACTTTGTAGTGTTCATCATTTTGTTTTTTACGTGATGATTTATATGTGTTAATGTCACGTTCTTACAACAAGAATTGTATAAATCAATATCCATAAAAATTAATTTACGTACCTGTCGTCATGATGCTTTAATAGCCCATCGGCAATCCATTCTGAATATTCGTTGATCAACTGTGTTAGTTCTTTCAGAGCCTCATCTGAGATGTTGAACCCTTCAAACGGATAATTCTTTTGTTCTTCTGAACTGACAAGCTCCACTTTTTCTTCTTCTTTAGAAGCAATTGATGGATTATCAACTGTGATATTATGCTCTTCAGCGGTGGCTTCTACTGTGACATCTACTTGGAAAGCCAGAAATTATTAATGCTAATTACAGATATACAACAAATTATCCATCTGTTGCAATAGATAAGTCTTATGTTACAATAGATCGATTATCTGTTGGGACGAATTTGAATAGGTAAATCAGAGTAGTATAATAATTTCGAACAGATGACCCATCTGTTACAATATAGGACTCATTTGTTGTAATAGATAATGCATCTAATGCAACAGGTTAGACAAGAGCTACAACAGATGTATATATCGGTTTGATAATTTTCAGCAGATGTATCACCTGTTGAAACAAATATGTGCCTACTTTTTTGTTGCAACAGGTGATGTACATCACCTTCTTTAGCTCATGCTGCTCTCCTGTGGCCCTTGCACACTGAACAACGGTGCAAGACAAAGACAGAGGCGCTGTAATTTTTCTTTTTTTTATGCTTGATGATGCCTTGGAAGTATCTTTCCTTCTCCTCTTAGCCACCTTGATCTCTAGTGGAGTGTATGGATATGAATACCTCTTTGATGGAATGACCCCTTCTTAGATGTCATTTCCTTTATAGAAGCAGTTAGTGCATTAATAGAATTAATCACTCCATCTTATTTCGCTTTGCAGTCTTGACATTTGCATGAAGAACATTCGCTAGATGTGGCAAAATTTGAATAAAAATCTATACAACCAGTATGATCATAAGTATAATGGCTTTTTGTTTCAAAAACTGTAAGAGGAGCATCATTAGCTCCAACAGCAGCACCGCTACCATTACCATCATCAACAGCAATAAGTCCACCCTCTAAAATTATTTTTGTTTTGATGGTTGTTGCTCTAAATAATTCCATTTTTATTCCATCAATGACCTTAGGGTCCGATAAAGTTTGCACAGATCGTAAAGTAAGAAAAAATGGCATCTTCAACTCTTGGTTGGTCGGAATAAGCTACGGATGTACAATCTAAAATAAATCAGTACATATATTAGCATGATGATGAAATCATTTAAAATAATCATTAATTAAAACAAAAACTTGATTAGAATTTGACTTACTGCTTCCTTCGGGGGATTGAAAAGATCAAGAAAATTTACATTTTTATCAGTTTTGGCCGACAACCATCTCAGGATTCTTGGATAGGAAATTTATTCCTGGTAGTTCACTTGTTGTCTCAAATAAGGAATGACTTCAAATGCCCAAGCCTGTAACATAACCCCAATAAATCAAAAGCATTATTGAATTAAAAAAATGATGAATCATATCATGATAAAAGAAATATTTACATTGAAGGCCCATGAAAAGCCATATAAATTGACTGTCTTTGGCGTTAACGGAGTCAACAAATATTGGACAGTTATTTTGAAGCTTTCATAACCCCAAGGATAGTTGTTAAATGCCTCAAAATCCTCGGAGAGCTTTATTAAACCAACATTTATGTTGTTGTTAACGTCTCTCGCCCAAAGAATATTATGTACAAACCAAACCAAGCATAATGATTGCTTGTGCTTCTTTGAGAGTCCTTTACCTTTCAACGCTTTTATCAAATTTTTGTTTTTGAAGCTTATACCAACAATCGACACCAGGTCATCACAATCACTGGACTTGCCTTTGCCTTTTTTGGGTGTGCAGGGTGCTTTTTTTGGGTCAGAGTAGGTATAACATAAGAAGGGGAAAGAGGATAATATTTTAGTTCGATAACTATGGCAAACTCCTTTTAACCAAAACAAACAGGCATGCCATAATAATTTATCCATACCTTATCTATCTTATCTTTGTTTTCATACATAAACCTACGCTTGAGAAGATCGTATACCATTTTCATCTGAAAATGAGCATTGTTGTCCTCCGACAAATCAAGATATTGCCCAAAGCAGCTTTCCTTGAAATATGCATCCAATTTTTGTTCTCAAAGTATTTTTCTAAAGGCGTCAAAAGATTTTTCCATGGATGACTTAACCACGAAATCACCCGTTAAATCTGTGGCACCATTGCACTACATTCTCATAGGATAACAATCAATGCTGAAGGTTTTAACCAACTCTTCGGCGGAAGGGCTATTGGTATTTGGATCATCTCTTTTGAGATATTCCTCCTCCCCGTGTTCATTATCTTCTGCTCCTGATTAAGATAACGCTTGTAAAGCAAGATCATAGAGTGGTGGATGTAGTCGAGTTGCTGCACTTATTCCTTTACTTGGACTTGATTCGGTTTCTTTTCTTTTGGAAGCCATATTATCTTAAATTAATAGGAACATAAAATAGATTATAATTGATTAATACATCATTAAAAAGGGATAACAGTAAATCTAACATGCACAACGGTAAAATAACAGTTCCAATAGACCACATATCTATTGCACCATGTATGTTATCTGTTGCAACATATAACCAAACTATTGTAACTGATGAGTAAACTATTAGAAATAATACAAATAGATCTGTAATTTGTTGCACCAGGTATTTTATCTGATGCAACATATAATCAATCCGGATGTAACGAATGAGTAAACCATTGGAAACCATAAAACAGATCACTAATCTGTTGCACCAAGTAGTTTATCTATTGTAGTATATAATCAACCTATTGCAAAGATGAGTAATCAGTTGGAAACAGTAAAATAGATTACTAATTTGTTGCACTAGGTAGTTTATCTGTTGTAATATATAATCAACCTACTGCAATGGATGAGTAATTAGTTGGAAACCATAAAAACAAAAATCACACATCTATTGCAATATATAACTGACCTATTGCAATGGTGAGTAAACAGTTGGAAAAAATAAAAATAAATCATTAATCTGTTGCACCAGCTATGTTATAATAATTTAAAAATATTTTTTTTCTTTTTTAAACCCTTTTTTGCTATAACTTGCAAAATTAAAAATATTATTATAAATTACAATTTTCAATCTAAGGAATGCTACTTGATATTTTTGGCCCATTAAGACCTAGGCTTTCCTTGAAAGTTCTAGGATAATCTCATTTAGTTGTGTCTCTTAAGATTAGAAAATTGGCAAACATGAAAGTGATATTTGTAATTCTAACTCAAAAGAGAAATTACTTGAGTATATAATGAGATTTCAAAAATCGACATGCATCTTGGTCTACACAGTGCTGTTACATGATAATTTTTGTTAGGGTTATTCAATGATATGGTCAATCAGTTATTTTTAAAATATTTTATTAATCTTTTAATTACGTTATTATGCATGATTTGATTTAGACCTTTTAAAATTGTTTCAATTATCTTATTCTTTGAATGAAGATATGGCTCAGTAAATTTTTATATTTTTCTCAAATATTATCATAGAGTTGTTTTATTATTTATATGAATATGTTGAACATAATCATCTTATGAAGCTTTGCTTCATGGAAATGGTAGATGCAAATGACTCTACTTGGGAGTGTGGTATACCAAGGTTATTTTCTATATCCAGAAAAGAGTTGTCTTCAGCGTTCACCATTCTTCATATAGGACAAGTAGATCGCTGTACAGAAAGGAAGGGAAACAACTACCTTTCCCATTAATTAAAACACTATCTGGTTTGCTCATATCTTTTTCAGCAAGAAGGGTGCTTCTCAAAGACTACATCCAACAACATCCAAAGGTATGCATTACACACTAAACTACAGAATTTTAATTTTAAACCATAAACTTGTCGTATCATCGCGTAGAGACTAATCATGTGATTTTTGGTGTACCAATTATCAATCATAATAGTAATATGACCATCTGGAAGATTAAAAGGGATTGGAATCTCATCCCTATTTTTAGTTTTAATTCCTCCAAAACCACCCAATGCCCTCTGAAAATTGAGTGAAGGGAAATAAAAGAGACTTTAAATTTGGTCCTTGACCAGAAATGACTAAGTTCAGTTCCACTTTAGAGGCGTGAGTTAAATGTTGACATCAATAGATTCTACTGAATTAATTCCTACAGAAGAGAATAGTACCTTATTTTACACAGATGAAATCACCTCCAAAAGACATTAAGTCATCGACAAAGTTTTTCACTTGCGATATTTTTTTCCTAAATGATGACTTCTTTTCTTGTGGCCTTTCTTTCTCATAAAAATATGCCGACTTATAGCCCTCAAAGGAGGAGGGTATAGGGAGAAACTTTATATGTGAACCAAAAAGGCTATATCATCAAATCAATACACATGAAATTCTGGAACCAAACAGTACTAATCCAATACCTCAGCTGCAGATTTTGGCTTTGTCATATTGCTCGATTTGTTGATTGTTTTTCAAGGTGCAAAAGAAGATGCCAACCACCTTTTATCTTCCCATATGGATATGATATTTTTATATTACAAAAAAGGTACACATATATACATTATCATCTTGGTTGGGTGAATGACTATAATTCTTGCTATAAATTCTTTTCACATGAAGCAGACATGTTGAAACCATTATTTCTATAAAATTATAATTATAAAATAAAAATAAAAAGAAATGTTAAGGATAAACGGATGATGAATGTGTGTATGTATACATACTGCAGAAACTTCCAATTTAAGGCTTAGTTATTATAAGCAGGGCAAAAAGAAACAACATATCCCCCATGGTTGTAGACCATATTAGTTGCTAAGTTCAGCTCACCTGAGTGTAATCCTCACGAGTCATGACTAATATCAACCACTAAGTTCAATTACATGATTTTTTTTCTATTGGGATTTGTGGTCTTCTTCAAAGCCCCATCAAAGATTTCAATTAAAGAATATAAAAGGCTCAAGCATTGAAAAATAATCTCTAGTACAATAGAATAGACCCATGTGGTCAGGCTCTTCTCAAAACCTGTGCATAGCAGGAGCTTTATTGTAGCAGGCATCCCTTAGGCAAACTAAAGTATTGCATTCAAAGTTCAACTCTCCTTATTTTGTGGTAGAGATTTTCTAGTTACTTTTAAAGAGCTCGTCTCTTTCACCCTTGATATTCAATGATCCGATTAGAGGGTCAAGTTGTTAGAAGAAAAGGTAAGCGTCATTACAAAAAAAGAGAAGACCATAAGAGAAAATATGTTCTAATATCTATACCAAGAGTAATACCCTCACTAGATCAAATCTAAACTCCCAATAAATATTCTTCCATCACAAAAAAATAAAATAATTTAGTGAGTGTTACTCTATTTTCTATTCAAAATATTTTCTCTATAACACATCTTTGACAAATATAAGTAAAAGAATATTTATGTTGTGTCACAATTTGCACTGTGCAACAAGAAAATTATTTCAATAGACATGTAAGCAAGGAAACTTTAGTATGTACACATTACTGTTTAACATGAAACAACTTGCTTGTGTGTCGAAGAAAGAGAACCAAAAATCTAGATATAGAGAGGAGACAACACTCACCATTTGCTTCTCACTCTTATTTTCAATTAGCGAAACTAATAGACACATACCTGCAGTTTCAATACCGTAAAATAGTTCAACATCCTGAATTTTGCACTGCATGCAAAAAAGAAATCTAAAAATTTAGTCACTACAGTGAGGTCGGAAAAAAATCCCAATAACGGCTGATGAATATTCGTTGACTAAAGATGTAAGAAATTTATCTTCATAAACTACAAGCAACTAATTTGATATTTTTGATGCTTAAACAACGCTAATAAAGAAAATCGGCTTTAAAAAGTTCTCGAAATCCTCCTCACTTCACGAGCATATGCCCCAGTCTCAATTAATGATGCTATCTCCTTCAAATCTGAATAAACAATAATCGCCCAAAATACCCAAAAAAAAAAAAACAATGTTTTTTCCTCTTACTTTATAGAATTAAACTCAAATCTTTTAAATTGAACACAATCCAAAAAAAAAACTACCTCAGTGTTGTTTTGTGATGGATTACTGTTGCATAATCTTTCTGATGTAAAGAAAATTTCAAATTACAATTTAGACGGGCAAAGAGAAAGGAATGAATGAATTGTAATCTAAAAAGAAGCAAAAGAGATACGTGGCTATGTAGGTGCACGTTGAAAGACATGTTGCAACAAAAATTTTATCAAAAGTCAAAAATATCCTTAGCTATACAACTTTTGACGTGTAAGGTACCATGTCGAAACTAACGCTTATATAATATACTAATATATAAAATTCTCACGGTCACAGAGGACTGATATGGTTCTAAATTGCTCATGTCAGTAAGAAATTAATAAGGAATTGGCCATACTTTGTATATGGTTTACAATATCAATTACTAAAAAAATAACATGAGAAATTATTTTATAAGGAGCGGAATGTTGGCTAGTTAAGAATTTTCATATTCAAAAGTTGAAGGTGGTTAAAATGAGGATGTTGTGATAGATGTGTAGACTTACCAAGAGGGACGGGGTTAGAAATGAGATTATTCGGGAGAAAGTGAGAGTGACTTCGGTGGAGGACAAGATGCGGGAAGTGAGATTGTGATGGTTTGAACATGTGATGAGGAGGGCAACAGATTCTCCAATATCGACGTGTGAAAGGTCGACTATGGATGATTTTAGGTGGGGTAGAGGTTGACCGAAGAAATATGGAGGGAGGTGATTAGGCATGATATGGAGCAGTTACAACTTACAAAGGACATGACCCTTGATAGGAAGGTGTGGAGGACGTGGATTAAAGTAGAGGGTTAGTAGGTAGGAGTATGACCGAAATAGTAAGAAAGAGTGCTTTGTTTATATCTGCGCATGTTGTTTCATGTATTCTTTTGTTTGTGGTATTTTGGTGATGTCTATGATTTTGAATAGTTTACTTATAGTATTATCTTGTGGGTGTCTTATTTTTTAATTATCTAACGGTATGATATCTCTTTTTGTTGTTTGCTTTTATTTTTTATTTTTATACTGCTATCTATCTTGATCCGGGGGTCTATCAGAAACAACCGTTCTACTTCAAACTGAGATAGTGGTATGGACTGCGTACATTTTACCCTCCTCAGACCTCACTTTACGAAAATACACTGAATATATTATTGTTGTGACTGTTGTTGGTATTTCACAAAATGTGGAAAATACATAACTTAGGCCATTAGATTCAACTTAAATCTTACAAATTTTGAACATTTTACAGTCATAAATTCTTTAAGAATTTACAAAAGTGCTTGTGTCGTTATATTAGTAGTACTATTATCAAAGAAGGTTACACTTGAGGTCCAATGATAGGTTTAGATATTTCGTAGTGGTTTCTATCTCAATTGTATTGAATATAAATTTATTCCGTAAATTCGATATTTTCTCAAGGTGATTCATAAATTATAAGAATCAATCCTAATTCTCGATAGAGTTATAAACGTTAGTACTATAGAAGTGTGAAGAAGCACGTTAACACTTCGTGAATATATCTGCTTCTTCACCTATTTCAGCGGGTTCAACCATGATTTTACTATATCACATCTAATTAATTATTATAAGTTATTTACATATCAAATAATTAATCATATTTAATAAAAAAAAAAGTAAATAGACATTTATAACATGTTTGCTTTATTTGTTCGACCGTGATTTTACTATATTACTCCGAATTAACTATTATAAGCCATCTACGTATTAGAAAATTAATCATATTTAATAAAAAAAAGGTAAAATAGGCGTAAAATGATAAATTAACTCTTGATGTTTTAAATTAGTTTGACGTCTTATAAAAGATCCACTTAAAGATTTTTTACAAGTAATTTTTTTTATAGTAATTTGCTATTTCACTTCTAATTAGTTATTATAAGTCATTTAAGACATCTTTGTTTTTCTACTTCAATTGAATTTTACTATATCACCACTAATTAATTATTATGCCTATCTAAGCATCGTGTCACTTAAATCGGAATAGAAGAAAAAGTATTATAAATCACAATAATTAAAAATTTAAATTATTTAAAAAAAATAATTGACTATCAATGCGACAAAAGTTTGGACACGAAGAATAATATATATTATTTAAAAATTACATTAAAAATATTATGAATTGTAATAATTAATAACTTAAAATATTTAAAAAAATAATGTGTAATATTTTAAAAAATAGGTAAACAAAAATACTATAAATCACAATAATTAACAACTTTAAAAATTTTAAATATATAAAATATTTTGTTGACTATCGAAATTAAAATATTGTCATTTTAATTGGAATGAGTGAAAAAGTATTATAAATCACAATAATTAAAAACTAAAATTATTTTAAATATATAATTGACTATCAATAGCACAAAAGCTTGGACAAGGAGAGTAATATATATTAATTTAATATCACATTAAATGAATTATAAATAACAATAGTTAACAATTTAAAATATCTATAAAAAATTTGTAATATATATCAAAAAAATACGTAAAAAATGCTACAAATCATAATAATTAACAACTTAAAAAATTTAAAAGATATAAAATATTTCAATGACTCTCGAAATTCTACCAGTGCCACTTAAATTAGAATGAAAAAAATTATAAATCACAATAAATTAAAACTTAAATTAGTTTTAAAATGTAATTGACTATCAATGTCATAAGAATTTGGACAAAGAGAGTAACATATATTATTTAAAAATCACATAAAACAAATTAAAAATTATAGTAGTTAACAACTTAAAATATTTAAAACCATATTAAAAATATGATTAATTATCTAAATTTTATTTGTGTCACATAAATTGAGATAATAAGATAACATATATTGAATTTGTTCTAGCACGGATCCTCGATATTTTGTATACTTTAAAATCTGCAATCTTTTATTTAAAAAATTCAATAATCTATTCCGTCATGGCATGCATTGCTTTATCTTCATTATGATTTATTTCTTAATGGATGCACACATTAGGCACTCGCAAGATATCATCAACCTGCCAAATAAAATTCTATTTAACTTAGGAGAACTCCTCCCTTTGTTCATTAATACAAGACGGGGGAAATCAACTCCCTTTAAAAAATTCAAAGAACAAAAGAGCCAAAATACAAGAGAAAAATAGGTGTAATCCTAATGGGGGACCCTGGGTTATTGATTTGCAGATCCCCATAAGATGTGCAGGCAGGCTTTGGTTTCCTTGTGCTGTATATTTTCAAATAGTAGTAATAATTTCTCCAATGGTAGGCTGATATGCTATTGCATTGTCATTTGTGTGGTATTTGTTACTCTCTAAGTTTCGGAATAAGTGTGAATTATTAATTTTTTTTTCAAATTTATCTTTATAATTTGACAATCAATTAACTTTTAAAAAGGTATTAAAAGGTCAATTTTTTCTTTTTTGGGGGTAAAAATAAAAAGTTGTGTTAAATATATATTTTTAATTTTTTTTTTTTAATATGTGTGACAAAATCCAATAATTTATTTATTATGAAACGGAAAGAGTATCTTTTTGCTGTTTTTCTTCTGTCATTTCTACAGCATACAACACATGACAAGCCCTTGGACCCCTTCACTTTTTGACGTGCTTCTTCAATTTGATTGATTTTGAGAATTATTTAAACACCCCCCATGTTTATCATCATTTCATCCCCTTGTTAAATTTGGAAAGACTTTACAAATGGTCCAAGTGAGGCAAGTGGTTGTTGTTGGCATTCCCTGTCTACATCCGAAGGACTTTATGTCGAAGTTTCTACTGCGTAATTGGGAAAGGTCACTCTTGGACAATGCTAACAAGCCCCATAGAATCTTAAGGGTTCGTTTGATTGGATACAAGTTATCATGGGATAACTAAAATAAAAATTAGTTATTTTAAGAATAGTTATTTCACCATTTATATGGAAATAACTTATTTCATCACTAAGGTATAAATGATGAGATGAATAAATCTCGAAATTAACTAATACCTCCAATCAAACGTAGGATAAAATAATCCCATATTTAATCTCGAAATTAATATCTCATATCAAATGACTCCAAAAGGTGGATTTTTTTTATTATATTTATATGAGGTGTTCCTTCTATTAAGAGAGTTATATATGAGACTCCGTTCAACCTCATTCTTTTTATTTTTTATTTTTGGTGTCCCATTCGGTATTCGGTACCCGCATTAGAGTCTGACTAATTTGAATTCGCACTGCGTAGGGCACCATTCAGAGGAGGGTGTGTGTGGAAGCGCTCCCTACTAAAGATTTTTTCATACCCAGAGCTCGAACCCGAGACCTTTGGTTAAGAGAGGAGCAACCTCATCCGCACCACATCCTTTGATGGTTTTCAATGACATTCTTATTCTCAATCGACAATTGGCTGGCCAGATTTAAGAATACAAATAATAGCTTATACTTCAAAAAAATGAATATGGAATTAACTAATTAGGGTCTTTGAGCTCATTTTTCTCTAGTAGGTACTTTGAATTAAAAGGGACAAACAAGTTTCTCAATTAAGTGAGCAGCCTTCAAGTTTTAAAAATTAGATAAAAGGGACAAAAAAAATTCAGTTTTTTTAAAAACATTTTTCTCCAATAACTAAAGAAGTTGTCTCAACAACAATAGAAGTTGTCTCAACAACTGTCAAAGTTATTCGACAACTTTGCTAAGTTGTTCAACAACTGTGCAAAGTTGTTGGACAACGTTGATAGTTGTTGAGACAACTAATGCAGTTGTTGAGCAACTGTACTAGTTGTTTAAGCGACTTTCTTTCTTTTAACTTAATAATATTGTGGGACCCAATTATCCCATTTTTTTAATTAAAGACTTGAGAGGATCTTTGAGCTTATTTCTTGTAAGTTTGAGTTCAATTCCCCACCTTATAATTCCCTTTCTCATTTCCCTTTCCCCACCTCTATTTTTTAAACTAACCAATTTTTTGTTTCAAAATAATGTTTGATTATACATTGAGTTGATTTTGTGACAAAAATTTGAAGATGAAACTGATCAAAACTAGTTTCCGATATAACTCATGGTAGCTCAACAATACTTAGGCCTCATTTGGCTATGAAAATCATAATTTTTTGGAGTTAAAGTTGAAGTTGAAATTGAAGTTGGAGTTGAAGTTGTATTTTTCCATGAATATAAATTAAAATTCTTTTTGATATTTTGTGAGAGAAGTATTAGTGAAAAAAGTGAAAACAAGTAAAATTTATTTTCATTTTTTCAAATATAATTTTAAAATTGTATTTGAAATTTTCATGGCGAAAGACATCTTATTTTCATTTTTTCATTAAAGTAAAATATTTTTTCAAAATTATATAAATATTTTCATGGTCAAACAACTACTTATTTTATGAATGTGGTAAAGTTGAATTAGTTTTGTGCACCTATGCTGCTCCTTTTGGCCGGACTTACGTGATGCACTTCTTCTTTTTCCCCTTTTTAAATTTGTGAGAAAGAATTGTACTTTTTATATTGAAAAATAATTAACTTTATATTTTTGATTTTACCCTTATTAGCGTCGTTATTTTATATTCACACAAGTACGTATAGCTTATTTTAGAGATAGTACTCCCTTCATTTTATTTTTACTTGATCTGTATATCAAAAATATAAGTTTATTTTAATTGTCTATTTTATTTAATTATGAGAGTTCTATTATTTTTTTTTCATATTATCCTTGGTATTAAATAATTACATAAAGTTTTAGTCGTCAAATTTAGCTAGCGTTTCACTATAGATTTTAAAATATTTTTGACAAATCATTTTTGGGTGAAGTTTCACCATGTGCTTGACCATAATTCTTGAAAAAAATATTTGACTTTTTTAAGAAATATGATTTATACTCACAAGTTCTAAAAATTATTAAAAACATCCATAATTTTGTATTATTATTTAATATGAACATGCTCCATCATAAAAATTAAACTCATAAATTATAATCTCTGTTTATAGATAATTTTACACATTAGTGTACGAGCTATCAAAGTTTTCTCAACTCTAAAGGAGAATCCAATTTTTCTATGTACATTACTTCTAACAAGTATTGTGCAATAATATTATTAAATACTCGAGTCAAATAACAAAGTTTATTAGTGAAATTGGTTGAAATATATATGTTAGTTCAGACTAATAAATGGTGGGATATTTTTATAAAAGATAAAAGTTTGGGGTAAAGCTTTTTTTTTTTTTTTTTTTAAAGCAAATACCAAATAATAGAATTTTGGTAAAATGGTTCGATGGACCCTTGTACTATAATTGTTTTGTAATGTGGATACTCCTACTTACATGTTTGTCATCTGAACTCTTGAACCCATTAAAAATAATATTTTAAACCCCTCTGACAGTATGTGGAACACAACCGCCCCACCTCAGCTTCCATGTCATTTTTTAGTATTACTTTAAATTTCATGCCCCACGTCAGCTGCCACGTTAGCTCAATAAATTTCTTATAAATTGTAAAAAATATTTAAATAATCATGTTGTTATTGTGGTTGATGATGATGGATAGAGAGGATAAGGTGTACAAAGACTTTACACTACCTTGAGGATGTAGCAAAACTGTTTTTAAAAGAACCTCGACTCAAGTATAGCAAATTCAGGTACAAGAAAAGGAACACATTGAACATAATATGGTAACACGAAGTCCACCATTAAAACAATAATCAACCGCAAAAATATTTATCAAGTAATGATAAATAATATAGCCAAACACTTTTTTGTCAAATCATCTCCCCTCCCCCCAGACATCTATGGATCAATGAGTCCTTAGGGTTTAAAGCAGTATCAATAATAAGGTTAGTTTAATATTAAAATATATCTCTAATTAAATTTTTTTGAATGAACATATCATAGACACGAGTCAAGTATATAAAACTGAGGGAATACTTTTCAAATTTCATATTTTCACATTAAATAAAATGATGGGTGGGGATAAAAATTGCATTATGTCTCATGAGGATAAGATTTCAGCGAATCTAGGAAGAAAGAAATTGAAAAAATTGATGCGAAACTCATTGAATCTAGCGAAGTACTATTCTCTTTTTTCTCAATTTCACTATTGATGTTGTAATCATAGCATTCTAATGTGTGGTGCACATAGAAATTTCTATGATATTTTGGTTTGTGGAGAGATAGAAAAAGTCAAAATTCATCTCCTTATGGTACATAAAGTAGAAAAGATTTGCAAGTGCCACTGTGCTAGCGACAAGGCACTAATTGCAAGAAACAGAAATAGAATGTAAATTTACGGGTTAGGATCATAATTTATTTTTCTTTTTCTATTTAGAATAAACTATTTCCATGTATTAAATGATTTCCTTACTATAAATACTAAATTTGTATCAAAGTTTTCAAATTTTATCAAACTCGTGATTAACACTATGCCTCTACCACCTTGTCTCTTTCAGAAGGACTTTGTAACAAAGTTTCTAGGAAAGGAAGTTTCACTTGAAAAATCTTAATAGGGCCAGAAATTTTTTAATTTAGGAATATTCGAACGAGGTGATCCTGCTATATTGAAGAAATTCAGATCAATTTATATGCTCATCTTCAGTTTAATCAATATTAATTGTCAATTTAAGAAGCATTCACTTTACACTTGTATTATTTTTATTTGATTACAGTCTTGTGGTTAATATATTTCATGAAAAGTAGAAGAAATTATTTAATGGATATAGACCCCTATTTGAACGTCAAAGAGTTCCATTCCTAGGATAGAATATAGACACATTTCTGAGAAATTGCCTCCAAGTGGCCAAGTTTATAATTTACAACTAATATTCAAGAGGGACATTAGATTTTTTTGCTTTATGAACTCAATCTGAATGACTAGTATTGAATCAATTACATTCGTAAAGCTACGCAATCATAGCTATTATTTATGCAATTTTCGTGACATTTTACTCATAAAAATTATACTCTTTTAAAAAAATACTGAATTTAGTTGAATATAGATGTTATCTTTAAACTACAATTGTTCCTGCTAATATTAGATTATATTTCGAGATTGGTTTAAATCCGTCTTACAATTTTCTTGCTAATATTAGGTTATATTTGGAGATTGATTTAAGTCTTTCTTACAATTTACTCTCTTTGATGATTTAAATAAGTCCACCACAAAAATAAGAATTTGATTCAATGGCTGGTCCTTGTATGAAGAAAACAAAGAACTACAACAACATAAAGTAAATAGCAGTAACGTAAATGACAAGGGATGATTAATATAGATGTTATCTTTGAACTGCAATTGTTCCTGCTAATATTTGGTTATATTTGTAGATTGATTCAAATTTGTCTTACAATTTACTCTCTTTGATGGTTTAAATGAGTCCACCACAATAAAAAGGATTTGATTTAATGGTTGGTCCTTGTATGAAGAAAACAAAGAACAATAAGAACACAAAGTAAATAGTAGTAACGTAAATGACAAGGGATGTTTACGTGGAAATCTCCTTAATCATGGGAGTAAAACCACGACCATCCTGAGTAGGATTTCACCAACAACTTCACTAATCACCAAGCAACAATTTTAATTACAACCCTATGCTATCTAGGAATTGATCTCTTAATCCTTACTCACTAGTAATAACTCTATGTCTACATCTCTTCACAATAACTCTACTATGAATATTTCAATGGCTAATTTTAGCTAAATGCAGTATAAGAATTAACCGCTTAATATCTAACCCCTTTTACAGTAACTCCGCTGCAACACTTTTTCACAATAACTCTACTATGAAGATCTCATTAGCTAACTCTAGCTAACCACAAGATCGAAACAAAAATTGAAAAATTAGCTACCAAGACAAACCTCATGATGAAGAAAGGATTTACAATTTTAAGCTCAAAATACAAGAACTAATCAACCTAGAAACTAATACATTTTTCACTATAAACAAGATAATTTCTAGGTTGTTGAAGCTTGGTCTTCAATGGTGAGAACCAACAAATTTTGCAAGAAGAAGGTCTGTTGAGAATGTGCAAAAACTAAGCTTTTCTCTATAAAATGATGTGTATATATATGGCGAGTAATAGGAGAGAAGCCTTCTCATTGGAGGATGTTAAAAAGGACTATGTTAGTGCGCGTCCCATTATTCTGTAGTTACTGTAAGAGCAGCATTTGACTATTGGTACATAAGAAAACTCTGTACGAGTGAATTGAAGGACACCAGTTTATGCAAGTGGTCCTTCGACTAGGTTTGTTCATCATCAAAACATGAGAAGGTAAGATAGACCTGAGCTCAATATTTTTCTCCTTTTTAATGACGACAAACTTGATGAACAAAATTGCACTTCCCTTTGTCAGCAGGGATATCCTTCCAGAGACCAGTTCCAAATATTGCGTTAACCTTAATTTCTAATGTTTTACTATTTGTTTCCCTTTAGTTTTAATTTTCCCGTGCACAAATCACAATTGTCTTCATGCTGTCACCAAATTGGAACACAACCAACACATACTTAACCACATCTTTCCCTTTTTATCATAATTAAAAAGAATTATTGTAACATAAAAGAAAACATTATGAACAAAATATAACTCAAAACCATAAAGGCAAAACAAACATGAGAAGAGATCACAGCAAGGATAAGATTAAAACTTGTTCATATTAAATTATAGGAAACACATTCATAACCATTAAACAAGACAGTATTCAAGGCTTAAAAAGAGAAATTAACCATGCATACAATTCCAAACATAATGAAAGGTAATAAGGGGTTTAGAAAAAAAAAGATGGACAGAAAAAATAAAGCAGGACGGAAAGTAGAGAAGCCCTTATAAAAGAGTTGATCGAATCATTTCATAGAAGAACAATTATCAATAATAAGTTCATCTTCTTGGTCTTTAACAAGGCATTCTAAGCCTTAAGCTGTATTCTAACTCTTTAACTGTATATTCTCAATAAGAAGCTGATATGTGATACCTAGTTCCCTTCTACTTTCCTCTATGACTTCAGTCAGTTGGAATTTATGTACTTTATTTTTAGAGTCCTTTTTAACAACTATGGCTAACAACTTATTTATCTCTAGATTACTTAGCTCCTACACAACAATGTGATTTGATAACATAGCCTTATGACTAAACCCATTTTTTTAACACACTCACATTCTTTAAGGGTAGTGATTATGAACTTTTGTATCTTTCCACCAACAACACCAGATCTAGGTTTTGGTCTTATCCTAAAACGATCAAATACTCATGTGAGGAAAAACCATATCCTAGACCATAATAATTTTCCTTCAACTTACATGTCTTAATAATGTGCTCGACTATGACTTTAGAAAAACTGCTTGGAGTAAAGGGGTTAAGATTTTCCATTAAGTACAAATCTAGTATAGCTCCACATAATCATCCTTCAGCTCTTGAAAGCAGTTTCTTGTTAACTCATTCAAAATAGGAGTTGAAACTTAGACTTTATTTCCTATTTGAGTAATTTGAAGCTCCCCAATGTGCACTTTGTCGTAGAAATCCTATCCAAAATATCTCTAAACCATATCTATCCTGTACAAAATAAACTTCAAAAGTAGGCACACCAAAATATTCTTTAAGCAGTGGAGTTGTCAGAGTAAACATATTCCAATTTGCAGTGGCAATAAGTGACAATTAATTCTCCGTATACAACAAATCAACATAGAAATCTGTAACATCATTGACATCAAGTGCAACTATGCTTGTGCATCAATAATGAAAATGAAAGAACTCATTCCAAACTAATTTACAATAGCAGGATCAAATACTCTTCAAGGCGGTATTGTCTGGATACTAATATATTGATTCCTTTTTGCAGTCTTGGGTCTAACTCTGGATTAGTTACACTTTTTCTCATCTCCCCTTTTGAGATAACTTCTCTTTAACTCAACTTATAATCTTAAGATAACTTTTTATTTAGTGGATTAATCATCTTATCACGACCTAAAATCCAAGGGTTATGATAGCACTCATCGCGGTGAACCTTGACAAGTAAGCCTATAACCCAAAGTGATACACAAAGGAGGAAAGACAAAAATACCCCCAAGGTAGGGCTTCTAGAACGAAGCCAAACCACATAAGTAATTATAACAATACAAAAAGAACATATCCAGACACCATACATTCCTAAAATCAGGTGTCAATATTGTGAAAACTTTTAATACAATCTATGAGTCGAATACATAGAAAAATAACCACAAAAAAGCAATTTCTGTCTCAGAATACTAATAAAGACATAACTAATACAAAAAGATAGAGGTAAACTCCGGGCGTAGGAATTTCCAACCACTACCTTGAGTAATTTAAAGGTGCCCAAAATCAACCAATTAGAGGTGCACTCGAGCTAGGACCTGCACCTTAAAGGATGTAGCAGGCATGCGTACAATCCACTTGTACTAAATAGGTATCTAACATGTCCCGAACCAGGGCCTAGTAGTGTCGGGTGCCTCAAGTCCAACCGGGACCAAAGAACACCCCCAATACCTAACCATTACCACCCTACACCCGATGTTGGATGAATTCCAATTATATAAAATAACAAGACGGAACAGTCATAAATCAGTCAAACGCAGTCAGCCCTAATACTAATACCAATACCAATGCCAAGCTGACACCAATACCGATAGCATCCATACCAACCCAAACTAGTCTCACAAAGCCTCTATGCAAAATCAAAACAACATCTGGTTGGGATATTCCCCCGACCATAGCCAAAAACCAAAGTCTACGAAATAACAAAAGTATGTAAAGAAGACCATAACATGAAATAGAGTCTTCTGGAGTATGGAAGCTCACCACTTCAGTCCAACATAAGTTGTTCCTGAATCCAAGTTACTGAGTAGGAGGAGTAGTATGGTCATTCCTGCATCGCATAGCGATGCAACGCCTCAAGACGAATAGTGGGTAAAGCTAGCATGTACTCAGGAATAAGGATAAAATAATGCTACTATTTAAAACTAGAGTAAATAACCATATGCAATCAAATACATGCATACATATATACCATGCCGGAAAAGGGAAATGGGTTTAACATGCATTTAAATATTTAACTTGGTTTGTGTAGCTTGACCACCCTAAAACACACCCATGGGCTATATGGGTCCAGTGTTACCCCCTGAATGGGCCCAGTGCGTGTAGCCGCAAAACCCAGAGATATCATAGGGGTAGGGGATTCCTGTGTACCCTTCTCCCTCTATGATACATATATACAAGTGTAAATTTAGGGGATTCTCGTGTACCCTACAAGTATAGGGTCATCGTGACCAACCCTCATGTCGGCAAACATGAGTTTCCAGTGTCCATCTGTCGGACTCATACCTTCATAGTAAGCTATCACAACCTACTATTATTGCCCAATTAAAACTATTAGCACATAACCAACCAACCAATTCAAGAAGTTATTTGCCAAGGCATTATAAAGTGGTAATGTCATACCGATAATAGCTTACCGCAATGTCATTAGCCAACACTTAGAGAATTCCTATGTAACCTACATGATTTCCAATTAACAAAACCATGGCCACCAAGGACTTACCAAATCATTTAAAACCATTTAAACCAATTTAGGTTTCATAACCATATTATGCAGTGTAATAGTTTCAATAAAAGTCAATCTATGTGACAAAACCATTCTTATAGGCATTATAACGAACATGTTAAGGGCATATAGTTTCCAAAACCAAAACCATAAACCAATTGACCATTCTCATGAAACGACATGTTCAATTCCATATTTTTATCATCAAAACCATAAGAAAAACATTGTAAAACAATATCCATCCATTAAGAACCAAAACCCCCTACATTCAATTCACAACCAAATAATACCCACAATTAAATCCTGAAAACCATTCATTAAAACATGAATTTAGTTGAACTAACAATGAGGTAGGAGTAACATGACCTAGATAACAAAGAAGATGAAGAGATCTAGTCTTGAATGCCTCTAACCGAATCACCTTGAGGAATAATAGGGTAAATGAAGTCCCAATAGTATTTTAAGTCGTGGGGTCAAAAAAAGTTAAGAGGTGAAATGTCCAAAATACCCCCAACTTAAACTATAAAAATCATCATAAGAGGGTACGACTCCCCTCCTTAACTTGTACACATAACATATGAGTGGAACCCACCACTCGTACCCTAGACAGAATGTTGGACATCACACACTATCCACCATACGACTCCCTTTGCCTAAGTCGTACCATACCATACGACTAGTACCCTCAAATCATATCCAAGACAAAATCAAAGGGGTTGAACACTAGACAACACACGAATTGGACTATAACACTCGTATCATATCCATATGGCCCTTATGATGTCCATTCATACCTTGGACAAAATGTAACCTAGATCATACTGATTATTATATGACCAAGACCCCTTGAACCGTACCCACAGCATACTACTCGTAAGCCTAAGTCGTATGATGTCCAGAGAGTTCAAAACTCAGTAAATCTCTAAGGATCAAAACCTAGGGCATTTTAATTCTCCCCTACTTGGATCATTCATCCTCGAATGATGGGACAAGGCATGACTAAAATGATTTAAACCCCAACCACTCCCTACTCCGACCTTTAACCAAGTTAGAAAATGAAGATACAAGGATATCAATCTTTCCTTTAACTAAGTTAGAAAACAAAGAGGTGATGGAGAACACATACCTTCCACACGAATTTTCAGAGCAGAAAATAGGAATGAATACTTAGACTTCATATCCTCTTCCTCTTCCCAAGTAGCTTCTTCAACCTTGTGGTTTCTTCATAGAACTTTTACCGAAGCTACATCCTTGGTCTGTAACCGACGAATCTGCCGATCCAAAATCTCAACTGGGATCTTCTCATAAGATAAAGAATCTGAAATACCAATATCCTTGATAGGCACGATTTAAGATGGATCACCCACACACTTTCTCAGCATAGAAACATAGAACACTGGTTGAATGGAGCTCAAACTAGAAGGCAACTCTAACTCATATGCAATATTACCAACCCTCCTCAAAACTAAGTAACGACCAATATATCAGAGACTGAGCTTCTATTTTTTTTACCAAACTGCATCATTCCTTTTATGGGAGATACCTTTAAGAACACCCTATCCCCAACCTCAAACTCTAACTCTCTTCACCTCACATCCGCATTAGACTCTTTGCAACTTTAGGCAGCCTGAAGTCTATCTCGAATCACCTTCACCTTCTTTACAGATTGGTGAACCAATTTGAGCCAAACATTTCTGCCTCACCAACCTCAAACCACCCAATAGGAGACCTACACCTCATACTATACAAGGCCTTAAACGGAGCCATCCTAATGATAGAGTGGTAGATATTGTTATAAGAAAACTCCATAACAGGTAAATGCTCAACCCAACTACCACCATAGTCAATCACACAAGCACGAAGTATGTCCAACTACTGGTGAAAAAAAGTAGTTAAACTCACCTTATTCCCCAATTCTTTTTAAAATAACAACCAAAAGTGAGATGAAAACTGCATCCAACGATCAGAGATGATAGAAACAGGTACCCCATGTAACATCACAATCTCATGAAGATGCAACCTTGCATAATCCTCAGATGAGAGGTTAGTCCTCACTGGCAAAAAGTGAGCAGACTTTGTCATCCCATCCACGATGAACCAAACCAAATCAAATTAGTTTTGAGATAAAGGAAGACCAATAGCAAAATCCATGCTGATCATTTCCTACTTACACTTAGGCAACTCAATTTCTTGATACAATTCTCTGGGTTTCATGTGCTCAACTTTCACATATTGGCACACCATGCACTTGGCCACGAAATTATCCATATTCCTCTTTATATTGTTCCACCAATAAATCTCTTTTAGGGTATGATACATTTTTTTCGAACCAAGATGAACAACATAGCTCAACTCATGCGCCTCAGCCAAGATCCTTTCTCATAACCTATTGAGGTCGGGAATACACATTTTCCCTTGGTACCACAAAGTACCATCGCCACTAATCACAAAGGCCATCACCTTCTTCCCACTAATGTCACCCTTGATCCCCATCAACACAGGGTCTAATACTTGTTTCTCCTTGATTTCAACACCAAAAGACGACCGTGCCACTTCTTCTCCTCGATTTGAGAACCAAGAGAAGATTGAGCCACTTCCTACACTAACACACCACCACCTTCAGAGTCCAAGAGGCAAACTCTAAGCTTAGCCAAATGGGGAATATCCTTTACCAACTCCCGCTTCTCCTTATCCATATGAGCTAGACTCCCTATGGACAACCTGCTAAGAGCATCAACAACCATATTAGCTTTACCTAGTTGGTAGTAAAGATACATGGCATGATCCTTGAGGAGCTCAAGCTATCTCTTTTGCTTGAGGTTAAGTTCTTTCTGAGTAAACACACATTGCAGGTTCTTATGATCTGAAAAGATATCCATATACACCCCATACAAATAGTGATACTAGATTTTCAATTCTAATACCACAGCTAGTAATTCCAAGTATGAGTCGGATAATTCCTATCATGCACATTCAACTGTCTAGAGGCATAAGCTTCACCTTGCCATGTTGCATTAAGATGCAACTAAGCCCCACATGGGATGCATCTAGTAGACAACAAACTTATCAGTGCCTCCAGGAAAAGTCAAGATAGGAGCCAAAGTTGGATTATTCTTCAGCTTTTTGAAACTCCATTCATAATTATCAGACCAGAAGAACTTTTCCTTCTTATGAGTCAACTTAGTTAACGAGGAAACTATAGTCTCTCCATAAACCTCCTGCAGTAACCAACTAAACCCAAGAAGCTCCAAATATCTATTGGAGTCATGGGTCTAGGACACTTTTTCACCATGACAACTTTTTGCGGATCCACTATGATCCCTTCACTAGAAATGATATGACCCAGAAAAATGACAACGTTCAACCAGAATACACATTTCAAAAATTTGGCACACAACTGCTACTCTATTAAGGCCTGCTATACATTGCAAAGGTGATTCACATGATCCACCTCACTTTTAAAATACACCAAAATATCATCTATGAAAATAATAACAAACAGATCCTCCGACGAAAGAACCTATTTATCAAATCCATGAATGTCGCAGGGGCATTGGTCAAACCAAACGACATCACAAAGAACTCAAAATGCCTATACCGAGTTTGGAAGGCAGTCTTAAGGATATCCTCCTCCCTAATTTTTAACTAATAATACCTAGACCGAATGTCAATTTTAAAGAAACCTAATATATCTAATTAAACAAATAAACCAAAGTTTCTTTACTACCAATAGATACCACACCCCCCTATAGACTCTTCTAGCAATCACAGAGTAGCCTATCAAGATAGAAATAAAAAAAGGTCTAAAATACACTCCTAAAAAAACCAAATTACGCAGCCATAAATGGGGTCATATAAGAGAGAGTGGACCCCGAATAAAGTAAACAACAAACATCACTAGAAAAGAGTTTCAACGTACTAGTCATAACATCTGGCAATATCTCAGACTCCTGTCGGGTAGTGAGTGCTTAAAGATGGTTCCAACGAGTTTTGAAACTAGACGGTGCACCCTTTGGTGCTAGAGCTAATGATAAAGTAGCTAGAACTTTGTTCACCCCTGAAGTAACCTTACCAATAGGACAGTTACTAAGAATATGCCCTGGTAGACCACAGTTGAAGCACCTATCTCTCTCCTCATTACAAAAACCCTGATACAATCTACCACAAAACCTGTAGGGAGGATATGATTGAGCTGACTGGCCTCACTAGCCTGATATTGGGCACCCTATCACCTAAAATTATTGCCACCATAGAAATGCCTATCACCCCAAAGCTTTGGGTAGGGAGCACTAGCTGTTAAGTAAGACCCAAAATTGCCTCACTTTTTCTTAGTCCACTTCCCACCATCCTGGCTACTCTGCTGTTGGCCACCACCGTACTTAGAGAACCTAAATTTCTTGCCCTGCCTCTCCCCTATTTCAGCCTACTTCTTCTTCTCTTCCTCTATCTGTTGTATATACATAACCAACCTGGATATATCCATATCATTGATAAACAAAACAACCTTACTCTCAAATATCAAATCTTAGGACAACTCGAAAGAGAACTTATTCTAGCCCTCATGCTATAAACCATCTCTAGAGCTTACCGAGACAATTGGGGGAACTTTAAGACATACTTCTTGACAAACATCTTACCTTGCCTCAAATTAACAAACTCCTCCACTTTTCCTTCCCTCAACTCTTGAGGAAGGAAGTAGTCCAAGAAAGCATTAGAAAAATCCTCCCACAGGGATGACTTAGTACCATCACCCCTTGACTATTCCTATTTCTCATACCATTGGTATGCCATATCCTTCAGCTAGTAGGCGGCAAAGTCCACACCCTTTACATTTGTGGCATGTATAACACGAAAGATCTTTTCTATCTCATCAAGAAAACCTTGAGGACCTTCTTTAACCTCAACACTAGTAAAGGTCAGAGGGTTCAACCTCATGAACTAACCAAACCTTGTGTCCTCAAAAGATGGAGTAAAAAGAACACAATGCTCAAACTGAGTAGCTACCAACTATACCAATATATGAATAGATTGATCAAACTCAACGTTCGTCACTTCAGACTAAGTAGTTTGAGATGGACTAGAGGGAACCGATGGAACTCTAGAACAATCCTGAACTGGACCCTTAGACTGAGTATGGATCCCATGAGTAGAGCGTGTCCCATCACCATTGTCCCTAGTTGGTACAGAAGAGTTTCCACAAACTTCAGATCATTAAGGCATGATCTGAAAAGCAAACAAACAAGGATAAGAGGAGAATTCAGGACCTTAGATTCTATAGATTAGAAACATAACACAAGAAAGAGAAATATTCCTAAATACCTTGCAACCTCTTCCTTATGAGTGTGGCATACTACAACACCCTTAAAAGAGACTCTACTCAACACGACTTTGTGGACTCTAAAGTGACTATGAACCTAGGGCTCTAATACCAATCTGACAAAACTTGAACCAGGGCTTAGTCATGTCAAGTGCCTTAAGACCAATTGGGATCGGAGACCACCCCAATACCCAACCATTACCACCCTACACCTGATGTCGGATGAATTCTGAATATATAATATAACAAGATGGAACAATCATAAATCAAATACAGTTAAATAGAGTTAGCTCCAATACCAATATCATGCCCCGACCATAGCCAAAATCCAAAGTCTAAGAAATAAAAAATTATGTAAAATAGACCATAACATGAAATAGAGTTGTCCGAAGTATGGTAGCTCCCCACTCCGTCTAATATAAGTTGTTCCCAAATCTAAGTTACAGAGAAGAAAGAGTCGTATGACCAGTTCCTGTATCACATGGGGATACAACACTCGAAGATGGGTTAGCGGGTGAGCGCTTGCATGTACTCAAGAATTAAGATAAAATAATGCCATTATTTAAAACCAGAGTAAATCACTATATGCAATCATATACATACATACGTGTATATTATGTCAGGAAAGGGAACCAGGTCTAGCATGCTTTTAAAATTTTAAATTAGGTTGTGTAGATTGACCGTGCTAAAACCACCCACGGACTATATGGGTCTAGTGTTACCCCCTGAATGAGCCTAGTGCGTGTTGACACACAAACTAGAGATATCATAGGGGTAGGGAATTATCGTGTACCCTTCATCTTCCATGATACATATATAAGTGTAAACTTAGGGGATTCTCGTGTACCCCATAAGTATAAGGTCACCATGACCGACCCTCATGTCGCTAAGTATGAGTTTCTCTCACACCTTCATGGTAAGCTATCACAACCTACCATTATTGCCCAATTAAAACCATTAGCATGTAACTAACTAACCAACTCCAGAAGTTATTTGCGAAGGCATCATGAAGTGGTATTATCATACCAACTATAATTTGTAAGCAATGTCATTAGCCAACACTTAGGGGTTTCCTATGTACCCCACATGATTTACAATTTACCAAAACCATGGCCACCAAGGCCTTACTAAATCATTTAAAAACATTTAAACCAATTTAAGTTCCATAACCATATTATCTAATGCAATAGTTTTAATAAAAGTCAAACTATGTGACAAAACCATTCCTATAAGCCTTTTAACAAACATGTTGAGGGCATATAATTTCCAAAACCAAAACCATGAATCGATTGACCATTCACATGAAACCACATGTTCAATTCCATAATTTTAACATAAAAACCATAAGAAAACATGGGAAAACAATATTCATCCATTAACAACCAAAGTCCCCAACATACAATTCAATTCCAAATAATACCCACAACTAAATCAACAAAATTAAATTATGAATTTAGTTGAACTATCAATGAGGGAGAAGTAACATGCCTTAGATAACAAAAAAGATGGAGAGATCTACTCTTGAAAGCCCCTATTTGAATACCCTTGAGAAAACCCTAGCCCCTTTCTTAAACTAAAAGCTTGAGAGAGACTGGAGAGTGTTTAAAGTGTTTTTGATTAAGAATAATAGGGTAAATAAAGTCCAATAGTGTTTTAAGTCATGGGGTCAAAAGAAGTTAAGAGGAGAAATTTCCAAAATACCCCCAACTTAAACTGTAAAAATCACCACAAGAAGGTATAATTCTATCCCTTAACCCGTACACACAACATATGAGTGGTACCTACCACTCGTACCCTAGACAGAATATTGGATATCACACAATGTCCATCATAGGACTCCCTTTGCCTAAGTCATACCCATACCATACGACCAGTACCCTTAAATCGTACCCAAGATAGAATCAAAGGGGTTGAACATTAGAGAACATATGAATTGGACTATACCACTCGTACCTTCTCCATAGACCCTTATGATGTCCATTCATACCTTAGAAAGAATCTAACCTAGATCACACTGATTATCATATGACCAAGACCAACTAAACTATACCCACATCATATAACTAGTAAGCTTAAGTCGTGTGATATCCAGAGAGTTTAAAACTAAGGAAATCTCTAAGGATTAAAACCCAAGGCATTTTAGTATCATAGGCCGACCAAGCAAACTAGTAAATAAAGCATACAAAATATACACTAAGGGTACTCCACCTGCAATTAGAATATGTCCCACAATAGTAGCCCATACCACTTACACTAACAGTTATACAGTATTCACATATAATACAATAAAACACCAGATAGGGATACAAATACATACCATATCACATACTAATAGTACAAAGAAGAACTTGTATACTCAAAATCATTAAGTACAAATAAAGAAAAATAAAACAAGTAGACATTAACAAGTCAAGATTTAGAACAAATTGATATATGACATGTCAATATGGCAATACAAGCATAATATAACACAATAAAGCAAGTGCAATATATATGGTGATGATGATGCACGAGGTCGTCACACAACCTCTGAGATCATTGCCCAATCTTCGTATACACCCACGGAGGCAAACCTTTTGATGTGGGACCTATGGGGATTTCGTCAACTAATACACACTCCATATCTTAATATCTCATCCTTGGTATATCCCTCAAGGAGGGTTATAAAATCTGATGTTCCTAGTGTTTCCAACATTTCCAGTATTTTCCTTATTTTTAGTATTTTCAAGGCACATAGGCACAAATCAAGTATGACAAACAGCAATAATAAGTATATATAAAACATATAACAACAAGTGAAATTTTGTGTATGATTCCATGATGATGATAATGCAATATTCATGACCCATCATAATGAGTATTTCCACAACCAACCACATGAGTTATTTTCATAACCAATCATAGTAATATATTTTCATAACTCCGTGAGCCAATATCCACTCATCACCATCCATGAATTTCCACATGTTTCATATACCAACAAGTATGAACATATCACAATACACCAATGGTACCATATTAGGCATTTCAATAATAAAATATAATTATTCATACATATTCAAGGCTATCAATATCACTTAAGACCCCACACGATCACACATATCAAATCATTTATCAATTCTAATAATTACGTCACATATAGGCCCCCACATAAGCACCACACATAGATAGAAATTTTTCAAGATTATTTTCCATCCTTAAAATGCATTTTATACCATAATTTATTACCCAATGTGGTCTGAAAGAGTTAAGCCATAACCTACCTCGAATGCTGAAATCGACCTGCTACACTTTTAATCTGCGATCTTACTTCTCACGAATGGTCCCAAAGTTAACTAAAATCAAGAAATATAAAATCTACACATCAAAACAAAGCCAACAATATCCATATTGCCTACTTTGGATTCGGGGTCAAAACGTAACCCCCTAAATGGGTTTCCAAAAAAAAAAGGCAAAATCATAACTTTACTTTAAAATATATTTCCCGTATTTTTAGAAATATACAACTAAAAATTCAAGCCAAATCGAGTAAAAAATAAGGTTTAAATCGAAGAAAAACTATTTTTAGGCTTTACCGGGTAAGCTCTTTGAAATCCGTGTTAAAATCAGGAATTAAAGTTATTTTGAGGTTAAATTAATGAAAAAACTAGTAATTATAAGATTAAAACATTATTTAAGTAAAAAGGAGTGAAATTGGATTTTAAAATCAAACCCTAAAATTTTTGGGGTTTTGAGAAATTAATCAAGGAATTAGAGAAGAAAAGGATGAAATCTCACCTTAAATTCATAATAGATATAAGAAATAGATGTTAATCTAGCTTCCCAAGCTCCCACCAGCTTCACTTTTAAGATCTCACATTATTTTAGAGTTTAATTCTCTAGAAATAAGGTGAAAGAATGGGCAAAATGGGCAAAAAATAGGGGTAAAAACTATTTTTTTATATTGCACATATTTTTACACCAGATTTTTAAGTGTAAAAACGAACTTCGACGGGGAGCTCGAGATTTTTTGAAATTTGATATATGCAAACTAACTATGAAACTACACTAAATTAGATGCTCCGAACTCAATGGGGATATCAAAATTTCAAAAAACGTTGTTTTCACAAAGTTGACCCCCAAAATCCAAAATTGCAATTTTCTAAACCGATGGTCAAAATGAGATTTTGAAAGCCGTAAAATTACACCAAATACGCTACCACCTAAAATTGACATTCCAGAAATATTGGAAAAGTTAGATTTTCCATCCGACGTCGTTTCGATCAAATATGGGTCCCACACTCATATTTCTAATTTTCTAATTTTCTGACCAATGGGTCAAAATGAGCTCGGATGCATCGAGACCTGAACCAAAGGTCTTCCTAGCCTAAAATCGATATTATAGAGCTTCTGCTGTAATCTGTTCAGCCATCCATCACTCGGATCAAAAGATAACCACATAGATCCAAAATAAGGCTCTTGAAGCTACCACAAATCACAATATCACATAAAAGGTTCCCCAATACATCGGGAACCATGCCAATCATGCTCATACCATAAAAATATTACAATGCAACTATATGGAGGGTTAAAATATTTAAATCGCACAAAATCACAAATTTCATATATTTTATCAAATTTTCAAGTCGTTACATCATCCATCATTAAAAATCTTGTCCATCCTCGAATAAGGAAAAGAAATACCTAAATCAATGAAGAGCTGGGGATAACAACTGTTCATATCCAACTCAACCTCCCAAGTAGACTCATATACAGGTTGATGTCTCCACTGAACCTTAACCACAAGGATAACTCTAGAGCACACCCTCCTAATATCCCTAGCCAAAATAGAGATCGGCTCCTCAACGAAAGATAATCACTCATCTAACTGAAATGAATCCCAACGGATGACATGAGACTCAAAATATAATTGCTAAACATAGAAACATGAAAAACTAGATGAACAGAAGATAAATGTGGAGGTAAATTCAACTCATAGGCCATATCACCAATGGTTCAAAGAATCTCAAATGGACCAATATACCTTAGGCTAAGCTTTCCCCTCTTTCCAAACCTCAACAAACCCTTCATAGGTAAAACTTAAAGGAAAACATAATCATTAACACTAAATATTAAGGAACAAAGTCTACATTCTACATAAAACTTTTGCCTACTCTGAGTCACTCTAAGTATATACTGAATAGTCTAGACTCTATCTAAGGACTCATAAAGCAAGTTCCTACCTTGACATCTCACCTCTAAAACATCAAACCAACCCATTGGGAGTGGCAATGCGTACGTTACAATACCTCCAAAAGAAGCCATATCAATACTATAATGGTACCTATTATTATATACAAACTCTGTTAAAGACCAGTGTTACTTTCACTGGCCACCAAAATCCATCATGCATGCGTGAAGCATATCCTCTAAAATTTAGATAGTACGCTCTAACTAGCCATTAGTCTAGGAGTGAAACATTATACTGAGATAAACCCGAGTGTCCAACTCATCCTAAAATATCCTCCAACAGTGAGATGTGAACACAGAACTATGATCTAGAATGATAGACATGGACATACCATGAAGTCTTAAAATCTCATGAATATACATACAGGCCAACCTCTCAGCATTAAATAATACCTGAACTGAATAAAATGATTTGACTTGGTCAAACAATCCAGGATGATCCACACACTGTTAGAACCATAAGATAATGAGGCAAACTAGTCCCAAAATCCATGGTGATCTGGTCCCACTTACACTCAGCAATAGGTAACCTCTGAAGAAAACCACCAGGTCTCATATGCTTAGCCTTTACCTGCTGACAATATAGGCAATGAGCCACAAAATCTGCTATATCACACTGTAACACCTCATAGTTTGGCCTAAAATAATTCCTTTAATTTTAAACTCACTGCCCTGACTAACTTACTTTATGCGTCATAAGGTCACCATACAAGTCATAGGCCCTGATCATAGGGTGACCTATCAAGTTGCCCAAGGTTTCTTTTCTGAGTATGACTAGACTTAATGAGTCGTCAAGACTTTAAATGAGTTATATAGTGCCCCTCTTAGCCAAACTAATAAAGGGGCCTGATGTTTTTGCCTTGACCACGAGTAAAATCCTACGTGTCGTAGTGATTCCTCATGAGTCATAGTGTGTGACTTGTAAGGTAAACAGTGAGGGGTTCTTGAGCTACTGCTCAGACTATGAGTACTGTAGATGACTTATAGCCAGATGTCATGAGATGTAAGGTGATCTATTATAACTAGGCATCTTTTTTGTAATTTTAAGTCAGGGCACTCTTGTCATTTTCCTCTGTCCCCACTTAAGACCCACGACTTAAAAGAATATTAGAGACCCTATTCTCAACACATAGCAATTCAAAATGTATCCTTTTCTCTCTAAAATCCCTAGGTCAAAAACACTAGAGTTTCTCAAGAAGTTGGTAATTAGAGATTCCAAGGGTTGATTTCTCTATGTAATTTTTGATATCTCAGGAATGTTACTCATCCCTTAAACTTATTTTACTCAAAGTGTGTATTCAAATGGTTGTTCATGTGGATTTGAATATGGGTTTTGATATGGTTGAGGGTTTTCAAATGAATGTTATTTGAATCGAATTCCTATGATTTTATATGCATTGTTCATGGTTTATCAATGGACTTAGAACTAATTGGGCGCATGGGTATGGAAATTGGAAAGGGGGTTGAGGCATTCACTCAAATTGATGATTTTGGTTTGGAATTTAGTTTTGTAAATTGTGTCCCCTCAACCTATTTGTCTAATTGGCTTCGAATATGCTTTGTTATATGGTTTGACTTAATAACCTATATTATTGCATTGCATAAAAGGTTAGACAGATGAAACGTTGTTTTAAAATCCTTGTTCTCCATGTTTTTGTTATTAAATTGGAAGATTAGGGGTTGAGGCATTTCTTGAGTTGATTTGATAACTAAAAAAGGGTCGAGAAATTCTCCAAATTTGATTTAATGAACAAAGGGGTTATGTCATTCCCCATATTGATTTAATAAACAAATAGGGTCAAGGCATTCCCTTAAGATAATAGAATTATGATAGTATAATTACAAGCTTGCAAGAGTAAGGGTATGATGATATCTATGGTATGTATTAATGGCAAATTCCTTGGTTAAATGAATGGATTATGTGAAACTTATTTTAATATGGTCTTAAAGGGGATTGTGTAGCTAAGCAGTAAAGGGAATGTCTTAGGGGGCACTGGTACTGGAAACTCTCATTTGTCGGTGTGAGGATTGATCTTGATGGCCATGTGCATATGAAACAGTTTATATATATACACATATTTATATCCTAGATTAATGTGGGGTTGGGGCGTTCCTTGGTTTTCCTGGATACCTCTAGTTTTTATGGCTAACATGTACTAAGGCCTTTTCAATAAGGAGTTGAACCCATATTACTCGTGGGTGCCTTTTTATGATAGTTAAGATACATAGTTTAGACTAATATTTTACATTATGCTAAACCTTGTTCCCTATCTATGCATGTTATATATATGTATGTACAATATGTGCATATAGATTTTACTGTGGTTTTGACTTGGCATTATCTCATCTCTTCCCTGAGTTACTTGCTAGTGCTTACCCAACTATCCATCTTTAAATGCTATATCTCCAGGCGATATAGAAACTAGAGACACTTCTACTTTTTCTATGTAGTGATATATAGTTCTTGGACTATTCATGAGTTAGCTTAAAGTGGTGAGCTTCCTTCTTCCAAAGGGCCTATTACTTTATGGTCCAATTTTGTCATAGTGTGTTCCCTTGATTACCTTTTTGGTTATTGTCGGGGGGTATGTCCACACTTAGATTAGTTTTTTTTTTATTTAGAGGATTTATGGATTACTATGGAT
Organism: Capsicum annuum; assembly: GCF_002878395.1. Taxonomy (NCBI): domain Eukaryota; kingdom Viridiplantae; phylum Streptophyta; class Magnoliopsida; order Solanales; family Solanaceae; genus Capsicum; species Capsicum annuum. Next base: position 58,013,907 of record NC_061117.1, read on the forward strand.
TGGGAGTTATTGGTTGGACATCTTAAGTAATTTTAAGTTATTTGATTTTCTATCTTGTTATATGTTTTGAATTAATCCTCTACTAGCTGTATTGTGTAATGTTTGGCTAGGTAAAAGAGGTGGTCTTTGGTCTTCCACAGACTTAAGATACCCATCACAGCCAGGACCTGGTTCGGGTCATGAAAAGTTAGTATGAGAGCCCTAGGTTCATGGTCAATCGGGTGTCCACAAAACTGTGTCGAGTAAAGCCTCTTTTATGGATGTGTAGCACGTCATACTTATAAGGGAGAGGATAAAAGGCACATAGGAATGTTTTCCTTGGTGTTCTTCTTTCGGGCTATAGAGTCTAGGGTGTTGAAATATCCTCTAATTCTCATTTGTTTGTATTTTAGAGCATGCCTCCCAAAAGATCTGATGCTAGTAGAAAATCTTCAATCCCGCTTGAGGATAATGTGGATGGAACCCGTCCTACTTATTAGGTACAAACTCGATCTAGGGTCCCTATTTTTAATTGCCCTCATGGAGTTCCACCAATATTTACTAGTCCACCTCAAGCTCATCGAGTTGATGGTACTTCTGCCTTAATGCTTTAGGGGGGATGAATTTAATGCTGAGTTTCGCCAATCGATTTATTTGCTTACTCAATTGGAAGCCTCTCAGTCATGCCAGTCTGAGTGTGTTGCTCTTGTCACTACTTCTTTTAAGGCTATAAGGGTTGGTCAGTTCATGAGGTTGATTCCTCTGACCTTCACTGGTTCCAAGGTTGAGAAGTATTTTTAAGGGTTCATAGATGATATGGAAAAGATTTTCTATGTAATGCATGCCAATGACTCTGAAGGTCTATATTTTATCGCATATCAGTTGAAAGATAGGAAATATCAGTGGTATGAGGATTGGGAGTAGTCAAAAGGTAAAGATAATGAGCTGGCTATGTGGGATGACTTCTCTAGTACCTTTCTTGATTGCTTCTTTCTTCAAGAGTTGAGGGAGGAAAAAGTTAAGGAGTTTGTAAATTCAAAACAAGCCAGAATGATAGTGAAGAAGTATGCTCTAAAGTTTCATCAATTATTTCACTATTCTCCAGAGTTGGTGTCATCTATGAGGGATAGGATAAGAAAATTTTCTTTGAGTTTATCTTGAGATTTGGTGCTATATTTCATGACCATCTTGATAAATAATGACATGGATATCTCGAGGATTTTGGTGTACATGCAATAGGTGGAGGAAGAAAAGAAGAAATAAGCTAAAAAAGAGAAAAGACAGAGTAAGAAATTCAAGTATTTTAAGCAGGGTGAAGGCCAGCAGAATAGTGGTTGAGATAGTAGACAGTGGTCTAAGAGAAGGGAAATATTGGTTCTTATTCTTTGGCTAGTGCTCCATATCCTAAGCCGTCTGGTGATCGTTATTTTCATATAAACAATGGGTTTAAGGCATAAGGTGCCCAGTCTCAAGTTGGTAGGACCCAATCAACTCTATCATATCCTCTTTATAGATTTATAGGTAGTTACACCATGGTTTTTGTGATAAAGGGAGAAATAAGTGCTTCAGATATGGCGAGCCTAGCCATATTTAGAGAAATTATCCCACAGGTGATGTCACTACTGAAGCTAATAAGGTTTTGGTTGCTGCGTCTTCATTTTCAGCACTAAGGGTGCTACTTCTTATACCGGCACTGGTCGAAATTATCTGTATGATTTTGCCACCTATCAAGAATTTAAGGCTTTTCCTAATATTATCACTGGTACATTATAAATTTTCTCTCGTGATGTGTATTGTCTGCTTGATCAAGGGTCTACTCTTTCTTATGTGACCCCTTATGTGGCTATTTATTTTGGTTTCAATCTTGAGTGTGTTTTTGATCCCTTTTATGTGTCTACCTTAGTGGGTGACTCTATTATAGTTAAAAGAGTCTATAGGGGTTTTGTGGTATCTATCTGTGGTAGGGAGATGCTGGTGGATTTGATAAAGTTGGATATATTAGATTTTTATGTGATATTAGGGATGGATTGGATCCATTTGTGCTTTGCATCTCTTGATTATAGAACACAAAGGGTCAGTTTTTAATTCCCAAATGAACCAGTGATTAAGTGGGAAGGGAGTTCCCTGGTGCCTAAGAAAAGGTTTATTTCTTATCTAAGAGCTTGAAGATTGATTTTCAAGGGGTGTTTATATCATCTAGTTTGGGTTAAGGATTTTAATTTTGAGGAACCTTCTTTGCCATCCATCTCTGTTGTTAGTGAGTTTCCTGAAGTATTTCCCAATGATCTTCCAGGTATTTCTCCCAATAAGGAAATAAACTTTGGGATTGATCTCCTTTCGAATACCTATCCTATCTCTATCCCTCCTTATAGATGGCTCCAACCGAGTTGAAATAACTCAAGAAGAAAGATCTCCTTAATAAGGGTTTTATTCGCTCTAGTGTTTTTCTATGGGGTGTTCCTATTCTTTTCGTGCATTAGAAGGATGGTTCCCTTTGGATGTGTATATACTATTGGTAGTTGAATAAGGTGACTGTGAAGAAAAAATATCCTCTTCCTAGGATTGATACCTATTTGACCAGCTTCAAGGTGCTAAGTACTTTTCTAAGATCAATCTTTGATAGATTTGTCATAAGTTGAAGATTAGGGTTTTGGACATTCTTACAACTACTTTTCAAACTCGTTAAGGCCTTTATGAGTTCTTGGTCATGTCATTTGGTTTTACTAATACCCCGATAATATTTATGGATCTTATGAATCGGGTATTCTATTAGTTTTTGGATTAATTCATCATCGTGTTTATTGATGACATCTTAGTTTACTTTAAGATTGAGGAGGGTTATGCCAATCACCTCTGTATAGTGTTTCGAAACTCTTAAGGTTCAGCAGTTGTATGCTAAGTTTTCAAAGTGTGAGTTTTGGTTGAATGCCTTTACTTTTTTGGGTCATGTTGTTTCTAGTAAAGGGATCATAGCGGATCCATTGAAAGTTGAGGTGATTAAGAAGTGGCCTAGACCCACGACTCTAATCGATGTTTAGAGATTTTTTGGTTTATCGGGGTGATATAAGAGATTTGTGGAGAGTTTTTTTTCGATCACCGCTCTATTAACTAGGTTAACTTAGAAGAAGGTGACGTTTCTGCGGTTTTATACTTGTGAGGGTAGCTTTGAAAAGGTGAAGAATAAGTTAACTTTAGTTTCAATTTTAACCCTACCCAAGGATACTGATCTTTTACTGTTTATTATGATATGTCTCGTGTGGTATAGGGTTATATGTTGATGAAGCATGGTAAGGTTGTGGCATATGTTTTTAAGAATCTTAAGGTGCATGAGAAGAATTATCCAACTCATGATTTGGAGTTTTCTTCTTGTGGTCTTGGCTTTGAAAATTTGGTGCTATTACTTGAATGGAGTTCATGTTGACATATATTCAGACATAAGAGCTTGCAGTGTGTGTTCACCCAGAAGGAGTTAAATCTCAGGCAAAGAAAATGGCTTGAGTTACTCAAGGATTAGACATGAGTCTTCATTATCACCCAGGTAAAGATAATGTGGTTGCTAATCCTCTTAGCAGGTTGTCGATGGGAAGCTTATCTCATGTTGATGAGGAGAAACGAGGTTTAGTGAAGGATATTCACCATTTAGCTAATCTTGGAGTTTGTCATTTGGAATCAGCGGATGGATCTATGGTCGTTCAATAGGTCATGAAGTCATCTTTGGGTGCTGAGGTGAAGGAGAAGCAGGTTTTGGATCTTATCTTGATGCAAATTAAGGATGGTGTAGGTCAGCGAAAAGTCATGACTTTTGAGATTGGTGGTGATGATATCTTAAGATACCAAGACAGATTATGAGTTCTCGATATTGATAGGATATGGGAAAAGATCTTCCCTGAGGCCCATGAGTCGAGGTACAATATTCATCCTGGTTCGATGAAGATGTACCATAATTTGAAAGAGATCTATTAGTATTATAACATGAAGAGGGATATGGCTAATTTTTTGGCCAAGTGTATGGTTTGTCAGCTAGTGAAGGTGGAGCATTTGATGCTTAGTGGTTTTCCTTAAGAGATCGAGCTGCCCATATGGAAGTAGGAAGTAATTAATATAAACTTGTTGCTGGTCTTCCGCTATCTTGAAGTCAACTTGATTCGATTTAGGTCATCATGAATAGGATGACTAAGTTCTCACAATTCATGCCAGTGAGGACTAATTATTCTGTGCTGGATTATGCTAAGATTTTCATTCAGGAAATCATCAAGTTTTATGGTGCCCCTATTTCTATTATACCCGATCAAAGCATGCACTTATGGTGGTCATTTCAGAGAGGTTTGGGAACTAAGGTAAACCTTAGTAATGTTTTCCACCCTCAGATAGATGGATAAGCGGGGAGGGCCATTCAAATATTGGAGGATATGTTTAGGGCCTATGTGATTAACTTTGGTGGTAGTTGGGTTGATCATTTACCTCTGATAGATTTTGCATATAATAACATCTACTATTTACGTATTTAGATGGCTCAGTTTGAGGCTTTGTATGGTAGGAGGTGTCGTTCTCCTATTCGGTGGTTCGAAGTTAGGGAGACTAGGTTGTTTGGTCCTGACTTAGTTCATCAAGCCATGGATAAGGTGAAGGTGATTGAGGATAGGCTTAAGACCACACATAGTCACCAAAAGTCCTACACGGATGCGAGACATAGGGAGTTGGAGTTTGATGTTGAGGATTGGGTATTCTTGAAGGTGTTCCCCTTAAAGGGGTGATAGGGTTTGGGAAGAAGGAAAAGCTCAGTCCCCTCTAAGTTGGCCAATACTTAATATTGAGGAGAGTGGGAAATGCAGCTTATGAGTTAGAGTTGCGTTCAAGTTTATGTTTTGTCCATCCGGTGCTCTATGTATCAATATTAAAAAATACGTAGGTGATCCTTCCTTTGTTGTTCCCTTGGAGAGTATTGGTGGTTTGAATTATTTTTCTTATGAGGAAATTTTGGCTGAGAATTTGGATAGGCAAGTCTGTCATTTAAGGATTAAGGATTTGACGTCGATGATGGTTCTATGGAGGAATCATAAGGTTGAAGAAGCTGCTTGGGAAGTTGAAGAGGACAGGAAGTCCAAATATCCATTCCTGTTTAGCACTTTGGATAATCATTCTTAGGGTATAAGTATTCCTTAATATCTTTGGTTTCTGTCTTTGTTAAAGGTAATTGTGGTTGCGTCTATGTTAAATCGTGCTAATGGATGCGTTGGTTTATCATTCAGGGATGAATTATTCTAGGGGGAGAATGTAACACCCCAGATTTCGGCCTTGAAAAATTCATGAGTTCTTAAACTCACTGCCCTGCTAACGACTTACCTTATGAGTTATAAGGTCACCATACGGGTCGTAGGACCCTGATCGTAGGGTGACCAGTGAGGTTGCCAAGGTGTTTTTTCTGAGTACAACTAGACTCAATGAGTCGTAAAGACTCTAAATAAGTTCCACAACTAGGACCCTCCATGTCGTAGTGGCAACTCACGAGTCATAGTGTGTGACTTGTAGAGTCAATAGTGAGGGGTCCTTAAGCTGCTTCTCAAACCACAAGTCGTGGAGATGACTTATAGCTAGGCGTTACAAGTCGTAAAGTGACCCGTGATGGCTGGGTGTCTTTTCTTGTACTTTTTATATAGGGGAACTCTTTTCATTTCCCTCTTTTCCCACTTAAGACCCATGACTTAAAAGCATATTGGGGACCCTATTCTCAATACTTAGCAATTCAAAATTACCCTTTTCTCTCTCAAATCCCTAAGTCAAGAACATTAGGGTTTCTCAAGGAATTGGTAATTAGAGCTTCCAAGGGTTGATTTCTCTCCGTAATTCTTGATATCTCATGCATGTTACTATTCCCTTAAACTTATTTTACTTAAAGGATGTATTCAAATAGTTGTTCATGTGGGTTTCAGTATGGGTTTTGATATGGTTGAGGGTTTTTGGAATGAATGTTATTTGAATTGAATTCCCATGATTTTTATGCACTTTTCATGATTTATGAATGGCTTTTGAGCTAATTAGGTTCATGGGTATGGAAATTGGAAAGGGGGTCGAGGCATTCCCCCAAATTGATTATTTTGGCTTGAAATTTGATTTTGTAAATTGAGTTTCCTTAACCTACTTATGTAATTGGCTTCGAATATGATTTGTCGCATGGTTTGACTTACCTATATCATTGCATTGCTGTAACACCCTAATTTTCTGAACGGAAATGCTACACGATGCTCATGACCCCGAAGGACCATAGGCTAGCCCATGATTGATATCTGTACCTGTATACTACATAATATATCATAAAATTCAAAAACATGAACATGAAAGGCCATAAGGTTCGAACTGAATAAACATCTGATAACAAAATGTCTGAAAAAGGTATAACAATACCAAAACAAGTCATAAATACTAAAAATAATGAGATCTGAATATCTAATCTTACACCTAGTCTAAAAGCCTCTAACTGAACTAAATTAGGAGTTGAAGGAACATGTCTCCAACTAACTCCATTTAGTAAATGAATAGTAAATATAGCAATAATCATATCATCCTCGAATGAGAAGGACTCACTGCAAACTCTGAACACTGGAATGCTACTGCTGATTTAGAGCTCGTGCCTCTGAACCTATGGTGTAACATAAAAGAAAACACCATAGCACAAATGTGTCAGTACATCTGAATATACTGAGTATACGAGTGAGGTAGGCTAAATGCAAAGGGTCATATGCATGAACAATGCTGACTAATATGAACGTGAAAATACATACATGCATACATAACTGTAATTGAACTCGTGGAGATACTGACTACCGAGTCTGAATACTGACAACATGAGTGTACTAATACTGAGATACTGAATAGATGAATGACTATTTCTGACAGTTCAAATTATAAAGAACTGGTCTGGTTGACTGTGTCTGACAGTCCTGAAGCTGAATACTGATATCATGAATTCTGATAACTGATATGACTGATACTTGAGTTCAAAAACTGATATAACTATGATGATCGACCTAAAAGATATAACTGATACTGAGCGACCTTATCTGACAGTCTAAGTTCTGATGAAACTATCTGAGTTTTGTATTATACGAAGTAACTAAATTTGAGATCAATCCTATCTAGCGGGTGATCTTTAAATCTGATGATTCTGATACTGTTTAACTATAGTTGAGATCAGTCCTGTGTAATGGGTGATCTTGAAGTCTATTTATAATAATAAGGATTGATTTTCTCTAACAGTACTAAATCTGTACTACTGAACTGAGTTGACTGTATCTGACAGTCCTGAATCTGTAACTGAAACTGTAGGATGTATTCATCTAACTGACATGCCCCAAGCTAAGCTGACTGGGGTCCAATCTCTACCCTAACTGGAAGGGTGTCAGTACCGCACCACCAGTAAAGACATCTATTATAGAGTCAGTCCTAATCTAGCGGGTGACTCCTGGGATCAGTCCTATACATATAAATGTGCGAACGGGTGACCCCTGAGTATGTCAGTCCTATCTAACGGGTGACATCTCGTACCTGCGCTGGCAATGTAGTTCTGGAACTTAGGGATTGCTTCTATGGATCTTAGTCCTATTCTAGTGGGTGAGTCCCCATCCCTAGGCTCACTCGGTGCTGAATCTTACTCCCATCTGAAATACACTAAACTGAATAACAGAGATGAACTGAATAACTAAACTGAACTGATACTAGTGGTATTGTTTAGCAGAGCTAAACTGATTTTACTGAATTTTGATGACTAACAAAATGTACTGAGTTCTGAGGACTGATTAAGAGTACTGAAGTTACTGGGATTTACTGTGATTACTGAGCTTACTGAGCATTGAGATTACTGAGAATACTGAACTACTAAGATTACTGAGTTTTCCTGAGTTACATGATTGGCTGATTTCTATAGATCATGGCTTGACTGAGAGTATCGTGAAACCATGATATGGCTCTAGGCACACAACTATATTTTTGGGTACAAGTACCCCCAGGACTCGATGAAAGGAAGCTGGTACACATGACTGACTTGATTATAAGAGTAGAGTCCATAATCCACAATATCATAAATAAGGAATTTCATACTAAGCATGGTTCTCAACAATCTATTTCATGGAGGGGAATTTCATACAACATGTATATACTTGCATAACTTTCAATATCATGCTCATTACATATCACAACCAAAATCCATAATATCATAACTTGGGGAATTTCATGAAGTACATGGGTATTCTACATCTTGTACATGAGTGGGTTTTGCAAGTAAGCATAGCATAATTCCTTAAGACTAGTTCATGAGTAATCCAACAGTGTTCATAAGACACATTATCAACATGGATGACATTGAATCATAGAAGCCTATCATGAATCCTTTACTTAGTCAAAATTTATCTATAATGCATGATTTTTAGTCTCTTAGGAATTTTATCAAACACCTTACATACACAACTTAGGCATAAGTGTAAATCATACAATTACTCATCATAAATAATCAAACTTATATGTTTTCAACTCATATGATGTCATAGATTCATAATAACACATAAAGATTCTATCTTGGCATCATTCAATACATAAACATGATCAATAATCCATTCATAACATGAAAACCATAATATATAGTTTTAGAAAAAAAGGGCTCTTGAACTTCATGGATGAAAGGAGTCCATGAATGAACACACGCATATCTTAGAAAGGAAACCTTGATGATTTGCTGGAGAGTTCTTGGATTGGGAAACTTAATTCTTGATTATCTTGGAAAAAAAGGTCTGAATCTTTCTTTTGAGAGGTGAGTTTAATGGAAACCCTAACTGGTGGTTGAGAGTGTAAGAGAGGGTTTTTAAGATGCTTAATTGAATAAAAATGGAAAAAATTATGTCTCTTTAGGGTTATAAGTCATGGAAGGTGAAGGAAAAGACCAAAAATATCCTTATGAAATAATTTCCCAGTTGCTGAAAATCATAGCTGACGACCTTCGTGATAGGGCATCACAAATGTGATAAGCTATCACGAATGTCGTCACACTATTTCCAGCCTGACATGCTGGAGTAAAATAGGCATAACTATTTGCTCCGATATTGGATTTAGGTAAAATTGGTATAGTTGGAAATATAATTCAATTATATATCTGTTGATAGGTCATGAGATCAAAAATTCCAAGTATAATGATAGATATGCTAGTTTGAAGTTGACTATACCAATATCCTTCTCAAGAATTCAATCGGTAAGGAATGTTTTGATTCATCTGATAGCTGGGAGTTATTTGAAGCCTTAATATACATCTAACTTACTCATAAAACTATAAAAGAACCATAATTTACTATGCATGAGCTTGGTACATAGCTCTAATATTGGTTTGGATTTTTTGGGGTATTATAGTTGCATAAAAGGTTAGATGGATTAAAAAATGATTTTGAAAGACTTGTTAGCCATGTTTTTGATGTTAAATTGGAAGCTCGGTGGTCAAGGCATTCCCCAATTTAATTTATTGAATGAAGAGGATCGAGGTATTCCCCCAAGATAATGGAATTATGATGGCATAATTATAAGCTCCCAAGCATAAGGGCATGACGATACCTATGGTGTGCCTTAATGGCCAATTCATTGGTTAAATAGATGTGTTATATGAAACTTATTTTAATATGGACTTAAAGGAGTTGTATAGCTAAGCCGTGAAGCTGGATATGCTAGAGGGGACTGATACTGGAAACTCATGCTTGCCGGTGTGAGGATTGGTCTTGATGGTCGTATCCATATGACACACTTTATATATACATATATTTGTATCCTAGATAGACGTGAGGTTAGGGCATTGCCTTGTCTTCCTTGATAACTCTTGTTCATGTGGATAACATGCATTGGGGCCATTTCAGCTGGGAGAGCTGAACTCATATAGTCCATGGGTGCCTTTCTATGATGGTTAAGCTACATAATACAGGCTAATGTTTTACTTTATGCTAAACCTTGTTCCTTACCCCCGCATGTTATATATATATATGTATAAAGTTTGTTGTGGATTTTACTATGGTTTTTACTTGGAATTATCTTATACCTTTCCTGAGTTACATTCTAGAGCTCGCCTCGCTAATAATCTCCGGACGTTGTATCCCCAGGCGATGCAGGAATGGGAGACACTTCTACTTTTGTTGCGCGGTGATAGGCGATTCTTAGACTATCCGTCAGTTAGCTTAAAGTAGTAAGCCTCCTTCTTCCTGATGGCCTGTTACTTTATGGTCTAATTTTGTCATAGAATGTTTCCTTGGTTACCTTTTTGGCTATTTTCGGTGGCATTTCCCGACATGGATTTGTTTTGGTTTGTTTAGATGCTTTCTGGATCACTGTGTATTGGGAGTTTTTTCTTGGACATCTCAAGTAATTTTAAGTTATTTGATTTTCTATCTAGTTCTATGGTTGAAATTCATCCGCTGCTAGCTGTATTATGTTCTGTTTGGCTAGGTAAAAGGGGTGGTCTCCAGTCCTCGACAGACTTGAGATACCCGTTACGGCCAGGCCCTGGTTTGGGTTTTGACATTTGCCTCATACCACCCCACCAGTAATGTTGCCTCAAGTCACGATACATCTTAGTCACAACAGGATGGACGAAATATCAGGAACAATGGGCATCTTCCAAGGTCAACCTAATCCAATCACTCACTCTTGGCTAACAAACTCGACCCCTAATCCTCAAAACTCCATCGAAATCAAGTGAGGCTTCCTTAGCCTCTCCACTCAGCACCTTATCTCGAATCAACCTCAATCCAACATCATCAATTTGATGAGCTCGAATCTGCTCCATCAAAAAATATCTAGTCCACAAATGCCAAAATGCGTCCAGGTGTCGAAATATCAAGCCAACCCATTTAGTTAGCTAAAGACTGAACCTCTGAGGCTAGAGGCCTCTTCTAGGTCAAAAAATGCACCAAACTACCTATGCTAGTCGACTTCTGGCTCAAGGCATTCGCAACCACATTAGCCTCGCTTGGATAGTAGAGACTAGTCAAGTCATAATCCTTAAGCAACTCAAGCCAATGGCGCTACCTCATATTAAGATCTCATTGGGTGAAGAAGTACTAAAGGCTATGATGTTCCAAGAAAATCTCACAATGAAATCCATACAAGTAGTGCCTCCATAACTTCAAAGCAAACACAACCGCACACAACTCTAAATCATGGGTAGGATAATTCCTCTCATGAGACTTCAACTGATGAGGCGCATAAGCAATCACTTTCCCCTCTGCATCAACAAAACACCCAATACAACACCAGAAGTATCACAAAACATTGTAAAACTTATTAGGTCCTTGTGCAGAGCCAAATTAGAAGCTGAAGTCAACAAATCCTTGAGTTTTTGAAAGCTCGCCTTACAAGCATCAGACCACTAAAAATAAATCTTTTTTTGAGTCAACTTTGTCAAAGGATTTGTAATAGATGAGAAAAAATTAACAAAACGCCAATAATAACCTGCCAAGCTAACAAAACTATGATCTCAATGGGCGAAGTAGGTCTAGCCCAACCACTGCAACCTTGTCTGGATAAACTATAATACTCTCCTTAGTCACCACATGACCCAAGAAAGAAATAGACTCCAACAAAAACCTACACTTGGAGAACTTAGCATACAACTTCTTATCCCTCAATCACTAAAGCATAATCCGCAAATGCTCCTCATGATCAGCCCCACTCTTGGAACAAATTAAGATATTATTTATGAATACAATAACAAAGGAGTTGAGATAAAATTGAATCATGTGGTTCATAAACACCATGAATACGGTAGGGGCATTGGTCAACCCAAATGATATAACCAAAAACTCATAATGACCACATCGAGTTTGAAAAGCTGTCTTAAGAATATCCAAAGCTCCAATCCTCAACTGGTGATAACTAGACCTCGAATCAATTTTTGAAAACATTGCAGCATCTTGAAGCTGATCAAATAAATTATCAATGCGAGGAATAGGATACTTATTCTTAACTGTCACCTTGTTTAATTGTTGATAATCAATACACATCCGCATAGACCCATCTTTCTTCTTCACAAACAAGACAAGCTCACCCGAAGGAGATACACTAGGTTTGATAAATTTTTTATCCAACAATCCTGCAATTTACCCTTCAATTTCTTCAACTCAGTTAGGGCCATATCATAAGGAGGAACAGAGATGGGCTTTGTGCCTGTCTCAATATCAATGGAAAAATCAATATCATGATTCGGTAGCATACTAGGCAGATCTATAGGGAACATATCCATAAACTTACGAACAACACAAACAAAATCCAGGGAAGGATGTTAAGCAACACTAATATCACGAATATGCGCAAAATAAGAAAAACATCCCTCTCAACCAATCGACGACCCTGAACATACGATATGACCCTCTTGGGTACTGAATGAACCACACCCTTCCAAGAAATCCTTGGCATACCTACAAAGCTAAAGTCACAGTCTTAGCAAAACAATCTAGGACAACATGATAAGGAGCTAACCAATCCATACCAAAAATAACATCAAATTAACCATATCTAACACAACCAATTCTACCCAAGTCTTATGGCTAGAAAAAGTCACAACAAAAGATTGGTGCACCCAACCCACGACTAAAAAGTCTCCTACAGTGGTAGATATGCAACTAGGAATAGCAAGAGGCTTACTAATAGAATCAAAGCCTGAAGAAAATACACAGATACATAAGAGAAGGTCGATCTAGGATCAAATAACATAGATACAGATCTAAAAGAAATGGGGATGATACCTATGATCACAGCATCAAAAGCCTTTATCGCTGGTCTAGCTGGTATGGCATAACATTGTCCACAACCACCAACTGGCTAAATATCCCTATGACCACCACCAAAAGCTCCACTACCTCTTTTTCTCGCACCTCTGGTAGCACCACTACCCTTCACAGTTGAAGTAGAAGTAGCTCTAAACACACGATAGGGATAGTTCTTGGCCAAATGGCCAAACTCATCACATACAAAGCCACCTCTAAACTTGTCCTGATAGCGTATCCTGTTGGCACCTCTCTAAGAATCTCGAGGAGTATATCTTTACATCTATGCCTAGTCCTTTATACTCTGGAATGATGCCCCTAACACTGTCATCTAAGTAGTGGCTCACTGAAGAGCAAAAGAAAAAATAAGTCTAGATGGCTGAGACCCTGCTAGAGGGAGTGACATAGATGAAGGCCGAACTCCCAAACACGGAGCAACATACTCAAATACCAACACTGAAGAAATAATAGTACTCTAAGTCTGAGGAGTACCCAAAATAGAAGCAGGTGCAACAGGAGGGTCCACACTCTGAACTGGAGGAACACCAGACATAACCAAAGGTGAACCCTATAAATAGGTAAACAAATGCACCAAAAATTCTCCTAAAACTGGGGAAAACAAACTCTGAGAAACTGGAGTAGAATCGACACCACCAACCTATTTAAAACAACGCTTAGGAGAGAGTCCCCAAGCATTCCTTTTAGATGGGGTTGAACCATGGGCTTGACCATGACTCGAGGCTCGTCCTCTAGGTGAAGGCTCTATATCTCTACTCTCACTAGACCTAATCAACACCATCTATGCAGAAAGAGTGAAATACAACTCATAATACAAGGTATGAAAGAACTTTTCACGATAAGAAATAAAATAAGGGAATTTTCCTAAACACATTTTATAGCCTCTTGAAGATAGATATAGAGGTCTATGTACAGATCCATAAGACTCTATTAGACATTCCATTCTTACACCATTGATACCAATGAAACTTGTATACTCTGATTCCAATTTTCACGATCTAAAATTCAAGGGTCATGATGGCACTCATCGCGGCAAAGCTTGATGAGTGAGCCTATCGTCCAAACTGATATACATAGGGAAAAACACAAAAATACCCCAAGATATGGATTCTAGAACAAAGCTGAACAACATAAGTAATTATAACAATGCAAAAAAAATATCCAATTACCATACATTCCTAAAACTAAGTGTCAGTAGTGTAAGAAACTCTAATACAATCTATGATTCGAATATATAAAAAAATAACCACAAAGAAGCAATCTCTCACTCTGAATACTAATAACGACATAAATAATATAGAAAGATATAGGTGACTCCGAATGTAAGAATGTCCAACCACTACCTTGCGTAATGTGAAGGCGCTCAAAATCAGCCAATCTAAGATGTACTCGATCTAGGACCTATATCAAAATGGCACAGTGGAAGTGAGTACGATCCACTTATACTCAGTAGGTATCACAGACAGACCAATCAAAGTAGCAAATAAAGCATATAAAATCTAAACTAAGGGCACATCACCTGCAATAAAAAATTATCCCACAATGGTAGCCCTCATCACTTGCACTAATAGTTCTACAATATCCACACGTAATACAATAATATACTAGATAAGGATATAAATACACACCATATCACATACCAGTAGAACAAAAAGAAACATGTATACGCAAGATCATCAAGTACAACTAAAGGAAGATAGAACAATTAGACATTAACAAGTCAAGATATAGAAAAAGTAGACAGATGACAAGTCAATATGGCAATATAAAAACAACATAACATAATAAAACAAGTGAAATGTATATGATGATGATGATGCATGAGGTCGTTGCACAACCTCTGAGATCATCATACAATCTCTGTATATACCACGGATCCAAGCTCTATACGTGGGACCCATGGGGGTTTTGTCAACTCATATACAATTCATATATCAATATCTCCTCTCGAAATATCCCTTGAAGAGGGTTATAAAATTTGATGCTCCCAGCGTTTCCAACATTTCTAGTATTTCTGATATTTCCATTATTTCCATTATTTCTAGTATTTCCAAAGCATGTAAGAGCCAAATCAACTATGACAAACAACAACAATAAGTATATACAAAACATACAATAACATGTGAAATCATGTGTATTATACCATGAGTATGATAATGCAATGTTCACGACCCATCATAATGAGTATCTCCATAACCAACCATAGGTATTTCCACAACCAATCATAATAATTCATTTTCACAACCACGTAAGCTAATATCCGCTCATTATTTCCATCATCCATGAATTTCCGCATATTTTATATGCCAACATGTATGAATATATCACAATACACCAATGGCACTACATTAGGCATTTCAACAATATAATACAATTATTCATATGTATTCAAGGTTATCAATATCATCTAGGACCCCACACGGTCACACATATCACATCATATCTTAATTTCAATAATTACGTCACATATAGGCCCCCACTATAGCACAACATATAGATAGTCATTTTTCATGATTTGTTCCCCACCCTTAATATGAATTTTGTACCATAATTTACTACTCAACCCAGTCTGAAAGAGTTAAGTCATAACCTACCTCGAATATCAAAACTGGTCTGCTACCCCTCGAGCCCACAACCTTACTTCTCATGAGCAGTCCTAAAATTAACTAAAACTAAAAAGTATAGAATCTACGCATCAAAAAAATGTCAACGATATCCATATTGCCTAGTTTTGGTTTGGGATTAAAATGGACTCCCAAAATGGGTTTTTTAAAAAAAGACAAAATCATAACTTTATTTTATAAACGTGTTTCCCATATTTTTAGGAATCTATAATTGAAAAACCAATTCATATCGAGTAAAAAATAAGATTCAAATCAAAGAAAAACTATTTTTGAGCTTTACCGGGCAAAATCTTTAAAATCCATGTTAAAATTAAGAATCGAAGTTGTTTTGAAGGTTAATTGATGAAAAACTAGAAATTATAAAATTAAAACATTATTCAAGTGAAAATGAGTGAAATTGAGATTTAAAATCAAGCGCTAAGATTTTTGGAATTTTGTGAAATCAATCAAGGTATTAGAGTATAAAAGGATGAAATCCACCTTAAATTCGTTCTACAATCAAGAGACAGATGTTAATGTAGCTTCCATAAGCTTCACTCTTAAGATCTCACATTATTTTAGGATTTAAGTCTCAATAAATAAGGTGAAAGAATGGGCAAAAAAAGAGGAGTAAAAGCTATTTTTATATTGCAGATTTTTTTACACTAGATTTTAAAGTCCAAAAAGGGACTTCGACGAGGTGCCCAAGATTTATTTGGAGTACGGTATATGCAAACGAACTATGAAACCACACCAAATTCGATGAGCTGGACACAATGGAGATATCAAAATTTTTTTAAAAAATTTATTTTCAGAAAGTTGATCCCCAAAATCCAAAATTACAATTTTTTAAATCGAGGATCAAAATAAGATTTAAAGCCATAAAATCAAACCAAATATGCTACCACTCTAAAATTGGCATTCCAGATGCATTGGGAAAGTCAGATTTTCTATCCGAGATAGTTTCGACAAAATGTGTATCCCACAATCATATTTCTAATTTTCCAACTTTTCGACCAACAGGTCAAAATGAGCTTGGGTGCATTGAAACCCAAACAAATGATCTGCCTAGCCTAAAATCAATATTTTGGAGTTGCTAGTGCAATCCGTTCAGCCATCTGTTGTACGAATCAAAAGATAATCACATATGTCCAAAATAAAACTTCTGAAGCCACAAAAATCACAATATCGCATAAAAGGTACCAAAATGCATTGAGAATCATGCCAATCACCCCCATACCCTATAAATACCACAATGCAACTATGGAGAGTGGTAAAATAGTCAAATCATATAAAATCACGAATTTTACATATTTTATCAAATTTTTAGGTCATTACACATCTTTACTTAGGAAACCCTTTTTGGTCTTCCATCTTTAGTTTGGGAAGCATCTCTTTCAACCAAATCAACCTTGAATTTTGATCTGGTATTAAGTCTCTTTCTCTAGTTTATCAGTGCCTTACTTGATTTGCTTTTAATTTTTGCTTTAATACTCACTTAAACAACTCCTTCTCAATATCTATACTTTCTTAAAGTTTAGCAAATACTTGCACAGGATTAATAAGCAAATTAGAAATTCCATCTCATGTTGAAAAATTTGTATGAACTTCCAAGATTCATCTTTGGTAAGTCTCTAAATTAGGAAAGATATTTTGTGTCAACTCATTTTTTATCTGTAAGAGCCTCAACAAATTTAGTAAGCAACAATGCATCACTATCAGGGACCACAGGAGAC
Organism: Capsicum annuum; assembly: GCF_002878395.1. Classification (NCBI taxonomy): domain Eukaryota; kingdom Viridiplantae; phylum Streptophyta; class Magnoliopsida; order Solanales; family Solanaceae; genus Capsicum; species Capsicum annuum. The sequence continues at coordinate 58,031,028 of NC_061117.1, forward strand.
ACATGAATTAGTGTGAGGACCTTTTCCTTACTTTTTTTATCAAACACTATCCTTTTTCAAATAATAGAGAGACATGGTAGCAGGTTCCGCTGAGTGAGCAGATTAGAGAGAACAATAAATATTTAATAAGGTTTTGGAGTTCTCAAATATGTCCCTACTGAATAGACCCTTAAAAAATCATATTTCCTACTTTGGAATGATATGGCACTTAAGTACCAGTTTTATCTCTAACTATTTTAGTAGCATCCTCTAATAGATCATATTGGTTTTAGGTATTCTTAATTTACTAAGTGGGTCTGGAATAGGAGAGAAGTTGTGGTTAAATACATCATTGGATGAAGAAGAGGGCTTGCAGATCTTGAAAAGGCTTGGAAGATATTATACACATAAATTTGACCCTCCCCAAAAGTCAAATCAACTCAAACCACTCACCTTACCATGCACCCCACCCATTTGATAATTTCTCCCATAAAAAAAGAAATAACAACTCTACCACACCATTTCTACCCTTATTAAGAAAATAATAAATTTACAATAAAATAATGACCTCACCTAATAAATATTGAACAAGTCACCCCTACCACCTTAACCCCCACCCTATGTGCCCTCTCCCAGAACCATCTTACCCTTTATGTTTTCCCTTTTTTCCTATACGAATAAATATAGACACTCTCAATAATATACACATATGCACCTATTAAATAGATACATGGATATACACACACATATATAGAAAATAGGGGAAAGTGGATGAACAACCATTAGAGGAGCTGAGAGCAAAACATAGAAGAAAAATAGAGAAATCAATGGAGAAAAACAATAGCCCACTGCCTCTGTTACTATTCTGGTAACGAAATTCTTTGTTGGGAAATACCATATCCATTATCTATTTGAATGGTGATGATATTTCTTTGATTTTTGTTGATTTTAGTTGATACAATTTTAATTATCATTATATACTTGTCAGTTCCATGCTGAAGTCATCTTAATCACACAAAGTGAGAATTTAATTTTATTTGATGTTAAGTTGAATTTTGGGGAAAAGAAATTTGGAATTTATTAAATTCATACTTCGTAGATTATTTCATAATGTCGTAATTTAGATTCATTTTCATTTGATAGTATCCTATTTTAGGTCAAAATTAGTAGGCAGTGATAGGTTGAGTAGGCAAATTTTAGAAATTATGGTTGTTGATTTTTTTTGAATATATTTTTTAATTAAATATATTTTTCTCCATTAATCAAAAAGTGTCATTACATAACCAGGTAGAAGCTGACCATGTAGCTCTATCAAACTATTTTTAAGAGCTAGTCTAGGGATACAATAACCTCAACCTATTAGATTTTCTAAAGCTATTTATACAAATAATAAAAATACAAGCGGTTTTTATAGCCTAAGGGAAGTGATCCATCATCCTTAAAGCATTTTACTATGCAACTATATTTTTCCCCTGTATATGGATATGCATTACAATGTCTTTACAAGTTCTTTCCATGTTGATCCGTCCTTTTTAAAACTTCAACATATTCCTATCTTTCCAGATATAGTACAGGGTAATATCAAAAGTAGAGCAAATAATTGCAGCATGTCTAGTTTTCTTTTTGGCTATTTTGCATATCTAATCCAGTTCTTGTGTAATACCTCAGATTTTGGTCCTTGTAAATTTCCTTGAATTTGAGCTCACTACCCAACCTACGACTCAGCTTACGGGTCGTAAGGTGTCATTACAAGCCGTAGGACCCCAAATCATAGGCTTACTAGTATGTTGCCTAAAGTCTCTAACCTGAGTATGACTAGGATATAACAAGTCCTGTGGACTCTTTACGAGTCATAGTGTTCCTTCCGTAGCCAAACAGGTGTAGTGTCCACTTGTTTCTTTCCTGACTACAACTGGATCCCATGAGTCGTAAGTTCCAACTACGAGTCGAAGGGTATGACTCATAGGGTCAATAGTAAGATGAGACAAAAACACTTCCCATACCATGAGTCGTATGGTGACCTGTGATACCTGGTCATCCTTTTCTGCACTTTTAATTAGGGGAATTCTTGTCATTTCCCTCCTTCCCTAAATAAGACCCATCCCCATAAAGTACTTTGGGACCCTATTTCCATTCTTTATCAATCAAATACAATATCTTAACCCTCTCACATCCCAATATCAAAAAAAACTATGGATTTAAAAAGATCGGTAATTAGAGCTTCTAACGGTAGATTTCTCTCTGTAATTCTTGATAACTTGGGTATGTTGCTCCTCCTTAAATCTTATTTTTTAAAGCATGTGTTTTAAATTATTACTCAAGTGGTTTTGAATGTTGTCTTTGGGGTGTAGGTTGAGGGTTTTGAATTATTGTTTTCTTAAATGGTGTTCCCATGGTTTATATGTAAATTTTCATGCTTTATTAATAGTTTTGAACTTGTAGGGTGCATGGGTATGGTGAATAAACTAGGGGGTTATGTATTCCCCCAATTATGTAGATTTTGATGATTGAATTGGTGATAACCTCAACCCAATCTTGTTAAACTTATTCTGAGAATAAGAACATGTTCATTGAAATTACTTTTGAAAAAATTACATAGTATAAAAGGCTAAAGAACCAAACTTTTAATGAACAAAGGGGGGTCGTAGCATTCTCTCACACTGACTTAATGAATAAAAGGGGGTGTGGCATTTTCTCACTTTGACTTAATAAGGGGTTAAGTCATTCCCCTAAGTTAATGGAATTGTAAGGGCATAATTATAAGCTTGCAAGCGTAAGGGTATGATGATACCTATGGTGTGCCTTAGTGGTCAATTTCTTGATTAAATGGATGGGTTATGTGAAACTTGTTTTAATTAGGCTTAATAAGGGTTATGTATCTAAGACATGAAGGTGGGGTTCCTGGGGAGACCGATACTGGAAACTCCTATTTACCAGTGTGAGGGTTGGTCTTGATGACTGTATGCATGGTTTACACTAATGATATTTGTTTGTATCCTATATTGATGTGGGGTTAGGGTATTCCCTGGTATTCTTTGATACCACTGGTTCATGCGGCTAATATGCATTGGTCCCTTTCAGTAGGGGAGCTGAACCCATATAGCCCATAGGTGCCTTTTTATGGCAGTTAAGCTACATAGTCCAGGTTAATATTTTACTTTCATGCTAAGCCTTGTTCTCTGTCTCATCATATTTTATATATGTATATGATTATGTTCATATGATTTTGGATAATTTTGAAATGAGTTGATCATAACATTATTTTATACCTTCCTTGAGTTATATGTTAGAACTCACCCTACTAACCATCTCTGTATGTTGTATCCTGATGTGATGTAGAAACTGGAGACACTTCTATTTTACCAGCATAGTGATAGGATTTTTGGGTTGTCAGCAGCCAGCTTTGATGTGGTGAGCTTCTACTCTCCGAAAGGGATATAATTTTAAAGTCTTATTTTATTTATGTCTCAGACTACTTCTATTGGATTCTTTTGGCTATCATCGAGGACATGTCCCAACTTAAATTAGTTTTGGTCGATTTTGAAGCTTTGTGAATTACTGTGGATTGGGATAGTTCTTAAGATTCTTAGCTTCTTTTCTGAGTTAGCTGAGTTTCCTATCTTTTTATATGTTTGGAACTCAACCTATCATGTTATATGTTCAAAATTCATCTACTTTTAGTTGTATTTTGTTCTATTTTTACTAGGTAAAATGGGTGGTCTCTAATCCTTGGTGGACTGGGGGTACCTGTTATGGCCAGGCCTTGATTTAGGTTATGACAAGTTTGTTTTAGAGCCTAGGTTCATGGTTAATTGAGTGTGCACAAAGCCGTGTCAAGTAGAGTCTCTTTTATGAGTATGTATCGTCCAATACTTATAAGGAAGATGCTACCATGCATTTAGGAATGTTTCCCTTTTTTGTGTTATATTTTTTTGCTATAGAGTCTAAGTTCTTAAATTTTTTCTAGTTCCATTTGTTCGCATTTTAGATCATGCCTCCCTGAAGATCTGATGCTTGTAAAAACTTCTCTGTCTCACCTAATGACAACGCGAATGGAAATTATCCTGCTTATGGGGTACAATTCTAATATAGGGTCCCTACTTATTACTGCCTATGTAGAGTTCCATTGGTCTCTACTAGTCCTCTTCGAGATCCTCAGGCTGATAGTACTTATACCTCAATGCCCTAGGGCGATGTGTCTAATGTTGTGTTTTGCCATTCGATTCATTTACTTACTTAGTTAGTGGCCTCTCAATCACGCCAATCTGAGCGTATTGCTCTTGTTAGTTCTTCTTCAGAGGCCACAAGGGTTGGATAGTTCACGAGGTTGAGTCCTCTGACCTTCAAAGGTTATAAGGTTGAGGAGGATCCTCATAGGTTTATAGATGCGATAGAAAAGATCTTTAGAGTGATGTATGCTACTAACTCTGATGGTATGGAGTTCGTTACATATTAGTTGAAGGATGTGGCATATCAGTGGTACAAAGAGTGGGGATAGTTGAGAAGGGATGATGCTGAGCCAGCTATATGGGATAATTTCTTTAATACCTTTCTTAATTGCTTCTTTCCTTAAAAGTTAAGGGAGGCAAAAGCTGTAGAGTTTATGAATTTGAAGCAAGGTAGAATGACTATGAAAGAGTATGCCTTGAAGTTTCATCGGCTATCCCATTATGCTCTAGAGATTGTGTCCTCTTTTAGGGCTATGATGAGGAAATTTACTTTAGGTTTATCTCAAGATTTGGTGTTAGAGTACAAGGTTGCCTTGCTGAATAATAAAACAGATCTATCTAGGCTTGTGGTGTACATGCAGCAAGTTAAGGAAGAAAAAAAGAAACAAGATGAAGTAAGGAAAATGTAGAGTAAGAAATTTAGGTATTCTAAGTAGGGTGGAAGCCAATAGAATAGTGGTAGGGATGGTAGGCAGTGGTCTAACAAGAAGTGGGGAAATTATGGTTCATATTCTATAGCTAGTGCTCCATATTCTAGGTCATCCTAGGATGATAATGGATTTAGGGCACAAGGTGCCTAATCTTAGGAAAATCAAGCTCAATCAGCTCCATCATATCCCTTTTGTCAATTTTATGGATAGATGCATCATGGAGTTTGTGATGAGATGAAAAATAAGTTCTTTAAGTATGGTCAGCTTGGTCACATGCATCAGGGGTGTCCTTCAAGGGTTGCTTTTAGGGCTTATAAATTTTTGGTTGCCACATCTCCAGCTCTATCACCAAAAAGTTCTACGTATGGTATTGGCACTGGCCGAAATCATCGATATACTCTCGTTGCTCATTAATAGTCTGAGGCTTCTCCTGATGTTGTCACTGGTATGTTACATCTTTTCTCTCATGATATGTATTGTCTGCTTAATCTGGGGTCTACTCTTTCTTATGTAACCCCTTATGTAGCTATTTATTTTGGTTTTAGTCCTGAGAGTATTTATGATCTCTTTTTTGTGTCTACTCTGATGGTGACTCTATTATGGCTAGAAAAGTCTATAGGGGTTGTGTGGTAGGGAGATATTGGTAGATCTGATAGAGCTAGATATGTTAGACTTTGATGTTATTTTGGGGATGGATTGATTTCATTCGTGCTATACGTCTCTGGACTATAGAACCCAAAGGGTGAGTTTCTAATTTTTGAATGAACCGATGATTGAGTGGGAAGCTATTTCTTTAACACCTAAGGGGGAGTTCATTTCTTATTTAAGAGCCCAAAAATTAATTTTCAAGGGGTGTCTATATCATCTAGTTTAGGTTAACGATTCTAATTCTAAGGGCCCTTCTTTGCAATTTGTCCCTGTAGTCAATGAGTTTCTTGGAGTATTTCCTAATGATTTTCCTGGTATTCCTCGCGATAGGGAAATAGACCTTGGGATTTATTTTCTATTGGATACCCATCCCATCTCTACCCCTCCTTATAGGATGGCTCCAGTTGAGTTGAAAGAGCTTAAGGAGCAATTAAAAGATCTCCTTAATAAGGGTTTTATTTTCCCTAGTGTTTCTTTGTGGGGTACTCCTATGGATTTTGTGCATAAGAAGAATGGATCCCTTCGAATGTATATAGACTATCGGCAATTGAATAAGGTTACTATAAGGAATAAGTATCCTCTTCCTAAAATTGATGACTGTTTGACCAACTTCAGGGTGATAAGTGATTCTCTAAGATTGATCTTTGGTCGGGTTATCATCAGTTGAAGATTAGGGATGTATTTATCCCTATGACTATTTTTCATACCTGGTATGGTCACTATAAGTTCTTAGTCATGTCTTTTGGGTTGACTAATGCCCTAGTGGCATTTATGGATCTTATGAATTGGGTATTCCGTCAGTTCCTAGACTTATTTTTCAGTGTGTTCATTGATGTCATCTTTGTATATTCTAATGAGTGAAGAGTACTATGCTAATCACCTCCATATAGTATTGTAGACTCTTAAGGATCAAGCGTTGTATGCTAAGTTTTTAAAGTGTGAGTTCTAGTTGAGTGTCATTACTTTTTTGGGTCATGTTATTTCTAGTGAGGGTATCATGCTAGATCCACAGAAGGTTGACCCAATTAGAAAGTGGGCTAGACCTACGAATCCAACCAATATTCAGAGCTTCTTGGGTTTAGCCGGGTATTATAGGAGATTTGTAGAAAGCTTATCATCGATCGCTGCTCCATTGACTAAGTTGACTTACAAAAAGATGAAGTTTTTACGGTCCGATGCTTGTGAGGGTATCTTTGATAAGTTGAAGAATAAGTTGACTTCAGCTCTAGTTTTGACCCTACTCGAGGGAACCAATGGTTTTGTTGTATATTGTGATGCATCCCATGTGGGACTAGGTTGTGTTTTGATACAATATGGTAAAGTTATGGCATATGCTTCTAGGCAGGTTAAGGTGCATAAAAGAATTATACCACTCACGATTTAGAGTTTTTGCTTATGGTTTTTGCTTTGAAGATTTGGCGTTATTACTTGTATGAAGTTTATGTTGATATCTTTTTAGACTATAGGAATTTGCAGTATGTATTCACCCAGAAAGATCTCAATATCAGGCAAAGAAGATGGCTTTAATTGGTCAGGGATTATGATATGAGTCTCCATTATCATCTTGGTGTGGTTGATGATACTCTTAGATGGTTGTCCATGGCGATCTTATCTCATGTTGATAAGGATAAGCGAGGTCTGGTTAAGGATATTCACTATTTGGCTAATCTTAGAGTTTGTTTTTTAGACTACGAAGACAGAGGTGTAGTTGTTCATGAGGTGGTAAAGTCTTCTCTTGGTACAGAGGTGAAGAAGAAGCAAATTATAGACCCTATCTTGGTGAAGATTAAGGATAATATAGGTTAGCAGAAGGAGATAAATTTTGAGATTAGTGGTGATAGTATCCTGAAGTACCAAAGTAGATTGTGTGTTCCTAATATTTATGGGCTGGGGGAAAGAATCTTGGCTGAGTCTTACGATTCACAGTATGCAGTCCATCCTAGATCGACGAAGATGTATCATAATTTGAAAGATATCTATTAATGGAATAACATGAAGAGAGATGTGGTCAATTTTGTAGCCAAGTGTATGGTTTGTCAGCAAGTGTAAGTGGAGTACTTGAGGCCTGGTGGTTTATCTCAAGATATTAAGTTACCTATGTGGAAGTGGGAAGTAAGTAACATGGACTTTTTATTGGCCTTCCGCAGTCTCAAAGTTAGTTTGATTCAATTTGGGTCATCATGTATAGGATGACCAAGTCTGCTCATTTCTTGATCGTAAAGACAAATTATTTTGCGGAGGATTATGCTAAGCTTTTCATTTAGGAGATTTTCAATATGTATGTGTGTGCCTGTTGCTATTATATTTGATCGAAGCACACAGTTATTATAGTACTATTGACGGTCATTTCAGAGGGGTTTGAGAACTTAAGTGAACCTAAGCACTGCTTTCCACCCTCAGACAGATGGACAAGCGGAGAGAACTTTTCTAACATTAAAGGATATGCTAAGGGCTTGTGTGATTGACTTTGGTGGTAGTTGGGTCGATTATTTTCCTTTCATCAATCTTGCATATAATAACAACTATCATTCTAGTATTCAGATATCTCCTTTTGAGGCTTTATATGGTAGGAGGTGTAGGTCTCTTGCTGGGTGGTTCAAGGTTGGTGCGACTAGACTATTTGGTCTTAGCTTAGTTCATCAGGCCATAGAGAAGGTAAAGTTATTAAGGATAGGCCTAAGACCACCCAAAGTCGCCAAAAGTACAATGCGAATTTGAGGCATAGGGAGTTAGAGTTTGATGTTTACAATTGGGTGTTCTTAAAGGTTTCCCCTATGAAAGAGGTGATAAGGTTTGGAAAGAAAGGAAAGCCCAGTCCATGTTATGTTGGTCCGTACTTCATTTTAAGGAGAGTGGGTAATATTGCTTATGAGTTGGATTTTCTGTCTAGTTTGGGTTCTACTCACCCGGTCTTTCATGTTTCGATGTTGAGAAAGTGCGTGGGTGATCCTTCCTTGGTTGTTCCTTTGGAGAATGTTGGCATTTTAGATTCCTTATCTTATGAGGAAATCCCAATTGAGATTTTGGATAGGCAATTCCGTCGTTTAAGGACTAAGGATGTAGCTTTGGTGAAGGTTCTATAATGGAATCGAAAAGTTGAAGAGGCTACTTGGGAAGTTGAAGAGGAGATGAAGTCCAATTATCCATTCCTATTTCCTTCTTTGGATAATTGTGCTTAAGGTATGTGTATTCCTTATTATCTTTGTTTTGTATATTTGTTAAAAGAAATTTTGATTGTGTTTCTATGTTAAATCATGCTTATGGATGCCTTGACTTATCATTTGGGTACGAAAGATCCTGGGGGAGAATGTAACACCCCAGATTTTGGTCATTAGACAATTCATTGAATTTGAGCTCACTGCCCATCCTACGACTCACCTTAAGATTCGTAAGGTGTCATTATAGGTCACAGGACACCAAGTTATAGGGTGACCAGTGTGTTGCCCAAAGTCTCTAATCTGAGTATGACTAGGACGTAATAAATTATATGGACTCTTTATGAGTCGTACTGTGGCTTATGTACCCAAACCAGTGTAGTGTCCAAATGTCTCTATCCTAACTACGACTGGACCTCATAAGTCATAAGGTCTGACTATGAATTGAAGGGTGTGACTCATAGGGTCAATAGTAAGATAAGCCTAAGACACTTCCCAGACTACAAGTCATGGTGACGACTCGTATGGTGACCCATGACACCTGGGCGTCCTTTTTAGAACTTTTAAGTAGGGGCATTATTATCATTTCCCTCCCTCCCCAAATAAGACCCACATCCATAAAGCACCTTAGGGACCCTATTTCCATCTTTTATTAATCAAATACAACATCTTAACCCTCTTAAATCCCTAAGTCAAAAAAACCTAGGGTTTTTAAGAGATTGGCAAATAGAACGTCCAAGGGTTGATTTCTCTCCATAGTTGTTGATATCTCAGGCATGTTATTCTTCCCCAAATTTTATTTTGTTAAAGAACGTGTTTTCAATTGTGATTCAAGTGGTTTTGAATGTTGTCTTTGGAATATGGGTTGAGGGTTTTGAATATTGTTTTCTTAAATGGTGTTCCCGTGGTTTATATGTAAATTTTCATGCTTTATTGATGGTTTTGAACTTATGGGGTGCATGGGTATGGTGAATAAACTAGGAGATCATGGATTCACCTAATTATATGGATTTTGATGATTAAATTGGTGATAACCTCAGTCCAATCTTTTGAAACTTGTTTTGAACATGAGAACATACGCATTGAAAATACTTTTGGAACTATTGCATAACATAAAAGGCTGAAGAACCAAACTTGATTTAATGAACAAAGGGGGTCGTTTTATTCCCCCACACTGATTTAATGAACAAAAGAGTTTGTGGCATTCCCCTAATCTGATTTAATAAATGAAGGGGGTCGAGGAATTTCCCCAAGTTAATGGAATTGTAAGGGTATAATTATAAGCTTGCAAGTGTAAGGGTATGATGGCACCTATAGTGTGACTTAGTGGTCAATTCCTTAGTTAAATGGATGTGTTATGTGAAACTTATTTTAATTGGGCTTAGTTGGGGTTATATAGGTAAGCCTTGAAGGTAGAGGTCCAGGAGGGACCAATACTGGAAACTCCCATTTACCAGTGTGAGGGTTGGTCTTGATGACCTTGTGCATGGTCCACAGTAATAATATTTATTTATTTCCTGGATTGACGTGGGGTTGGGGAATTCCTTGGTTTTCCTTGATACCTTTGGTTCATGCGTCAAACACGCACTAGGGACATTTCAGCAAGGAAAGCTAAAGCCATATAGCCTGTGGGTGCCTTTTTATAATGGTTAAGCTACGTGGTCCAGGCTAATATTTTACTTACATGCTATGCCTTGTTCACTATACCAACATGTTTTATATATGTATATGATTATGTGCATATGATTTTGGATGATTTTGGACTGAATTGATCACAATCTTATGTTATCCCATCTCTGACTTTCATGCTAGAGCTCCCCCTGCTAACCGTCTCCAAATATTGTATCTCCTCGCGATGTAGGAACCGAAGACACTTTTACTTTACCTTCCTAGATATAGGATTTTTGGGTCATCAGCAGTCAGCTTTGAAGTGGTGGGCTTCCATTCTTCGAAAGGGCTATCATTTAAACTCTTTTTTCATTTATTTCTCAAATTACTTATATTAGATTATTTTAGCTATTATCGGGGGCATGTCCCGACTTATATTGGTTCTGGTCTGCTTAGTGGCTTTGTGGATTACTGTGGATTGAGATGGTTGTTGAAATTCTTAGATTCTTTTATGAGTTAGTTGAGTTTCCTATCTTTTTATATGTTCGAAACTTAACCTATCTGTTATATGTTCGAAACTCAACCTATCTTACATATTCTAAATTCATCCACTGCCAGTTGTATTGTGTTCTGTTTGACTAGGCAAAGGGGATGGTCTCTGGTTCTCGATGGATTGGGGATACCCTTCACGGTAAGGCCCTGGTTTGGGTCATGAAATCCTGAGTCCAGGACCCATGTTCCTGGTGAAGCCTAACCATTTCAACAATGTACGCCACACCTGCTTATTGTAATTACATAGAAAAAAAGTGTTCAAATGTCTCCACTGCCTAATTGCAGAAGATGCATTCTGGTGGTACTTGGATGCCAATTTTTTGATGTCTGTCAACTAATGCTAGTATTTGATACACTGACAACCATATATTAAACTTGAACCTGGGATGAATATGTTTATGCAGTGTAATGCTCTTCTAGGTTACATTTGAGTAGTATGGTTGCAGAGTCAGATAAGCATGCCTAATAGAAAATTTGCCCACTTATATCAGCTTATCTAAAGCTTACACCAATAGATCCCGAGTCTACAAGTGTAGCTTAATAACTTTACTACCATTAATTATCTTCCTTACCACCCAAGATGCATTATTGGGTATACGCATCAGGTTCAGGTCCCTTTGCTTGATATAGTAGTAGTGCACCTATTTAATCCACATGGTATCTTTCTTCTTTGAAACAGCCCAAGGCAGCTTTAATATGGTTACTGTGCTCCAAAACATCAATTCAATAACTCCTAAGCCTCTTGCTGAGCCCGGTTGGCATATTTTTACCCAAGCAATCAAAGCCTTCTTAGAAATTTCACCTAGGACAGTCCACAAGAATGTTCTGCAAGTAGATTCCAGCAACTAAATCACTTTCTTAGGAAAGATAAAGATTTGTTCCTAATAGCCTTGCATACCAAACAACACTACTTTGATGAGTTGAAGTCTACCAGAGTATGAGAGAAATCTGGTTGTCCAACATCTAATTTTTGTAGAAAACTTCTCAACCAAAGGCATGCATTGTGAAATTATTAGCTTTTTTGTAGGGAGTCGGACACCCAGATACTTGAAGGGTAAGGTCCCTTCTACTCATCCCAAGTACTTTAAGAGTTCACTTTTAAAGTTATTACTTAATCCTGCCATATATATATATAGCTCTTGTCAGTATTAGCTTCCAAACTAGAGGCGGTGGAGGATCTATGGAATGTCTGTTGAAGTAGTATAACAGAATCCATTTCAGCCATACAAAATATCAACAAGTCATCTACAAAACACATATGAATTAAGTTAAATCTCTTGCATCTTAGGTGGAAATGAAATTGTTTTTGTGTTGCTAGCTATTGCATTTCTATGTGAAGATATTCCATGGCAATCACAAAAAGGTATGGGTACATTGGGTCCCCTTTCTTCAAAACTCTCCTGTCCTAGAGTGGCTTGGTAAGTCCACTATTTATCATCACGGAGTAAGAGACGATAGATACACACTCCATAATCCAATTGACAAACTTGTAGGGAAACCCCAATTCAATCAATATGGCCTTGAGGAAAGCCCACTCTAGGGTGTCATAGGCTTTCCTAAGATCCACTTTAAGAACACATCTAGTAGAAATACTTTTCCTAGTGTACCCCTTGAAAAGCTCATGAATGAGCAAGATATTTTCTGTAATAGCTCTATTTTCAATGAAAGCTCACTGTGAGCAACCAATAAGACTATTCAACACTTGTTTTATCCTGTTAACAAGTATTTTTGTAACATTTTTGTAAATAGTGGAACAACATGCAATTGGTTTAAAGTCCTTCACCTTAGACAGTGCTAGACCCTTAGGAATCAAAGTAATAGCTGTATAGTTCCATGTTTTCTTCATCTTACTAGTAGAGAAAAATTGTTGCACAACTAAGTAGATCTTTTCTTTAACTATAGTCTAATGTTGTTGAAAAAATTCAATAGGGTATCTATCTACTCCTGGAATCTCGTCTTTAGTCATTTCTTTCACAACTTGGTCTATCTCTTCTATGCTTACCATCTGTACTAACTGAGTTTATTGTTCTCTACTAAGACATGGCCTGCTTTTATCACTTCTGACTTTGGATAAGGCATTCCAACAGCACAATCCCCCATAAGTGAAGTAAAAGCATTAATAAACTCAGTCTCTACTTTCTGTGGATCTATGAGTTTTATGCCATTTTTTGTATAGATTGATGAGATTGTATTCTGTGCATATCTGATCTTAAGTTGAGCATGAAAATACTTTGTGTTGGCATCACCACTATCAATCCAACAAGCTCTAGATTTTTGTCTAAGAACTTGCTCTTCCACTAAACCCCATCATTGAATATCTATTAAAATAGCCTCTTCCTGATCAAACAAAGCCTGATTATTTAGTTGAGAAGCAATCTGGGCCTGCACTATTTCCAGCTATTATCTAGCTAGGGCCAGCTTTTAAGCAAATCCATGTAGGTAATGATCTCCTTGACTTCCACTTTTAGTTTTTTCAATCTTTCCCATAAAATAGTCACAGGATCCCCTCTTGGTGGCGTATTCCAAACCTGCTGCACACTCTGCTAAAACTGGTGATGCTGCAGTACTGAAGCATATAGCCTGAATGGATTAGGATGTAAACACACTCTATGTAGGCATTGGAACAATGCTGAGGAATGATCAGATATCCATGGATTTAAGAAATCCACTTCAATATGTCCAACTTGTTGTATCCAATCAAAATTACCAAGGACCCAGTCAATTATGCTATACAACTTATTTGATCCCAGGTTTTTTGTTTGTCCAAGTAAAGTAACAGCCCTTTGATCTCAAAGGGTTTAGTTGCACGTTGTCAATCAAATCCTTAAACCCCTTGATATTATTCTCTGTAACTAGCTGGACAAGCAAATCCTTAAACCCTTTGATATCATTCTCTGTAACTAGATGAACTATTCTATCAGTGCTTAGGACATTGTTAAAATCACCACATAATAACCAAGTTTCATGTACTTTCCCACCAATGCTTTGAAGAGCAGACCATAACTTTTTTCTTTGATTTAGTTCATTTCTAGTATACACAACTGACGCGACCCAATCGGGGGCCTTGTTGTAATGGGAGTCCCAAGTCCGACTGGGATTGGAGACTACCCCCGTTACCCAACCCAACCTCCAGCCGCCTACCCTGAGTTGGCTGAATTTTAAGCATGTAGAAAGGTAGTGCAATAACTCACATAAAGACTCTGGGATAAGGTCACAACCATGACCAACCCAACCAAGTTCAACCATCCCATACCAACTATCCAACCATAGCAAGCCATTCCAAAACAAGGGCCATAAACCTGACCATGACCATAGATGTTCCAAAACATACTAATATTAATCCCAAAATAAAATATGACGGAACAATGAGAAATCATGTCCAATGATGTTAGCCCACCATCTTATTCCAATGTCAAGGCCGACACCAATACCGATCCCGCCCATTCTAACCCATAGAAGTACCATAAAGCCTCTAACTAAAAGAGTAGTAAAATCTGGTTGGGACAAGCCCCCAACCATAGCCAAAACCAGTACCCGAAAATAAACCAAAATGTCTAAAAGTGTCCATAACATAAAATGGAGCCTTCCAAATAGATGGAAGCTTACTAATTCAGTCTAAGTGTTGTCCCTAAGTCAATCACTATGTAGGAGGACTAGAATGGCCTGTTCCTGCATAACGTGGGTATACAGCCTTCAATAGATGGGTTAGCGGGTTAACACTAGAATGATCTATGGGTTAGCGGGTTAACACTAGAATGATCTATGGGTTAGCGGGTTAACACTAGAATGATCTCAATATAAAGATAAAATAATGTCATTTATAATACCATGTAAAATCATCCATATGCACACAACCATACATTTTTATATAACCATGCTGGGAAAAGGGATTGGGTTTAGCATACCTTTAAAACCTTTACCTGGGTTGTGTAGCTTTGTCGTCCTAAACCACCCACGGGCTATATAGGTTCAGTTTACCCTACTAAAAGGGCCCCAGTGCATGTAGTTGCTAGACCAGGGAAGAAAACCTGGGATGACAAGTACATCCCCCAAAATATAGTATGACATTATGCACACGGTCACCAAGACCAACCTCATATCAGCAAATATGAGTTTCCAGTTTTGGCCCCCTCGGGACCTTCACCTTCCATGACTTTTCTACACATCCCACCATTATTGTCCAATTAAAATAAATTTCCAAATGAACGAACCATTATCCATTTATTAACCAAGGCCATTAATATTGGTATCGTCATACCAATCCTTACTTGCAATTATTATCCATAGCCAACCATATATAGGTTTAAGGAGACTTTCAAGTGCCCTTCTATTTACCATATTAAACCACTTGGGGGATTCCATGTTCCCCTCAAGCATAACCATTTATCCATTTACCTTTCCAAGCCATTTAAACTATGCATAATTCATTTACCAAGTTTTAAAACAAGCAAGAGTTCCATTAAAAATAGTCAATGTGATGAACATATCTTTATAAGCATTTTGTCAAACACATTGGGGGTATAATATGACCAATGCCAATTCCAATCACCATTAAATCATTCCCATGAAATCCAATTATTTAAAACCACCATTAATGCATATAAAAAAATAATTAAAACCATAGAAAACCATAACCAACCATTTAATATCAAAACCCCCAAATCATATTTGAAAACTAAAATCATACAATCAATGAAAGCATGAAAACAATTATAAAAACTATGCATTTAGATAAAATTAACAATGATGGAAAATAACATTCCTTAGACCAAGATGATGATGGAAGGAAATCACCAAGACAAGCCCCAAATCAATCCTCTAATTGAAACCCTAGCTTCTTTTGTCCAAAAGCTTTTGAGAGAATTATAGAGTGTTTAGAAGGGTTTCTAAGTGTTAATGAATGGAATAATAGGGTAAATACATATGTTAGAAGTCTTGGGACCTTATTAGGATAAGTGGGTAAATGTCCAAAATATCCCACTTAAGTTAACACTAAAATCACATCACAAGGATACGACTAGCCCTCATGAGTCGTACCCTTCCAATACGAGTGGTACCCTCCACTCGTATCCTAGCTTCAACCTTTGGATCAAACACTGGCCAGCATACGACTCTTCTAACCAAGTTGTATCCATAGCAAACGATCCATACCCTTGGCAGATCTAACCCAAGGAAGATTTAGACACTGTCCACCATATGAGTCTTGGGTATGACTCGTACCCTGGCTTACGACTCATGATGAGCCACTCGTACTCAAATCCAACCTAAGTAACCAAGTCTAAGATTAAGTTAAGGAACCAAACAATATGTAACCACCAATATGACTTATAACCCTAAGTCGTATCCATTCCAGTAACCAAAATCCATCCCATCAACCAACATTGGTCAGCATACGACTGGACCATACCATCCATACCCTAACATACAGCTCGTACCCATGAGTTGTATTGGGTCCAGAGACCAGAATTCTGGGAAATTTTCTAAGGTCCAAAAACCAAGGTGTTTCAGTCTCCCTCACTAGTAACATTCATCCCCGAATGACGAATAAGTTAGGGGTAACCACAAGCACGAGTCATTTGCATTATCAAATATATTTCTAATATCTAACAAAGTTTGAAACAAAAAGAGGCAAAGATATTAATATTTCCTTTAACAAACTCTGAAAATAAAGATGTGTTGAAGACACATACCTTCTGCACGAATCCCAGGAGTAGAAAACAAATGTGGATATTTGGACTTTATGTCCTCCTCCATTTCCCATATAGCTTCTTTCATCTTATGGTTCCGCCAAAGAACCTTAACCAAAGCCACATCCTTGGTCCGCAACCGACAAACCTGCCTATCCAAGATCTTAACTGGGACTTCCTAGTAAGACAAAGAATCTGAGATACCCAATCCTTCCAAAGGAATAACTGAAGAAGGATCACCAATGCACTTCCTCAACATGGAAACATGAAAGATCGAAAAAACCAAGCTCAAGTAAGAAAGAAACTCCAGCTCATAAGCAATATTACCAATTCTCTGCAATACCTAATAAGGCCAAACATATCGAGGACTGAGCCTCCCCTTCTTACAAAACTGCACTACCTCCTTCATCGGAGATATCTTGAGAAAAATGTTATCCCTAACCTCAAACTCCAAGTCTCTATGCCTAACATTTGCATAGGATTTTTGGTGACTTTGGGAAGTCTAGAGCCTCTCTCAAATCACCTTCACCTTCTCCATAGCCTAGTAAAACAAGTCGGGACCAAACATATCCGCCTCACCAAGCTCAAACCAACCAATAGAAGATCTATACAACCTTCCATACAATGCCTCAAAAGGGGTCATACCAATACTAGAATGACAGCTATTGTTGTAAGCAAACTCCGCTAAAGGTACATACTCAACCCAATTGCCAATATAATCAAACACATAAGCCCGAAGCAAATCACCCAATGTCTGAGTAATTCTATCCAATTGACCATCCATCTACAGGTGGAAAAGAGTATTCAAACTAACCTTAGTCCTTAATTCTTTGTAAAAATATTTCCAGAAGTGAGATGTAAACTTCATGCCACGATCATAAATAATTGAAATAGGCAGCCCATGCAGCTTCACAATCTCCTGAAGATACAGCTTCACATAATCATCCACCAAGAAGGTAGTCTGCACTGGCAAAAAGTATTCATACTTAGTCATCCTATCCATGATGACCCAAATCAAATCATATTAATTTCGAGATCGAGGAAGATTGGTAACGAAGTCCATATTGATCACTTCCCCTTTTCATTCGAGCAAATTAATTTCTTGATACAACTTGGCCTCATGTGCTCAACCTTAACCTATTGGTAAACCATGCACTTGTCCACAAATTCATCCATATCTCTCTTCATGCTATTCCATCAATAGATCTCCTTGAGATCATAATACATCTTAGTCGATCTGGGATGAACAACATAGCGCAATTCATACGCCTCAGTTAAATTCCTTTATAATAAGTCGTCGACATCAGGAACACACAACCTTTCTTGGTACCATAAAGTATCGGCATCACTGATCTCAGAGACCACTACCTTTTATCTAGTAATGTCACTCTTGATTTTCACCAAGATAGGATCTATCACTGGCTTTTCCTTAATCTCTGCACCAAGAGATGATTGAACCATTTTCTGCACCACCATACCACCATCCTTGGAGTCTAAGAGAAAAACTCCAAGAGTAGCCAAAAGGTGAATATCCTTCACCAATTCCTAGTTTTCTTCCTCCACATAAGCCAAAATTCCCATGGATAGCCTACTAAGTGCATATGCAACCATGTTAGCCTTACTTGGGTGGTAGGGAAGACTAATATTATAGTCCTTGAGCAGCTCAATACATCTCCTCCACCTGAGATTAAGATCCCTCTGGGTGAACATATATTGTAGACTCTTATGATAATAAAAGATATCCACGTGAACACCATACAAATAATGCCACCCTATTTTCAAAGCAAACACAACCGCCAATATATCCAAATCATGAGTAGGATAATTTCTCTCATGCACCTTCAATTTCCTAGAAGCATAGGCAATCACCTTTTCATACTGCATCAAAACACAACCACACCTTACCTGAGATGCATCATAATAAACCAAGAATCCATCATTTCCTTCCAATAAATTTAGAATTTGAGCCAAAGTTAACTTATCCTTTAACTTCTCGAAACTCCCTTCACAAGTATCTAACCATGAAAAATTAACCTTCTTCTGAGTTAACTTAGTCAACGAAGCAACTATCGATGAAAAGCTTTCCATAAACTACCTATAATACCCGGCTAAACCTAAGAAGATCTGGATGTCAGATGGAGCCATGGGTTTAGGCCACCTTTTCACCATAATAACCTTTTGTAAATCCACCATGATCCACTCATTAAAAATAATATGACCCAAGAAAGTTACAGCATTCAACCAAAACTCACACTTGGAGAACTTGACGTAAAACTATTATTCCTTTAAGATCTGCAACACCATACAAAGGTGAGTAGCATAATTGACCTCACTCTTCAAATAAACCAAGATGTCATTAATAAACACAATAATGAAGAGATCCAACTACTGATGAAAAACTCTATTTATCAGATCTATAAATGTTGTCAGAGCATTATCAACCCAAATAATATCACAAAAAACTCAAAGTTCCCATATTGAGTATGAAAAGTCATCTTAGGGATACCACCTACCTAATATTTAGTTGATGGTACCCAAATCGAAGATCTATCTTAGAAAAGAACTTGACACCTTGAAACTAGTCGAACAAATCATCTATCCTTGGAATAGGATACTTGTTCTTATCGTCACCTTGTTCAACTGCATATAGTCAACGCACATCCAAAAAGAACAATCCTTCTTGCATACAAACAACACTAGTGCACCCCATGGAGATACACTAGGATGAATAAACCCCTTATCCAGAAGATCTTTAAGTTGCTTCTTGAGTTCCCTCAACTCAGCTGGAGGCATTCTATATGGAGAAATAGAAATTGGACGAGTGTCAAGAACTAGATCAATACCAAACTCTATTTCCTTAGCTGGAGGAACACTAGGAAGATCATCCAAAAAGACCTCGGGAAACTCATTGCCACTGGAACTGATTGGAAAGAAGGACCTTCCAAATTAAAATCTTTAATTCGGACCAAGTAATAAAGAAAACCTTTAGAGATTGACCTCTGACCTCTAAAATTAGAAATAAATTTCCCCCTAGGAGCAAAATAACCACCCTTCCATTCTATAACTATTTCACTAGGGAACCTAAAGATAACCCTACATATCTAAAAATTCAAGGATGCATAACAAGAAAGTATCAATCCATCCCCAGAAAAAACATTGAAATATACCATACCCAACTCAAATAGATCCATTAAGGTCTGCTTTCCCCCAACATATACCACACCCTCTATAGAGTCTCTTAGTAATAACCAAGCCACCTCCTGGTATAGAAACAAAAAGGATTTGAAATAACTTTGGGATCAAAGCCAAAAGATATAGCCACATAAAGAGTCATATAGGAGAGAGTGAACCCCAGATCAAGCAAATAATATACATCACGCAAGAAAAGCTATAATGTACCGGTAATGGCATCAGGTGATGCCTCAAATTCCTATCGAGATGCTAAGGCATACAACCTATTCTGGCTGACTCTAGAACTTGCAGCAGTAATGGAAGTAGATGCAATACCACCAGGTGTAGAAATAGAAGATAAAGCCACAAAAATCTTATTCTCCCTTGTAGCAACCTTATTAATTGGACAATCCCTGAGTTTATGGCTTGTTTATCCATATATGAAGAATTTGTCCATTTTTCATTGCAATAACCCCGATGAGGAAGACAACAAAACCAATAAAAAGGGCATGAATAAACTGACTAACCTCTACTTGCCTGAGATTGGGCACCCTGTGCCCAAAAATCACCACCACCATGATGATGCCTATCGCCTGACTGGTAAGAAGCACTAGTAGAAGAGTAGGAATCAAAACTCCCCTACTTTTTGTTTGCCATTTGCCACCATCTCGACCACCCTGAGGCTGAGCACCTCCTTGGTAAAAAAACCTGCTCCTCTTTTTATCCTCCACTTCCTGTATATGAACAGTCAACCTAAGGATGTCCATATCTTTAATCAACAAGGCAGTCTTGCTCTCCAAAATTAAATCCTAATTCAACCTAGAAGTGAACTTCCTCATTCTTGCCTACATGTCGACAACTAAATCAGGAGCATACCTTGACAATTGGTGAAATATCAAGGCATATTCCTTGACAGACATCCTCCTCTGCTTAACATTTATAAACTCTTCCATCTTTGCTTTTGTCAACTCTTGGGGAAAGAACCAATAAAAGAAGGCCTTAGAAAAAGTATCCTATAAGACTGATTATTCCATATCACCCCTATCCATGTTCCACTCTTCATACCACTGATATGCAATCTCTTTGAGCTGATAAGCTGCAAAGTTTACATCTTCTATATTGGTACCCTACATCACCTGAGGTTGATTATAAAGAGGTTGAAAAGCTATAAATTTTAGTACCTGGTATGTTGGTCCCTACTTAATTATGAAGAAGGTTGGTAATGTTGCCTATGAGTTGGAATTACCTCCTAGTATGAACTCCATTTACTCAATTTTCTATGTCTTTATATTGTGGAAATATGTGGGTGATCCTTATTTGATTATTACTTTAAATGATATTAATATTTTAGACTCTTTATCATATGAGGAGATCTCAGTGAGGATCTTAGATAGGTAAGTTCACCGATTGCAAACAAAAGAAGTGGCTTCGGTGAAGGTTCTATGGAGGAATGAAAAGTTTGAAGAAGCTATGTGGGAAGTGGAAGAGGACATAAATTCCAAGTATCCACATTTGTTTCCTATTTTGGGAACTTGTGATGGAGGTATGTGTTAATTCTGTTGCCTTGATTTATGTCTTTGATAGAAAATGGGTTGAATTCCCCAATGTTTGAAATTGAGTTATGTCTTATTTGGATAATGGGTTAAAGTCCCCAATTTTGAATTGATTGTGTCTTGTTAGACTATGGGTTCAAGTCCCTAATTCTTTGAAACTATGTGTGCCTTATTGTGATGGGTTTAAGTCCCTAAGTACCTTGAGTTGATTCATGTCTTTTATAGATGATGGGATAAAGTCCCAAATATTTTGAGTTGATTTTTATCCTTGAAAGTCTATGGGTTGAGGTCCCTAGGTTGTGAAATGAGTAAGTGTCGATGAGTAATGGGTTTGAGTCCCGAAGTTGATGAAGTAAATTATTGATTGATGATGAGCATGATGTGTGTTGTGTCCTTATTGAATGCATACTTTAACATTGTGTAAAAATTGATTTTATGTGTATTGATATGTTAAATTGTGTTTATATTCGCCTTACCCATCATTCGAGGATGAATGATCCAAGTGGGGGAGAATTAAAACACCTATACATTGGACCCTTTATAAAAACTTCATTATTCGATGTCACTGGGGTAGGTACGACTAGGTGATTGAGTCGTAACCTGCGATACGAGTCATATCCTCCTCCTCTCCTCCCACTCGTACCTTGACCAGCATGATAGGGTAGTAGACTATCTCTTATACAACATGACCACCCCTCAATCATAACCAATGCATATGAGTCATACCAAACTTAATCGTATGGAGTGAAGACTCAACTCAAGTGGACTATGTTTTATACGAATGGTGCATACTATTAAGGCATGAGTCATACCCTTTGTATATGACTCAAGGATGTCCACTCATACCCTAACCAGTGTAGAAATACTAGGAGATGCCTAGGGTATGAGTCAGGGTACTACTCGTAACCTAGTGTACGATACCCTAGTGAGTCATATGAGGGAGTCGTACCCCTGGATGAGGTCATTTTCCAACTTTTAATTATGAGCCTTGTGGTCATTTTCCATGCCTAAAACCCTAAACCCTCTTACTATATAAGTGTGTGTATCCTAGTAAACATTTATTTTGATGGATCAAACACCCTAAAAGGCTCTCTCTATCTCATATTTGGAAGATTGGAGGGTAGGGTTTCAAGGGTGACTTTTAAGAGGCAAAAAGAAGTCAATATTTGTAATGTGCCATACTTTTTCCTAGCTTTAAATCATCTCAAGAATGTTAGAAACTTTCCTTTAAAGATAAATTCACTTTTTTACACATGGTATTTTTAAGATTTTCACTTTTTGTCATGTGGGAAATTGAATTAGCTTTTCAATGATACCAATTTCATCAAAATCTGACATTGGAAGAGAAAGTTATGACCAAAATATAGAAGGTAGTAAAACCGTCCAAATGCAACAGTGAGGCCGACGGACCGTCGGACAAGCGACGAACCATTACCCACGACCGTCGCAGCAAGGCAGTAAGAACTACCTTCTGCCTAGGAGCGACGGCCCAGGCCAATGAACCGTCGGACTAGCGACGGATCATCGCTCAGGCCGTCGTAGAGGAAACAGTGAGGACTTCTTTTGGATAAGGTGTGAAGGTTATGTTGACGGACCGTCAAACCTGTGATGGACCATCTCCTAAGCCACTGCAGCCAAAATAGTAATACCCCATTCTACCTAGAAGCGACGGTCAGGGCCGACGGATCATCAACCCAGCGATGGACCATCGCACCAACTATTTCAGGTCCCATTCAATTTTTTTAAGTCATTTTAACAAGGGTTTTTGGTCATTTACCGCCCACTTATATATACCCAGTTATATTCAATTTCTGCCCATTTGTTCATTATTATTTCAACAACAACATTAGGATTTCTCTCTAAAATTAATTCCCAAGAACAAGAATCCAAATCTTCTCCAAGAAACTAAGAGATTCAATTTCCTCAAGTTCAAGAACATCAAGAATCTTAACCCAGGTATGCATAGTGTTCATTCATGGACTCCTTTTGTCCATGAAGTCCAAGAATCCTTTTTCCAACTTCAAGTTATGGATTTTCTTTATGATTTATGATTGGGTTGCTCTTGTTCACGTTGATAAATAAGAAATTTAATTTTACTCCATGTTGGGTGATAATTTCTATGTGGGTTTAATTATTATAGATATAGATTCACGCAAACCTATGACTAAACCCTTGAATGATGAAATTAGTATGTGACCATGATGTTTAATTATTGTGCAATGATGTTTACATGTACCATGCCTACAATATGTTTAATTTAATGCCTAAATGAAGGAAAAGTGCCTAACTAGCATGTTTTCATGAAATACCCATCTATGTACAAGCTTATGCCTATGACATGCTTAATGAAATGCTTCAGTAAATGCATTATGGTGATTATTATGAATTCAAGCAAGTTATGCTTTGTCAGTTTCCTTCTATCGAGTCCTGGGTACTTGTACCTGAAATATTAGCTGTGTGCCTAGAGACATGTCATCTTTTCATGATACTCTCAGTCAAGCTATGATCCTTCAACTTTAGATAGTCTTATGACTCAGGAAATCTCCATGATCTCATGAACTCAGTCAGTTGTCAGATATCAGTAGTATTTCGTCAGTCAACGGAAGTCAGTAACTCAGTCCATGTTCAGTTTCAGAAAATTATGTTTCATATCTATTTAGATGGGAGTAAAAATTAGCACCAAGCAAACCCAAGGGTGGGAACTTACCTGTTATATGAGGGTGTGATTTTTAGAAGCAATTCTTGAATTTCAGAACTATGTAGCCAGCATAGGTTGAGACATCATAGCCTGCTATATGAGGGTAGATGAGGTGGCTTAACCTGCTATATGAGGGTTCCCACCATTCTCATTAGAGTTACCTATTATATTAGGGCCACTCATATGTTGTCCTTACCAGTGGCACGGTATTGACACCCTTCCAATCAAGGCACAGATTGGACCTCAATTTAGCTATAATGCGCCATTTGGGGCATGTCGGTTAGATGATTACTTTCCATAGTTTCAGTAGCAGTATCAGTCAAGAACTCAAATAGTTCTTTAAATTCAGTACTGTCAGATTCAGTTAATTCAGATACATTACGAAACTCAGCTAGTTCTTTCAGATTCAGGACTGTCAGATACAGTCACTTATGTTATCAATTATATCAGTTATTAGTATGTCATGTTATCAATAGTCAGATTCAGTAATCATGTCATCATGGTATTAGTGTCAGTTTTTATATCTCATGCATATACTCTCACACTCATGATAGTCAGTCTGTTATTATATTTGTTCATGCATATGAACCCCATGCGTTTAGATTACCTCACATTCATAACAGTACATTCAAAGTACTGACGCATTTGTGCTATGGTGTCTTATACCATAGGTTCAGAGACACGAGCTCCAGAGCATCAGTAGATTCCAATCTCAGTAGACAGAGTTAGAAGTGAGTCCTCATCTTTTGAGGACACGATCATCAATTTATTAGCTCGTTAATTAGTTTATTAGTTAGAGTTAGTTGGGGACATGTCCCATCAACTCCTTATCCAGACAATCATATTTAGAGGCTTTTCAAACTATAGTATGTTCAGATAGCTTATTTCAGTTATGTTTTGGGTATTTCATACCCCATCTATATGTTATAATTTATCAGATCTTATGTTACAGTTTTGAACCTTATGGCCTTTCAGTTCATGTTTCTATATTATACAATATGTATGTATTATACAGGTATGGATATTAGTCATAGGTTAGCTTGTGCTCCTTCGGGGTCATGAGTACTGTGTAATATTCCAGGTACCAGATTCTGGGTGTTACAATATTCTTAGTGATTCATCTTGTTTAGTTCCTGTACCTCTTTCACTCTCTAAATAATTCTAAACCCTATATTTCACACTTGGATTAGTAAGTATACACGGTGGTTTTGAAATCAAATGAAAAAGGTTTTGTTTCCTAATGATGAATAATGATGATTCTTCCTTAGACTTATGTTTATACATGCTATTAATGGAAGTTTGAATATGTGAATGCTTGTTGTCTGTGGTCTAACATGTGGGTATTGAGTAACCCTATTCTTGATGGTTTCTACCATGAAATTGGCCTTGGTAAAGGCACGTACACAAGGTGTTTGTGAAAATGTCTAAGTGAAATGTTTAGTTACATGATGATGGTGTTGTGGACTAGGAAAATAGACTACGATGTATGAATGCTTGATAAATGATATTATGAAGGTAAAGTGATTCATGTATTTTGTAATTGATCACCTTAATGGCTTGATGAATAAGAAGGGGGTAAAAGTCCTTAACATGGAAATGCACATTAATTGTGTGTGGGACAAAATTATGGTATAGAATTTCTAATGAAATATGAATGGCTTGTAAGGGTCTTGAGGGCTATATTTTTAATTGTATGATGAGTTGAATTAAGGCATTGTCCTATTGATATAGTTGAGCAATAAAGGCTCCTATGATGACCATATGGTCATGTATGGTGTTGAATTGGCTAAATGGGTTAAAGTCCTTATGTGTGAAATAGAATATATATGGATGTATGGACAAAGGGTTAAGAGTCCTAATATCAGCTAATGATAGTCATGGTGGATTGAGGTTAAAGTCCCTTTCCTAATAAAATCGCTTGTGGTTAAAGTTCCTTGAGTAATGAGATCTTATGAGGTCAAAGCACCTCGCCAAATGAATTGGCTTAGGTTAGAGTCACCTATCTAACATGGCATGAGGTTAGAGTCCCTTGCCTAATGTGTGAGCATGTGGTTAGAGTCCGTTGCTTGACCTAATATGTGTGAGTGGTTAGAGTCCTTTACTTATATGAATGTGTGTGAGTGGTTAGAGTCCCTCACCTAAATGGATGTGCATGTGGTTAGAGTCCCTTACTTGATGGTATGTGAATATGGTTAAAATCTTATGCCTAATGAGAAATGCTTGAATATATAAGTGTGGAAGGTTGGAGTCCTCCATTGCATGTATGATGAATGAGTGCTTCCAAAGTGTCAATAAATCTTGTCCCCTTGATTAGCATGTGATATGTCTATATATTATGCATAAGGTTATGAATGTGATTGGATATGATATATTTCTTGTTGTTGAATGACGATGCTATTTTATCCTTATCCTTGAGTTACATGCTAGCTTTCCAACCTCTAACCGTCTTTAGAAGCTATGTCCCCACACGACATTGGAGTCGGAGCATCTTCTTCTCTTCCTGTGCAGTGATTAGACAATCAAAGAGGTTTATGCATTGACTTTGGAGTGGTGAGCTTTCTTTCTTCGAAAGACATTCATCCTTGGTCTCTTATCTTTAGACGTAGCCATTTTGTCATGGTTTGGCTATCATCGAGGGCTTGTCCCGACATGTATATTTCTAGACTTTAGTTTGTATAGAGGTATTGTGGATGACTGTGGACTTGGGTGTATTGGTTAGTTGATGAATCTAATGAAGTGTTTAGACTTGTTCAAGTTATGACTTGTATATTTTCCGCTATCTCATGATATGATCGGGATGCACCCGACCCATGTGATTGTTATGATGATTATGATGGGTTTTCGATGCGACCTTCGGTTCATGTGGGCTTGAGGTTCCCTTACGACATGGCCCGATTTCAGGGCGTGTCATAACATATTTTTTTTATATTTATTTTAAATGTCAAGAAATAAATG
This sequence comes from Capsicum annuum, assembly GCF_002878395.1. Classification (NCBI taxonomy): domain Eukaryota; kingdom Viridiplantae; phylum Streptophyta; class Magnoliopsida; order Solanales; family Solanaceae; genus Capsicum; species Capsicum annuum. The sequence goes on from NC_061117.1 coordinate 58,057,913, forward strand.
CCATAATTTCAACTTTCTTACAGTGTCAGATCCATGTTAATGGCTAGTTTTCATTCTATAATTAAGAAATTTAATTGATGGTCATTTAAAAATACAAAAGAACAAATTTAAAATTTATATGAGATATGATATTTCCGGATTTAAAAGTAACAATTTTCAACAATATTGAACTTTTTTTAAAAATTTGAAATGATTTTTCCTCTAAGATGAACCTATTAGTTTCTAATGAATTACGTGGATTTAACTTTGGTTAGATATTTAAACATTATTATCTATTTTTATTTGAAATAATGTTTAAAACTTATAGTTGAAATTAGGATCCCATTAAATTAAACAAAATCAAACTATATATGAGCATCTAATTATATTAATTAAATCAATTAAGATATTATTTTACATAATGAGGTAAAGTCAAATAATAATTCTTGATTCACTTGTTGTTCATGATGAATCTTGAGTAAACTTTAGTGAGGTTTTGTTTAAATCCATTTTAAGTAGAAATTAAATTTATTTATATATAATCTAATTATAAATTTAAATTATATTTGAAACTTACAAGTAAGACCATGTAAAATTGAACCAATAGTACGACCAACATTTAAATACACCATATTAATAATGATATTGTTCTAATCGAACAAGCTCGAGTTAATAATAATTATCAAAATAAACTTTAGTGAAACTTAGGGCAATTTTGTACTTTAAATTTAATATAATTACTTAATAAAATTATAGTTTTTAGATATAACCACCTTGTATTGAAATTATATTTAAAACTTGTAAATATGTTAGTAAAATTGAATTGAATCAGAGAAGAAGCACCTATAATTACTCTAAACTGTATTTCTATTGTTTCAACAAAATAGGTTTGAGTTAAATAACAATTCTCGAAGTATCTGGTCTAGGTGAAGCTTGAGCTTGCATTAGTGAACTTGACTTTGTTAAATTTGATATAATTAATTAGTCAAAGTTAATCGTGTATAACATAACTTTTATCTATTTAAATTATATTTGAAACTTACAATTAAGTCCTTGTAAAATTGAATCGAATAAAAAGATGAATACCTATAATTATAGTAACTTGATAAAGATATTATTTGATAGAAAAGGTTAGGGTTATGAAGGCACGTGTAATAATTATTTCTCATGTCGTGTAATTTTATCATCAAGCTTGTCTATTTAGTTTACTTTGTATTTATTTTATGAATTTGTGTATTTAGATAATAATTTGATGAGTATTTAATTTTATGATGCCATGTAATAACATGTTTATGCAAGTAAATATATCTATCAGAATGTAAAATTTTCTCAGGAATCACATATTACTTTATATAATAAGAGTGGATATGTAACGACCAATTTATTTTTATGGAATATGTGAATTATGTATTTCTATATGATTTGACTATTTACCTCTTCCTATAGTTGCATTATGGTATTCCTGAAGTGTGGGGTGATTAACATAGTTCCCGATTCATTTTGGTACCATTTTACGATATTGTTTGATCGCTTCGAGAGCCTTATTTTGGACTTATGTGGATATATTTTAATCCATGCGATTGATGACTGAATGGACTGCACCAACAACTCTGGAATATAGATTTTAGGTTAGGTAGACCTTTGATTCGGGTCCCGGTGTACCCGAGCTCATTTCGACCTATTGGTCGAAAAGTTGGAAAAACTAAAAATATGAATGTGGGACTCATATTTGGCCGAAATGACCTCGGATGGAAAATCCGACTTTTTCAACAGATCCACAATATTGATTTTAGGGTGGTAACATATTTGGTGTTATTTTACGGCTTTTATATCTCATTTCGACCCTCGATTTGAAAAATTATAATTTTGGATTTCAAGGGTCAACTTTATGAAAACGATATTTTTTTGAAAATATGATATCTCCATTAAGTCCAGAGCATCGAATTTAGTGTGGTTACATAATTCGTTTGTGTATATCGAATTTCGAACGAATCCTAGACACCTTGTCGAAGTCTATTTGGACTTAAAAATCTAGTGCACCAGGTTGTCAGTGCAACCAGGAAATTTAAAGGGTAAATCGCATTTCCCAAGTGCGATTTATGCTTTATTTTACTTGATACATAGGTATAGTATAAATAGCCATTTTTATCCATTTTTTACTCATTCTTTCACCTTCCTTGAGTTAAATCCTAAAATTAGTGTGAGAGCTTAAAGTGAAGATTTTGGGTGCTTGAAAAACCAGATTAACATCTATTTCTTGATTCTCTTAAGAATTTAAGGTAAGAAACCGTCCATTTTCTTAGTAATTCTTGATTAAATTCTTAAAAATTCAAAAATCTTAGGGCTTGATTTAACCCCCAATTTCACTCCTTTTCACTTGAATAATATTTAATCTTATAATTACTAGTTTTTCACTAGTTAAACTTTCAAAACAACTCTGATTCTTGATTTTAACCTGAATTTCAAAGAGTTTACCCGGTAAAGCTTAAAAGTGATTTTTCTTCGATTTAAACATTGTTTTTTACTCGATTTGACTTGGTTTTTGGATGTAGGTTACTAAAAATATAGAGAACACGTTTTTGAAGTAATGTTATGATTTTTCCTTATTTTTTGAAAACCCATTTCGGGAGTTCGTTTTGACCCAGAATAAAAAATAGTCAATATGGGTGTCGTTAGTTTTGTTTTGATGCGTAAATTTTATATTTGATATTTTTAGTAGATTTTAGGATCATTCGTGAAAAGTAAGATCATGAGTTCAAAGTGTAGCAGACCAATTTCAGCTTTTAAGGAAGGTTATGACTTAACTCTTTCAAACTAGGTTGGGTAGTAAATGATGGTACACAATGCATGTTAAGGGTGGGAACTAATCATGAAAAATATCTATCTATGTGTTGTGCCCATGTGGGGGCCTATATGTGATGTAATTATTGAAATTGAGATATGATATGTGTGACCGTGTAGGGTCCAAAGTGGTGCGAATAGCCTTGAATACATATGAATAATTTTATTGTGTTGTTAAAATGTCTAATGTGGTTTCATTGGTATATTGTGATATATACTTACTTATTGGTATATGAGATGTGTGGAAATTCATGGATAAAATAAAATTAATGAGTGGATATTGGCTCACGTGGTTGTGAAATTGTAACATAATGGTTGATTGTGGAAACACATCATGTGGATTGGTTGTGAAAATACATCATATGAATTGGTTATGGCAATACTTATTTTGAATGATTGAGAATATTGCATCGTCATTCTCACGTCATCATACGCATCATTTCACTTGTTTGTTTTATTTCTTTATATATATTTATTGTCATGTATGTATACTTGATTTGTGTCTTATGTTATGTTTGTGCTTCAAAAATACTGGAAACACAAAAATACTGGATATTGGTATCGGATATTGGATTTTTTGGACTATCTCCAAAGGATTGTGCCGGAGAAGAGTTGTGGATATTGGTGATTTTGAGGTTGTGTGCCAAACTTGAGGTTAGTGTGCCAAACTTAAGGTTGTGTGTCAATCTCATGCATCATCATTAGAATCATCATATATATTTCACCCACTCTATTGTGTTTATGTTGTGTTTGAATTGCCATAGTGACTTGTCATCTATCTATTTGTTCAATATTTTAACTTAATAACGTCTAATTGTTCTATCTTTCTTTAATTTTACTTGACGATCTTGATTATACATGTCCCTCCTCTGTTCTACTTGTATGTGATATTGTGTATATTTGTATTCCTATCTTGTGTGTTGTTGTATTATATATAAGGATATTATAGAATTGTTAGTGCAAGCGGTGTGGGCTATCATTGTGGGACATTTTCTGATTGCATGTGGCGTGCCCTTAGTATGTGTTTTGTATGCTTTATTTTTTACTTTTCTCGATCTTCCTATGATATCTACTAATTATACGTAGACCTACTCACTCCTACTTCACCCTTTTAGTTCAACTTTAGGTTTGGGTGTGCCTCAGACTGATTAATTTTGGGTGCCTTCAGGTTTCTCAAAGTAGCGGTTGAACATTCATATGTCCGGAGTTCACCTCTATCTTTTTGTACTAGTTATGTCTTTATTAGTGTTCAGAGATAAATATTTTCCTTTGTGGTTATTTCTCTGCTGCAAGTGATTCTGAGATTATATTAGTAGTTCTTATAATATTGACACTAGGTTTTGAGAGTTATTGATGCATGTGTTGATTTTATTCTTTCTGCTTTTATAATATCAATATGGTTCAGCTTTGTTCTAGAAGCCTTATCTTGGGGGAATTTTTGTCTTTTTTCCATGTGTATCAGTTTAGATGAAAGGCTTATTCTTCAAGGTTCACTGCGACAAGTGCTATCATGATCATTATTTTTGGGTCATGACAGAATAAGAGAAGAGCTTAGGGTCTTTTATAAAAAATGACAACGAAGCTTCTCAAAATTTCATTTATTATTGTTTTAGGATTTTTCTAGGATTAATTATATTTATTTAAAATTTACGTAAAAAAAATACTATACATTACAATAATTAATTTTGAAATATTTAAAAGGCGTGATTAAAAAAATCATTTGCTTCTTAAAATTCTTGCGGTGTTGCATAAATTGAAATAATTATTTTAAAATGATATAAAAAGTACTATAAATAATAATAATTAACAACTTAAAATATTTAAAAGATATATATATATATATATATAAAATAATAATTAGATGATATTAGGGCCAAATTCAAAATTTATAAATAAGCTCTTCAAAGTCCCACTTATTTCTATGTGGTGAGCTAAGGGTCAGTTTGAATAATGACCATTTCGCCCTTCTAATTCTCCATAATTGTTGATACTTATTTGAGATTTAGGTAAAAAAAATATTATGAATCACAATTATCAATTCTAGGTTATTTACAAAAAAATAATTAAGAAAATTGATGGATCATCAAAATTTTTTCAGTGCCGCATAAATTGGATAATTATTAAAAATGATAAAAAAGTTCCAAAAATTGTATATTTTACTCTATAATAGAAGAGTGAATGAAGAGGAGCTTAGGGTCGACGTTGTGCTTATGTTTCCCGCTTCAACTTCTTCAATTGTGATTTTACTAGATCACCCCTAATTAATTATTGTAATTCATTTATGTATTAGAAAATTAATAATATTTAGTAAAAAAAAGTAAGACAGACATTTATGACATGTCTGCTTCAGATGCTTCAATCGTAATTTTACTGTATCACCCCTAATTAATTACTATAAGTCATAAAAAATTTAAAAGTCTAATAATATTTAATAAAAATATTAAATAGACATAATCATAAATTAACTCGTGATGTTTTAAATTAACTTGACGTCTTATATGAAACCCACTTTAAATTTTTTCCACAAGTAATTTTGCTATATCACAAGTAGTTACTATACGTCATTTAAGACATGTATGCTTCGCTGCTTCGATCGTAATTTTATTATATCACTCCTAATAAACTATTATGGTTATCTCAACATTGTGCCACTTAAATTGAAATGAAAAAAAAGTATTATAAATCACAATAATTAAAAACTTAAATTATTTAAAAAATATAATTGACTATTAATGCCACAAAAGTTTGGACAAAGATAGTAACATATATTATCTTAAAAATACATAAAAAGCATTATAAATTACAATAGTTTAACAGCTTAAAATATCTAAAAAAAAATAATTTGTTATTTATTTTAAAAAATATGTAAAAAAATACAATAAATCATAGTAATTAACAACTTAAAAATTTAAAAGTCAACATGCCTGCTTTATATTTCAAAAAAATACATAAAAAATACTATAAATCACAATAATTAACAACTTAAAAATTTAAAAGATATAAAATATTTAACCAACCCTTGTTTTTGGGTCATGACAAATTGGTATTAGAGCAGCCAGATTTCATTGGTCTCAACGGTGTAAGAATGGGATGTCTAATAGAGTCTCGTGGATCGGTACGTAGACGTTCGTATCTATCTTTGAGAGGCTATAGATGTCCTTAGGAAATTTTCCTCATTTTATTCTTTATCATGCGAAGTTCTTTCATTCCTTGTGTTCAGAGTTGTATTTCACTCTTTCTATGCAGATGGTGCGGCTTATGCTATATCAAATCAACTGAGAGATTCTATGAGAGATTGGTAGAGGTCGCTTGTCAGTTGTAGACTCCATGATTCCTTTGAAATGACTTGGGATCAGTTTGTCGAGGCTTTCTTAGAGAGACTTGTGCCTTTCAGTTTGAGAGATCATATGCGGGATGAGTTTGATCATTTGGAGTAGGGGTCCATGACAATTGTTGAGTATGAGAAATGCTTCCATGCCCTATCCAAATATTTCTATGATAGAATTTTCATCGAGTTTGAGAAGATTCAAACTTTCATAAAGGGTTTGGATTTCTCCTTTCAGTTGGCTACGTCTCAGATGGTTGTACTTGGGGTTTCTTTTTAGAGTATTATAGATCATGTAAAGATGACAAAAGGTATTCATAGTGTATCTTATGAGTTAATGAGTAAGACCTATTAAGGAAGAGATTTTAGAGGTTTTCGTGGATACCATGGTAGTCTAGTGTAGGCAGCTTTACAGAGTTCAGGTAGTGGATCTTCTAGTTCAGTAGTTTAGGGTGGCCATTCGGGCCCAGTTATACCTTTTCCTATTGAGATTGGTCGTAGAGGTTGCTATGTGTGTGATTATATTAGCCATATGGCCAGGGACTGTCCTCACCGGGTGATTTGGGCTACTCCTATTCAGTTATGAGGGGTAGGGGTGCTACTAGAAGCGAGGGGCAGAGGTAGTGGAGCTCGTGGGGGTGATCATGGGGACACTCAGGAAGTTGGTGTTCGTGGGGCCACCCAGGAAGTTGTTGGTCGTGGTTAGTGTTATGCTATACCATCCAGACCTGAGGCAGAGGCTTCTGATGCTGTGATCGCACGTATCATCCCCATTTGTTTTAGACCTGCATCTGTATTATTTGATCTTGGATCGACTTTATTTATGTGTTTGTATATTTTGCTTTAAGTTTGGATTCTGCTAGTAAGCCTTTTTCTATGCCTATTTATTTATCTACCTCAGTAGGTGATTCTTTAGTGGTGGATCGACTGTACCGATCTTGTATTTTAACTTTTGACGGGCGTGAGGTTTTGGTAGATTTACTTGTGTTTGATATGATTGATTTTGATGTTATTTTAGATATGGATTGGTTGGCCCCTTATCATGTTATCCTAGATTGTTATGCTAATACTATGACTTTAGCTTTGCCGAGTGTGTCAAGGATAGCTTGGAAGGGTGTGCTTCATTTGGGTTCTAAAAGGATCATATCTTACATTCAAGATCATACATTGGTTGAGAGGGGATATTTATTTTATTTTTCTCATATTCATGACACTTGTGTTGTTTCACCTTATTTCTTAGATTCTATCTGTATTTTTCGTGAGTTTATGGATGTGTTCCCTACGAATTTTCCTGATATGCCTCCGAATCGAGATATTGATTTTTCTATTAATGTTAAGCCAGGTACCAAGCCCATTTCTATTCCTCCTTATAGGATGGCCCAATCAGAGTTGAAGAAACTGAAGGATCGATTACAGGAGTTGTTGTATAAGGGATTTATCCAGCCTAGTATTTTACCTTGGGTGCGCCTATCTTATTTTTAAAGAAAAAGAATGTGTCTTTGCGGATATGTATTGATTATAGACAGTTTAATAAGGCAATGGCTAATAATAAGTCTTCTCTTCCTTGCATTAATGATTTATTTGATCAGCTTTGGGATGCTACGGTACTTTCGAAGATTGATTTGAGGTTCGATTATCACCAGTTGAGGATTAGAGCTTTAGATATTCTAAAGACAGCTTTTTGGAATCGATATGGTCATTACAAGTTCTTGGTCATGTCTTTTGGGTTGACCAATGTCCCTTCCACTTTGATGGAGTTGACCAATCAGGTGTTTCATCAATATCTCAACTCTTTTGTTATTGTATTTATAGATGATATCTTGGTGTATTCCAAGTGTAAGGATGAGCATGATAAGAATTTGTGGACTGTGCTTCAGAGATTGAGGGATGGGAAGTTGTATGAAAAGTTCTCTAAGTACGAGTTTTGGTTGGAGTGTATTTCTTCTTTGGGTCATGTGGTGACGAAGGAATGTATTATGGTTGATCCAACCAAGATTTTTGTAGTTCGTGATTGGACTAGACCTACTTCGCCTATCGAGATTTGGAGTTTTGTTGGCTTAGTAGGCTATTATCGACGTTTTGTTGAGGGTTTTTCATCCATTGCAGCTCCATTGACCAAGTTGAACTAGAATAAAATTTCTTTTTAGTGGCCCGATCCTTCTGAGGCAAGCTTTCAAAAGCTTAAGGATTTATTGACTTCATCTCCTATCTTGACTTTGCCCAAAGATGGTGTGGGTTTTACCGTCTTTTTTGATGCTTTAGGTGTTAGTTAGGTGTTGTGTTGATGCAGGGGGGAAGGTAATTGCTTATGCATCTCGTCAACTGAAGCCTCATGAGAAGAATTATCCTCCCCTTGATTTGGAGTTCTGCACAGTCATTTTTTCCTTGAAGTAATGAAGGCACTACTTGTATGGAGTCCATTGTGAGATCTTTTCAGATCATTGTAGTCTTCAGCACTTCTTCACCCAGCAAGATCTTAATATGAGGCATCGCCGTTAGCTTAAGTTGTTTAAGGATTATGAGTTGACTTTTCTGTATCATTTGGGCAGGGCTAATGTGGTTGTGGATGTCTTGAGCTGAAAGTCGACTAGCATGGATAGCTTGGCGTATCGACCCAGGAGGGCCTTTAGCCTTAGAGGTTTAGTCTTTAGCTAAACAGAAGGTTAGGCTTGATATTTCAACACCTGGGCGTGTTTTTCTATCTATGGAGGCTAGATATTCTTTGATGGAGTAGATTTGAGCTCATCAGTTTGATGATGTTAGATTGAGGTTGATTCGAGACAAAGTATTGAGTAGGAAGGCTAAGGAAGCCTCACTTGATTCAGATGGAGTTTTACATATTGGAGGTATAGTTTGTGTGCCAAGAATGGGTGACTGGATTAGGTTGATCTTGGAGTATGCCCATTGTTCCAGATATTCCATTCATCTTGGTGTGACTAAGATATATCGTGATTTGAGATAGCACTACTAATGGGGTGGTATGAGGTGAGATGTAGCGAGTTTTGTGGTTCATTGCCTATTTTGTCAGCAGGTGAAGCCCGAGTATATAAAACCTGGTGATTTTACTTTAGAGGTTACCCATTCCCGAGTGGAAGTGGGAACGGATCACTATAGACTTTGTGACTAGTTTGCCTCCTACATCTCATGGTTCTGACAGTGTTTGCGTCATCATGGATCGATTGACCAATTCAGATCTTTTTATCCCGGTTTAAGTCTTATTCAGTTCTATGAGGTTGGACCATATCTACATTCGTGAGATTATGTGTCTGCATGGTGTACCGGTGTCCATTATTTCAGATTGAGTTTCTGTGTTCACATCTCAGTTTTGGAAGACTTTTCAGGATGAGTTGGGTACTCGATTTGATCTTAGCACAGCGTTTCACCCCCAGACTGACTATCAGTCAGAGTAGACTATTCAGATTTTGGAGGATATGCAGCGCATATGCATGATCGATTTTGGTGGCCAGTGGGAGCAACATTTGTCTTTAGCTGAGTTTGCATACATTAATAGCTACCATTCTAGTATTGATATGGCTCCATTTGAGGGGTTATATGGTACGGTCGTCGCTCGCCAGTGGGTTGGTTTGATGTTTCAGAGGTGATGCCTCGAGGTACGGACTTGCTTCATAAGTCTTTGGATAGAGTTCGCGTCATTCAGGATAGACTTAAGAGTGGATCAGCGTAGGCAGAAGAGCTATGCTAATTGTAGACTTCTATCATGACTCGAACCAGGGCCTAGACGTAATGGGCATTCTAAGTCCAACCAGGATCGGGGATCGCCCCCTTAACCCAACCCAACCACCTTTCACAACCTTAGATGAGCTGAATGGAGAGCATATAACAAGATTGCGTAAATGCGCTCATCAAGACTCTGGGATAGGGTCATAATAGTGACCGACCCAACCGAGTGTACCCGCACCAAACCAACCATCCATACCATACCAAACCAAAGAGAATATCAAAAGATAATATGATGAACAAACCCAAAATGTAATACGATGGAACAACCAACAATATCATCCAATGATATCAGCCCTAACACCAATACCAATGCTAAGGCCGACACCAATATCGATCCCGCCCATACCAACCCCTAGAAGTACCACAAAGCCTCTATCCAAACGATTACAAATATTCGGTTGGGATATGACCCCAACCATGGACAAAACCAATATCCAAAACAAAAGTAAAATATCTAAGAATGTCCATATCATGAAATGGAGATTTTTGAAAAGATGGAAGCTCACAACTTTATTCTAAAAGTTGTTCCCGAATCAATCACTATATAAGAGAAGTCGAACGGCCAGTTCCTACATAGCATGGGTATACAACCTCCAGTAGACGGGTTAGCGAATAACCGCTAGCATATATATTAGGATAAGGATAAAGTAATGCCATTTAAACAACCAAGTAAAACCATCCATGATGTATACAACCATACATATATATAAGTGTCGGAAAAGGGAATCCGTGTTTAGCATGTGTTTAAAACCTTTTACCTGGGCTGTGTAACCTTGCCGTTTAACCACACCCATGGGCCGTATAGGTTTACCTCCCTCTGCTGAAAGAGTCCCAGTGCGTGTAGCCACACGACCAGGAAATATCCCATGGGATGACTAGTACATCCCTCTAATATAAAACGTGACACTAGCACATGGTCATCAAAAACCCCTCATATCGGCAAATATGAGTTTCCAGTTTTGGTCCCCCTTGGAACCTCTACCTTTCACGGCTTAGTTAAACATCCATCTATTAATGCCTAAATTAAAACCATGTCCAAACAATCCAATTATCATTTGTTACCAAGGCCAATTATTAGTGGTATCGTCACACCAACCATACTTAGAAGATTTATCCATAGCCAAACCATTTAGGTTAAGGAGACTCTGAAGTGCCCTTCTCCGTTTACCATATTAACATCTTGGGAGACTACTGTGTCCTCCACAAGCATAACCAATTAGCCTTTAACTTATGTAAATCATCTATAGTTTCATATAGAAGCTGAAAATAAGCAAGAGTTCCATTTAAAGAAGTCAATGCAATGAACATATCCTTATAAGCATTTTATCAAATACCTTGGGGACATAATATAACCAAAACCAATTCCAAAGGCCATTAAACCATTACCATACAATCTAATTGCCAAAACCATCATTGATGCATATAAAAGCATAATTAAACCATAGGAAACCATAACCATGCCATTATAAATAAAAACCCCCAATTAATAGTTGAAAACCATAAACCATGCAACATTGTAACCATGAAAACATCTATAAAATTCATGCCTTTTAGAAGTAAGAAGTAGGCAAGAGACACATGCCTTAACGAGAAAGATGATGGAAAAAATCACCAAAGCAAGCCCCAAAGCAATCCTTAAGTTGAAACCCTTGCTCTCTTTCCCCAAAAGCTCTTGAGAGAATTATGATGTGTTCTAAAATAGTTTTCTTAAGTGTTAATGGATAGAATAATAGAGTAAATAACCTCCTAAGTTTATAAGTCGTGGGTCATAATTAGGGTAATTAGGAAAATGTCCAGAATACCCTACTTAAGTCCCTTAAAAACCCGTCACAGGGATATGACCGACCCTCTTACGAGTCGTATCCTTCCTTACGATCGGTTCCCACCAGTCGTACCTAGGCCTTAACCTTTGGATACAATACTGTCTAGCATACAACTCATCCTACCAAGTCGTAAACTCAGCATACGATTCATACCCATGATCCATATCCCTGGTATAATGAATTGCCAGGAGGATCAAACAATGCCCATCATACAAGTCATCGATACGACTTGTATCAATCCTTATGACTTGCACCCCTAAGTCATAACCATTCCAGTGATCAAAACTATTCCACCAACTAACACTAGTCAGCTTACGACAGGAACTTAGCACTCGTACCCCAGCATACGGCTCATACCCTCGAGTCGTATTGGGTCCGGAGAATGGATTTCAAACAAAATTTCTAAGGTCAAAACCCAGGATGTAACATTCTTCCCTACTAGGAATATTCATCCCCGAATGGCGGAAAAGGTAAGGGTAACCATACACAGAATCATTTGCATTGTCAAACATCCCTTTAACAAAGTTTGAAAACAAAGAGGCAAAGATATTACTCTTTCCTTTAACAAACTCAAAAAATAAAGATGTGTTCAAGAACACATACCTTCCGCACGAATCCCAGGAGCAGAAAACAAATGCGGATATTTGGACTTTATGTCCTCTTCCGCTTCCCATGTAGCTTCTTCTACCTTATGGTTCCACCAAAAAACCTTAACCAAAGCTACATCCTTGGTCCGTAACCAACGAATTTGCCCATCTAATATCTCAATCGGGACATCTTCATAAGACAGAAAATCCAAGATATCCAACCCTTCCAAAGGAACGACCAAAGAAGGCTCACTAATACACTTCCTCAACATGGAAACATGAAAGACTGGATGAACCAAACCCAAACTAGATGGCAACTCCAACTCATAAGCAATATTACTAACTCTCCGCAAAATCATATAAGGACCAATAAACTAAGGACTAATCTACCCCTTCTTGCTGAACCGCACTACTTTCTTCATGGGAGACACCTTTAGGAATACCCTATCCCCAACCTCAAACTCCAAATCTATATACCTAACATCCGCATAAGACTTTTGGGGACTCTGGGCAAATTCAATACTCGAATTGAACACCCTCCATCGTAAAGTTTGGCAGACACGGAAGAGCAAGTTCATATGGCTCGTAAAGTCATGGTCTCCCTCTAGCCTATAGGGATTAGCCAACACCTTCTTCATAGCTTGATAGACCAAATCGGGACTAAACATATCTACCTCACCAAGCTCAAACCATACAATAGGAGATCTACACCTTCTACCATACAATGCCTCAAAATGAGCCATACCAATGCTAGAATGATAGCTATTATTGTAAGCAAACTCTACCAAAGGTATATGCCCAACCTAACTTCTACCATAATTAATCACACATGCCCGAAGCATGTCCTCCAATGTCTGAATCGTTTTCTCTGCTTTTCCATCCGACTACGAATGAAAAGTCGTACTCAAACTAACCTTGGTCCCCAATCTTTTTAAGAAAGACTGCCAAAAATGTGATGTAAAATGCATACCATGATAAAGATTAATCAAAACAGGCACCCCATGTAGCTTCACAATATCTTGAAGATACAACTTCGCATAATCTTTCTCCGAAAAGGTAGTCCTCACTGGCAAAAAATGAGCAGACTTGGTCATCCTATCTATGTTGACCCAAATCAAATCAAATTAGTTCCGAGATAGAGAAATAGTGGTTACAAAATCCATATTGATCATCTTCCACTTTTATTTAGGAAACTCTATTTCTTGATCCAACCCACCAGGTCCCATCTGCTCAACCTTAACCTGTTAAGATACCATGCGCTTAGCAATGAAATCAACCACATCTCTCTTCATACCATTCCACCAATAGATCTCCTTAAGATCATGATACATCTTTGTCGAACTAGGATGGACGACATAAAGCGACTCATGTGTCTCAACCAAAACCTTTTGTCATAACCCGTTGACATTCGAACAAACAAACTCCCTTGGTACCACAAAGTAACATCAACATTAATCTCAAACACCACCACCTTTTGCGTACTGACATCACTCTTGATTTTCATCAAGACCGGATCCAACACTTGCTTCTCTTTAATCTCTGCACCAAGAGACGATCAAACCTATTCTTGCACCATCACACCATCATCTTTGGAATCCAAGAGACAAACTCTAAGATTGGCTAAGTGATGAATATCCTTCACTAATTCATGTTTTTCTTCCTCCACATGAGCCAAACTGTCCATATACAACCTTCTAAGAGCATCCGCAACCACCTTAGCCTTACCCAAGTGATAGTAAAGACTCATATCATAATCCTTGTAAAGCTCAAGCCATCTCCTTTGCCTGAGATTAAGCTCCTTCTGCGTGAACACGTACTAAAGACTCTTATGATTCAAAAAGATATCTATGTGAAGATCATACAAATAATGCCACCATATTTTCAAAGAAAACACAACCGCCAACAGCTTCAAATCATGGGTAGGATAATTTTTCTCATATACCTTAAACTGCCTGGAAGCATAGGCAATCACCTTCCCATGTTGTATCAAAACATAACCAAGCCCCACCCGAGATACATCACAATAAACCACAAACTCATTATTGCCTTCCAGCAAAGTCAAAATTAGAGCCAAAGTCAAACTATCCTTCAACTTCTCAAAACTCCCATCACAAGTATCTAACTAAGAAAACTTAACCTTCTTTTGAGTTAACTTAGTCAAAGGAAAAGTTATCAATGAGAAGCTTTCCACAAACCGCCTATAATACTCAGCTAGACCCAAGAAGCTTTGAACATCAGATCGATTCGTGGGCCTAGGCCACCCCTTCACGACAATAACCTTTTTAGAATCAACTATTATCCCCTGACTAGACATAATATGACCTAAGAAAGTCACAGCATTCAACCAAAACTGATATTTAGAGAACTTGGCAAACAACCCTTGTTCTTTTAGGGTCTGCAACACCACACAGAGGTGACTAGTATGATCTACCTTATTCCTTGAATATACCAAAATATCATCAATAAACAAAATAACAAAGAGATCTAAATACTACCTGAACACCCAGTTCATCAAATCTATAAATACTACCGGAGCATTGGTCAACCTAATTGATATCAACAAGAATTCAAAATGCCCATATAGAGGACAAGAAGTTGTCTTAGGGATATCCACCTCCATAATCTTAAGTTGATCGTACCCAAATCAAAGATCTATCTTAGAAAAGAACTTGGCACCCTGTAACTGATCAAATAAATTATCTATCCTTAGGAGAGGATACTTGTTCTTGACCGGTACCTTGTTCAACCACTTGTAGTCAATACACATCCGGAGGGAACCATTCCTTTTTACAAACAAACAACACCGGTGCATCCTACGGAGAAACACTAGGATGAATAAACCCCTTATCCAGAAGATCCTTAATTTGCTCCTTGAGTTCACTTAACTCAGCCGGATCCATACTATACGAAGGAATAGATATTTGACAAGTTCAAAAGTAAATCAATACCAAACTCTATTTCTTTATCTGGAGGAACACCAGGAAGATTATCCGAAAAGACCTCTGGAAACTCATGAACTATCGGAACTGACCATAAAGAAGGACCTTTTGAGTTAGAATCTTTAACCCAGATCAAGTAACTTTAGAGATTAACTTTTGAGCTTTAAGATAAGAAATAAATCTCCCCCTAGGAGATAAGGAACAACCCTCCTATTCTATTTCTGGCTCACCGAGGAACCTAAAGATGACCTTATGAGTTCGACAATTTAAAGACGCATAATAAGAATGCAACCAGTCCATACCTAAAATCATATCAAAATCCACCATCCCCAACTCAAACAAATCTACCAAGGTTTGCCTACCACCAACAGATACCGCACACCCCCTATAGACCCGTTTAATAATAATCGAGTCTCTTACCTGTGTAGAAATAGAAAAAGGATTCAAAATAATTTTTGAATCAAAACCAAAAGACACAGATATATAAGAAGTCATATAGGAAAGAGTGGAGCTCGGATCAAGAAAATAATTTACGTCATGAGAAAAGAGTTGTAACGTACCACTAACAACATCAGGTGATGCCTCAGATTCCTGCCGGGATACCAAAGCATACAACCTATTCCAAACAACACTAGAACCAGGAGCAGTAATAGAAGCAGATGCCACACCAACAGGTGTAGGGGCAGAAGATGAAGCCACCTAAATTTTATTCACCCCCATAGCAACCATATTAGTCGGACAATCCTTGAGCTGATGGCCTAGCTGACCATACTTAAAGAACTTATCTCTACCTTTCTCACAGAATCCTCAATGAGGATGAGCATAGAATCGACAAAAAGGGCATAAAAAATAGACTGACCTCCACTCGCCTAAGATTAGGCAACCTGAGCTTGAGGATTGTTACCACCTTAGTGACGCCTGTCACCTCACTGCTGTGGGTAAGGAGCACTGGCAACAGAGAAGGAACCAAAACTCCCCCACTTTTTTTCTTCCACTTGCCATCATCTCTACCACCCTTAGACTGTGCACCTTTCTGATCTAAAAATCTGCCCCGCTTTTCCTGCCTATCCCTAATGCCTGCTTTTTCTTCTTATCCTCAACTTATTGTATATAAACCGTCAACATAGAGATGTCCATATCCCTAATGACCTAAGTTTTATTGCTCTCCAAAATTAAATTTTTATTCAAACCGAAAGCAAACTTCCTCATTCTCAACCTTATATCAGCCACTAAATCAGGAACATACCTTGACAACTAATGAAACTTCAAGGTATATTCCCTAACAGACATCCTTCCTTGCTTGAGGTTCACAAACTCTCTATCTTGGCTTTTCTCAACTCATAAGGAAAAAATGGTCTATAAAGGCCTTCCCCAACCCTTCTTCTTATATATCACCCTTATATCTATCCCACTCCTTATACCAATGATAAGCTAACTCTCTCTACATCAGAAGCCTACATAACCTAAAATATCTTCTCTAGTTTGTCCAAAAAGCCCTATGGGTCTTCCTCTACCTTCACTCCCATAAATATAGGAAGACCCATTATCATAAATTAGACAACCCTTGTGGCCCCAGCAGACAAAGCAATAATTGCACCCTGCTTAGCCTAAGCAGCGACTATCTGAGCAATAATATGAAAAGACTAACAAAACTCCATGTTCATCATGTTACCCTGAGGGTCCTTAGGAGAAGTAGGAGGAATAGGAAGAACTCCAGCACAATCGAGAATAGGACCATGAGATTGAGGATTTACTTAAGACGTAGGAGGTACCCCATCAGCATTATGCCCAAATTAGATGAAAGAATTTTCTTGTGTTCCAGATCAAGGAGGCATGATATGAAAGACAAAAAACTAAGGATTAGAGAAGATTCCAGGATTGAGAATTTCAAGAAAGTAAAATATTCCAAATGTCTCGCAGCCTCTCATCATCAACATCTGGACCATATGCCTCTGATCCTAAATTTGGATCCTTTGTGGACTCTTAATTGATCATGAACCTAAAGCTCTAATACCAACTTGTCATGACCCAAACTAGGGCTTAGACATAATGGGCATCCCAAGTCTAACCAGAACTGGGGACCGCCCTCTTAACCAACCCAACTATTTTTCACAGCCTTAAATGAGCTGAATTTTGAGCATAAAATAAGATTGTGTAAATGCTATCATAAAGACTCTAGATAGGGTCACAACAGTGACTGACCTAACTGAGTCTACCCATACTAAACCAACCATCCATACCATACCAAACCAGAGAGAATATCAAAACATAATATGATAATCAAACCCAAACTGTAATATAATGGAACAACCAACAATATCATCCTATGATGTCAGCCCCGACACTAATGCCAATGCTAAGGCCAACACTAATACCGATCCCGCTCATACCAACCCCCAAAAGTACCATAAAGACTCTATCTAAAAGAATACAAATATTCGGTTGAGAAATACCCCAACCATGGCTAAAATCAGCATCCAAAACAAAAGCAAAATGTCTAAAAATGTCCATTTCATGAAATGAAGCCTTCTGGAAAGATAAAAGCTCACCACTTTAATCCAAAGCTACCACCGAATCAATCACTATGTAGGAGGAGCTGATCGGACGGTTCCTGTATGACGGTTCCTGCATAGCTTGGGTATACATCTGCCAGTAAATAGGTTACCGAATAACCACTAGCATGTATCTTAGGATAAGGATAAAGTTATGTCATTTAAAAAACCAAGTAAAACCATCTATTATGCATACAACCATACATATATATAAGTGTCGGGGAAGGGATTCTGTGTTTAGAATGCATTTAAAACCTTTTAACTGGGTTGTGGTCTATGTAACCTTATTGTTTAACAACAACCATGGGCCGTATGGGTTCAGCTCCCCCTACTAAAAGAGTCCCAATGCATGTAGCCGCACGACCGTGAAATATCCCATTGGATGAATAGTATATCCCTCCAATATAAAATATGACACTCATACGTGGTCATCGAAGACCCCTCATATCAGCAAATATGAGTTTCTAGTATCGTTCCCCCCAAAACCTCTACCTTCCACGACTTAGTTACATATCCCGTCATTAATGCCAAAATTAAAAACCGTGTCCAAACAATCCAATTACTATTTGTTACCAAGGCTAATTATTAGTGGTATCGTCATACCAACCATAGTTGCAAGATTTATCCATAGCCAAACTATTTAGGTTAAAGGGACTCTCAAGTGCCCTTCTCCATTTACTATATTAACCTCTTGGGAGACTATTATATCATCCACAAGCATAACCAATTAGCCTTTAACCATTAAGCCATTTATAGTTTCATATATTAGCTGAAAACAAGAAAGAGTTCCATTTAAAGAAGTCAATGGAATGAACATATCCTTATAAGCATTTTATCAAAACCTTAGGGGCATAATATAATCAAAACCAATTCCAAAGACCATTAAACTATTACCATGCAATCCAACTGCCCAAAGCCATCATTGATGTATATAAAAGCATAATAAAACCATAGGAAATAATAATCAAGATATTATAAAAAAAAAAAAAACCTCCAATTAATAGTTGAAAACCATAAATCATGCAACATCGAAACCATGAAAACATCCATAAAATCCATGCCTTTTTAGAAGTAAGAAGTAGGTAAGAGAGACATACATTAAACCAAGAAATATGATGGAAGAAAATCACCAAAGCAAGCCCCAAAGAAATCCTTAAGTTGAAACCCAAGCTCTCTTGCCCCAAAAGCTCTTAGGAGAATTATGATGTGTTTTGAAATAGTTTTTTATGTGTTAATAAATAGAATAATAGGGTAAATAACTTCCTAAGTGTATTAGAAGTCATGGGTCATAATTGGGGTATGCAGAGAAATATCCAGAATACCCTCACTTAAGTTCCTTAAAAATCCATCACAGGGATACGACTGGCCCTCTTACGAGTCATACCCTTCCTTACGATTGGTTCCCACCAGTCATACCTAGGCCTTAAGCTCTAGATCAGATAATTTCCAATATATAACTCATCCAACCAAGTTGTAACCTTAGCATGTAATTCATACCCATGATTCGTATCCCTGGCAGAATGAATTACCTGGAGGATCAAACAATGCCCATTATATGAGTCATCGATAGGAATCGTATCAATCCTTATGACTCACACCCTTAAGTCATGACCATTAAAATGATCAAAACTATCCCACCAACACTGGTTAACTTACAACAGGACCATACCACTCATACCCATCATAGATTTCGTACACTAGAGTCGTATTAGGTCTAGATAATGGATTTTAACAAAAAATTTTTAGGCCAAAACCCAGGATGTAAAAACTTCGTTCTTTGAGATTTGGTGTTGGTGATTATGTTTTCCTTTGAGTTTCACCCATGAAGGGTGTGATGAGTTTTGAAAAGAGGGGCAAGCTTAGCCCAAGTTATATTGGTCCATTTGAGATTCTTCGGACTATTGGTTATGTGGCTTATGAGTTGGTGTTGCTCCCTTATCTATCAATTGTTCATACAATTTTTCATATTTTTATGCTTCTTTATTACATTCTAGATGAGTCTTTTGTTATTCGTTGGGAGTCGGTTCAGTTAAATGAGAGGTTGTCTTTTGTTGAAGAGACAGTCTCGATATTGGCTAGGGATGTTAGGTGGTTGCACTCTACAGTGATCCTTGTGGTTAAGGTCCAGTGGATATATCGACCTATATATGAGGATACTTAGGAGGTCGAGTCTGATATTCATAGTTCTTATCCCTGGCTCTTTGTTAATTCAGGTATTTCTATGCCTTCGTTTAAAAGGACGAACTAGATTTTTAGTGGTGGATGATGTAACGACCAGCTTTTTGACAAATATGTGAATTGTGTGTTTTTGTGTGATTTGACTATTTTACCCCTTCCTATAGTTGCATTATGATATTTTTGGTGTGTGAGGGTGATTGGAATAGTTCTCAATGCATTTTGGTACCATTTATACAATATTGTGGTTTTTAATGGCTTCAAGAGCCTTATTTTAGACTTATATAGATATTTTTTGATCTATGCGATGGATGGATGAATGAACTGTGCTAGCAGCTCTGGAATATCGATTTTAGGATAGGTAGACCATTGGTTCGGGTCCCAATGCACCCAAGCTCATTTTGACCTATTGGTCAGAAAATTAGAAATTAGAAATATGGGTGTGGGACCATATTTGGTCAAAAAAACTCGAATGAAAAATTTGACTTTGTCAGCAGATTTTAAATGTAAATTTTAGGGTGGTAACATGTTTGGTGTGATTTTACAGCTTTTAAATATTATGTCGATCCTCGGTTTGAAAAATTGTGATTTAAATTTCGGGGGTCAACTTTATGAAAACAACATTATTTTAAAAACTGATATCTCTATTGAGTCCAGAGTGTCAAATTTAGTGTGGTTACATAGTTTGTTTGCGTATATCGGACTCCGTACAAATTTTGGACAATACATCGAAGTCTATTTGGACTTAAAAATCTAGTGCATCAGGTTGCTGGTGCAATCGATAATTTTAAAAGGTAAATTGCATTCCCCTAGTGTGATTTATGTTTTATTTTACCTGGTACCTAGGTACAGTATAAATAGCCCCAGTTTTTGCTCATTCTTTCACTTTCCTCTTGAGAGTTAAACCCTAAAATTAGTGTGCAGGCTTAAAGTGAAGCTTGTGGGTGCTTGGGAAGTTAGATTAACATCTATTTCTTGATTCTCTTACGAATTTAGGGTGAGAAATCACTACTTTAATTTGTAATTCTTGATTAAATTCTCAAAAATTCAAAAATCTTAGGGCTTGATTTTAAATCCTAATTTCACTCATTTTCACTTGAATGATATCTTAATCTTATAATTACTAGTTTTTTTTTTATCAATTTGACCTTAAGATAACTTCAATTCTTGATTTTAACCTAGATTTCAAAGATTTTATTCGGTAAAACTTTAAAATGGTTTTTCTTCGATTTGAACCTAGTTTTGACTCAATTTGACTTGGGTTTTAAGCAGTAGGTTCCTAAAAATATGGGAAACGCATTTTTAAAGTAATGTTATTATTTTTTTCTTCTTTTTTGAAAACCCATTTTAGGGGTCGTCATCATCATCATCATTATCATATACATTGCACTTGCTCTATTATGTTTATGTTATGTCATCTATCTATTTGTTCTATGAATTGTCATATTGACTTGTCATCTATCTATTTGTTCTATATTTTAACTCATTATGTCTAATTGTTCTATCTTTCCTTAATTGTACTTGATGATCTTGATTATATATGTCCCTCTTTTGTTCTACTTGTATATGATATTGTGTATATTTGTATCCCTATCTTGTGTGTTTTTGTATTATATATAAGGATATTATAGAATGGTTAGTGCAAGCGGTGTGGGCTACTGTTGTGGAATATTTTTTTATTGCATGTGATGTGCCCTTAGTATGTGTTTTGCATGCTTTATTTTTTACTTTGCTCGATCGGCCTATGATATCTACTAAGTATAAGTAGACCTACTCACTCCTACTTCACTCTTTTGGTTCAGCTTTACGTTTGGGTGTGCCTCAGACTGATTAATTTTAGGCGCCTTCAAGTTTCTCAACGTAGCGGTTGAACATTCATATGTCTGGAGTTCACCTCTATCTTTTTGTACTAGTTATGTCTTTATTAGTATTTAGAGGCAAATATTTTTCTTTGTGGTTATTTCTCTAATGCAATTGACTCCGAGATTGTATTAGTAGTTCTTATAATATTGACACTAGGTTTTGAGAGTTATTGATGCATGTGTTGATTTTATTCTTTCTGCTTTTATTATATCAATGTGGTTCAGCTTTGTTCTAGAAGCCTTATCTTAGGGGAATTTCTGTCTTTTTTCCATGTGTATCAGTTTAGATGAAAGGTTTATTCGTCAAGGTTCGCCGTGACAAGTGCCATCATGATCATTGTTTTTGGGTCGTGACAGAACAGAAGAGGAGCTTAGGGTCTTTTATCAAAAATGACAACTAAGCTTCTCAAAGTTTCATTTATTGTTGTTTTAGAACTTTTCTAGAATTACTTACAACAATTAATTTTGAAATATTTAAAAAGCATGATAAAAAAAATGAGTTGCTTCTCAAAATTCCTGCAGTGTTGCATAAACTGAGATAATTATTTAAAAATGATATAAAAAGTACTATAATTAATAATAATAATAATTATAATAATAATAATAATAAACAACTTAAAATATTTAAAAGACATATATATAAAAAATAAGAATGAGATGAGATTAGGGCCAAATCTCAAAATTTATAAATAAGCTCTTCAAAGTCCCACTTATTTCTATGTGGTGAGCTTAGAGTGAGTTTGCATAATGACCATTTTGACCTTCTAATTCTACATAATTGCTCTTATTTAAGATTTACGTAAAAAAAATACTACGAATTAGAATTATCAATTCTAAGTTATTTACAAAAAATAATTAAGAAAATCGACCGATTCTCAAGATTTTATCAGTGCCGCATAAATTAGGACAATTATTAGAAATGATATAAAAAGTGCTATTAATTTTATATTTTACTCTATAATAGAAGAGTAAATGGAGAGGAGCTTAGGGTCGACGTTGTGCCTGTGTTGCCTACTTCAACTGCTTCAATCGTGATTTTACCAGATCAACCCTAGTTAATTATTGTAATTCATTTATGTATTAGAAAATTAATAATATTTGATAAAAAAATTAAAATAGACATTTATGACATGTCCTTCAGCTGCTTCAATCGTAATTTTACTGTATCACCCTAATTAATCATTATAAGTTATAAAGAATTTAAAAGACTGATAGTATTAATAAAAAGATAAAATAGATATAAAATAATAAATTAACTCATGATGTTCTAAATTAACTTGACATCTTATATGAAGCCCACTTTAAAAATTTTCCACAAGTAATTTTTAAAGTAATTTTGTTATATCACTTCTAAGTAGTTATTATAAGTTATTTATCATAATTTTATTATATCACTCCTAATTAACTATTATGGTCATCTCAACATTGTGCCACTTACATTGGAATGAAAAAAAGTATTATAAATCCCAATAATTAACAACTGAAATTATTTTAAAAATATAATTGACTATTAATGCCACAAAAGTTTGGACAAGGAGAGTAATATATATTATCTTAAAAATGCATAAAAAGTATTATAAATTACAATAGTTTAACAACTTAAAATATCTAAAAAAAATATTAATCTGTTACATATTTTAGAAAATATGTAAAAAAATACTATAAATAACAATGATTAACAATTTAAAAATTTAAAGGTCAACATGCTTGTTTTATATTTCAAAAAAATACGTAAAAGATACTATAAATCACAATAATTAACAACTTAAAAATTTTAAAAGATATAAATTTTTGACTGACTCTTGAAATTATATCAGTGTCACTTAAATTGGAATAAATTATAAAGTTTGTAAATCACAATAATTAAAATTTAAATTATTTTTAAAATATAATAGATTATCAGTAGCACAAAAGTTTGGACAGGAGGAATAACATATATTAATTGAAAATTACATAAAAAGTATTATAAATGACAATAGTTAATTACTTAAAATATTTTAAAAAAATTAATTTGTTATATGTTTTTGAAAAATATGTAAAAAATATAATAAATCACAATATTTAATAACTTAAAAAATTTAAAAGATATAAAATATTCGGTTGACTCTCAAAATTATATCATTGTCATTTAAATTAGAATAGAAGAAAATTTTTTATAAATCACAATAATTAAAAATTTAAATTATTTTTAAAATATAATTGACTATCAATGCTGCAAAAGTTTGGACAAGGAGAGTAACCTATATTATTTGAAAATATATAAAATATATTATAAATTACAATAGTTAACAATTTAAAATATCTAAAAACATGAGCAGCTGTCGGTCGTCCTACTTGCCTACCGCTTTGCTTCTTGCTCAGTGATTTTAGGATATTACCCTTAGTTACTTATATATTATTTATGTATGAGAAAATTAATTATATTTAATAAAAAAAGTAAATAGACATTTATGACATGTCTGCTTTAGTTGCTTCAACTGTAATTTTACTTTATCACCCCTAATTAATTATTATAAGTCATCTAAGTATTAAAAAAATTAATATTAAAAAATTATTATAAAGTCATCTAAGTATCAAATCAATAATATTTAATGTTAAATTAACTTGACGTCTTATATGAGGCCACTTAATTTTTTTTTTACAAGTATTTTTTATAGTAATTTTGCTATCACTTCTAGTTAGTTATTATAAGTCATTTAAGACATGTATGTTTTGCTATTTCAATCATGATTTTACTATATCACCCCTAATTAATTATTATGATCATCTGAGCATTGTGCCACTTAAATTGAAATAGCATAAAAAGTATTATAAATCACAATAATTAAAAAATTAAATTATTTATAAAATATAATTGTCTATCAATACCACAAAATTTTGGACAAAGAGAGCAACATATATTATTTAAAAATTACATAAAAAGTATTATAAATTACAATAGCTAACAACTTAAAATATCTAAAAAAAAAAAAATTGTTATCTATTTTTAAAAAATGCGCAAAAATACTATAAATCACAATAATTAACATCTTAAAAAATTTAAAGGTCAATCTTCCTACTTTGGCACAACTCCATTAGTCCCTTCCCTTGCCTTTATTTTTCATTAATTTTAATTTGTTTGTCTTATTTTTTAATCTATTATATATTTTTAAAAAAATAAAAAAAATTCTCTAAATCACAATACTCAATAACTTAAAATAATTTAAAAGATATAAAATATGGGATAACTACATGGTTTAGCAAATATAGGCTCTTAATTACCCTATTTAGCTGAAGTTCCAATTAATTACAATCAATAACCTCCTCTTACCTATTAATTATCTCTAATTTCAATTCTTAGTCTCTCTCATTTATTTTCTCCCTTTCTCTATTTTGTATTACTCTTTTGTTTCTTTTTTAGTTTTTTTCTTCATTTTTTTCTTTTCCTTTTTTTCCATTTTCTCATTCTTTTTTCTTTTTGCTTTTTTCATTTTCTTTCTTTTCCATATTTTTCTTTTATTTTTTGTATTTTATATATTTTTCCTCTCAATTTTTGTTGTTGTTATTGTATTTTATATTTTATATATATATTTGTATCATACTATATATTTTAAATAAATTTATTATTTGTAGTTGAATAGTTTAACCGTAAATATGTATAATTTATCATTTGTATTTGTATACAGAAAAGTATATGGATTAATTGTATTGGTTTGGGTCTTAAATATATAAATATGTAATATGTCATTCAATGCAAATGTATCGTTAGTATTTGTATTTTAAATTTGTCATTTGTATATAAGCAAGTATCATTTTGTATGTGTTTGGTTCAATTAGTTGTATAAACATGTATCATTCGATGCAAATGTAACATTTGTATTTGTATAATTTATCATTTTATAAATAAAAGTGTTCGTAAAAAGAAAAATAAAAATTCTTTTTTCAATTGTTTAAAAATACAAATGATCTTGTCAACTACAAATTCAAATACAAATAAATGAAATAAATTAAACTAAAAATAAAAATACAATATACGGTCAACTTACAAATATAAATACAAAATAGTTCTTTAAAAATACAAGTGCATCGATAAAAAAATCCATAAATACAAATAAAATAAAACCACAAGATATAAATACAATGTCCAGTCAATTACAAAATATAAATACAAAATAATTCTTTAAACTACAAATGTGAATTTTTATAAAATATAAATGATGATGGGAACTAGTAAATACAAATACAAGTGTAAACTACAAAATACAAATACAAATGTGAATGATAACATACAAATACAAGTGCAAACTATAAAATACAAATATAAATATGAACTATAACATACAAATACAAGTGCAAACTATAAAATATTAATACAAATGCGAACTATGACATACAAATACAAGTGCAACTATAAAGTACAAACACAACTATGAACTATAACATACAAATACAAGTGTGAACTATAAAATACAAATATAAATATGAACTATTGCATACAAATATAAGTGCGAACTATAAAATACAAATACAAATGTGAATTATAATATATATACAAAAACAAGTGTGAACTATAAAATGTAAATACAAATATAATTGTATCAACGAATATAAAAATATAAATAATGATGTGAATACATATACGATAAGCAATTGTGATTTTTTTATTATTATTCGTGACTTATACTCGAGTAGCCATATTTTTCAAAATTACAGAAAATATAAGATAGAAAAAAAGAGAAAAAGGTGAAAAAAGAAAACCAAAAGATAAAAAGAACAAAAAAAGAAAGAAGCATAGAAGACAGAGATAGAAAAAGAAAAGAAAAAGAACGAAACGAAAGAAACAAAAGAAAGGAAAAAACAAAAATATAAAAGAAAAGAAGATAAAAAAGAAAAAACCCGAAAAACAAAAAAATACAAAAAATGAAAGAACCATTCAAAAAAGAAAAAGGAAAACAAAAATAGGAGAAAAAAAAATCAAAAACTAAAAAAAGTCAAAAAAAGAGAAAAGAATAAAATTTAAAAATGATAGTAAATACAAATACAATGCACGGTTACGATGTTTTTGTCATGATCCATGGCTTGTATTCGAGTAGTCATATTTTTCAAAAATAAAAAAATATAAAATATAAAATGTGATTAACGTATTTATATTTTATATGAATACAGACTATTGAGTAAAAGCAAATACAGTGAAAGTGAATCAAATACATCCGCTATAAATGGTAATATGGTAACGTGTGGCTGTGGAAGGTGGGTTCTCTGCCAAATTGTTGCTATTTTTGAAACATCCCCATAAAATATTAGACTGACGCTCAAAATTATATTAATGTCACTTAAATTGGAATAGAAAAAAAGTATTATACATTATAGTAATTAAAAACTTAATTATTCTAAAAATATAATTGACTATAAATTGTACAAAAGTTTAGACAAGAGGAGTAACATATATTATTTAAAAATTACGTAAAAAAATTATAAACTATAGTATTTAGAAACTTAAAATATCCAAAAGAAAAATCTGTTATATATTCCAAAGAAATACGTAAAAAAATACTATAGATCACAATAATTAACAAGTTACAAAAACTAAAAGATATAAAGTATTTGATTAACTCTCAAAATTATATCAATGCCACTTAAATTGGAATAGTTAAAAATATAATTGACTATCAATGTCACAAAAGTTTGGACAAGGAGAGTAACATGTATTATTTGAAAATTACATAAAAATATTACAAATTACAATATTTAACATCTTAAAATACCTACAAAAAAATAATGTTGTATATAAAATACGTAAAAAAAAAAATATAACTCACAATAATTAACAAATTACAAAATTTTAAAGATATAAAATATTTTTTTTTTTGGTAAACAAGATATAAAATATTTTATTGAACTCTCAAAATTATATCTGTGCCACTTAAATTGGAATAAAAAGTATTATAAATCTCAATAATTAAAAACTTAAATTATTTTAAATATATAATTGACTATCAATGACATAAAAGTTTGAACAAGGAGAATAACATATATTATTTGAAAATTGCATAAAAAGTATTATAAATTACGACAGTTAAGAGCTTAAAATATCTAAACACATAGTAAAAATATAATTAATTACTTAAATTCTGTTTGCATCACTTAAATGAAGACCAAAAAATAACATATACTGGGCTCGTACGGACACTGGCCCTCGGCATCTAGTACATATATAGTTTTACACAAATTCATCAAACTATAAAAAATTGTTACAACTTATGTATCGTAATTATATTATTACTACTTTTACAATAACTTCAACTGTACGAAAAATGTAATTTAAAGTGACTAAAAGATTACTGTTGCAATAGCAGATTTGAATGCGAGATAAAAATAATGTTTAGCAATGAATGTTATTACAATATAAATCAATGGTTTTATCATTTCATCATGAGAAATAATTGTAGCAAGTAAGCCGTTGCCACTATGTTTTATAATTTGGAGCTAAAAGATTTATTTGGATTCAACATTTTATTTTAAATATTTATTGTGGCTAAAAGGTCACTATTGCTACAATAAGTTTCATTCGTGGAAAAAAAATAGAAATTAGCTACGGAATTTTGGTAAATCAAAATATTTGTGGTTATATGATTTAACTATTTCCATGATTTTTTTATAACATGAAGCAAATGTATTATTTAGCTACAACATTTTATTTCAATTAATTTATCGTGGCTCAAAGGTTACTATTGCTATGAAAGTTTTAATTTGTGGCTTAAATTGATAATCATCTGCTAAATTTTGTTATAACAAATAATTCGTCGCTATATCATTTAGCTATTGCCACATTTCTTTATAACTCAGAGCAAAATATTTATTTAGCTACGATAATTTGTTTCAAATAATGTATTGTGACTAAAAGGTTACTATAGCTATAATAACTTTTATTGGCAAAAAATTATGATCAACTATAAAATTTTATCGTATCAACAAAGTTGTAGCTAGTTAATGTTTCAGTATTAAGAGCAAGACTAATAATGTAAAGAACAAAACAAGAGGAACAACAAAAACCAAATAACAAGAGAACAATATAATATAAGTTTCTTCTTTCTTTCAAGTGTGTAGATCATCTTCCAAAAGACCTCTATTTATAATATTACATAGGGGGATTGCTGATACCTTACAACCCCAAGAAGACACAAAACAGCCCCCAAAAATGTCACAAAACACACCACAAATCGAGAGCCCAAGGAACCAAGTCTCGGCTAAGAATGACAACACAAGAATGAAAAGAAAATCCGAGAATGCTTCAACAATGGAGAGATAATAACGTGTATAACTACACCAAAACAGAAACAACACTACATTAATGTGATGAACAATAAGCTTACAATAACACCAACCAACTATTACAAGAAGACAAGACACAACTACTACAAGATGAAAACAAAAGTAAAGGGATAGATAGTTAGACGACGATGGTGTAAATCCTAGTAAACAAAGAGTACATAAAACTCTAAGACCCCTAACACCTCCATACATGATCACCTAACTCTTACGATGACACGATAGAGGATTCCGCCACTCAAGCGCCAAGGTTTCTCAAAAACAAGCAATTACAAGAGATTCCACCCTTGAATTGTTATCCTAGTTACAAGTTTCGGTTTGCCTCAAGTAGAGAGAGGACTTTGGTGTTTCAAATGTCAAGACTTCCAACAATAATCAACTAAGTCATGAAAATACCTAATACTAAACTATATATAGTCTCCTTATTACATAAAAGATGAAATGACCAAAAGACCCTTAATGAAAAGGGGGCGCCCCTCTAGTGTAATAAATGAGCAAATAGGGAGGCTTTGGTGTGTCTTTGATCCTTCTCATGGATCAACATTGAACTTCCTAGGATGATACTTTGCTGCACTTGTAAACACGTTGATCTTTATAGTCGCACTTGTATCATCCTCTCCATCTTGAGAGGAATTTACCCTCAAATTCAAGCAATCATCACCGGCAAGCTCTCCTCTTTTCATCATCTCTTCATTGCTCTTCCTAAGGTTAGAATGTTCAACCTAGGGTCCCATGATATCATCAAGCATGATACTTGGATTTATATGTTCTATAACCTACACATAAGAAGATTTGATACTAGGCAAAGTGCTAGTATCTCGGTTAGTAATCAACAAAGAGTCGTTGTGGGCAAATCTCACAATCCTAACTCTCGTCTTCTCTCCTTATTCATCCTCCTCACTCTCGGATTATTCTTCCATAACCTCACTAAGCATGAATTTCCTTGCCATATACATAGGCACTACAATCTCACCTTCACACGACCAAACATCTTCCTCATCCCCCTCTTTTAGCTCCTCGGGTTCTACCTTCTCTCCATCTTGAGATTAATTATCAATCTCCTTTGGTTCAAGCCCCACCTCCTCCCCAAGAAAGTATAATTTTCCCTCCTTTAAGATCATATTTCTTCTATTTGGACACTCATTAGTCTTGTGTCCCCAACCTTGGTATTTAAAACATTGAAAGCCCTTAGAACTAGAAGAGGAATGCGTTTTACCTTTATTTCTCAGAGGGTACCTTTGGTGAGCCTTGTTTTCAGCTTGTGAAGCCTTTTCCTCGATTTTATCCACATTAGATGGGTTATTTTGTTCTTGTGCCAACTCGAAGGAGATTTCCCTTTGATCTTGACACTCGGTTTCTCCCGTAATTCCTTCTCAACTTCCAAGGCGGCTTGGAAGATGGCATCAATGGTGTCAAACTTGTGAAGTGTCAACCGTGAGGAAATATCCCTATTTAATCCCATCTTGAATCGAACGATGTCATGGTTTACTTGCTCCCCTCGGTGATCAAGTTTCAAAATGAGTTGTTGGAATTCATCATAGTAAGCCACGACACTTTTATTCCTTTGCCTCAAGTTATACAATTTAGCAAGGAGATCTTGATGGTAACTCTCGGGTAAGTACCTTTGTCTCATAAGGTACCTTAACCTAAACCAAGGAGGGGGCTGGCCCTCTCCCACCACGTAATAGCATAACCCTCAAAATGTGCAATCATATAACAACTCTTTTTCTCCTCGGTAAGGTCATTAACTTGGAAGATTCTCTCACAAGTGGACTCCCAAGCTAGAAATTCTTCCGGATCACTCTCACCTTTGAATGTTAGAAGCCCCACCTTGATGGTATTTAGACCTACATCACAGTTTTAGTTCCCTTGTTGGTTCCAAAGACCAACTCTTCCTTCTCGGTCGTGAACTTCCCTTAGATCACCTTTCCTACCCCTTATCTCCTCCCTTCTCATGTAAAAATCATCATATGGTCCATAACCAGCATGTTGTTCTCCTCTACCATACCCCTCAATATGGATGGATCTATTTGGGTTAAGTGGAGCTTATAGAGGCGGGATTTGATTTAGATAGTGAGGTCTTTGGTCAAGTAGATTTTGGATGAGAGGGCTCGGGTTTGGTGGTAGTATTTGGGTTCTAAGTCCTTCTTGTAGGACTTGGTGAAGTGGAGGGTGGCTTGGTCTATCATGATCTCAGATTTGGGAGTGAGGGTTGGTTTGATTTGTCATAATAGGTGGATATAGAATTTGATGCATGGCCTCGGGAGTACTAATTGGTGAAATATGTCGAGGGGTAGAAGGTCGGCTTCTTTGTATTTCCACTCTCTCCAATCTCCCACCTATTATTGACACTTCACCCTTCATTTATACCACATCCGAGTCTAGTTTTTCAATACCTGCAGTCATCCTGGCCATGTTTCGGGACATAGCTTCAAGGCGAGCCAAAATGATACTAGTAGCATTGTGTTCCCCTATGGGTTGAGAGTGTGAGGTCTCGGGTTTCATAGCACCAAAATCAATCCATAATGTCACACACAACACACCAATAAAGGTTTAAGTCTTTGAACAGACACCACACAAATGGCAACAAGAAAACTAAACAAGTTTACAAGACAAAAACACACTTTGTTGTTGAAGAGAAGTTGTTCCAAGACTTTGATGTTCAATAATACACCTTTGAGGAAGATATTTCGGCTATGGTATAGCCTTACAAGACTTAAGACTCTCTTTTCAAGATTCAAAAGTTTTCCACCAACTTTCTACCAACTTGCACTCTTTTGGCAAGACAACCTTTTGGGGTAGTCTTGTCTCTTTCCTCTTTTGTCTAAGTTTGAAAAGTGCCTAACTCCTTTTTGGTAACTTGCTTTTTGGAGGATTTTTTTTTGTTTTTCAACCTTGGTGTTGTCTTGAATTGTTTTCAAGACAAACAAAAAGTCTTATACTTCTTTTCTCTCTTCAAGATCAAACAACAACTTCTTCAACACAACACAAGAACACAAGATGAACACTAACAACAACAACAAGAAGAAACCGTCCACTTAACACCACAACACAACCGGAATCTTGCTCAAGAACTTGGGTGGTAGACTCAATAAGTGTTGAGGAGAAAGGGAACCAATACTAGAAAAAATCTAAGACAACAAAACACACTCAAATCAAGACACAAATCTCGGCTAAACACAATAACAACAAGAAGAACACCCAGCCAAGATCAAGAATACTTCAACACTTTTTTTTTTACTAAGAGAGTCCAAGATTGGTAGTGTAGGAACACAACCAGCCTTGGCTCTGATACCAAATGATACCTTACAACCCCAAGAATACACAAAACAGCCCCCAAAAATATCACAAAACACACCACAAACCGAGAGCCCAAGGAACCAAGTC
This sequence comes from Capsicum annuum, assembly GCF_002878395.1. NCBI lineage: Eukaryota > Viridiplantae > Streptophyta > Magnoliopsida > Solanales > Solanaceae > Capsicum > Capsicum annuum. The sequence continues at coordinate 58,090,432 of NC_061117.1, forward strand.
TCGACCAAGAATGACAACACAAGAATGAAAAGAAAATCTGAGAATGCTTCCACAATGGAGAAATAATAATGTGTATAACTACACCAAAACAGCAACAACACTACATTAATGTGTTGAAAAATAAGCTTACAATAACACCAACCAACTATTACAAGAAGACAAGACACAACTACTACAAGATGAAAACAAAAGTAAAGGGATAGATAGTCAGACGAAGATGGTGTAAATCCTAGTAACCAAAGAGTACATAAAACTCTAAGACCCCTAACACCTCCACACATGATCACCTAACTCTTACGATGATACAAGAGAGGATTCCACCACTCAAGCACCAAGGTTTCTCAAAAACAAGCAATTACAAGAGATTCCACCCTTGAATTGCTATCCTAGTTACAAGTTTCGATTTGCCTCAAGTAGAGAGAGGACTTTGGTATTTCAAATGTCAAGACCTCCAACAATAATCAACTAAGTCATGAAAATCCCTAATACTAAACTATATATAGTCTTCTTATTATATAAAAGATGAAATGACTGAAAGACCCTTAATGAAAAGGGGGCACCCCTCTAGTGTAATAAATGAGCAAATAGGGCAGCTTTGGTATGTATTTGATCCTTCTCACGTCTCAATATTGAACTTTCTAGGATGATACTTTGCTGCACCTGTACACACGTTGATCTTCATAGTCACACTTGTATTAATTGCAAGAGGTGTCATAAATATGACATTAACTCATAAGAATGTGAGGAAGAATATGGTGGAATGGATGATCTATAAGGAGATGTGGAAGTGTGGGAGTTACTACACTTATAGGAGGAATTACACCAAAAAGTTATGGACATCAACATTATTATAATCATTTACAATACTCCTCCTTGGATGTCATTGGTAGATAATGTGCCTCGTTAAAACCTTATTAAGAAAACACTCTATGGAAAAAAAATTTCAGTGAAGAAAAAAGAGTACACATATATTCTTATATGCAATGTTTACTGCCTCGTTAAAAGCCTTGCCGGGAAAACCCCTTGGGACAAAACCTAGGCCAAGGAAAAAAGAGTGCAACGCGTACTTTACTTCCCCTAATGCAAACATCATTTCATTTCTTGGAGACAATGCATCCCAATATTGAATAGTAGCTTCTCAAATATTAAGGTTCGTAATGCTTTAGTAAGAAATCTGCCAAATTATTAGCCGAACAAATTTGTTGAACATCTATTTCACCTTTCTTCTCAAGATCATAAGTGAAAAAGAATTTTTGTGAAATGTTTTTTATCCTGTCTCTTTTAATGTAACTTCCCTTCAACTGAGTTATACACGCAACATTGTCTTCATACAATGTAGTTGAAATATCTTTATTCGGAGAAAATCCACATATTTCTTGAATATGTTGAGTCATTGATCTCAACTAAACACACTCTCGGCTCGCTTCATGAATGGTAATAATTTCTGTATGATTTGAAGAAGTTGCAACTAATGTTTGCTTCATTGAACTCCATGATATAGTTGTGACACCATAGGTAAATAAATAATCTATCTGAGACCGAGCCTTATATGGATCAAAAAAGTATCCTGCATCTGCATAACCAATGATTTCTGACTTGAACTCATTGGAATAAAATAATTCCAAGTCAATGATTCACTAAAGATATCTGAATATATGTTTGACACCGTTCCAATGTCTTTTTGTTAGAGAAGAGCCAAATCTTAATAATAAACTTATCGCAAAATAAATATCTGATCGAGTATTATTGACAAGATACAATAGTGTCCCGATTACACTAAGATATGAAGTTTCATCAGCAAGAAGCTTTTCATCATTTTCTTGAGGTCGAAATGGATCTTTCTTTATATCAAGTGACCTCACAACCACTGGGGTACTCAATAGATGTGATTTATCCATGTAAAATCGCCTTAAAATCTTTTTAGTGTATGTTGATTTATGGAAAAAAATTTCATTTGTCAAATGCTCAATCTGTAGGTCCAGATAAAAAATTTTCTTTTCCAAATCTTTTATTTCAAATTCTTTTTTCAAACACTCAACAACTTTTGAAAGTTCTTTAGGAGTGCCTATGATATTCAAGTCATCAACGTGCACATCTATTATAGCAAATTCAGATCCAGACCTTCTTACAAAAATACAAGGGCAAACAGGGTCATTTTTGTATCTTTCTCTTTGCAAATATTCTTTAAGATGACTGTACTGCATCTGCCCTGATTGTTTCAATTCATATAAGGATTTCTGAAGCTTTATTGAGTAAGTTTCTTGCAAACTTTTATATGCTTCAGGTACTTTGAAGGCTTCTGGGGTTTCATAAAAATATCGCCATTCAATGAGCCATACAAATAGTCCGTGACAACATCCATTAGGCACACATCAAGATTTTTATGAACTTCTATATTTATTATATATCTGAAGGTAATTTCATCCACCACAGAAAAATATGTCTCCGCATAGTCAATGCCAGTCCTTTGCAAAAATCTTGTGCCACAAGTCATTCTTTACATATTATGACTTCACCTTTTTTATTTTTTTTTGTACAAAAATTCATTTGTACCCCACTGGCTTGACACCTACAGGTGTTCGGACCATTGGTCCAAAAACTTCACATTTTTCGAGTAAAGTCAATTCCGCTTGAATTGCATCCTTTCATTTTGGCCAATCATTTCTCAATCTACTTTCATTGATAGATTTTGATTCCAAATCCTTAGTGTGTTGCATTATTTCATTAGAAAAATTGTAAGAAAAAATATTGTCAACCAAAATATAATTTTGATTCCACTTATTTCTCCTCGAGATATAACTTATTGAGATTTCTTCCTTCTCATTAGTTTTAGATATTTTAACCTCCTCAGTGGTCTTATCATTTGTTAGATCGCAAGGCTCTTCTTGAGCAATTGCCACCGTATTGTGGTCATTCTAATCATTTATATTTTTTCTTTTCGAGGATTTTTATCCTTGAAACCAATTGGTCTACCACTTTTCAAACGTGGCCTAGACCCATTTGCATTAACCACTTGTCTTATCGGGATATTAACTCAAACTGGAGCATTTGCAGCTGGAATATAAGATTTAGTAATCCTTGGAAGGTTATTTTTGAATGGTGATGATGTTTCTTTGATTTTAGTTTATGCAATTTTAATTGTCGTTATCTACTAGTTAATTTTGTGTTTGGAGTCATGTTAATCATACAAAGTGTGAATTTAATTTGATTTGAGGTTAAGTTGGATTTTGGAGAAAAGAAAATTAGAATTCATTACATTTGTACTCCATAGATTTATTTCGTAATTTAGATTCATTTCCATTTGATAGTATCATGTTTTAGGTCAAAATTAGCAGGCGATGGTAGGTTGAGTAGGCGAATTTTAGAAATTATGGATTGTTGATTGTTTTAATTTGATCTGTTTGTTTTAGTTAATTGCATTCACTCAAATGTCTTCATTTTATCTGGGGATGCCCCAAGATAAATTGTACTTATTAATCGAAAAATGCCCTAAAGTATCATGTATGTAGAGGATGTTCATGATCAAGGCCCGAGGCATCGGGTAGAGCATAGTTTAGGGTAGTTTAGACTAGTTTAGGTTTTTATTTTAATGCATTTTCATTTTGGGACTATATTAATTGGACTGGACACTATTTTGTGAAACTTTGGTTGTTTTGTTTATTTGTTTGTTGGTGTATGTGCTCTTTTTGTGAGTTTATCATCTCTTAGTGTCAAATTATTCGATGTAGCTCAATAGAGCAACCTTGGTTGAACCACGGGACCAAGGGGTGCCTAACACCTTCCCTTCAGTCAACATAATTTCTTAACCAAAATCTCTATTTATAGATCAGTTTTATGAGTCAAACTATTTTTGAAAAAAGATTTTCAAAGCTGACTTGATACATCAAATTTATGCCAAGTGGTGACTCTGACTTTAAGTTTGAAATCCTTTTTTGAAACATGTTCTTTTATCACTTTAATTATTAAAAACCTTTCAAATTTAAAATCAATCTTTTTTTTTTTTTTTTTTGGTAAAAAAGGGGTGTGAAAACTCTGTTCGGGAAAAAAGATTTCTACAATAGATAGCTACTCTCACCTGTATGTCGTCAAAGCTTGCACAAAAAAAATCTCTGGCCACTTAAGGAAAACAAACGCATTCCCTCATCATCAAACTTTGATATGAACCCATCATTTTTATTCAAACATCGCATATGGATATGTATGTGGCAACTACAAATGTTTTTAATATGAACAAGGTGTTTGATGAAATACTAAACAAAAATGCAGTGTGTTGGACTTAACTGATTTCTGCGTATGTACAAAATTAGAAATCATACAGAGCCTTAAAAATATTCAGGCAAATGCAGTTGGAAAATGTCGAGCATGATCAGGTAGCATTCACTGTTGCACTATTGGCTTGTGCTGATCTAGGGGCATTGGATAAATCGGCGTGGATTCATGATTTGATAAGTTGAAAGCCGGAGTTTAGTGAGGATTTATCTTTAATGAATACTCTTTTGGACATGTATGTAAAATATGGGGATATCAGAAAAGCTATGTTAGCTTTTGATAATATTAGAATTAAGGATGTTGGGACTTGGACATCCATGATTGTTGGGCATGAATTACACGGCCAAGTAGAGGAAGCACTAAGGCTGTTTTCATCATTGGAAGAAGAAAACAAACCTAGATCAAGAAAAGGTTGTGGGACTGAGGACTGATTACTTGTTCCAAATGAGGTTATGTTTATAGGAGTTCTAATGGCCTGTTCTCATGCAGGGATGGTGGAAGAGGGGAAACGTATTTTAGAAGTATGATTAAAGAGTATGGAATAAAGTCTATGCTTTCTCACTTTGGCTACATGGTAGATCTATTATGTCGTCGTGGACTGCTAAAAGAGGCATATAACTTTATTTTGGCAATGATAATTCAACCAAATGTGGTTATATAGTGGACACTACTTGGTGCCTCTAGCATTTATGGCAATGAAGAACTTGCTGGAGGTTTTTTTATAAGTGAATCAAGTTAGGAAATAGGAACTTAGTCCTTCTTTGTGGTAAGAAGAGAAGATTTTGCTAATGAAATCTCTGATTTAGGGAATGGAGATTTAAGAGAATGGTTTATTAGGCCAGGTCTATTTCGAGGAGAGGTTCAAAAAGGTGAGTTGAGGAGAGAGCAAAGGAATGAAAAGTATAATAGGCACATGAACGATGGAGATTTGTCTTGTAAAAAAATGCACGGGACGTGCCCTTTTTTCTGATGTAGGATAAGAATTAAGAGGAAAGGACCAATATGAAAGGATTTTAGAAGAGCAGGAAAGACAAATATATTCTGGCATATGTGCATAGTTAATAACCATTATTTAAGGACAGGAATACTAGCCTACGCAGGAGATTAGGTCTCTGCATTTAAACAGTCTGAGCATCCCTTTGATTCTCGAAATATATTCTTACCTTATTCAAGTGTGACCTCTCTATGAGTGCATATCTGCAAGGATATAAAGGTTGAGTTAAATTTCCCATGATCTACCTTAAATATATATGTCCTCTTATTTTAGCCAGGAAGAAAGTTATGACTGAGGTTGCTATAGTAGCCTAAGCTTTGATTGAATTCTTCCAAGGAGTTCTCTTCTGGGAGTCTAAACGAAAATATCTGTAATTTGAACCTCTATTCCAGTATAAAATATGATAAATCACCCTTTTTAATATTGTTACATAGATAATAATGCTTGATAAACATATTCAGGGAGTGCTTCAAGTTGTTCAAATTGGAGCTTTTTCGATATACAATCTCTGCGATACATGGTCAGTCTGGTTCAGCTTTCTGGTCCCCAGTGAAATCAATGAAAATCCAGCAAGTTACTACTAAATATCCATAGGGAGCTTTGGCTACCATGAAAACATAATTTGGAAACTCATAACTTTCAAAATAGAAGTTGTTCAAGAAGGCATTTTTTATATTCATTTGAAATTATTTGAGCTCCATGTAAGAGGCAACAACAATTAGAATGGTAATAGCCTTTATTCTAGCAACTTTGAGCAAGGTTTGTTCGTAGCCTATCCCTTTTTCTTGATAGAAATCTAGAACAATCAATCTAGCTATATTTTAGATGTGCTTCCAAACTCATCAGCTTTATTTCTATATATACCCATCTGATTCCTATGACAGTTCAGTTGGATGCCCTAAGAACTAGGTGCCACACCTTGTTTCTTTCAATCTAGTGATGTTCCTTCCACATACCATTAATCCAATCTCCATATTTTAGAGTTTATTTAATATTTTAAAGGTTAATATGAGATAAGAAGGCCGAAAGAGTGATCATTTTTGAGTCTTGGATCAAGTATGAATACCTGTGTCAAGTGGAGAGACAATATCATTTGAGAAATTAGAATTTATATGCTTCTTGTTTAAGATTTGAACTTTTTCTAGTTGCTAACTGGAACCTAGTCCTTCTTAGAGATCCCCTCCAAGTTCTTAAGTAGTCAAAATGTTGTTTTTGTTTTCAATCTATGCAGGCGCATGTTCAGTTGTACCTTGATCCTAAGTAGGAGAATAGGTTGTTCCGAGCAGTTTATTCTCACCCTATTCATCATGGTTTGGTTCTCCGCCAGTTGATTTCGACAAGTCGAATGATTTTCTATGATTCTGTAGGAGTTCTTCAAAAACATCTTTATTGTGACTTTCCTACTTTCCAAGTTCATTCATCTCACCAAGGTTAACATGAACACTCTTTTCTATACACTGAGTTCTATAATTAAAAACTCTTATAGCATTGCTTTAAGAAGAAAACCCTTGGAATCCTCCTTTATTGTTCTTAGGATCAAATTTTCCCGATCTCTCTAGATGTAACACCTGTTTGTCTCATAATAAGAAGTATTCACTGCCTTTGCCTAGAAACTTTTGTACTTGCAATTAACAATCAACATTATTCTCACAATATTCTCACAATATCCATCAGTATCTTTTTTCCTTTCCACAACATCATTACGTTAAGGTGGTCCAGTAGCTAAAGAATTATGACTAATGTCATGTCCAACTAAAAGATCATAAAAATTTATATTTTTGAACTCTATCCCATGATCCTGTCTGATGCTAACATTTTATTACTAAGCGTGACTTGAAATTACTTAGCATAAGTAGTAACTACCTGAAAGGTTTCATCTCTGCTTCTCAGAAATAGGGTCAAAGTGAACCTTGAATATTCATCCACAATCACATTAGTATACTTCATTCTACCATGACGTGGATTCCTCACTGATCCACAAAAATCCATGTGAAGGAGATCAAGAGCTTAGAGGTGCTGACTTCTTTCAATGTCTTAAAAGAGGAACAAACCTATTTGCCTTTAACAGAATCATCACACACCTTGTAAAGCACGAACCCTTATTGGGCGGATCACGAACCAAGTTCTTTGATATCAACCTATTAAGCAAAGAAAGGCTAACATGACCTAGCCTCCTATGGTATAACACATCATCATTACCCAACACACGTAGACATTGTTGATCTTCACCATAGATGGAGTCAAGATTAGCAACATATACTTTTTTGAATTTGTGAGCCCCCCAAATAATGTTACTAGTATCAATGATCCTTAGAGTATATGAGGCTGAAATTAACCTTACTCCATTTCCTTTGTCCACTACAAAAAAAAAAGCAGCATTTAGTGACAGTCACATTTGGTCGCTATTCTATGCAAATCCATCGCTAAATAGAAATAGCGACGGAATAGAGAAGGATTTGTGTCTGTCACTATATTACTCATTGCTAGCATCTTAGCAATGAAAAAATGAATTTCGTTGCAAAACTTGTGACCGCTTCACGACGAACTTATCGGTTGTTGATGTTACTGACAGAACATTCCTTTGCTATTTCCACAATTTATTTTTGTTGTGGCCAAATTTACGACAGAACATTTTGTCGCAGATCTATTGCAACATAGTTTGCTCGACTAAGCAACCGTCTTTGGTGACCAAATTTATATTTCACAATCCATCGCTAAAGTTTTTCAGTAGCAACGACTAAAGTTAGTCACTAAATTTTTGTCGCTAATAATTTTGTTAGAAAATTATTGAAATGCATAAATTATTGAATGATTAAAATAACTAGAAATTGTATTTTATTTGACATTTTAACTTATAATTAAACTACATTTAAAGTTACACGCCTCTTAAGTGAAAATAAGAGCAACAATCATTCAAGATGCATCAAGAAATAAAAAGGAGTAAAAGACAGTAAGTTACAAACTGCTAAATGATAGGGAACTACAGCTGATGAGATCATGCTCAGTTCCATACTCACTTGTGCAAACAACCTGAAAAGTCCCAGATGAATTAATGAGCTCACACAACCAATCTCCATGAATTATGAACATAAACAGGTTCTCCAACCTTCCCAAGAAGCTCTCAACCAAATAACTACACATGAGAAATAGTCTCGGCTACCAACCATTATTTCTCCACCTATTGTGACTAATGTTACCAAATCATGATGCTGAAAACCTATGGTAATGATGATAATTACCTGAACCATAAGAAAATGAATTATCAAAATCACCAGATGTTGAAAACCTATGGTAATGATGATACATGCCTGAATTATAAAAAGATGAATTACCAAAATCACCAGATGCTGAAAACCTATGGTGATGATAATTGTCTAACCCATAAGAAGTGGAGTTATCAAAATCAAGCCTGCTAGACATTCTGGATGAACGAGGCACAGAAGAGTTACCACCAGTACTGAATTTCGAAATCTTAGCTTTCTTATTTCTAAGAGTTGAAGAAGATATCCAGTTAATTGTTGAGGACAGTCTTCAGGATCATCCGGGATCTAACCACCCTTTTGTTTCACCTCCTTTAGTTTTTCCTTTCTTCTTCCATGCTCTACCAAAATCACGAGGTTCAAGCCTGAACTCTTTTTTCTCTTTTCTCTTCTTCTGGACTTTCTTCTTGGGGGTTGATGATCACAATTCCTCTTATTGACCTATAGACACAAAACAAAAAAACAATAAGGTTTTAGTATGAAGACAAGATATTATGTAGCATAGGATAATTAACTTGGAATGAAAGACATGCAGGAATGAAAAGAAGATTATAATCATATTTCAAAAAAGAATATAATAACTTACTTTGCTAAGATTAGTGCATTCGCATGCAAAATGACCTTCTTCACCATACCTATAATAGGGATTAGGTGACCCAGTACCGCTAGTCTTCCCAAGAGATATTGTACATGGGAAAGCATGTCAGATAAAATGCAAGAACAAAATTTAGACCCTAAATAAGGGGAAGCAATGTATGCAAGTTTAACAATAAGTGCATGCGCTTACAAACCAGTATGGCCTAGTAGACCACATCTGTAGCAGAAAAGTTCTCTGGAGCCACTATCAGGGTACTTTGCACAACAAAGATAGCCAAACTTTATACAGATGTAACATTGTATTTCCTATCAAAGGAAATAGGATAAATGGAACACTGACAAATCTAACAACACAATATAAAACTTTAGGTTAAAAGTTTCCTCACCAACACACACATCCAAATCATCAGTAGCATAGTCATTCTTGTAAGAAAACATATCATGGCTAGAATCCCCACATTTTAGACATATTTTAGAACTCTTGGATCCTCCATGACTTCAACCTAGGCAAATATTTACACGATGACCTCTTTTTTTACAGATGAAACAAGTTTTTCCCTGCTCAAAGAAAATAGAGTGCACAACATACTCTATTAGTCTATCGCCAAAGTATTAAAAATAAATAGCAAGTGTTTTAAAGTCCAAGAAAAGAGTATCACAATTTTCATGATCAAATAAACACTATTTCGCTTTGCACCCCAAAGGGTATTATCTTGTTAGCCTGTCTAACCTATATTATCGATGAACCTACAGATGAAGCCTGACATCACTAGCTACAAAAGACTTGAATCATGCTACAATGGCAGTTAATGATATTACCAACTATCCAAATCCCTATCAGACTAAAAATAATGATTTTACTAACTATCCAAATCCCTATCAAACTAAAAACAAGAAGAATTTGCTTTTTTGATTGAAGTAAAGATAGTATAGTGGCATATGTATAATTATACTATCAGTCAATCAGCTACTACTCAATCCCATACTACTTGGGGTAAGCTAGACTAGATTATCAATAATTCAAAATTATGTTAACCAAAAAATACACCATATGCATGAGCACAAATAAAGTAGTCAAGTTCATATAAATAACATGCATCGCACTAGATTCTATTAAATTGTTGAGCGAAAAAGGCTTTACGGGAAAACTAAAAGATAATTGAATGTTATTTCAAGTAAATTGACACATATAACACAATAATTCAGCATAGAAGGCCTTGACCACTTTGGTGAACATTTAAAAGAGAGCAATTTTCAGTGTCAAGGAGTTCTACACTTAAATTGCTTGGCTGCTATTCATACATGTCATGTATTCATTTTTTCCTTTTAATGACAGAGAAATCTATCTGGGGCAAACTTTTAGGATCAACCGCAACCTTCGAAGCCAAGCTTAGTTCACATGGATCAGGGCTTGGACCTATGACGTGAGTCCCTCAACCTTTGATATTTAAATTAAGCCCTAGGGGCCATATCATGTATCTTATATACTATGACTAAATTCTTACCAAAGAATCACAATTCAATGATGAGAAGCATGTATAAATCTCTAATATCAATTACTTTTCACAAGTATTTACTCCTTTTTAAACAACCATACACAGCACTACAAAAAGTCAGAATTACAATAAAATCAATCCAAAAAGTCAATAAAATCAACAAAAATTATAGATTTACAATAAAAAGAGAGAGGACATACAAAATTTTATTTATGATATTCTTAAAATAGTCCAAACAAAAAGAGATATAAAGATAGAACAGACAAAATTCTGAGTTTCTTCAAAAATTTCAAATTCAAGACATTTTAGAGAGATAGAATATTTTTCTTACCTGATTCAATGCCCAAAATATAGGTCTTTGAGCATTTTTATTACTGATTCTCACACTTCAAAGTTGTAGTTGTATTTTTGTAGAGAGAAGTGAGAGTCGCATGTAGAGAGAGAAAAGAAAGCGGTAATAATAAGAAAAGAAATCCTAGAAATATAATTTATTAAAAATTATAAATGGTTGCAACGTATTTTTCCATCGATAATAATAAATAAAAATTTATATAAATATTCTAATGCTTAGTGACGAAATATTCTGTTGCTAAATCCATTACTACCAATTAATTAAAATGATTACACATAGTTGTTGCTAAATCCGCCACAAAATTAAGGCGTCAAATTTTTACGCCAATATTTAATGACGAAAAAAGAAATTCGTTGATGATCCATTATTATATCATAAATTAAAAAGGGTTTTGCTATACTCGCGATAAAAATAAATTTTTCGTTGCTGATCCGTCATTATTCAGTTACAGAAATTGATCTATCATTAAATTTCATCTCTAAATGTTGTTCTTTTGTAGTGGTCACGGATCTGACTCACACTTGGTAGGGAATACATAAAACCATTAACATAATAAATATTTTCAACAACAATTTCAAATGATTTCCCAATTTAACCAACTCCGATAATGTACCCCACTTTTCTATTTCCAAAAGACATACCGCTCCCTTGAATGTTTTGAGTGAGAGAAAATCTTCCATTCTTTTAGTCATATGCATAGAGAAACCACTATCCATAAACTACCATTGTCCCATTTTGCTGTCTTCCTTCACTCTCATTTGCAAGCATAGCCATTTGTTAGATTTAGGAACTCAAATATTCTTGGATCCCTTTATATAAAGAAAAAGGTGAATTGGGTTTCTTCTTGTCCAAGCTGTTAGAGTAGAATTCTTCACCGAGGGACCTGGTCCCTTGGAGTTATTGATAGATTAAACATCTTTTAGGTTTCTCTTTCTAGCATTGATTGAGTATTGGTAGATATGCTTTTAAAGTTTATTTTGACCATAGTGAGTGCATAGACAATTGTCCAGGATGGATACTGTCATGCCTCAAATCCTATTGGGGCAGACTGGCACCCATAACCGAGGAGGCCCGGGAGAACTAGCTCATAACCTTATACTTCCCATGCATACCTTTATGACAACCCAAAATTTAGACAGCATCATGTCAAAAGGAAATAATCACCTGTATAAGCTCGAGCACATGTATATATGTATATATAATACTTGGCTGTTGGAGCCATCACGTCTATTAACAAAATACCACCTTGACTGTACATTGGGTCTATAAAGCCTCTAGATAATACACAAAGTTTAACTAAGGTCGGGACACACCCCGCCATATAACTAACTTCTATACAATACCAAAAGTGACTGGATATGACACGGAAAGCCCCGAAGCAACCTGGAGCTCACCAAAAGCAACTGGATATCCTGGCTCCTACTTGTGCGGTGTATGAGCTGAGGTACCTGTGCCTGCAGCATGAAATGCAGGTTCCCCGTGGGGGACGTCAGTACAAAATATGTACTGAGTATGTAAAGCTGTAGATAATCACATATAATATAGGAGCTAAATAGAAATCAGAAACAAGTGAATAAACCATAATAGGAGTGGACCACACTTACTAGAACTTGTGACAACCTGTACATTGTATTTATTCAATCACTTTACCTTCATTCTTATCATCTTTGTAATCATTACTGTATTGTACTGTGACCATTAGGCTACCTCCAGTACATATCAACTGGGATCGACCCATGATAGGCTTCTTCCCCTAGGATACCACCCATAAAAACATAAATAGGGATCGACCCATGATAGGCTTATGCCCTTGGGATACCACCTGATAAGAGAAAACTTCCCTCACTTAGTTCAATTAATCTTTGAGATTGTTATTTCGGTCTCCACTACATTTTTGATATTTTGAAACAATGATACATCAATAAGAGATATATAAATAGACCATCAATGTAATAACATTGAAGTAAGAACTCATTGGAACATCAATAAAGTGATTTGGAGTCATCAATGCTATAACAATGAAGTAGGAACTTATTGGTATATCAATGAAACGTTTTGGAGTCATTAATAGCACATGGATCTTGTTTGAGTAACCGGATACCTTCTGACATTCATTAGTACAATAAACATGTACGATTTGGAAAACAAGTAAGTATTGGAATGTCTTGACATCTTGTAGGGTGGAAACAAGTTCATTGGTAATGTAGGACATCATACAAAATCATTATGGATCACATGTTACTGAATAACTTTGGAAACTTTCTTAATAGAACAATTGTTCACTTTCATGCCAAAGATATGGTATAGAGTATGCTTTACATACCTGACTGTCAACCTTCAATACTAGTCCCAAATGGACTTCCCGTCTTTTCGGATTACTTATCTACAATGAATATATATAGCAACTAGTTTTAGCGACCAAACATCACAATTCAGTTATTTGAATTCACCAAACTAGTGGTTAAGTAGTAAGCCTTAATTACACCATAAAGGGTGTCACTTTAACCCTCTTATACTCCAATTACATTCACATGCCATGCATATTCATACAACATCCTCCAATATCAAGTTTGGATTCATTTATCCTTCCAACCAATCCATTAAACCAAATTGAGTCATAGACATAAATAATCATCAATTCAATAGTATATCACCAATAGTATATCACCATATCCACCTTCCATAACTCAATTAACATATCAACCTTCCATAATTCAATACAACCAAACCATGCAAAATAGTCCATAACCCTAATTTCATCACCTTTCAATAACAACCAATACATATAATCCTCTATCACACATATACATATGGAAAAGAACAAAGAAAAACAATATTCATACCTTAGAATTCACCTCTTGATTATGCAATCATGTTTGCACAAATAATAGGTGTTGTTCGAAGCTCTCGAGATGACAAACGCAGTTATCGGATTACTTTAGAATTTCTACGGTTGAATCAGAAGTAATTTAAAGGTCAAATTTGACTAGGGTTTGTTCTTTCTCAATGATTGATGATGAAAATGAGTTTTTAAAGTCATATACATGTATATATACACATATTCCCGTCCATAATATAATAAGAAATGACCAAAATGCCTTTAAAATTTAAATAATGTCAAATCTGTCCTTTGATGGACTGTTTTGATAAGCTAAAGTAGATCGACCATAACTCTTTCCTCCAATATCGGATTTGGGTGAAATTGGTATCATTGGAAGGATAATTCAAAGGGATTTCATTTCATATAAAGTGGGCCACCCAGTTCATCCAGTACAAAGAGTTATGGTCGTTTGAAGTTGACCCTAAAAATCTATTTTGATAGGCTGAAGTAAAACGAGTATAACTCCTTACTCAGACGTTGGATTTGGATGAAACCAATTGCATTGGAAAGAAGACTCAAAGATATTTCTTTTAATAGTTCGCGATATCTCCCAGTTCATTATATTAATGGATTTATGATCGTTCGAAGTTGACCCAAAAATTTGACTGGCCTTAGTAGTTTGTGTGCAGGAAATTTTCCTGCACATTTACTATTCCCAAATATCCCGGCCACCATTTTATAGTTTCGAACGTGCTCGATTATATCCAAAACATATCTATTTTTGGAAATATTTATATCGTTGGAAAGCTTATTCAATAACCTTCGCATGGAACCATCGACGGTCAAATTCTGGTATAAATAAAATAAAAAAATTAATTCCATATAAATAAGACCAATACACGTACTTGAATACGGGGTGTTACATCCTTTCCCCCTTTAGGACATTCATCCTCGAATGTTAGCATAGTTATTAAACCGAAACAAGTTCAAGTCCATCATTAATATTCACATCATCACATAAACACTATGCATAAATTAAAAAAAACTTACTTGTTAATGTTCTAACTCCGTTTCTTGAACTTCCTCTTCATCTTTGAACAAATGAGGGTACTTAGATTTCATTGCTTCCTCAGCTTCCCATGTAATCTCTTCCCTTTGATGACTTCTCCAATGTACTTTCACCGATGCTATCTCTTTATTTCTCATCTTCTTAACTTGGTGATCTAGAATAGCAATAGGCACTTCCTCATAGGTAAGATCTTCCGCAACTTGCACATCCTCAGTAGAAGTAATATGTGATGGATCTTCGATGCACTTTCGAAGCATTGACACATGAATTACCGGATGTATTGATGAGAGCTCTTGGGGTAGCTCTAATTGATATGCAACTTGTCCAAACCTTCGAGTGATCTTATACGGGCCTATATAACGTGGACTCAACTTCCCTTTCTTGCCAAATCTCATTACCCCTTTTATTGGTGATACCTTCAAAAATACCCAATCACCTATAGAAAACTCTAGCCCTCTCCTTCTACTATCCGCATATGACTTGTGTCGACTTTGGGCTATTTTCAGTCATTGCTGAATTACTTTAACCTTCTCTATGGCTTGATAAACAAGATTCAGTCCGAACAAAAGAGTTTTACCCACTTCGAACCATCCTATTGGTAATCTACACTTCCTTCCATATAAAGCTTTATATGGTGCCATTTTGATACTTGAATAATAGCTATTATTGTAGGCAAACTCAATAAGAGGTAAATGATCATCCCAGTTGCCCTTAAAATCTACTACACAAGCTCGTAGCATATCTTCAAGTGTTTGAATGGTACGTTCTGATATAATAAAGATTGGCACTCCATGTAATCGGACTATCTCTTTAATGTAAAGCTTCACATACTTTTCAACTGTGTAAGTGGTCCTAACTGGTAGGAAATGTGCGGATTTGGTAACCATATCAAAAATCACCCATATAGAATCAAACTTCCGGGATGTACGAGGCAAACCAATAACGAAATCCATGTTGATCATGTCCCACTTCCAGCTTGGAAGATCAATTCATTGCATATAACCTTCGAGTTTTTGGTGCTCAACTTTAACTCTTTGATAATTTGGACATTCAGCTACAAATTCTGCAATGCTCTTCTTCATGTCATTCCACCAATACATATCTTTCAAATCTTGATACATTTTGGTTAATCCTGGATGAATGGAATACCTTGAAAAATGTGCCTCTGTCATAATCTTCTTTCTTAGCCCGTCTACATCCGACACACATAATCGGTTTTGGCACTGAAGTACTCCTCGCGTAAGCTCAAATGCCTTAGTCGCACCACTCTGAACGTTCTCCTTAAGCTGTAATAAAATAGGATCTGCATATTGCTTCTCTTTCACTTCAGCTACTAATGAAGATTCCGCAGCATTATGTACGATAAGCTCTTTATCCGAAGTTTCAAGAAGGCAAACTCCCAAACTAGCTAACTGGTGAAGATCTTTAATCATCCCTTGAAAACCTATAGGCTCCATCATAGCCTTACGACTTAACATATCAGCTACCACATTTGCTTTCCCTGGATGGTATAAGATATCAATATCGTAGTCCTTTAATAGTTCAAGCCATCTCCGCTGCCTTAAATTTAGATTCTTCTGATTAAAAATATATTTCAAGCTCTTATGGTTAGTATATATATCAACATGAACCCCATATAAGTAGTGGCACCATACCTTTAAAGCAAAAATAACTACTGCCAGCTCAAGATCGTGTGTAGGATAATTTTTCTCATGCGGCCGCAATTGTCTAGAAGCATAAGCTATTACCTTACCATGCTACATCAATACACATCCTAAACCAATTCTGGAAGCATCACAATACACTGTATACCCTTCGGTGCCTTCTGGAAGTACCAACACGGGTGTAGAAATCAACTTGTTCTTTAAATCTTGGAAACTGTTCTCACAGGCATCATTCCATTAGAATTTGGATGCTTTATGGGTTAGCTTGGTTAAGGGTGCTGAAATGGAAGAAAAACCTTTAACAAACCTTGTATAATAATCGGCCAACCCGAGAAAACTACGAATCTTCATAGGCGTTATGGGCCTTGGCCAGTTCTTCACAGCTTCTATCTTTTGAGCATCAACCTTTATCCCTTTACTAGATATAATATGACCCAAAAATGCCACCGACTTTAACCAAAACTCACATTTAGAGAACTTTGCATAAAACTTACAATCACGAAGAGTCTGTAATGCTTGCCGTAAGTGGTGGCATGGTCCTCTTCTGATCTAGAATATACTAGAATATCATTTATAAAAACTATCACAAATACATCCAGGAATGGCTTAAACACCCTATTCATCAAATCCATAAAAGCTGCGGGTGCATTTGTTAGCCCAAATGACATAACTAGAAACTCATAATGACCATACCGTGTTTGGAAAGCTGTCTTGGGTATATCCTTCTCTTTGACCCTCACTTGGTGGTAACCTGACCTCAAATCAATCTTAGAAAAGCACTTGGCGCCCTGTAACTGATCAAATAAATCATCAATTCTTGGGAGAGGATATTTATTATTAATAGTCACCTTATTCAATTGCCGATAAGCAATACACATCCTCAGTGAGCCATTCTTTTTGCACACAAATAACACTGGTGCTCCCCAGGGGGACATACTAGGCCTTATGAATCCCTTCTCTAGCAAATCTTTCAATTGCTCTTTCAATTCTCGTAATTCTACTAGGGCCATTCTATACGGAGGAATGGAGATTGGTTGGGTGCCTGGTATTACATCAATACCAAACTCTACTTCTTGTTCAGGAGGCAAACCTGGAAGATCTTCAGAAAATACATCAGAAAATTCATTTACCACCGAAACAGTTTAAAGAGTTGGTGGCTCCGCTTCTATGTCCCTTACTCTAACAAAATGATATATGTATCCCTTGGAAATCATTCTTCTTGCCTTAAAATAAGAAATAAATCTACCTCTTGACGCGCCAATTTCACCTTTCCATTCAAGGACTGATTCATTTGAAAAATGGAAATATACCTTTTTCGTGCAGTAATCAATTGTGGCATAACAAGACACCAACCAGTCCATACCCATTATAACATCAAAATCTACCATTTCTAACTCCATAAGATCAGCCATCATATCACGACCACAAACAGTTACTATGCAGTTTCGGTAAACCCTTCTAGCTATAATAGATTCCCCAAACGGTGTGGACATTTCAAATGGCTTAACTAACAGTTCGGGTATTCTTTCGCACTTTCCAGCAACCAATGGAGTAACATAAGATAATGTAGAACCGGGATCAATTAAGGCATATACATCGAATAAAAAGATAGACAACATACCCGTAACCACATCTAGGGAAGCCTCTAAATTCTGTCGATCCGCTAAAGAATACGTACGATTTTGAGCCCCGCTAGAACTCGTGGCTCCTCTATCACCTCTAACACGACCCATTGGTTGTGCACCCCTTCCTGAATAAGGCATCGATGATGATGATGCAACAAATAATCCCGTAGGTCGTGCCATACCCCCTATTCCCCTTCGTGGGCATTCTCTCATTATATGCCCCGACATACCGCACCAAAAGCAAACATTGGTCCCCAGCCGACATACGCCCAAATGGACCTTCCACATTTATTGCATGGCTCTCGAGGAGGTCTCGATTGGCTCATATTCCCTTGCCCTTGGTACCCCACTGTCCGCGAACTCTGACTCTCACTTTTGTGCCTAAATTGATTTCCTCTGGACCCTTGGAACTGTGGTAGGGCACTAGCTGCAGAATAAGAGGATAATGTCCTAGGTAGTCTAGCAGAAAACTGTGGTCTAAACCCTCCTTGGGATATCATCAACTGCCCTGTAGATCTGGCCCTCTTGGAATATCCTCTTTCTAATTCCTGTGTTCTTCTTCTCTTCCTCTGATCTTTCATTTTCTGTGCAAAATCTTGGATCCTCGCTATGTCCATATCTTTGTTCAAAGCAGAAATAGTACAATCTCTAACCAGATATGGATCTAGCCTATCCACATATTAATAAACTCTGTCATCCAAAGTAGCTACAACATTAGGAGCATATCTCGACAAGGAATTAAATCGGAGACTATACTCCCTCACGCTCATATTCCCCTGATGAAGATTTAAAAACTGATCTGCACGGGCCTAACGAATCTCGAATGGAAGATAATGATCAAGAAATGCCTCTTTGAACTCTTTCCAAATAGCTGGGGGTGCATCAATACCCCTAGATCGTTTCTAGTCCTTGTACCAATATATAGCCTCCCCTTTAAATCTATATGCTGCTAACTCCACTGTCTCTCTACCCATTACATGCATAATATCTCAGGCCCTTTGAATTTGATCAATAAAGTCCTGTGGGTCCTCGTTAAGATCTGATCCATTAAAAGTAGGAGGATCCATCTTAAGAAAATCCTGTGTTCGAAGGCTAGCCGCCCTATCTGTACCACTAGGACCCATGGTAGGAATGGCTTGCCCTTGAGCTTTCCCAGCAACTATACGAGTCAAAAGTTGCACTATATTTCTAAGATCTTGATCAACAACATTAATAGGTGGCTCTGGGGATATAGTTCTCCTCCCCCTTATTTCTTCCGAAGTGGAGGAAGTTTCTGATGCATGCTCAGCTGGAGCCTTACTTTGATTAGCTGGTATAGTGGGTGACTTACTAGTCCCTTCTCCGGCAGCCACATCTACTTGCTTACCAGTATTCTTGCTTCTGGTAACCGGCATCATTACTATAATAAGAGAAACAAACGGATTCAGTGGTCAACTATGAGTTCATATACAATATAGGCTCTATCACATGATCTAAGACATGAAGAAAAGAAACAATTCCTAAATGTCCGTAGCCTCCTATTTGTAGATGCGGTGCACGACACACCGATAAACAAAACTCTATGTAGACACGACTTTGTATACTCACTAGGATGAACTTCTCTGATACCACTTTTATCACGCCTCAGATCCTATTGGGGCGGACTAGTACCCGTAACCGAGGAGGCCCGGGAGAACTAGCTCATAACCTTATACTTTCCATGCATACCTCTATGACAACCCAAAATTCAGACAGCATCATGTCGCATATAAAAGAAAATAATCACTTGTATAAGCTCGAGCACACGTATATATATATATATATACAATACTTGGCCATTGGAGCCATCACGTCTATTAACAAAACACCACCTTGACTGTACATTAGGTCTACAAAGCCTCTAGATAATACACAGAGTTTAACTAAGGTCAGGACACCCCGCCATATAACTAACTTCTATACAATACCAAAATTGACTAGATATGACACGGAAAGCCCCAAAGCAAACTGGAGCTCACCAAAAGCAGCTGGATATCCTGGCTCCTACTTGTGCGGTGTATGAGCTGAGGTACCTGTGCCTGCAGCATGAAATGCAGGTCCCGTGGGGGACGTCAGTACAAAATATGTACTGAGTATGTAAAGCTGTAGATAATCACATATGATATAGGAGCTCAATAGAAATCAAAAACAAGTGAATAAATCGTAATAGGAGTAGACCACACTTACTAGAACTTGTGACAACCTATACATTGTATTTATTCAATCACTTTACCTTCGTTCTTATCATCTTTGTAATCATTACTGTATTGTACTGTGACCATTAGGCTGTCTCCAGTACATATCAACTGGGATCGACCCATGATAGGCTTATGCCCCTAGGATACCACCCATAAACACATAAATAGGGATCGACCCATGATAGGCTTATGCCCCTGGGATACCACCCGATAAGAGAGAACTTCCCTTACTTAGTTCAATTAATCTTTGAGATTGTTATTTCGGTCGCCACCGCATTTTTGATACTTTGAAACAATGATATATTAATAAGAGACATATAAATAGACCATCAATGCAATAACATTGAAGTAAGAACTCATTGGAACATCAATAAAGTGTTTTGGAGTCATCAATGCCATAACAATGAAGTAGGAACTTATTGGTATATCAATGAAACGTTTTGGAGTCATTAATAGCACATGGATCTTGTTTGAGTAACCGGATACCTTCTGACATTCATTAGTGCAATAAACATGTAGATTTGGAAAACAAGTAAGTATTGGAATGTCTTGACATCTTGTAGGGTGGAAACAAGTTCATTGGTAACGTAGGACATCATACAAAATCATTATGGATCACATGTTACTGAATAACTTTGGAAACTTTCTTAATAGAACAATTATTCACTTTCATGCCAAAGATATGGTATAGAGTATGCTTTACATACCTGATTGTCAACCTTCAATACTAGTCCCAAATGGACTTCCCGTCTTTTCGGATTACTTATCTACAATGAATATGTATAGCAATCTAGTTTTAGCGACCAAACATCACAATTCAATTATTTGAATTCACCAAACTAGTGGTTAAGTAGTAAGCCTTAATTACACCATAAAGGGTGTCACTTTAACCCTCTTATACTCCAATTATATTCACATGCCATGCATATTCATACAACATCCTCCAATATCAAGTTTGGATTTATTTATCCTTCCAACCAATCCACTAAACCAAATTGAGCCATAGACATAAATAATCATCAATTTAATAGTATATCACCAATAGTATATCACCATATCCACCTTCCATAACTCAATTACCATATCCACCTTCCACAATTCAATACAACCAAACCATGCAAAATAGTCCATGACCCTATTTTCATCACCTTTCAATAACAACCAATACATATAATCCTCTATCACACATATACATATGGAAAAGAACAAAGGCAAATAATATTCATACCTTAGAATTCACCTCTTGATTATGCAATCCTGTTTGGACAAATAATAGGTGCCGTTCGAAGCTCTCGAGATGACAAACGCAGTTATCGGATTACTTTGGAATTTCTACGGTTGAATCAAAAGTAATTTAAAGGTCAAATTTGGCTAGGGTTTGTTCTTTCTCAATGATTGATTATGAAAATGAGTTTTTAAACTCATATACATGTATATATACACATATTCCCGTCCATAATATAATAAGAAATGACCAAAATTTCTTTAAAATTTAAATAATGTCAAATCTGTCCTTTGATGGACTATTTTGATAAGCTAAAGTAGATCGACCATAACTCTTTGCTCCGATATCGGATTTAGGTGAAATTGGTATCGTTGGAAAGATAATTCAAAGGTCTTTCATTTTATATAAAGTAGGACACCCAGTTCGTCCTGTACAAGGAGTTATGGTCGTTTGAAGTTGACCCTAAAAATCTATTTTGATAGGCTGAAGTAAAACAAATATAAATCCTTATTCAGACGTTGGATTTGAATGAAACCAATTGAATTGGAAAGAAGACTCTAGGATCTCTCTTTTCATAGGTCGCAGCTCTCCCAGTTTATTATATTAAGGGAGTTATGATCGTTCGAAGTTGACCCAAATATTCGGCTGGCCTCAGTAGTTTGTGTGTGCAGGAAATTTTCCTGCACATTTACTATTCCCAAATATCCCGGCCACCGTTTTATAATTTCGAACGTGCTCGATTATATACGAAACGTATCCATTTTTGGAAATCTTTATATCATTGGAAAGCTTATTCAATAACCTTCGTAGGAACCATCGACGGGCAAATTCCGGTATAAATAAAATAAAAATAAATTAATTCCATATAAATAAGACCAATACACGTACTTGAATACGCCAATACACGTACTTGAATACGGGGTGTTACAGATACATACTTGCTATGAGGGTTATAAGGAGCCTTGTTCCTTTAAAAACCAAGACCCTCACCAGATTTAGACTTTATATTACTTATGTCAGCAAGAATCTCTGAAAAAAGGAGATCCATCAGAGAGATTTATTAAGTTCCTCTTTTGTTTTAACCAAATTTTCCTCAAGTTTCTTATTTCGTTTAAGTGAGGCTGCAAGATCTTGATTGATCTTGCTAAGTTTAGCCTCAGGATCAATCTGAACATTGCTAGCCTTCACTTTTCCTTTTAAGAATTTTTTAGAATGACTTGAAAGCTTAGTGCTTAAGGTATCATTTTCATCTTTGACATTTTTTAAGACTTTTTCCAGATCATGAATCCTTAAGGACAAATAGGTTTCCTTAATTTCAGTTTATTTAAGATATTAGTTAATGACTCTTTTTCATTGATGAGACCATGATAATAATTAATTAAGATATTAGTTAAAGATATTTGTTCTTTGTTGGAATAATTCTTAAAGTTTTGTTAAACATCAAGAAAGCTTACCTCGTCATCCTTTTCTTCATCTGATTTAGCCATGGGAGCATAAAAGAAATAAAAATTTGTGCATTTTATTTTCAAGATACACCATTAAAGCATCTTGCTCATCATTTCGTTATTCATATTCACTTGAAGAATCTCCCCATGTATCCAGGACTTGTTTGACCATCTTATTTATAACTTTTTTTCTCTTAAACTTGCCTAGGACCTAGTTTTTTCTGTGAGTCTTATGTGGATTATTTTTGTTGAATTCCTTATAATCCCATTTATGAAGATGATACTCCTTAATAAAGTGACTTGTTTTCCACATTTATGGCAATAATTATTTCCTTTGAAGCACTTGCTTGTGTTTTTTTTTTTTTTGAAAGTCACTGCTCCGTTTCACTATCTTCTGAAACCTATGAGTAATGTAAGCGGAGTCAATGTCATCATCACTTCTGGAGTCACTCTTTGAGTCCTTAATATCCATAATCTTCTCCTTCTTGGGACCACTTCTTTCGGAATCTTATTGATATTTAAGCTCATAAATCCTCAGATTTCCAATAAGATCAACCATCTTCATTTATTACAAGTATTTTATTGTTGAAATAACATTAACTTTGCTCTCCTAGGATGAAGTCAAAATGATTAATACTTTCCTCACAAGATTGTACATCTAAATATTTTCTCCCAAGCACTTGAATTCATTCATAATGGATGTGAATTGAGTATGCATATCTTGAATGGATTCTCATTTGTTTATCTTGAAGAGCTCGTACTGTGTAGTATGTAAATTTTTGATTTCTTAACTAGACTCATTCCCTCGTGAGCATTTTCAAGTGCTTCCTCTACCTCCTCTGTAGATTTATAAGCTAAAACCCAGTTGTAATTATTAGGTTCTACTCCACAAATAAGAGTTTTCTTAGCCTTGTAATTCTTATCAATCTTATTCCTATCACCGTCATTGAAGTCTTTCATGATCTTGAGAATAGATCAAGAGATTTTACCTTCTTTCATAACCTTTATTGGAATATAGGGACCATAACAAGTGATATACCATAACTCACTATCCTCTGCCATGATAAAATCATGAATTCTAGTCTTCCACCAACTATAGTATTGGCCATTAAACTTTAATGGTTGAGTAGTTGATTATCCTTTCTCGAGACTAGGTGGAGCTACCATAAAAAATAGGATCCTTTCTAGGCGTGAACCTTTTAGGAAGAACTTGGATATGATACTAATTGATAGTTTATACGAGTCCACCACAATAACAATGACCTAATTCATTGCTTGGTCCTTGTGTGATGAAATAAAGAATAATAAGAACACAATCTAATAACAAGGGATGTTTATGTGAAAATCTCCTTACTCAAGGGAGAAAATCATGAACTACCCCAGTAGGATTTCACCAATAACTTCACTAATAACCAGTCAACAATTTTGATTAAAACCCTATGCAATCTAGAAATTAATATCTTAATTCCTGATCACTAGCAATAACTCTGTTACTTTTTCAAAATAACTTAACTGTGAAAACCATATTAGCTAAATCTATCTATATGTAGTCTAGATATTACCCTCTTAATCCCTAACCCCTTCTTAGCACCTTTACTACTAAACCTTTTCACAATAACTCTATTGAAAATTTCATTAGCTAACCACCAGATTGAAATAGAAATTGAAAAATAACTACCCTAACAAACCTCAGGATGAGGAGTGGGTTTACAATTTTTAACTCAAAATACAAGATATAATCAACCTAGAAACTAATATATTTTTCACTATGAGCAAGCTACTTTCTAGATTGTTGAAGCTTCATCTTCAATAGTGAGAACCATTAACTTTTGTGAGAAGAAGACCTTTTGAGAGTGTGCAAAAAATAGATGTCTCTCCATAAGATTTAGATACATATGTTGAGTAATAGTAGAGAAGCCTTCTCATTGGAGGACATTAAATAGGACCTCTATAGCGCACATCTTACTATTACTGCCACTGCTATGCCAGGGCAGCATTGGATAGCTGGAACATAAGAAAACTTTGTATGTATTAGTTGAAGGACACCATTTTACGCAGCTAGTCCTTTTACTAGGTTTGTCCACCATCAGAACATGAGAAGGTAAAAGGGACCTGAACCCAACACTTTTTATCCAACTTGATATGATACAATTTGATATGAAGTAAATATGAGATGGTATTAATGCCATTTATTTGATATTAATGAATAGAACAACTTTGAGTTAATAAAAAGAGTATCTTGGAGCTAAGATAACCGATACTTTATTCCTTAAAATTTATGTTTTTGTTTTTCTATTTCAGAAAGAACATTTTTATTAATTTCAATAGTTTCATTGTACTCTTAAATATGTCAAATCATTAAGAATAAACTAAGTATGATATCCTTAATGATATTATATGTTTTAAAAATGAGTATGCACAATTTATAATTTAAAATTATAAAAATTATTTTTCTCTACACTGTTCTTTTTCTGGACCAATTAAACTAATGAATGGAGGGATATTAAGGATAAAGGCCCAGGGCCAAGTGACCTCATGTGGAAAAATATACATTGGTTAAGTCAACTAGAGTATGGTAATTAACAACTTTAATGTTTTAATTATTAGTAGCTGAATTATTGGCTAGGTTAAAACATAACGAAGGAAAACGTGATTAAAATCTTTCAAATAGTAATAACAGGGTGTCCATGTCACATCATAGTTTGTCTTTATGGGGAGAGTGAATAGGAATTTAAACATTCTTATTTACCCTAAAATTCGTATAGTTGAATTTGTATGAGGCAAGAGCATTCGTATAAATTAAACTCTAATTTTAGATTCATTTATCAGTGATTTGATTATTAGTTTAGTTAAATAAGCAACAAAAACTACAATTAGTAGTGGATACCGAAGGAAAATAAATAAAGAAGCATTCTCAATGTCGCATTCCAAGAGTTGGAGCAACTATTTTGAGAGAAATATCCTAATAAGCTAAATAAGAAATCTATTTCTTGGACAGCAAGCAAAAACAGTGTTCTGCATTGATTGTGATCAGAATTGAGATGTCTTATAAATGGTAGGTTGATTATTCATAGAATACAGTAAATAGGACTTAGATGATAAGAATCCTTTATCTAGGCCTTATAGTACTATGACTAATGATATTGCTTCAGGTGTGAGGCCTATTTCAGGTGTTATCTAATATCCTCTGCAGGGGTTAGACTAGTACATTGTGCATTTGTGCACCTGATATATCAAACACTTTTGTCCCACTATCCTTTTCTCTTTCTCATGTAACTCCAGGAGTGACCATATTGTTGGAAAACAGTTGCTTCAAAACATCCTTCGTGATGGCCTTCACTCAACGGAATGATTCGAGGGATTTTTTTTCAAATATCGAAGGATCGGCTAATTTTCATAAGGGGAATTCACCCTAATACATGCCCTTCGGGGGACTCTACCCAATAAAGATAGTCTCTTTATTCCTTGAATGTAAAGTCATTGAAAATCGAGGGATGGAATGATGCCTCATTGAACCCAAGCTCGCTAGGTGCTCTTCCCTAAAACCAAAATATTTTCTAATAAATGTTTTGTTTGTCACATAGAAGGCGCTGTTGTGGTCCTCTGCCTGATAAAAAGAGCCTTCTCTTTATCTCTAATCCAGCACTAAACACGTTATTTCACCATTTTAATTTTTATAAAATAATTTTTTTTTGCTGTCTGATCAACCCTTCAGTATTCTTTGGTCTGAGCAATTACTTATTGTTGTTCCCCTACCATGTCTCCACTAACTTTGACCCCCAGTTCCTCGTATCCCATAGTTGATGACATTATATTAGTTCATTTCATTTTGATGAATATTTTAAAATAACATTAAGAGACGATCCTAAAATCCTATTTATGAGCGAACTAGTTCCTAGTGAAAAAGAAAGATATCTTGTTACCGAATAGATTGTGGATTGCCCAAAGAAAAATATCATGTAAAGTCTTCTCATTATTCTAAAAGAGTTACTTTGCTCAGATATGATTACACTTTTGTTTACACTTATCCCTTCAGTTTGGGCTTCAGCGAGTCCATCAACAGAAAATATGATATATTTACTACGTACAATTTTCTTGCTATATTTTGGTGAAATTAGCCACAACCTTTGGATAAACACGGTTTTCCTTCAAGCTCTTTCCTTTGAGGCCAGAGAAGATTTTTCTATGAATTAGCTCCTTCTTCTATGCCTTTCTCGCTCGATTTGTGGTGGCATAGTGAAGTTTGCAAGTTAGTGGAAAAGATCTCTTTTTAAGATCCTATATGATATTCACAACAAAGGTTAGACAGACACATTTGTTAGTGGCCATCGAGGATTTTTATAACTCGATTCCTATTTCATTTTGGAACATGCAACACGTATTACCCTTTTCTCCTATGTATCTCCTCAGTTTTCTTATAAACATTGTGCTACTTCATCTTTATAACCTAGCTTTAAAGTGGCAACTGAAGGTAGCCGCTCTGCATCATTGGTTCAATGAGATCAACACGTAGGTTGCTAGGGTTTTAGGTACTCAAAAATCGGTGCCTAAATGTGGTCACAAATAGCTACCCACCAAGGATAGCGAGCAAAGAACCATGGTTCTACACACTTTATTCCTATCTCATTATCTTTGAAACTAGTTTCTTGTCTCTCATTTATGTTATTTCTATTCTTTGGGTTTGACTAGGGTCCTTGTCATTCTTTGGCTATAAGTGGACATCCCATGCTTAGCTAACTGTGATCCTCCCAGGCATCCCCTAATTCTTCTACTGTACGAGTTCAACTAACTCTAAACAGCCTCCGCTAGTACCCTAAAAAGAGACTTAAAAAAAGTATTTAGAAAGGCATAAGAGGCCTTTTGTAGTTGCCGATATCGTGGTTGATGGCTCAAATTAGGATATCTCAGATGATGGTCTTGTAAAGAAAGCCAGGGTCTCAAAAGTCTAAATTCATATTGCATCGAATTCTAGAAGATTGTTCAAAGAGATAGATTTTGCTATTTGGGTTACTTATTTAGGACAATGAGGTTAGGCTTATCCCAAATTTAGAATTACATATTATAGTATGGAATAAAAAATAAAAAATAATCAAAAAACTAAGAGTAAATATATGGAAAATTCAAATGAACAAATCTAAGAATTTATAAGGATTTGATATTCTAAAGCCTTGAACAGATCTAAGAAACAACGTCTAGATTTATGGAAGAAAGCTAACCCAGTTACTTAAGAAAATAAATTGAAAAAATATATTAAGATCTTGAACACTTTATGAGTAACTTAAGACAATAATTAGTCTGTGGAACCAATTTCTTTCTAAAGAGTACCAAAAAGAAATCAAAGATATCACAAAATGAAATTACTTTCTACCTTATACTATGAAATTAGTGAAGGTTGAAAGATAATTAAATTCTCAAAGTACAAGTGACCATGGTTCAAAAGAACAATCAAAATATTGTTAATATCAATCTAATGTCCTCCAAATAAATGAAAAATACTCATATTTATAGAATAAGAAGAAAGATGGCTTAGCTTGGTGGATAAGGTAAGAGTATTCTAGATATAATAATACCTTAGCTTAAAGAGAAGGTATAAACTAAAATCATATTATTTTTGGATGAACTAATCCTTTTATGGGCTTCTTGGTTATGGCCTTTGAGCCCCATTTGGGCTTGATTGAGCTATTGATTTCAGCTTTACTTAAGGGCTGAAATTAGCCTCTTTATAAGCTGATTTTTGGTTCGTTTGGACCTCTTCAAGAATGACTTTTGGACCCCAGTATTCCTCCTTTTGGATATCAACTTGGGCCACCAAATAGTTGTAGCATTTATAAAACTCATCTTCCTTAGGCTTAAGCTCTTCTTTCCCAGCAAGATAATTTTGGATCAGTTATTGAAGCCCATTGAGCTTGTCATTGAACTCCTTTATTTGAAATCTGGTCATGGGCCTCCTTGGAGCCTCTAAAACTTTATCTTTGTCATTTAATGAAGTTGAGATTCCATGGATGCAATAAATTATCATGCGTGCTCCCTCCTTTACTCCATACTCATTAAGCTCTTATTATGCAGGGCCCCTTAATGTTATATTTTTTTATTTAAGGGCTGATCAAGTAGGTTTGAAATCCTCAAGGATTTCGTGTACAGAATGTGAAATGTTATACCGCCTTATGTAGCTTAAGACCATAGAAATTCCCACCTCCGATAACCTCATATTTCATGAATCTTGAGTTACTACAGTTTTTAGGCCTCTCGGAGAATTTCTCAACTTTAATCTTTGATCCTTAATGATGGTGCGAAGCTTCTATGAGAATACTATGGAGTTTAATTTATTATTGAGGTTGGCTAGGGTGGAAAGCTACCTGGGTTCGATAATCTCAAAGCAGCCAAAGAGAAGATGGGTAGAGTCTCTATCGAATGTCTTTTAAATGATGGTGCTCACATGCCCGCTAAGTTATAAAGTTTGGTTTACCTCAACTTCACTTTTCAATTATTTTTTGAATCCTTAACCTTCCACATCTTTTTTCTTGCGCTTTATTATGTGTTAGTCGTAGAAGACCTTAGTTATATTTGTGGGAGAAAGCACTTTCATCAAAATTGTAAGTAAGAAAATAATTTCTTGATGAAAAAGAAAAAGAAGTGTATTGTATTGATTGTGAATCAAAAGTTAAATGTTTTACAAGTGGTAGGATTATTTAATTATTGACTACAATAAATGGGCCTAAGCTAATAAAAATCCTTTATGTTGGCCCTATAAAACTTCGACCTATAATATTACTCTAGATGTAATGCCATTGTAAATATCCTTTGTAGGGGTTAGGCTGGTACACTGCGCATCCATGTCCCCTATTAAGTAGTCATGTATTACGATTGAAATACCTAATTCTCTAGAAAATATAACTCTTTTGATCATTTCTTTGCATGTAGTTGCAATAACATTCAAATAGTGCCCTTTGATTTCACTTATTTTAGTTTGACAAGTATTCATTCATATATATATCATTTAAAAAGTAAAAGACTAAGAAGATCCTTATTTGTCTCGTCCACACTCTAGAAAGAAAAGATCAAATTAGTAAAGTAGACATCCATGCTATTTTTGACATAGACCCTGTGAAATTGAATTCTCCGTAAAAATGTAGAGTACTAAGGTTAGATGGTGTTTTCTTGAACATTTGACATACCTAACCTTTATCCCTTCGTTCTTTTCTTTTTTCATGTAATTCAAAGGTAAATGAGATCGTTGGTCAATATTTTCTTTGAAATGTCCTTCATAATGGACATTTATCGATTGAATGCCTCAAGTAATCTTCTTTCGAACATATAAGAACCCAATAATATTTTTAAGGATCCTTCACCATACTACATGCCTATCAAGAGACTCTACCTGATACAATTCTCAATTGATTAGTGCTACCAAAATTACTTGCTCCACTCTCCATCTCAATTAAGAAAATGCACATCAAAAGTTACATATCTGAAACTTTCTCTCCCTAGAATGAAAATTTCTCTCAATTAAGGCCGGATGGCGAGGAATACAAAGGGTTAGGCATGCAAGGCACAAAAGGATCTAGTAAACACTGGGAAGATCCCCAATTGAGGTATGCAAAAAAGGTGAAGAGTATTAATTTTCTACAAGTGGGTTTTACCCCTAAATATTAAGTAAGGGGTAATGTTAATTTGAACGACTATGTTAAGTAATTCTAACCAAAGAGAGCATGATAGATATTTAATAATAGAGGCAATATCTTGGGATAGCCAGGTCGAGCTAAATGAAATCAATTTGGAGAAAATTCCTCAAACCCTAGACTTTAGGAGAAAGATCAAAGTATGATGTGGTGGGGAAACCACTAACCAACATAAGGTGTAATTTGACCCCTTCAAACTCAACTGTGAAGAAAGGTGTAATTTGACCCCTTCAAACTCAACTGTGAAGAATGTGACGATAATATTAGAATTTGACCCCTTCAAACTCAATTGTGAAGAATGTGACGATAATATTAGAAGATATCAAGGAGGAGGTAGAGTATTGACATTTTGTGGTGGTATGTTATGTGTTGGGCTCTAACCCTCCAAGTCATTAATGGGTATCTTAAAAGGATCTAGGGTTTAGTAGGACTAAAAATATTACATAAGTAAATAAATAAGTTTTCCTTGTTTAATTTGAGAAAGTTATATGGATAGATAAAGTTATTATAGAGGGAACACAAATATTTGGTAAAAAGCTAGTGGTGGTAAAAATATGTCAACCAAATATGACACTGAGCAAGGTCTTGGTGGAAATAGTCCTAATATGGATTCAATATATAATTTGGATTTGTAGTCACCACTGGAAAATAGGCCTACTATAACAGTAAGGAATTCATTATTGTAGGCCTCAAAACTGTTGCATTAATACTATGGTAATGGGGTTTATTACCATCGTACCAGCTCGCGTGGCCATAACTCAAGAGCAACGATTTTTGCCATAGTCCACAAAATCTTTACTCAAATTGTACCTATTGCAATGGTTCTTTATCCCTTAAGAACGAATATTTTGTGTATTAATTAAAATAGGTAAAATCATTAAATTGACTATTTGCAACGATTTTATAATATATATTGGGAATAAAGCTTTTAGCTCAATTCCAATGGTTATTATAGTTTTGCAACTATTATTTTGGCTATGGTGCTATCAATTTTTAGGTCAATTACAACTGTTATTATAGTTTTGCAATAGTTGTTTTTTCTATGTTGAAATAATTTTGTAGCTCAATTTGAAACACCTTGGGTTCAATTCCTTTGAAATTTCCTTAGTTTTGAATTATCTGGACATCATACGACTAGGGGTACTTGTCGTATGATAGGGTATAGTTTAAGGGGTCTTGGTCATATGTTAATTAGTATGGCTTGGTTGGTTCTTTCCAAGGTACAAATGGATCATAGTAGTCGTATGTTAGGGTACTAGTGGAATGGTGCCAAACCGTATGATGCCCCAAGTCTAACCAAGAGGAGTTTATTCTGCTTAAGGTATGATTCTAGGGTACTTATTGTATACTTGGTTATGAGTTAGATTTAGTGGTCGTATATTCAAAAATGTTGGGGTCCAAGGGATTTCTAGGGTACGAGTTTTGGGTACCACTCGTATGGTAGGGTATAGTTAGAGGGGTGTGGTCGTACCCTCCTGTGAGAAATTTGTACAGTTTAAGTTGGAGGTATTCTGGACATTTTCCCTCTTAACCTCTTAAGACCCCATGACATAAACACATTTTTGGGGCTTCATTAACCCTTTTACAATCAATCAAACTCTCTTAAACACTCTTAATTTGCTGAAGGCTCTTGGGTAAAAAAATGTTAGGGTTTCTTCATTAAGATTAATTTGGGGCTTACAAGGGTGGTTTCTCTTCTTCTTCTTCTTCGTAATCTAAGGCAAGTTGGTCCTCCCTCATTGTTAGTTTAACTAAAGACATGATTTAACGTATGGTTTTGATGGCATAATTGTGGTATGGGTTTGGGTTTTTAATTATAAGTTGGGGTTTTTGGTTATAAATGGTTGGTTATGGTTTTCCCATATCTTAATTATGGTTTTTCATGTTTTAGTGGTAGTTTGAATGTGTGGTTGCATTGGAATGTTTAATTGGTACTTGTTTTTGGTTTTTGAAACTATATACCCTCAACATGTTTGATAAAATGCCTATGAGAATGCTTTTGTTAGATTGTGAACTTTTATTGAAAACTTTGCATGGTATAAACTGGTAATAGAACCCTAAATTGATTTGGATAGTTTTAAATGGTTTTAATGGTTAAATTGTAAGGTTTTGGTTGTCATGATTATGGTTAATTGAAAGCCTTGTGGGGTATAAGGGAATCTCTTAAGGAAACATAATAATGAACTACTTGTGGGGTACATAGGAATCCCCAAAGTAAACTTAATAATGGAATCTATGGGTACATAGAAACCCCTAATATTTAAAAAGGTTGGCTAAGAAAATTGCTTGCAAGATATAGTCAGTATGACGATACCACTTCTTATAGCCTTGGTTAATAATAAATGAACTTGGTGGTTTGGTTGTGTGCTAATGGTTTTAATTGGGCAATAATGGCAGGGTGTGATATATAACTGTGAAGGTGTAAGCACGAACACTAGAAACTTATGTTTGCCAATATGAGGATTATTCATAGCGACCACATACTATACTTATTGGGTGCATGGAAATCCCCTAAGTTATACTTGTATATATGAATCATGGAGAGTGAAGGGTACATAGGAATCCCCTACTCCTATGGTATCTCCGATTCTTGTGGTTACACGTATTGGGGCCCGTTCAGGGGATAACATTGGACCCATATATCCCCTAGGTGGCTCTAGGAAAGTTAAGCTACACGTACCCAGGTTAATGGTTTTAAAGGCATGCTAAACCCGTTTCTTTTTCTGGCATGAATTATGTACATATCTCTCTCTCTCTATATATATATATATGTATGGATATGTATGCATATAGTTGTTTACTTGGTTTTTAAGGTTGGCGTTCTTTTATCCTTATCATAAGTGCTTGCTAGCATTCACCCATTAATCCGTCTTTGTGTGGCTGTATCCCCATGTGATGTAGGAACCAGCTCTACTCCTCCTGCTTAGTGATTGGATTTACGATCAACTTGTGTTGGATTGAAGTGTTGAGCTTTCATACTATGGAAGGTTTTATTTCATGTCATGGGTCTCCTTACACACTTTGGTTATTTTTTAGACTTTAGTTTTGGCTATGGTTGAGGGCATGTCCTGATCGGATATTGTTTTACTTTTGATTAGATGCTTTATTGGACTACTATGGGTTGGTATGGGCGGTTGATCTTGGGCATATTTTTATGCTCAAAGCACCAATATGCACCTAGATTTAGACTTGCTTCGAGAACTTTAGTATAAATTCTTAAGTATATTTCAGCTTTAATTCCATTTCGTGCCTAATGGATATGATTAGTGCTTTTTGGCTAAAATCTTGAAGAATTAAATGTAATTGGATACAGTAATGATATGAAATGATGAAAGGAATATAAGGTATTAAAATATAGCTCAAAAAGGCAATCTGGAAGTCAAGAATTCTTATTTGGAGAGACTTCGCATCGCGCCGACCAACAAAATAACATTGGTCAAAATCCAGTGAAGGTTCGTGATTATGGCGCATCGTGGAGTAGGAGGAAGTCACAGATGTCACTTTTCAGAGTAGGTTTGCGATACCATCGCGTCGCGGTGTAGTCCCAATTATCAATTTGTGCCACCTGAAAGTTTAGCGCGTCGCGGAGGAAGGATATTTCACAATTGTCTAAATCCAGTGGTTCATCGCAATAGTGGCACGTCGTAGTGAGGATGTATTTCACAAATTTTCACTAAATAATTGAATTCCGTAATTGACCAGATTTTGATAGGAAATGGCATTTGAAGGCATGGCGCGACGTGTCGCCTGAAAAAATCGGGAAGGTTTTTAGTGTTTTGTCCCAACTATAAAAGGAAAAATCCAGGATAATTTTAGAGGACTTTTGGCAAGCACAGGAGCGGAAGAAAATCATAGAATTCTTCTTTTAGGGTTCTTATTATTTGTTTTGAACTTCTGGACCTCAAGACTAATTTTGGGTATGATTAATTACTTGTTTTTGATGTTTAATTCAAACAAAAGTGGCTAAATACCCTTGTTCTGGGGTTGAGGTCAAGAACATGATTACTCTTTGATATTATTTATAGTAGTTTCTTTTTGGATTATCACCTGGGTTG
This sequence comes from Capsicum annuum, assembly GCF_002878395.1. Lineage (NCBI taxonomy): Eukaryota > Viridiplantae > Streptophyta > Magnoliopsida > Solanales > Solanaceae > Capsicum > Capsicum annuum. Next base: position 58,125,199 of record NC_061117.1, read on the forward strand.
TTCTTAATTTCTTGAACTTATTATTTTAATGCTTGGCCTCCATTAAAATAAATTTATATTTCTATGTGAATTCGGGAAGAGAATCATAGATTAGAACGAGAAAATTAAGGAGCAAGATTCTTATCATTTTATAAAATAAGGGGTTTGAATTAGCATCTAGGATAGGGATATACCTAGAAGCCTTGTTTGTTTCAATTACAAGAAGATGACTTTATGAATCTAGAAGAATTGTTGTATCTCTGTGGGAGTTGTAGATGAAATATTCAATAGATAAAATATTTTAGGTCGGGAGACCAAGATCGTTGACTAAACCTTGCGAATCAGCAACTTGATAACCAATTAGACTTCTATAAGAATAGAGATTTGTATGATTGTTCAAGAAGCCTCAACCCTGGAATTCTTATTATAACTGTTTTTAGCTGTTGCTTGCTTTGCTTTAGTCATAAAATTTTAGTTCTTGTTTATTAATTTATATTTTTATTCATAAATTCAAAATCATCTTGATACTATACAACACCTAATACTCATCATCTGAAACTAAAAGTTGGTTAAATTTCTAGTTGCTTAGTCGTCGTGGGAACAATATCTGATTGTCTAAATCACTATATTACTTGTATGATCGCATACACTTGCGTGTGTGTCTGAGTCACAACAAGTTTTTGGTGCCATTGCCGGGGACTAATATAATTAGTAAATTTCTAAATTTTTAGTTTTTTGATATTAAGTTTAGGTGTTAACTACTTGATCTTAGCAGCTGAATTTTTGTAGGTTTAGCTGAATCCAAGACTGGCGAGACATAAAGAACTGGTAGAGCCTTTTGCAGAACTAGAGCAAATCTTTCAACAAACGTGAACAATGACTGAACAACGAAATAAACCGGTTGATCTAAATGCCGGGAATGTTCCACCTCCTGTCATTCCTGTTATTCCAGTTGTTCCTGTTCAACAAGCTGCTAAACTTGTTTGTGAGGTGGCAATCCCACTCACAAACCATGTGACGAGTAGTATTCTAAATCCTGAACCAGGAGGTCAATTTGAATTAAAGCAGAATATAGTGCAATTACTGAATTCAGCAGGGAAATTTCATGGTATTTCACATGAAGATTCACAACAGTATATATAGGTTTTCTTGGAAATCAACGATACATACATTCCTAAAAGGGCGAATCCTGATTATGTCAGGTTGACACTCTTTCCCTTCTCTCTAATGGGGGAACCAAAAAGGTGGTTACATGTTAAACCACCACTCTCTATCACTACATAGAAAGATCTAGCTCGGAAATTTGTTATTCAATTCTTTCCATCTAGGAAGACGGTACACTTGAGGAGTAAAATCTTTAGTTTTAGAGAGAAAGACGGAGAGAATCTCTACCAAGCTTGGGAGAGATTTAAGGGTATGCTAAAAAATTCCCCTTACCATCATCAATCCAATAATGTTCTTGTGCATACTTTCATAGAAGGATTAGATCCAAACATGAAGATTCTCTTGGATTTAGCAATAGGTGGACAGGCTCTTAAGAAGACATATGAACAATTGTACACACTGTTGAATCAGATTTCACAAGGGAACCCTGACTGGCATGCAGACTCGAGGAGTACTCCTAAAAGGTTGTAGGGGTATTGGAGGTAGATCATTTCACTACATTAAAGGCACAGATCGCAGCCATGTAAAATCATATGATTACTCAGCTTAATAACATAAAGTTGGGTGTTACTCAACCAGCAGCTACAACGAATACAGTCCAACAGGTAAATTCTTGGTGTGAGGTTTGCAGAAATAGTGAGCATGTAGCTGATGCTTGCATAGCTAATCCAGATTCTATCAACTATGTGGGGAATGAAAATCGGTAGGGATTACAAAATTTTGGTAACACTTATAATCCCAACTGGAGGAACTATCCCAATTTCTCATGGGGTGGAAATCAGGCACAGAATGCAAATTAGTACAAGGGACAAGTGCAACCAAATCCACAGCCAGCTCAGAATACTCAGGCGACTACTCAATCTAGCAATATGGAGGAATTGATGAAGCAGTTTGTGGCTCAACAATGCAATTTGCAACTGAAATTAAGACTCAACAGACATAGTTTGCAGCTAAGTTGAAGAGTCAACAATTGCTTATGAGAAGTCTAGATTTGCAGTTGGGTTAAATTGTAGGGGCACAAAATACAAGACCTTAAGAAGCATTACCTAGCGATACAGAGACAAATCCCAAGTAGGTAAATACGATTACAACAAGGAGTGGGCTACAAACTAAGGAGACAGTTCAGGAGTAGGTTATTCCCCCAATTAATGATAAGGGTGCTAAAAACAATGCAGATAAAGAAATCAAGGAAAAAGTGGCAAGTGAAGAAACTCATATGGAGAAGAAGACTCTTCACTTACCTTTTCCTCAAACGGCAAGGAAGCATCAAGAGGAATCTAGTTACAAGAAGTTCTTAGATCTTCTAAAGCAGGTTCAAGTGAATTTTTCTCTTGTTGACATTTTCCAGGGTGTGCCAAAATATACAAAATACTTAAAGGATATAGTTTCAAATAAGAAATGGTTGATCGAGTATGCTACAGTTGCACTTACTCAAGAGTGCACATCCATGATTCAAAATAAATTGTCCACGAAGCTTAAAGATCCGGGTAGTTTCACTTTGCAAATTACCATTGGACAGACTATTTGTGCACATGGATTGTGTGACTTGGGAGATAGCATAAATCTTATGCCCACATAATGGTACTATAATATGGGTCTTGAGAGTCCCAAACCCACTACTATTATTTTACAACTGGCTGATAGATCACTTTTTAGGTCGGATGGTATTATCAAGGATGTTTTGGTGCAAGTGGAATCCTTAATATTTTTGGTGGATTTTATAGTTCTTGACTTTGAGGCTGGTCCTATTGTTTCATTTATTTTGGGATGACCTTTCTTAGTAACAGGGCAGTCACTAATTAATGTAGCAACAAGGAAAATGACAATGTGAGTACATGATATAGTAGAAACCTTTGATTTGTACAAGGCATTGAAATTGCCAGCTATATATGAGAAGTTTTCATCTATATCAATTATTGACCTCGTTTCTGATTGGCTTTTGTTGTTGTTTGATGATCCATTAGAGCGAGCTTTAATGGGTTATGATCTTTATGGAGATGTGAAAGAATTGGAATTGGTCCAAGTTATGAATTTGGCAGTGGTTCAGACGATGAAAGTGCCTGTCGAACCATTGAATAGGCCGATTATCCCATCGCCCAAGCACTCAGTTGAAGAAGCTCCTAACTTGGAGCTTAAGGTTCTTTCTCCTCATTTACAGTATATTTTTCTTGGTGATCAAGATACTTTGCCTGTTATTTTGTCTGTAGGATTAACAGATGTGCAGGTAGAGAAAGCTATAGCAGTCCTAAAAAGGAGAAGAAAGGCAATTGGCTGGAAAATGTTCGATATTACAGGAATTAATCCAGCATTTTGCATGAACAATATCTACATGGAAAAGGGTTACATACCGAGGTTGTAGCAAAAAAGAAGGATGAATCCTATGATGAAGGGGGTGGTAATATAAGAAGTGATTAAGTGGTTAGATAGTGGTATTGTCTACCTAATTTCCAATAAAAAATGAGTAAGTCCAATGCACTATGTACCAAAAAAGAGGGATGACCGTTGTAACTAATGATGATAATGAATTGATCCCCATACGTATGATGACCGGTTGGAGGATCTGTATTGACTATCTGATGTTGAATGAAGCAACTCGTAAAGATCACTATTCGATTTCTTTCATTGACCAAATGCTGGATAGATTGGCGGGATAAGAGTATTATTATTTTTTGGATGGGTACTCCGGCTACAATCAAACAATCATAGCACCAGAAGATCAGGAAAAGACCACTTTTACTTATCCCTATGGCAAATGCGAGTTCAGATGCATGCCCTTCAGCCTATGCAAAGTGCCTGCTACATTTCAGAGATGTATGATAGCTATATTCTCCGACATGGTTGAAGACTTTGTGGTGGTATTAATGGATTATTTCTCTGTGCATGGTAATTCTTTTAAAAAGTGCTTGCAGAATCTTGACAGAGTTCTAGCTCGATGCAAAAAGACAAACTTGGTGCTAAATTGGGAAAGTGCCACTTTATAGTTAAGGAAGGAATTTTCCTAGGCTATAAAGTGTCATGTAAAGGACTCGAAGTAGATAAGGCAAAGGTTGAAGTGATTGAAAAGTTTCCACATCCAGTTACAGTCAAAGAAGTGTGAAGCTTTCTGGGACTGCAGGTTTCTATAGGCGGTTCATTCAATATTTCTCGAAGATTGCAAGCCCCATGTGAAAATTATTGGAGAAAGAGGCAAAGTTTGAGTTTGGAGATGATTGCCAAGTAGCTTTTGAAAAACTAAAGAAGAAGTTTATTGAAGTACCTATTTTGATTGCACCAGATTGGGAGTTACCGTTTGAGCTGATGTGTGACGCTATAGATGTTGTTATGGGAGCGGTTATGGTTCAGAGAAAGGACAAGGAATTTCACTCGATCTACTATGCTAGCAAAGTTTTGAATGATGCTCATGTTAATTATATGGTTATAGAGAAAGAGATGTTGGCAGTGATGTATGCATTCGATAAGTTTAGATCTTACTTAGTTGGCACTAAGGTCATTGTTCATACTGATCATGCTGCCATTAAGTATTTTATGAACAAGAAGGATTCTAAACCTAGACTGATAAGGTGGATTCTACTACTACAAGAATTTTATCTTGAGGTTCGAGATTAGAAGGCAACTAAAAATCAAGTTGTTGACCACTTGTCATGGATGGAAAGCCGAAACCATATTGTTGATCACTCTCTTAGTATTAAGAAAGAGTTTCCTGATAAAAAGTTGTTATCTTTAGATGCAGTTGAGTTCCCATGGTATGATGATATTGTAAATTTGATAGTTTGTGAGGTGTACCCTCATGATTCCACCACACAATAAAGAAAGAAATTGCTCCATGATTCACGTGCCTATATTTGGGATGAACCATATCTCTTTAAGCAGGGTCCAGATGGAGTCATTCATAAGTGTATCCCAGAGGCTGAATTTTCAAAGGTGCTTGAAGATTGCCACTCATCTCCTTATGGTGGACACCATGAGGGTGAGAGGACTGTGAGAAAAGTGATGTAAATAGGTTTTTTCTGGCCTATGTTGTTTAGGGATGCAATTTCTTTTGTGAAAAATGTGATCAATGTTAAAGGTTGGGTACTATATCTAGGCGTCATGAGATGCCCTTTAACAATAGTTTAGAAGTTGAAGTCTTTGATATTTGGGGGATCAATTTCATGGGCCCATTCCTACCTTCAAAAGGCAATTTGTACATTCTGGTAGCGGTTGACTACGTCTCTAAATGGGTGAAAGTTGTGGCTAGTCCGAGTAATAATGCAAGAGTGGTATTGAAATTTGTGAAGAAGAACATAGTTTCTAGATTTGGTACACCTAGAGCGATAATTAGTGATAGAGGTACGTATTTTATTAAAACCTGGTTTAAAAATCTTCTTGCTAAATATTGTGTTAGGCACAAGGTTTCTACGGTGTATCATCCCCAAATAAGTGGACAGGTTGAGGTGTCCAATTGGGAGATTAAGTAGATACTGCAGAAGACTGTGAATAGAAAGCAAAAAGATTAGGCTGAGAAGTTAGATGATGCAATTTGGGCTTACCGAACAGCTCACAAGACGCCCATTGGGATGTTTCCATATTGCTTGGTGTATGGTAACGCATGCCATCTACCTGTGGAGCTGGAACATCAAGCATACTGGGCTATTAAAAGGTTAAATTTTGAGATGAAAGCTGCGGGGGAGAAATAATTATTGCAGCTGAATGAGCTTTATGAGTTTAGGATTCATGCCTACAAAAATGCCAAACTAAAAAGGGAAAAAACTAAAAGACGGCATGATAAACAAATTCAAGAGAGAGTATTTGAACCCGAACAACTTGTTTTGTTGTTCAATTCAAGGCTTAAGTTGTTTCTGGGTAAATTATGATCGAAATGGTTTGGACCTTTTGAGGTAGGGCGATTGACAACTCATAGAGCTGTGGAGCTATGTAATAAAGAGAAGATAGAAAAGTGTTTAGTGAATGGACAGCGTGTAAAGCACTAATGGGTGGATCATTCAGATAAGCACAAGGAATCTATGACCTTTACCAATGAGTATAACAGAGTTGAGTCATGCCACGACGTAAAATAAGGCGCTATGTGGAAGATAACCCATACTTCTAAGAGGTAATTTAATTTTTAGGTTGTAAAATCAAAAAGAAAATAAAAATACAAAAAGATAAGTCGTGCCACGACCAAAAATAAGGCACTATGTGAGAGGCAACCCACTTTTTCTTACAATATTTGCTGCCTTTGTTTGAGATGCAGGGATTTGCAAAGTGAAAATAAGAAGATTACCATATTTGAGGAGAGCAATTAGGGTTGCAAAATAATCTGTGTAAGTTGGGGTTCTCCTCACGTAAGAAAAGAGTTGGAAAATATACTGGAATTCTAATTTGTGAGAATGGTGTGATGCGGGAATGGGCAATTTGACAACTATCAAATTCTAGTGGACTGGCGCAATATCACTGCATCGCATTACTTGTAAAATTCGAAATTGTCCAATTTTAGTGACTTAACGCAATAACACCGCATTACGATGGATGGTAAATTGGCGATTGGCACTTTCCAGTGGGACGATCTGATACCACCGCATTGCGGTGTATTATGGAGCCCCAACCAGTCAAAGTACAATACTTTTGCACTGGCAAAAAAAAGAAGCAGGACATTTGAAACGCAACTCACTAGGGTACCTCGGGCTCCACCAATTCAGCGTGGGCAGGTTCAAAAATTTGGATTCAAAGCTGTCAGCAAGGCTGGGAAGCAGTGGTACTCCAAGCATACAGATGCCAAGTATATTCCTAAGGTGTTTATTGATCGTGCAAGTCTACTGAGAGAATGTACATCCATGGTATGAAGGATTGAGGTAATAAATATAAATTTCATCTTCCATCAGCCTACTGAGTGCAATTTGCACTTAGTTCAAAAATTTTATACCAACTGGTAAGGTAATTTGTTTCACTGCTGCTGATATTAATGAATTGTTGGGTATATTATAGGAAAATCTGAATTTCTTGAGGTAGTTCATTGTTTTACCCCCTTATACGCATATCAGACATCTGTTGTGTGGTACTCACTCCTCAGATCTTTGGACTATACATCGTGTCACAGGCATCCACTCTTCTTTTCCTTATGCTCAGATAAAAAAGAAAGCCAGGATATGGGGTCGTATTGTTTATACTTGCTTAATTCAGGGTAAGCATATGACAGAGGTTACTTAGGATAGGGTATGCATGATTTATGTGCTGATGTGTGATGATGTTGATATAAATGTGGGGCATGTAATTTTTTCTGCTATGAAGAAGGCGCATACCCAGGCGGGGTGTAGCTTTGGTTTTGAAGAATTGGTGACTAGGTTGTTGCGAAGGTACAGGGTCGATGAAGAGGAGCTAGACTATAAGCCCGAGGTTGTTACTTGCCCTGTGGATATCACTACAGCTAGGAGCACATCTGGGGAAAATGGCCCCATTTTGACCATGGTTGAGCGACAAACCCAGGCTATTGAGATTCTGGCTAGGATGTATGGCCTTCAGATGTTGCAGCTGACTATTAAAGGTAGACCAGCTACACCAAAGGAGCTCCATGCTGTAGAGTTAAATTACCCACTCAGGCACCATGCTAGGACATTATTACAAATTGACCCAGATTTTATCGAGCCGGTTGATGATGATATATCGAATGATGAAGAGTGGAGGTACAAGGATTCAGATATGGAGTCAGATGAGGAGGACCAGTCTAATGATGCAGCAGATGATGATGCTGATGAAATGGACGGGATTACTGAGAACATGACTGCTATAGTTCCATTCGAGTGTCCAGGGAGTATACTTCCACCCTACCATAGGCTTATTTGAAATCACTAGGGTAGTGCTTTATTTAAGTGTGGGGTGGTGGGTTCGTATTTTGCTGTTTTATCTTATTTTTTTTCTAGCTGAACAATTTTTATTTTTTGTTTTGTTGATTTTTGCAAGTTCTAGCTATTTGGAACATTGGTCTGTAATAGTTAGTAACTTTGTGGGTTGCAATTTGCCCTTTTTGGCATTTATCGCATGTTGCTTTAAGTTCAAAGTATGTTTTTATTGTCATTTTCGCCCTCATTGGAAAGTTTCAGTTTCAAGTATTTACTTTTGCCCTCTTTGGTGATTAGGAACAAAAAGTCATAGTTAGTTGCCATCCCCTATGATAGATGGATGACAACCGTCTTATGGGGAGTGGTTGTAGGAAGTAAAGAATAAACGAGAACCTATTCACTATCTTAGAGGAGTGTGTGGAGTGGGACATCTTTGTAATAATGTGAATTAAATTTGATTTAAAAACATTAAAGAGTCTTGATTTTAAGAAGGGATTTAAGTACAGATGATTTAATCTTGATAAGTGAAATATGATGTGTTGGCTTAATTTTTTAATTCAATAAAGAACAAGATCGGGAACCTTAAGGATTTGATTTGATTTCGTGCATGCACTATGAGTGTGAGGATTTGTGTATATTTTACATGAATAGAAATATCTAAAACTTTCCTAGTGTGTTTATAAAGTGAAATAAAAGGTGTTAGTGTAGGAAGTGATGTAGGCATTTCTTTGATAGTCCTGTTTCTATCCTAAATATACCTACCATGGTGCATAGTCCAAGTTAGCCCCGTTGAGCCTTTAGCCTATTTCTTTGGTAGCCGTATATGTAGCCCTATCCTTTCGTTGATAAATCTTAATTTGATCCAAATAAGCTCCTAAGAGTTTTAATATAAAATTAAGAGGAGATTAGAAGTTTGAAAAAAGAAGAAGGAATAGGTGAAATTTAAGCCTCAAAGTAGTGGTTATTGACTTTTGGAAGTTCTTTGTGTGGTTGGGAGTTAGTAAAAAAAGAAATTGTGCTTTAGAAAGTTTCTAATTTGAGCCAGAAATGTTACAATGAACCTGTTTTGGCCCTGGTCCAATTTGATAATGTGCACCTTAATGAAGGCAAGTTCCTTAAGTTAAGGGTGGTTGTAATAGGGGTGCGTAGCATAAAATTGGTGCGAAAAAAGAGGAAAGTATTTTGGAAGAAAAATTTAATACTCCCACCATAGTTTGAGTAAATAAGCTAATTGAAAGAGGAGTTGAAAAATAAAAGAATGGGGAGATAATAGTAGGGTAAATTAGTGTTGGGGAATCGATTTAATTGATAGTTCTTGTATTAAAGCGCTTAGGAGCAATAATCACTATTTCCTAAATAGTACCTACCTGTCCCCTAGCCTTCATTACATCCTGAAAAGACCTAGTTGATCCTTCACCTCAACATCCGACTATTAGTGGAGTAGTACACTAAGGGAAAGCTTATGGTTCGTTCACTAGTATGTATGGATTCTTTGTTGAGAGAGAGCAATTTGATTTTGATACTCCCCTATTTTTGTATAGATATCATTATGAGTTAATATGGGGAAGTTTTCTTTATGTGAGGATACATGTGGATGAAAGCTAGATTAGTTATTATGTTTTTGGATTGAGTACTTTGATTGAGTTCACCGATACGTTAGAAATCCGTTATTGAGATAGAAAACAAATTGAACGAACTTGTCCCATGTGCTAAAATTGTTATGACATTCTTAGGTAAGAATACAATATTGCAAAGTGTAAGTATCCATTGCAACATAACTTTGAGATTATGGTGTAAAGAGGAAGTGATTGTGCTTTTGAATTAAACTGTTCGACGACGAACAAGGTTTTAAGTGTGGGGTGGTGATCTTGGGCATATTTATATGCTCAAAGCATCAATGTGCACCCAGATTTAGACTTTCTTCGAGAACATTTTATAAATTCCTAAGTATAGTTCAGCTTTAATTCTGTTTCGTGCCTAATGGACATGATTAGTGCTTTTAGGCTAAAATCTTAAAGAATTAGATGCAATTGGATACAGTAATGATATGGAATGATAGGAGGAATACAAGGTATTAAAATATAGCTCAAAAAGGTAGGTTGGAAGTCAGGAATTCTCATTTGGAGAGACTCCGCATCGTGCCGACCAACAAAATGACATTGGTCGAAATCCAGTGAAGATTTGCGATTATGGCACGTCGCGGAGAAGAAGGAAGTCACAGATGTCACTTTCCAGTGTACGTTCGCGATACCACCGCATCGAGGTACAGTCCCAATTATCAATTTGTGTGACCTGGAAGTTTAGCATATTATGGAGGATGGATATTTCACAATTGTCTAAATCCAGTGACTCACCGCGATAGTGGCATGTCGCGGTGAGGGTGTATTTCACAATTTTTCACTAAATAATTGAATTCCGTGAGTAACCAGATTTTGATAGGAAATGGCATTTGAAGTCATGGTTCTACGCGTCGCCTAGAAAAATCGGAAAGATTTTTAGTGTTTTGTCCCAGCTATAAAAGAAAAAATCCAGGATAATTTTGGAGGACTTTTGGCAATCATAGGAGCAGCAGAAAAGAATAGAATTCTTCTTTTTTGGGTTCTTATTATTTGTTTTGAACTTCTGTACCTCAAGACTAATTTTGGGTATGATTAATTACTTATTTTTGATGTTTAATTCAAACATAAGTGGCTAAATACCCCTGTTCTAGGATTGAGGTCAAGAACATGATTACTCTTTGATATTCTTTAAAGTAGTTTCTTTTTGTATTATCACCTAGGTTGTTTTTAATTTCTTGAGGTTACGATTTTAATTCTTGGCCACCATTAAAATAAATTTATATTTTTATGTGAATCCGGGAGGAGAATCGTAGATTAGAATGAGGAAATTAAAGAGAAAAGTTCTTATCGTTTTATAAAATAAGGGGTTTGAATTAGCATCTAGGATAGGAATATACCTAGAAGCCTTGTTTTGTTCAATTACAAGAAGATAACTTTATGAATCTAGAAGAATTGTTATCTCTGTGGGAGTTGCAGCTACAATGTTCAATATATAAAAGATTTTAGGTCGGGAGACAAAGATCGTTGACTAAACCTTGCGAATCAACAACCCAATAACCAATTAGACTTCTAAAAGAATAGAGATTTTTATGATTATTCAAGAAGCTTCAACCTAGAATTCTTATTATAACTGTTTACAACCGTTGCTTGCTTTGCTTTAGTCATAATACTTTTTTCTTGTTTATTAATTTACATTTTTATTCTCAAATTCAAAATCATCATGATATTATACAACACCTAATACTCATCATGTGAAACTAAAAGTTGGTTAAATTTCTAGTTGCTTAGTCCTCGTAGGAACGATATCTAATTGTCTAAATCACTATATTACTTGTACGATCATGTGCACTTGTGTGTGCATCTGATTCACAACAAGTGTTTAGGTATCGATATTGGTATCATCCTTGGGATTGGTTGGTATTGGGGATGTCACCGATTGACTGTATTTGATTTATAATTGTTCCATTTTGTTTTGACTTACATATATAAACATATTGGGTTACTATCCTGGTTTGGTTGGTTATTGGACGTATTGACTTGGTTGGGTTGGTCTAGGAATTTGACTTATCCCAAAGTCATTGTATATTTGAATACGCTATCTTTTTATATGTTTGAAATTTATTCGACTCCGAGTATGTGCTTAGAGGTTGGATTGGGTATCAGGGGTGGTCCCCAGTCCTGGTTGGACTTGGGATGACCATTATGATAAGGCTCTCAGTTTGGGTCATGTCACAATTGCAATAGATATTGTTGTTATTGCAATGGGTTTCCACATTGATAAAAATTCTACATCAACTGTTATATTTTACCTATTGTAACAGTTCTCATCCAACTATTGGTACCCTGTGCTTAGAAAAATCTATTGCAACATGTCTTTTACCTATTGTAACAGTTCATCTATGTTCCAATAGGTTTGGTTGGATATATATATTTATAAGTAATTGAAATCATGAAATTGTATATACCACAATAGATGATAATTACTTAAATAAACTGAATGATCATAATTCAAAATGTAGCAGTGACATAATATCATTCGCCATAGTCACAAAATATACAAAACAACCCATTCATAATGTGTCATCTACCATAGGCGTAAACTATACAAAATATCAATCTTAATTTATCCATAAATAGGCAAAATATACCCACTTGGCACATGAATATTCCAACTGTATAGACAACAAAAAGTGAATATACATAATGTCAATAAAAGATCTGAGATGACCATACAATAGTTTTTATCACTTGCAACCAAATCACAAATATCATCTTCATCAATGCCTTTCATCATCTCCTTGATTATTATCTCCACCTACAAACGTCGATAAATATAAGTTATGAACCAATTTTATTCAAGCATTTATTGAAACTGCAATTTTGGTCAAAGATAGGCAATGAGATAGAAAAGGCAATAAAGGTTCCTTCAATGTGTATCTGAGCGAATTTTACAACAAGAAAATAACTTCTAGGCTTCAGAAAACTTTGAGCCAAAAGTTATATGGGTTCTTAATCAACTCCACAATTTATTTGCATCCAGAAGTTATCCACATATTACCTTTTCAAATCACAGGTTCAAAAGTTTAAAATGGTGATTAGAGCTACAATAGAACTATCAATACATGTTAAGTGTCAAAAAACACTACAATAGAGATGCAGTTTAACATCCTACAAATGTAAAGGTAAAGTGCAAAACATACTTCAAAACTAAAAGCAATGGTCAAACTTTTAATAGATCCAGTACCACAAACTCCTATCCATCTACCCAACCCCATAATTCTCCCAAAGTACAAATTCTGATCTTAAATTTGTACATTAAAAACAAACTTTGAAGTTCAGTGACTCAATATAACTTCATAGTGGTTTAATTACTCAATAAAATATTGAATGCCAAGGCTGATGAGGTCCCACATATTAATATTCTACTTTCATTTTTTAGATAAGACATACACTTTAAGCAAAGTAACTTTAGAAATTATTCAACATACAATCAAATTATTAATTTCTTTGTAGATGGCTCAACTTAGCCCCTTTAGGGAACATATGTTCTCATTTGTTAAGAAACACAAAGAATCACCCTTGTAGTTGCAACAGGCTATTACTACAATAGTTAATTGATTTTCAAGATTTCATGCGACATGATATAAGTAACTTATAAGTTCTTCGAAGTTAGTGCGCACTAAATTTCTAATAGTATTCATCACCACATATACTTATGTGAAGACACATACTAAACATACTTCATTAGGCAGACTTTGAGATAAAGAAAAGAGATAAGACATCTTTCATCACATTTACCCCATGACATTATTTTGAAGTTTAAGGAATTGCACTATAGTGTTAATTTATAAAACATAGCCATATAAATTTAACCTTTAATTTAACAACATAACCATAAAACAATTTTCCAAACACTATAGACTTAATTTCTAGAATATAACCATATAATTTGACCTTGAATTTGACAACATAACCATATAACCAATTTTTAGAACACTGTCGTCTTCATTTATGCAACATGACTGCATAATGGACAACATAATTTTCCAAATACAATCGTCTTAATTTGCAGACCATAACTATATACTTTGACCTTATAATTGACAACATAACCATGTAACCAATTTCAGAACACAATCGTCTTAATGTGCATAAAATGACCATATAATTTGTCTTTCAAATTGACAACATAACCATATAACTATTTTCAGAACATAACCTTATAATTATTTTTAGAACAAAACCAAATAACCATTTCCAGAACATAATTATATAACCATTTTTAGAATATAACCAAATAACTATTTCCATAACATAATCATATAACAATTTTTAGAACATAACCAAATAACCATTTCCATAATATAGCCATATAACCATTTTCAGAACATAACTAAATAATTATTTTTAGAACATAACCAAAAAACCATTTTCAAAATATTAACATATAACAATTTTATTTGACAAAAACTTTGGGATAGTTGGCAAATATATCGAAACCAAAAGAGAGCATTGAAAGAAAAATATCTGTCAAAGAATCATACTTTGATTGTTGTTACTAGAAGACGACTGATTAATTAGTTGGATATCTTTTTGTTATCCCTGATCATAAGCTGCTGCCAACATGTCAGCATCCAACTAAAGACTAGGTTACATATGATTAAGCCATCCAAGGATGTCAAAGATAATTTCATGGCAGATGTTTCTTTTCTCTTGTTCTAATTTTTCTAGCATCCTATCTTCCAAGTCATCAAATTTTTGTACATCTCACTAGTAACACTTGCAGAGGGTTCAAGATATCCTTACTTACAAGGTAGTTTTAGTAACTTCTCACCTATATAACCTTACAAATCCTGGATGTTCAGATCCCAAGGCAGATGCACAAGCATCAAGAGATTGACTGCCATCGTCACTTTATTCATCACTTTGAACTTTCTCCATTTCAGCCTACAAATCAAGTTTAAATGAATAAAATTCAAGTAAATCAAAAGAATTTACTATAATAAAAAGTAAAAAATACCAGCAATAAAGATATTAATACAATTTTATTGATAGTATCCTCATCAGTATCCTTGTATGCTAAATAAGTTTTTCTTTTCTTATAGCCACAAAGACTTCTTGAAGTGAAACTTCATTAGGAGGTTCCTTCTCTTTTTTCTAATTACTAAAAGTTAGTACCAAAAATCCTTTACTAACAAAAATCTTACATCTAATGATATATTAAGAAGAAAACAAACTAATTGATCATGTCTCAGAACAAAACTTATTTTACCAGTAGCACATGAATTCTTCAATTTTTGCTGATTATTGGTATTTGTTTCACTCATTTTGTATAAATAAATAAGCTAACAAATCTACTTAAATAATAAATCAAAAACAGTTAAGTGAGTCAATGTGAATACAAATAAAATGAGTGATCAGATTCTTATTTTATTTCATTCACAACGATCACACAAAACTTTCATACTAAAGTACTATAGGTTTAGAATAGTTAGTTTCATTATATTATTATCTAACATATCGATATACATGAAATAGAATAATATTGAATTATGCATGATCTCACCTTAAACTCTTCAGAGTGATAATACTGGAGTAGATCCTTGAAGTCATATTCTGAAATATTGCCAGGCTTATTTGCCAGCCAAAGATCATTATTATCAAAGGGTTTAAAGTACTTCTTATGCAAATGATTCTCATACTTCATTCGAGTAGATTGAATTCCATCCAAAACCAACTTCTATCCAGCATCATAAATATTATAATTATCCTATAATTTTTTCTTTTGGGTTGGTAATATAAAAAATATAAAATATTCTTAACCAAAATTAGAAAAGTAAGAGCTTAAACTAGGGCATATTCCCATAAGACCTTTCGTGTATCCATAAGATTTCACTTGTGTGTATGAAGGGGACCAATCATTACATTTCTTTTCAAAGTTCCAAGAAAGCTACCCAACTATGCTACAATTGCTTTTGTAGGACCAATCGATTATTTGTAATGATTCAGAATTATGAGTTTATAGTATTTTTGTGCATGTCCATGCAACATTATCATATTTCCTCTTATTTTTTATTGGAATAGCCTACAATAATATGAAGCATAATTAAACAACATATAATGCAACAATGTAAGCTGATTTTATAATGAAATACATCTTAATATTTTAAAAGTAAATTTAAACGTGCTTTCCTTCTTTTCCTCATGATTCATTTTTTCAGAATTCACTAGTTCCTGTTGCATTTAGTTTTGTACGTCTCCTCCTTCAATAGTGGAATAATCTCTTGGCACTTGTTGCAACTATTTCTCTGCAACTTCTATTACTAAAGTGGAAGAATTCATAGGAACCTGTTCTAGTTGTTCTTGAACAACTTTGAGAGTGGATTAATTTTGAGTAACCTGTTGCAATAATTCTTGCACAACTTGTGGATCTAATGGATGATTTCTGAGGAAACTTTGGAATTGATTCCTGTATATCCTATGCTTTTACATTGGTGTGTTGCACCTGCTTTTGTACAACTTGTGCTTTCATAGTGATGGACTTCTCCGAAGACTTTGGAGGCACTTATTTGTATAAAGATTGTGCTTTTAGAGATGCAGACTTTCCAAGAGACTTTCAAGGCACTAGTAACTACATAGATTGTGCATTCTGAATAAAAGTCTTTTAAGGAGACCTTCGAAGTACCAGTTCCTGTATAGCTTGTGCTACTATACTAGAAAAGATTTTGAAAAGAACTTGTTCATTATTAGTTTTTATTCTCAATGAAGACAGCCGTTTGCAATAGATGTAAGACTTCATTATTTTCCTTTCTTTCACAATTCTTTTTTCTTGGAGTTATGAATACTGGATGTAGCAAAACAATACTACACATAAGCATCATACTTATAAACTGATAATTATATGCCAAGTTGTGAAAATTAAACAAGAAAAGTGCAAGAGATTTAATTTTAATGAACAGGTGCAATGTTTTTTAGCAATCAATATGTAAAAATTTTAGTTTAGTGGAAGTTTTAGCCTGTTAATATTTTTCAAATAAAGATTAAACCTTTGTATCGAGAGGACCACCATACAAATGGCTTAAATAATAGCCAGACTAGCAGTAGCTATAGATTAAATCATTGTTCATACAAAGAAAATAACCAAGTAACACTATCAAATTTTTACGTTTTGGTTAATGAGAAACTAAAAAGAGATGTAGAAAGAACATGATCACACTACGTCCACAGTTTTGAATTTTCACTATCAAAAATAAAAATAACTCTACACATAGTTAATTACTTAGAAACACAAAACTTACAGTAAGTATAATGAGTCAGTACTGAAGTCGAGACATCCTTCAATGATTCACTAGCTAGCTCGCACACCGATGTTGATTAAATTACACCTCCCAGAAAGTATAAAGTGGTCTCTTATCAAATATAGAACCCAACAAGGTTGGAATTGATCCCACGAGAAATAGATAAAAAATCTATCACGAGCTTATTGATGTCATTAGAAATTGCGGTGATAGTAATAATGATGGGTTTTAGGGTTGTTATCAATATGAGATAATAACTGGGATTGTGTTCTAATATGTTATGGTTTCATAGAACTTTACAATGAAAATATACAAGTTACTTGGTCTTTTTGTTAGATATGATGTGCTTTGTGTTGTGTTTTACGGGAAATCAGGTTTTGGAATTAATCTGGAGAAAAGGAGTGAAAGTTGAAATTTTGGACCACCTACGTGGGAACCTACAACCTGTAGGTAATACTAGTTGGGCGTAGGTGCCATAGTATGTCTCGAAAAAGCCGATAAACAGAGATTCAGAAGCAGAATATTGGAACCCTACTATCTACGAAGGGAACCTATAGCCCGTAGGTACCACCTACAGGCCGTAGGTGCCAGAAATTATCTCAAAAATTGAATTCCATAGAAGTTTGTTAGGTTTTTCAGGAGCCTGGCACCTACGTGGAACTACCTACAGTCTGAAGGTGCCACCTATAGCCCATAAGTGGACCAGTAGGTGGCCACCGAATCTAATTTTCCTTCTTTGTTTAGGACTTAATTCCTAGGGTTTCCTTGTATTCTATAAATACCCTTTTGATGATTTTTAGTAAGTTTACGCACTCTTGATACTTACAAACATATATTTGATTCCAGGATTCAATTTTGATCTTGAGATTATTTTGTTCTTGATTTTAGTTGATTATTCAATTTGAGACTTTGGGTTTTATTAGTTATTTATTTTGATATTGATTTAATGCTTTCAAATATGAATTTCATTGATTATTTCACAATGATGAGCGGATAATTTCCTTTTCTATGGTTGTGAGAACCTTGACAGAATGGCAAAGTAGGGGAAGTGCAACGTTCTTTCAAACTAATATTCTTGTATGTATTGTGATTATCTTTAGTTTAATTCATTTCTTTACAGTTTCAAATATTAGGATCCCACTTTATATTCAGTACTTACATCACAAGAGGACTAGAGGAAAAGATGATCACAACAGTAATTTCACTACAAAAATAGGTCTAATTATGGGGGTTTATTTACGGAGGTTATTTTAACCTCCGTAAAATTATATGAAATACGGAGGTTAAAAATGTTTTGTGTGGATTTTAACTGCCGCTATCCATTAAAAAAAGTGCTAAATCAAAAAATATTTCCCACTCTTTTCCCCAATATCCATAGAAAATAGCACACAAATATTTCTGTGTCTCATTTTCCCCCAAAATATAGCTAATTAGGGTATAGTTGAACTCTCAATTGGCCATTGATGGTGATTTCTACTCTCTACTCTGGCCATTGTTACTCCGGTGCTCCGATCGGTCATTGCCTTCTATTTCAGCTTTTTCTTCGGTGTATTCAAACTCCTACAACTCCCAGCTCCTAGGTAATTGTTTCGTATTTTTAATAATTGTTCTTATGCTAATTTCTTAATTGAGTTCAGATCTGTGTTATTCTAACCATAAAAATTTCATACTATGTAAAGAATTACAGCAAGAGAAGATTATAATTCCCTATCTAAAGAAGCTAATTAAGTTAATCAAGATACAAAATACCTTTTATTTTGTAGATGGATTGAGGTATAGACCAATTAAAGATTTAGAGTCTTGTTGTTAGAATCTATTATATATACATAATCCTTTTGGAGAAGACTTCATTTCTAAGTTCGCCTGAGGCTGTCAAACTCATGACTGATTATGAAATCCATCATCAGAAGGCTAAGAAAGTGTTGCATCCTTTGACAAAAGAAGAGGTAGATCATAATAGTCAATACCGACTATTTAGAATCTCAATGTGTTACCTTCATCTTGAAAAAAGTTGGACACTTCTCAGTTTTAGTTGTAGAATGTATTGGTATGTATTTTATCAAGTATTAAGCTATTTCTAGAACAATTTTAGACAAACCAAGCCTAAATAATTGTTGTTAGAGAAATTATAGAAATTCTATAGAATCACTTACATTTGATAGAGGATACACTTATTCACTAGAAGAGTTTCATAATGCTAAAATTTTCATTGACCTAAGCATAGTAGTGTGCGAGAGATAGAAACTATAGTACATGTCCTCATAATTCTAGAAAAAATGAATGTTGCAATGGAAGAGATAAAGAAAGTTGTTGATAAAATTAATGGGATTATTTCGAGTTCAAAGAATGAGGAGGATCTTGGATTACCATAGGGTAGATTTTAACCTTGAAATGAATATTCTTCGCGTTCTATATATCAAGAATTTTAGGTACATTAGTGAATTCTTTAAATTTCATACTATGTCGATATAGAAGGGTAGTTTTTTGAACTTTTTTAACTTGTTAGCGCAGTCGAGATAGTAGTGTTTGATTAGTTTCCATTGATAAGTATTAGTTCCCTCTTCCTTTGTTTTCTTTCCACCTTGTTTTAGATGTTTCGGCTCTAGTCTATTTATGTCCGTTTTATCTTTAAAAAGGTTAAATCCATTTTCTTGTTGTTGAAAATCCTGGCTTCTGGAATTAGACATTTCCTTTAAAGAGCATCGATTGGAATGTGCTGGGTTAAATAGATCGTAATTACAGAGGTTTTGGTTTTGAGGCGATTATTCTTTCTTTGTTTTGGTAGAGTTCTTACTTCTATTTTCCTCAGGATACATGAATCAGAATGGTTCCACAGTAATAGTAAAATAACTTTGTTTCTTTCTCAAGAAGTTAATTGTTTCTACTTTCTTCGCTAAACTTATATCACCTTCTTTGGTCGGAGGTACTTTACGATCAAAATTCTGCATTTTCTAGCTATTATTATGTCTTATTTCCCTCGCATTATCGTATGATGATAATAAATATTATGCGTCTCTTCTACTGTATTATCATATTTCAGTGGATAATGCATTATCATATTAAGTGGAAAGTGCATTTTGTTATTGATAGTACATAAAGTTGATTTCTCAATTGTCACTGGACTAGTACTTATTAACTCAGAAAACTTCTTTCTTTGTTGAACAAAATTAGAATCAAGATAAAAAGAGAGGAACTTTTGAGATAATAATTGCTAGTTGATTGACCATCTAAGAAACCAACCCGAAGTACATGATTTGAATTTGGGAAAATAAGATGTAGTGGACTTAATAACTAAAGTTCATTGAAGTATAATCTTGAGGTTATAGTGCATATTGATTTGATAGGTGAAATTTCTATTGTAAAACTGGGTTTGTACATTTTGGTGAAGGAAAAAAGGACCTGTTTTACAAGAGTAAACTGTTGACATATATAACTCGACACTTCCCAAGTTCCATAGGCATTTCATGCGGTCCTTATATAGTTTAAGTTAGAGAAGGTAAATTTTGCTAGTCATCTGGACATCTAGCTTTTTTGTAGTACACGTTAGCTAAAGTTAAGAACATGGGATGACACTACATTTCACTACTTTGTTTTTTTTGTGGTGTCTAGTCCTCGACTAAATCCACAAAATACCTACCACCAATATAGTTACCACTTACCATATAACTTTATCCACCAAGATTTGGATAGTTGACAAGAAATCACCATGCTTTTGCTATGATTCACTCAAGAATTTAAGGAATAGTATGAATGTTTCTAGTTATATAGGTGTATTTTGTCCATAGGAGAAGACTTAACAAGAAGAGTTAGAGATTACTCAATGAACATACATCATTTACTAGAAAAAGAAATATTGTTATTCCGTATTTACTCTAGATAAAAGTAAATGAGCCTGTGAATAAGGATATCCTAAATTGTTAATTAACCTTTGTCTACTATGTAGATTAATGAGCTTGTAATAGGACACTCGTGAAGATTCATTTGATTAAAAGATACACATCTCTATTAATAATTATAGACCATGTAATACCACTCGAGTCTTAAATAGGTAAGATTGACCTTACAAGCTTATTAAAGATGCCAAGTCATATTCAGATTCTGGGTTCTGATAAATCACCTTGATAGTTTTGAAGTTTCTCCTGCTTATTTTATATCTTGTCTCCTCCTTGGTTTGTTTTCATGCTTTCATAGTTAATAAGTAGTAGTACTGACATTTTACAGATTCCTTATGACTATTACTATTTCTGTAGCAAGACAGGGTTATCTGGTCATCATAACAAAGGCAACGAGTGAAAGTCTTGAATCCTTATCATCCCTAAGTGTTGTTAAATCAATAAAGAATATTTTGAGTGTCCTTTCTGTCCATTTTCTATTCTTATCTTGATTCTTAGAGTTTCATTGTAGTGCCACTTGGATAATGAAAAGTGCATTATCATAAAGTAGTCAGGCCAAGACTTTTGAATCTTGTCGTCTTAAACTAAATATATCAGGTGGAAAACTGAAATTAAAGAGTAGCCAGAAAAGGAAATAGACGTTCTTCTTGAAACAAACTAAAAATAAAAGTAAGACTAACAAATTAAATAGGGGAGAGTACTTTATTTTACATGTTTAGTATACCAGGTTCACTATGAAGATTATCTGTTTTATAGTATATAATGGTGTAAAAGATTTGTAAACTCATGACTAGAATTTAGACCCTTTCTAGCAAAAGAAACATTAGTTTCCCTTCTCCATATTCACTCATAGAATACATGGTGTTTGATCATTCATAATAATGACCTAATCATGCATTGAAAGTAACTTCAACATACTTTCCCTAGTTTGGAAATTTATGCATATTGTTTATTATATTGCCTAACATGAGTTGAAGCTTTTGATTTTTGGATTATCTATCTAGATAGCAGAAAATAAAATCTTATATACAAAAGTATGTAATATATGAAAAGGAATATACTTTGAAAGGATGATAAATAGAAAAGTTGGTTAAAGTTAGTATAATCCAAATTGTTGCATGCTATCTCAGTGCAAAATAAGTGTGGTCCTCTGCAGTCTTTGTGTGTACAAAATAAGTATGGTGGTCCCTCCTCTATACAAATATAGTTGGTCTACTATGAATAATCTTATCCAGCTAATGAACTACAACATCATCATGCACCACAACTTTGGCATCCCACTTGCTACAAATTTTTATCTTAATTAATTCAACTACAACAAAATTGCAGTAACAACTTTTAATTTCTTCAAATAGGATAGTGATGCAATAAAAATTCTACTGGTAGTTGATAACCTACTTACTTTTCACTAGTGGAAAAAAAGTAAGTATAACTTCTTGTTAAAGCATGGTGCTCATATAATTTGTTATTTATAATAAGGACTGAAAGTTTATTAATTGATTCTTATACTTTGCATTTTTATGTAGCCAAGTGATGTGGCTAGTTGATTCATTTTTCCCATGTATGCAAGGATATCACGTCAAATTACATTTTGGGAACCGACGGAATTACATTTTGCAGGAGTTTTAACCCCCCGCAAACCGTAAAATTAACTCCCACAATTTGACCATTTTTTGTAGTGTTTGATAATTAATTATCAATATATGCTAATCATTCTCATCTACTTAATATAATTATCTTTCATTTAATAACTTGAGACTCAAAAGGTAATCATTAATCTGGGATATAGGATAAGGGTTAGTCAGGCGATATCCTGAGACTCAAAAGGTAACGGATGAAATCCATCAATGAGTTCACAAGACAGTTGATGGTACATAACTTATTAGATTTTACATGCAAGGTATCGGGTTAGTTCAACAAAGCATGATAAACCTACTGAGTTGAGAAGTCAGGGGAACACTGTCTTAGTGTTCATTTCTGATTTATTTCAACCAAAACACTCATAGCTTGTTACTTTTCACAGATTAATACTACAATCCCTCCATTTACTTTTCCATATTGTTCGTGGATTCAAGAAAACTTGAGAGATAGTTCACATATTCCCTATAGGTTCGACCTTAACCTAAGTTGGGTTACTATATTTTGCATTGGCCACTTTAGCCTTGTTTGGAGGGGTAGCTTTAGGCTATATCAAACCTTTGGCACCATTGCTGAGGAATACAGTGTGATTGTTGATTGAGGTTGCTAAAGTTTTTGGTTTTTTTTTTTCAAGTTTTAGTTGGGTGTACGTCGGTGTATGCCTAACAAAAGGATTCAAGGTTTTCTCTTACTACTACTGAATCCTAACCTAGAGAGACTCTTACAACCGAATCATACGATGATAGAACAAGTACATGAAGGCTATCTTGAAGGGGTTCGGGATGATCCTACTGGTGTGCCTCCATTTTATCTTGGATTAGTTCAGGATATTATTAATCCAAGAACAAAGCAATTACTAGAACAAATAGTTGAGACCCAGAGTAGGAAAGCTTACGCCCGTCATATAGCTTAGAAGGCATAACTAGCGAGGCAGAGACTGAAAGTTGATCATTGAGAAACACTCGATGGTAATTGAGATATAGTTCGAAGTGGTAGAGCTCAAGTAATCCTAGCCAATCAGTACTTACCATATGGTGATCCAAAGAAGGACTTGGGATACATCGATCCTGCTAAGATAGTAGCTATCATTCCTCCTATTTTGCCATCGGGTGTGAAGTTTGATATCACTAGTGCCATGATCTAGCTCTAGAATCTGAAGGGTGTATTTATGGGATTACCTACTGACGATGCAAACATGCACCTTACAAACTTTATTGGGATTTGCACTTCATACACTACACTAAGGGTAGATCAGGAGGCTCTCAGACTTAGGTTGTTCCCATTTTCTTTGACTGGTGAAATTACGTTATGGCTGGGGAAACATCCTAAAGGATCTATTACTACTTGAAATTAGCTGCGAAGATAGTTTTTAGATTGTTTCTTTCCTTCAGCCAGAATATTGCAGTTACAAGATGAGATATATAATTTTAGGTAGTTACATTCTGAGTTGATGTATGAAGAGTGGTTTCGATATAAAAAGAATTTAATGATAGTACCTAATCATTGTATTTTAGGGCAGAGCTTGATTAATACATTCTACCAAGCCTTAAATTCTAGTTCTAGATTAATGGTGGACACTATTACCAGTGAAACATTCATGTGTCTGCATTAGGAGATAACATCAGACATATTAGATCAGATCTCTCTCACCAGCATACTCGAGAGGCCAAGAGAGGAGCTGACACTTATACCATTGGTGCTTTCAGTGAGTACAAAGTTATTGATGACACAGTGGTGCAAGAGGTTGCTCAATTGAGAACTGATATTGGGGTACTAACAAAGCAATTAGTGATAATGAATCCTGAGAAGGTAAATGTTGTTGGCTCATAGGGTAAGGCCTCTAGACTATATGATACTAATTTAGAAGAGTAGGCAAAGTACCTATATCAAGAATTGGCGAGTTTCTAAGCCAAGGGGAAAAGAACTAAGATCGAAACTATTGTGGAGATAGGTATAGAGATAGAAACAGAGAGCGAGAAGGTGACTGACGATGCAAGGATGATTACAAAAAAAAGGGTGGTATTTACGTTCCACCAGGAACTGTGACACTGAGTCAAGGATAGAGGCTTTGTTGTCCAAGCTAATAAAGGGTCAGGAAAATCAGAAAACTTGCCTTAAGGTGATTAAGGAAGACATTTCAGGGTTGACCCAGAAGGTTGAGTCGTATGCAATTGCAATAAAAAATTAGTGTAGCAGTTTGTACAAATGCCTACAACCTTAAATCAGAGGAAGCCAGGAACTCTTCCAAGCAACACAGTTTAGAATCCTAAAAATAAGGGTTATTGTCTTGCTATCACTACTTAGAGTGGTAAGGAAACTGTTGATCCCCCAATGCCAACTATTTTTTAGACAAAGAATGATAGTGTTATGGTTGATGATACACTTGAAGCAGAGTCAAAAAGGGCTACAAGTGTTAATGATGATGTTGAGAAAGAGAAAGTAAGGGCAAGGTCGATGAGCCTGTAGTGAAGCAAATTCCATAACCTCCCCAGTCTTCTTTTATAAAAGAAAAAAGAAGGGAAATTCAAGAAGTTCATGCTATGCTAAGGAGTTGAGCTTGAATATTTTTCTTTTTAAGGCTCTTAAGTAGATGCCTGGTTTATGAAGAAGTTGGTAATGAATAAAAAAGCTATGAGTTTTGAGGATGTTGGTGGATTGAAATAGTGTAGTGCAGTTATATCTAGAACTCTGTCCTAAAAGAAGGGTGATCCTGGAGCATTCACGATCTCGTACATTATTGGGATATCCAAATTTCCCAGAGCAATGTGTAACTTGGGAGCCAACAGTTATGTTCAAGCAGTTGGTTTGAACCCTTCAAAACCTACGTCTATGCGATTGTTGATAGAAGACTGTACAGGAAAGAAACCCGTTGGAATGTCATTCGATGTTTTGGTGAAAGTAGACAACTTTATTTTTTTGGTTGACTTTGTTATCCTAGATTATGACGTTGACTTTGAGGTGCCCATAATCTTGGGAAGACTATTCATGGCCACGAATAGAGCGATGGTAGTTATGTAGAAAGGGGAGCTCAAGTTCAGAGTGACTAAAGATAAAGTCATATTAAAGATCCACAAAACTATGAAACAGCCAACCGACATAAGGGCAGTGTCGGTCATTCATTATGGTGATGACCCAGGAGGTCACTTTTTTGGTTACCTTGATGAATTCTGAGTAATCAAAGTACCCATGATGTTAAATCAGGCACTATATGGGAGTAAATATATAGGCTCATTGGTGAATTTTGAGAACCAATATAGCCACATCGTGTCGTGATATTAAATCAAGTGTTGGGTAGGAGGCAAACCCATTATTTTAGTATTCATGTTGTTTTTATTTTTTTGTAGGTCTGTAGCATGAGAAAAAACCTTGAATAGGGTAATTCATTGCTAAATTCAAAATATTCTAGGTAAGAGGACTCATTGACCCAGTTATGGTGGTCTTAGTCCCACTCGGGCGAGGTACATTGTGCATTGAATGTCAAAAAGAAATTTTGAGAATTATTTTGGGGGATTTCTGGACTTTAACTTACAAACCTACTTATGGTATTGTAAATACCACTTATGGTATCATAAGTAGTGAGCTATGTGTCAGAGTAAAAAGTCCAGAGAGCAAGAAAAGGCTAAGAGAAAAAATAGAGCCCACCTATGGTGGGGCATCTATAGGTCGTAGGTGCCACCTATGCCCCATAGATGGTGCTGAAAGTGGCCCATTTTTGGGCCCATATTTTAAAAAAATATGTGCCTAACCCAACCTAAAACTAACACCCTAACCCTATTTAAACAACCTAACTAACTTTTAAACCCCATTAAACCTCAAAACTTCTCTTTCCCTCTAATTCAAACTTCCCACCTCCCCCGCACTTTATATAAGGAGAGAACATTACTTGTGCTCAGTACCATCTTATCCAAATTGCACGTATTTTGCATTCAAGCTAGGGTTTCTTCATCTCTTCAATCTTCACTTTTGTCTTGAAATAAAAGGTAAGAATTCTTGGCTCCTAATATTTTAATATAGTGTTAAACTTGAAGTATGTGAGTTGGTATGTTCAATTGCATAAAAAATATGTAGAAATCAACAAACAGGTATGTCGGAGTCTAGAATTTCCTAGAATTAGCCTAATAGCTTAAATTAGTGCATTATTCTTAAATTAAAACTCTATGATCATGTCCCGAACAAAACAAAAAGTAGAAAAAGTCTAGGAATCCCAAGAGTCTTGTATGTCATATTTGTGTTTAAAAGTTTATCATAACTGAATGTGTAAAAATTTGAACTTGTTGGCCTAAATACAGGTTGTAGGGATGGAAATTTAGGGAAAATTTAAAAATTTAGAATTTTGAGTTTTTCTTCAAATTTTGCAATCCCCTACTATCTTTCGAGGAATAACACTTGGTTTTTCAAGTTCATATGGAACCAAAGGCTTCCAAAAAGAAGGCAAGATTATTGAGGAAATAGGATGAGTCCCCCAAGTGCAGTAGCTCAGTGGAGGAGTACCTGATTGCACTTATCAGAGTAACTCGCCCATGAACTAGGGCCTAGAGACAAGCTATAGTTGAGATGACTATTAGAGCTACTTTGGGTGTCCATATCCCACCATAGTAATAGTGGGGCAAATGACTTACTTCTACTTGTCTGGGAGCCTAGCCTAGTAGTTTACAGGTTGAGGATAAAGTCGGTAAGGATGTCACTTTCTTACTCTCCCCAATCTGATGAGGGAGAGGATGATGTTGAGGAGGAGGAGGTAGAGTCTGAGACATTACCAGAGGCAGATAGACAGGACCCATAGTCTAACGAGGGGTCACAGACTAAGTCCAGAGCACCAGTTCCTGAGCCATCATCAACAATACCCACGTTTGAGGAAGGTACAACCCAGATATATCATCACATGCCTACACTAAACACAGAGCCACCGGCCCAGATAGACTAGACATTCGACCCTACTCATATCTAGGATGAACCTATTGATGAGATAAACTTGAGGAGGTGCATAGAGGGGTTACAAATTATTTATGAGAGGGAAAATTTTCTGACTGGGGTAGGCCGAACCAAAAAGGACTATCTGGGATGAGCGACAGATTGGGCTACCTAGTTTAGTTGGAGCACCACTTTTATGGGTTGTGTTTGATTGTTATTAGTTGGGGTGGATGACTAAACTGCAGGGTTCATATAGCCGGGCATTGGTGTGAGAGTTCTATGCCTCCTATGCTACTGCAGTATCTTTGAAAACTCCTAGAGGAAACAGGTATGTAGAGCAGCCACTGGTGACAGATGTCAAGGTTGATATTTCAGCAATGAACATTTGTCGGGTTCTCTTTGGCCTAAATCATGCAACTTTTAAATCTACTGCAAAGTGTGACTTTTGATTGAGATTTGCGTAAGACAAAACTGCTGTATGGGATGTAAAGTATTGGAGTTAGAAGGTCTATTTGGTGAGATGGATCATTAGTTGTATTTTACCTCTTAGCGAGGATGTCCCCTGGGTAGAAGGGGTAAAGTGTGATTAATAAGGCGACACTGAACTTTTCCACAAAGTTTTGGTGGTTTGTAGTTTATTGTCGATTATGTCAGACTACTGCAGAAACCTTACTAATATAGGATGGTTCTGTTCTAATTACGAGAATGATGGTTGGATATGATATCGTCTTTGCAACTATTATTAGGCATGAGCTACATGAGTAGGCATTTGGTGGCATAACCATACTGCCCTTTCCTTGCCTTGTCCAATTATTGTATAATGAGGCCGGTGTACCAGAGGTGCCGATGTTGATAATAGAATTGAGGCAATGTATGTGGCCTAAACTACTATGATCAAGGATCCGACTAACCCAGTCCTTTCCCAGAGGTTCCGCACATCTTTTACGGTGATTCCAGCCTAGTTTGAGGGCCCACCAATTCTTACAGTGCATAATAATAGATATGGTGGTGATCTTGATACATGTATGGAATTTTAGATAGGTGAGTGGTAAGAGCCACCAGAGATAAGCACGCCGGGTAAGGGGACCCCATCCACACCTACTTTAGCCGTGACTTCAACTTTAGAGCTGGTTAGTATATCATCAATACCCCCTCACCCCTATACTATAGTTTCTTCCTTAATATCATTAGTATCATAGACTTTTTGCAGAGCTTAGTATAGAGCCATCATGCTACTTTCTTCTAGCTACAGAATATTGAGGTCGAGGTAGCATCGTTGTATGGGCAGATACAACCTTGGGTCCAAACGACACTAAAGATGGCTGAGACTAAATTACAAGTTGTACACAGAGTTGAGATGTTAGAGTTTTAAGCTGAGGTGCACCCTATATAGATGCTTTTGAAGGTTGAGTGTTGGCTCGATTGAGTGATATTGAGGAACCTAATCTAGGTAAGATTAAACAAGAGGTGGCCACATTGAAGGCAAAGATACACTCTCTCACTAAGAGCCATATTCTGGCCATCCCTCGAGTTATACCTCTATTTTTTCATCTGGCACTTCTGCATGGACCTAGAGATTTTGATTTATTTATGGAAGATGATGTGATGGTCCTCTTAGTTGGGACTAAGAAAGGCAGAAAAGTGGATCTACAGCATCCTGACATGCCATTTGATCAGGCCTTTAAATAGGCTACACATAATTTGGGGGAGACTGCATTTCTTGATAGGTAGAGGTATGCTGAGCAAGCTGAGGGTGCATCCTTTAGCTGTGCACCGCCACCATCACCACCTCCACCAATATATATACCCCCATATAAGGACGAGCATGACTCGAACTCTTAGTACATCCCAATCCTGTCCACATTTCCTTGCTTTACATTATTTACATGCATTGGGGACAATGCATAATCTTTTAGTTGGGGGGGATACCATAGCCTCCCCAGGTTTTTGTTGTCGTGACTTTTTCATCTCAACCATGGTACGGTTGTAGAACTGACATGTCTAGGTTAGTTTTATGTCGTATTTTGTTTTTGTATAATTAGGATATTTTGAGTATCTAGGGTAGGTGACATATTTTTTGGTGATTTTTGAGAAAAAATGACACCCCTCCAAAAATGTGTGTTTTGAACTATACGATGTGTATATTTGTATGAACATTGTGAATCTTAGTATGGCATTAGGATTAGGGACATAATAATCATAGCTAACAATTTCATGAATCAAATAGGTAGTAGCTTGTGATGTGACCCTATGCCATATGTGTGTGAGATACTACTATGTTTTCTTTATATGTTGAATCCAGAACTTGCTTAGTTAGTTTTGCCTAGGATGTAGGATAGCCGATTAGAATAATATCATAGGCTGTTTTTTTATATTAGTCTACTTTTAGCCTAAATGATCCCCCATGTGAGAATAAGTACCCCTTGATCCCTATTTTTGAATATGTATAGACTATTTTTCTTATTACACCTTCCTATTTGTGTTACAATAAACTTTTTTTGGCTCTGGTCCTCCTTAGACATTGTGCACCTCAACTCAGGCAAATCACCTAAGTTGAGGGTGGATATCATAGAGGTGCATAATATGAATGAGTATGAAAAAGGGTAAAATAAGAGAATAGTAGGGTTGGGTGTGGTAGAAAAATAAAAATAAAAGAAAAAGAAAAAGAGGAAAAGAATAAAAGAAACCATGCCAACCTAAATGTGCAATAAAAGAATTAAAAGGGAGAAATAAGGGCGGAGTAAAAGAAACTGGTTAATAAGTGGACCCCAAATGTAAGTGTAGTGCCAAGGAGGCTTGGTCAATAAAAATGTCCTTATGTACCTTACCAGCCCCTAAGCCTATATTACAAGCCGAGTAAAGTCCTACAATGATCCTAACCCGACTGTCTGAAAACTAAGGTAAAGAAAATAAGGTCAAGCCTATGGTATTTGTTGCGCATTGGTGGAACTTGTCTTATGAGTGTGAGTGTCTCTTGATGAGCCTTTCATTAACGTGTATAACTTCATATAAGTGATTGGGATTTCTTTGATGTGAGGGCACTTGGGTTGTGTTGCAACTGCTTGCTTGTTTGGGTAGTGTAACTTATACATACATGGTTGTTTGTTGCTAATGAAATGCCCTATCTTGATTCCCTTGTGTCACATTATTGTGCTTCATTGATACATACAATTTATTTTCAAGTTTAAAAATAGGGAGGGGGTTATGTTTTGAGCTTAAGGTTGACGATTCACTACTATAGATATCTTATTTTTATCCTAGTTAAGCATCGTTGTTTTTTTTATTATGTTGTATTTTCCAAGGATATACAAACATTCAAAGTTGAAGGTGTTGATATGCTCTGGTTTCAAATATTTGAGGGTGTCCATCTCAGCAATAAAGATCTCTACATTGGATGGTGAGTTATTGATTAATAGTATCACCTCAAGGTAAGGTGTTGGGGCACTTGATACTTATCTTATGCCAGAAGAGTGACCTTGGTTAACTCTATGTTACTATATACATAGTTATTGGTCATTTGTTTTTACTACCTAAGATGGTTTTAAAGAGAATTACTATTATAGAACAAAATTCCTTTTGGATGGGAAAGTTAACAACAAAAGACCTTTGGTTTTAGCATAGGATCTTGTGCGTAAACCAAAGAAAGAGGAAAGGTTAGGCATCATAGAATGCATTAAATATAATTATGAGGCGGCTATAAAAAATATGTCTGGAATGTAGTTGGTAAAACTGATAATTTATGGGTGAATAGGTTTACCGAGTGTATTTAAAGGGTATAAATAGTGGGAATATGAATTCTCCAAAGAATGTTGATATATTGGAAGAAGATGTACCATATGAGAGATATATTTGTATTGGAGTTATAGACAATGATTTTATAACACCCCAAGATCTTGGGCTCTAAACTATGCAAGAGCTGAATAATTAAATTGGTCAAGTTATTGAAGTGATATTAAAATTGCCAGTGGTAACGACTCAGATCATAGCACATGATGTCACATAACTATTTGTTAGGAGAACTCGTTACCTCGATAGTAAGAAATCCTAGGTTTTGTTACCTTGACAATGATTCCAGGGTATGACCCCATGTAAGGCATAATAAGTCATTATGAGGGATTCGTTCTCACAACAGAAGGATGCCCAAGATTTTTGCCCTTGATCATAAATCTTCATGACGACTCGTTATGTTAGACAACATGTTGTTATGTGAGACCCATTATCATAACAGTGAAGGATTAGGTTATCTATCCTCAGGTAACGACTCTAGGCCATGACTCGCGGTTAGACCGCACAAGTTATTACCTAAGCTATGACGACTATTTTTAAGATTTTCTTGCATATTTTAATTAAGTTTTTTGGTATTTTCCTCCCACCACACTCTTTTTCATGACTTAAACACTTAGATGACTCTTTTTCCCTTTAGTTATCAAGATCAAACCTCACTTTTTTCTTTTTAACTCCCAAGGCAAGAGATATTAGGGTTTTACAAGGAAATTAACCCTTTAGGCTCTAAACTTTGAATTCTATTAAAATCCTTTGGTATTTCAAGAATATTTCTCATCCTTAACTTGAATTTTATATTATGGCATATGTTTAACCATTATTCATGTGATTTAATTGATGGGTTTGAAATTGGTTTGAGGGTTTTGATGGTTATTTATAGAATTGCTTTTCCCATGTTTTAAATGGATCATTCATGCTTTAATTTATGATTTTTGGGACTAAATGGATAAATTTTATGAGGATTAGAGTGGGGAACATGGGTTTCCCAAAATAAACAAATTTTTGGCTTGGTGTTGGTAATAACCTCAACAAACTTTGTGAACTTGGTTTTAAATACAAATATTCACATAGTTTAACTTGCCTTTAAAATATTGCATTACATTAAAGGATAAATGGATAATGAAAATAGTTTTGAAGGCCCTTGGTGGCTATGGTTTGGATTTTATATGGAACTTGGAAGTCTAATGGTTACATGGATTGGGTTGTCATAATTAGATAAGCTTGCAAGAATATTGGTAAAATGATACCAAGTTGGTAAATAACTTAATAAAGACTTCTTGGTTCATGGTTGGGTTTATGTGCAAAGGGAATCGTGTAAATCACCGTAAAGGTGCAGTCCTAGAGAGACCAACATTGGAAACCATGTTTGTCGATATGGAGGTTTATGTGAGTGTGTGTTCGGTGCACACTTTATATTTTAGATGGTTATCTCCTTGGTGTCTTTAGCCTATCCTCAATTTCCTTGGTATGTGCGACTAACACTTATTAGGACTCTTCTGACTGGGGGAGTTGAAACCGTATATCCCATGAGTGCTTTTATGATGGACCGAGCTACATAGTTCAGGCTAATGGTTTAAACTCATATGTCCATGGCCCTTGTCCCTATCCTGGCATCCTATATATGTATATATAAATGTTGTGCATATGGTTTTGATTAGTTTTGACAATGGCATTATTTTATCCCATTCTTCTGAGTTACATACCCATGCTTACCCCCACTGACCATCCCCATACACTACATTATTTCATGATGTATATTCAGAGGACTTTTCTGTTACTTTTGTGCAGCGTTAGGTAGTGTGGTACGATGTTTGAGTTGATGTAAGGTGATCCTCCATCATTCAACAAGCTCTACCATTTCATTAGTTTTCCTTTTAAATTTTAGGAATTTTGAATTCTTTTTTGATATAGTCGAGGGCATGTCCCAACCTAATTTGGTATTTTTGGTTTTAGAGGATTTTGTGGACAAGTATTGGGATAATTGGTTATCTTTTTTAGACTCTTAGATTTCATTTGATTTATCTATCTTATTTATTATTTTTGTTGGCTTCTGTTGTTTGTTATATTATGCTCTTGAGGTTAGACTAAGGGGCTGGCCTTCGGGCCACGGTGGGCTTGAGATGCCCATCATGACTAGGCCCTAGTTTGGGTCATGATAAGCTTAGCATCAAAGCACAGTTCAAGGTCTTTTGGGTGTCCATAAATTCATATCGATTAGAATCTCTTTTATGGGTGTGTAGCGTGCCATACTTATAAGAGAGAGGATACAAGGCATTTAGGAATATTTTTATTTCTTATATTCTATTTTGGGCTAAAGAGTCTAGTTGCTACGCAACTTGTCTAACACCTTGCTCACTCACATTTTAGATCATGCCTCCCCAAAGATGTGAAAGTCGTAGAAACTCTTCTGGAACCACTCTTCCACTTGATAAAAATGTGGAGGGAACTTGCGCTATTTATAAAGTACAAACTCGGTCTAAGGTCCCTACACCTGACTGTACTACTCCACATGGGGTTCTACTGGTCCCTACTAGTCCTTCTCGATCTTTTTGGACCAGTGATACTTATGCTCAGTTTCCTTAGGGAGATATCTCAAATGTAGAGTTCCGTCAGTCTATTCATATATTTGTTTAATTGGTGACATCACAGTCTCGTTGGACTGAATATATTGGTTCTATTGCTAATTCATCTGAGGTCACTCAATTCAGCTAGTTTATGAAGTTACATCCTGAATCCCCTAACCTTTACAGGATCTAAGGTTGAGGAGGATCCTCAGGGGTTTATTGATGAGATAGAAAAGATTTTTAGGGTTATACATGCTACTAATTTTAACTGTGTTGAGTTTACTTCTTATCAATTGAAAGATATGGCCTACCAGTGGTATGAAGAGTGGGAAGCAATGAAGGGTGATGATGTTGAGCCAAAAATATAGGATGACTTTTCAGGTGCTTTCTTTGATCATTTCTTTCCTCGGGAGTTGAGAAAGGCTAAGGCCTAAGAGTTTGTGAACTTAAAGCAGGGAAAGATAAGTGTAAAAGAGTATTCCCTAAATTTCAATTGTTGTCCCATTATGCTCCAGAGTTGGTGTCCAATATGTGGTCCAAAATGAGGAATTTTGCTTTTGGTTTGTCCCGTGATTTAGTGTTGGAGTGTAAGGCTGCTATGTTAAATACATGGACATCTCTAAGCTGTTAGTTTATATACAACAAATGGAGGATGATAAAAAAGCATGTAGAGATAGAAGAGAGGTAGAATAAGAAGTATAGATATTCAGAGTAGGATACAGGCCAGCAGAATAGTAGGAGAGATAATAGACAGTAGACCAAGAATAAGAATTGTGGAAGTTCTTATTCGGCTACTAGTGCTTTTTATCCTAATCCTTTGGGTGATCATCATTTTTAGGCTAGCAATGGTCCTAAGGCACAAGGTGCCCAGTCTCAGGCCAGTGGAGCTCAATCAGCCCTACCTTACCCTCTTTGCCATTTTTGTGGGCAGCTTCACTGTGGCTATTATGAGAAAGAAAGGAACTTGTGTTTTAATCATGGTAATCTTGGACATTTGCAGTAGAATTTTCCTATAGCTAAAGTTTCCACTGGAGCTAATAAGGTTATGCTTACTACTTTTTTGGATCCTATACCTAAGGGCACCACTTTAGGTATGACAATGGCTGGAATAGCCTCTATGCACATACTACTCATCAGGAATTTGTCGCATCCCCATATGTTATCACTGGTATGCTACAGGTCTTTTCTTGTGATGTTTATTGTTTTTTTGATCTGGGTTCTACCCTATCCTATGTGACCTCATACATGGTTGTATACTTTGGTTTTGGTCTTGCAAATATTTTTGACCCTTTTCTGTGTCTACTCCACTGGGTAATTCTATTATTGTGAGAAAAATCTATATGGGTTGTGTGGTATCTATCTTTCATAGAGAAACATAGGTGGATTTGATAAAAATGGATATGGTGGATTTTGATGTGATCTTGGGGATTGATTGGCTCTATTTGTGCTATGCATCTCTAGATTATAGGACCCGAAAAGTCAGTTTCCATTTTCCTAATGAACCATTGATTGAATAGGTGGGGGAGTTCCTTATACCCACTAGGAAATTTATTTCTTATCTTAAAACTCAGAAGTTGATTTCCAAGGGGTGTTTCCATCATCTTGTTTGGGTTAATGATTCTAATTTTGAGAGTCTCTCTTTATAATTTGTCCCTATAGTCAATGATTTCCTGATGATCTTCCTGGAATTCCTCCCGATAAGGAAATAAATTTTAGGATTGATCTTCTATGGATACCCATCTCATTCCCATTTCTCCTTATAGAATGGATCCTACTAAACTAACGAAATTGAAAAAGTAGTAAGGACCTTCTGAATAAATCTATTCTAGTATTTTTTTAGGGTGCTCCTATACTTTTTGTGTGGAATAAAGAAGGGTTTCTTTAAATGTGTATAGATTATTGTTAGTTGAATAAAGTTACAGTGAAGAATAAGTATTTTCTCCCTAGGTTGATTACCTGTTCAATCAGCTTTAGGGTGTTATGTATTTTTCTAATATTGATCTTCATTCAAACTATCATCAGTTGAAAATTAGGGAGGTTGATATTCTCAAGACTTCTTTCCAAACTCTGTATGACCATTATTAGTTTTTGGTTATTTTATTTGGGTCAATCAATGCTCTGGCTGCTTTCATGGACCTTATAAATTGGGTGTTCAGGCAGTTTTTGGGTTTGTTTGTTATAGTCTTCATTTATAACATTTTAGTGTACTCTAAAAGTTATAAGGATCATGCCAATTACCTTTGAATTTTGTTGTAATCCCTAAGGACTAGAAATTGAATACAACGTTTTTTAAGTGTGAATTTTGGCTAAGTGTTGTGACCTTGCATGTTGTTTCTAGTAAGGGGATCAAAGTAGATCCACAGAAAGTTGAGGTAGTTATGAAATAGCCTAGAACCATGACTCCAATCGATATTAGGAGCTTCTGAGTCTTGGTTGGGTTTTATAGAAGGTTTGTGGAGAGTTTATCTTCTATTACTGCTCTGTGAACAAAGTTAACTCTTAAAAAAGGTTATGTTTTTATGGTCCGATACTTGTGAGGGTAGTTTTGAGAAGTTGAAGGATAGGTTGACTTTTGTTCCTATTTTGAACCTACTTGGGGGTACTTATGGGTTTGTTATGTATTATGATGTGACCCATGTGGGACTGGTTATGTTTTGATATAGCAAAGTAAGGTTGTGGCTTACACTTCCAAGTAGTTTAAGGTTCATGAAAGGAATTACTCGATTCATGATCTAGATTTGATGGCTATAGTTTTTCTTTACAGAACTAGCACCATTATTTATATGCATTCATATGGATAGTCATTCAAACCATAAGAACTTGCAGCATGTGTTTACGTAGAAGGAATTAAACCTCAAGTAGAGGTGGTGGCTCGAGCTACTTAAGGATTATGACATGAGTCATTACTACCATCCAGGTAAACCTAATGTTGTTGCTTATGCTCTTTGTAGGTTGTGTATGGTAAGCCTATCTCTCATTGATAAGCAGAAAAGAGCAATGAGGAAGGATATTCATAGGCTGGCTAATTTGGGATTTTATCTTTTGGACTCTGAGGATGGTGGAGTGATTGTCCAGGAGTGATTAAGTTGTTTTTTAGAGTTGAGGTTAAGCAGAAACGGGTTCTAGATCCCATCTTTATACAAATAAAAGATAATATGGGTCAGTAAAAGGTTATGGCTTTTGAGATTGGGGGAGATAACATTCTAAGGTATCAAGAAAGGTTATGTGTTCCTGATATAGATAGGTTGCGAGAAAAAAATTTAGCTGAGTCTCATTAGTCCAGATATATCGCTTTTCCAAATTCGACCAAATGTATCGTGGCTTGAAGGAAATCTACTGATGGAATAATATGAAGAGGGATGTGGAAAATTTTATGTCTGTTTATGGTTTGTCAACAAGTCAAGGTTGAACATTTGAGGTCAGGTGGCATGTCTCAAGAGATAGAGTTGCCCATATGGAAGTAGTAGATGATCAATATAGATTTCGTTATAGGTTTTTCACGGTCTTGCAATCAGTGTGATTCTATTTAGGTCATTATGGATAGAATGACCAAGTATGCTTACTTCTTGCCTATGAGGACTAACTGCTTATAAGAGGATTATATTAAGTTGTTCATTTAGGAGATAGTAAAGTTGTATGGGGTGCCGGTTTCCATCATTTTAGACCAAGGTATAGATCTTCTCACTTCTGCTATTTGTTTCAGAAAGGTTTGGGTACTCAAGTGAACCTTAGTACCATTTTCAACCCTCAAATGGATGGACAATTGGAATGGACTATTCAAACTTTCGAGGATATGCTAAGGGACTGTGTGATTAATTTTAAAAGTAGTTGGGTTGACCATTTACCTCTTATTAAGGTTGCTTACAATAATAGTTATCATTCTAGCTTTCAAATGGCTTCTTTCAAGGCTCTTTATGGTAGAAGGTGTAGGTCTCCTATTTAAAGATTTGAGGTGGGTTAGACCAGGTTGTTTGGTCCTGAATTGGCTCACCAAGACATGAAGATGGTGAAAGTAATTAGATAAAGACTTTAGACTTCTCAAAGTCAACAAAATTCTTATGACGATGTGAGGCAGAGAGAGTTGGAGTTTGAATTTAGTGACTGGGTTTTCCTGAAGGTTTCTCCTATAAAAGGAGTCATGTGATTTGGGAAG
This sequence comes from Capsicum annuum, assembly GCF_002878395.1. NCBI lineage: Eukaryota > Viridiplantae > Streptophyta > Magnoliopsida > Solanales > Solanaceae > Capsicum > Capsicum annuum. The sequence continues at coordinate 58,162,956 of NC_061117.1, forward strand.
ATGGGTAAGCTCAGTCCTCGTTACATTTGTCCATATCAAATTATGAGGAGAAACTAGAATATCACTTATGAATTGGATTTGCTAGCGAATTTGGCTTCTATTCATCCTGTTTTCCATATGTCTATGTTAAAGAAGTGTATGGGTAATCCTTAATACCTTTAGATGATGTTAGTATTGCAAATTCATATTCTTATAAGGAGTTCTTGGTGGAGATATTGGATAGGCAAGTTCGTAGATGGAGAACTAAGGATGTACCTTTGGTAAAAGTGCTTTGGAGAAATCATAAGGTGGAGAAAGATACATGGGAATCTGAAGAAGACCTGAAATCCAAGTACCCATCCTTGTTTCTAGCGATGTTTGGCAGTGATTAAAGTATGAGTTTCATTTTTCTTTTTTCTCATTTCAAATTTATCCTTGGATTTTGTTGCTATTCTTTCGTTTATTGTGCTAAGGGTGCCCTAACTTCTTATTCAAGGACGAATTATCTGGGGAGAGGGAGTAATGTAACACCCCAAGTTCTTAGGCTCTAGACCCTCCAAGAGATGAATAACTAAATTTTTCAAGTTACTAAAGTGATGTTTAAACTGCCAGTGCTAATGGCTCTAACCACAACTCATGATGTCACATAATGATTCATATGTTGGACTCATTACCTCAGCAATAAGGAAGCCTAGGTTTTGGTCCCTTGACAACAAGTCTAGGGTATGACCCATTGTGAGTCATAATGAGTTGTTAAGAGGGACTCTTGTCACAACAGACGGATACCCAAGAGTTTATGATGACTAGTTACATCAGACAATGAGTCATTATGTTAGACCCATTGTCATAATAGTCTAGTATTAGGTTATCGATCCTCAGGTACTTCAAGCCACGAATTATGGTCAGACCTCACGAGTCATTACCCAAGCTGTGATAACTATTCTCAAGATTTTCCTGCATGTTTTAATTTGGGTCTTCTTGGTCATTTCCTCCCTCCACACTCTTTTCCATGACTTAAAATACTTAGATTACCCTTTTTATCTTCAGTTTTCATGATCAAACCTCACCTTTTTCTCTATAATTCTCAAGGCAAGGGATATTAGGGTTTTACAAGAAAATTCACCCTTTGGGCTCTGAACTTTGAATTCTCTTTAACGTTTTTGGTATTTCAATCATGTTTCTCATCCTTAACTTGAATTTTATATTGTGGCATTTATTTAACCATTATTCATGTGATTTAATGAATGGATTTGAAATTGGGTTAAGGGATTTTGATGGTTATTCCTTGAATTGCTTTTCCATGTTTTAAATGGATTATTCATGCTTTAATTTATAATTTTTGGGACTGAATGGGTGCATTGTATGAGGATTGGAATGGCGAACATGGGTTTCCCATTATTGAAGGATTTTTAGACTGGTATTGGCATTAACTTCTACCCACTTTGTGTTCTTAATTTTAAATATGAATATTCATATAGTTTAACTTACCTTCGAAACATTGCATCTCACTAAAGGACAAATAGATAATGAAAATGGTTTTGAAGGCCCTTGGTGGCCATGTTTTGGATTTTAAATAGATTTGGGAGTCTAATGGTTACAAGGATTGGTTTGGCATAGTTATGTATGCTTGCAAGCATATTGGTATGACGATACTAAGTTGGTAAATGCCTTAATAAAGACTCCTTGGTTAATGGTTGGGTTTATGTGCAAACTTCTTTAAATTGGGCTTAAATAGAATTGTGTAACTCACAGTGAAGGTGTTGTCCCAGGGGGACCAACACTAGAAACCATATTTTCTAACATGGGGGTCTATGTGACCATGTGTGAAATACCCTAGATTTTGGAACCTTAAAATATTTCTTGGATTTCTATTTTTTGGACATCACACAACTAGGGGTACAAGTCGTATGATGGGATACTGTTGGTATTGTCTTAGTCGTATACGGACCAGTGTTGGTTGGTGGGTTGGATTAGTTTCTAGTGTCAGTACGAGTGGCTCACCATGAGCCGTAAGATAGGGTACGAGTTATACCATTTCCTCATATGTTAGACAGTGTCAAACTTTCTTTGATTTTATTCTACCTAGGGTACGGTTTATGGGTACCAATCATATGATTGGGTACAAGTGGGACTTTGGAATCATAGGTTGGTTAGTGTAGGGATTGTTATTCTGCTTGGGGTATGAGTGATGGGTACCACTCGTACCTTAGAGTATGAATAGGGGAACCTACCCTTATGCGAGATTTTTATACAGTTTAAGTAGGAGTATTCTGGACATTTTCCTTTTTAACTCCTTGGGACCCCTCGACTTAGAACAATTTTTGGGGCTTCATTAACCTATTTGGACTTAATCAAACACTCTAAACTCTCTCAAAATATCTCAAGGCTCTTGGGTTTTAAAAAATCTAGGTTTCCTTCAAGGTGATCAATTGAGACTCATAGGCGGGATGTGATAGCTAACCATAAAGGTGTTACTCTAATGGATGAACACTGGAAACTCATTTTTACTGACATGAGGATTTGGTCATGATGACCATGTGGGGTACATGGGAATCCCCTAAGTTGCAATTGTATATATGTATCATAGATAGTGAAGGGTACTTGGGAATCCCCTACTCCTATGGTATCTTTGGTTCATGCAACTACACGCATCGAGGCCCGTTTAGGGGGTTATACTAGACCCATATAGCCCGTGGGTGGTTCTAGTATGGTTAATTTATACATACCTAGGTTAATGATTTTAAATGTATGCTAAACCCGATTCCATCTTCCTAGTATGGTAATATTATATATATATATATATATAATTTATATATATGTGTTTATATATTTGTATATATGTGTATATATATATATGTATGCATGTATGTATATATATATATATGTATGTATGGTTGTGAAACATATGGTTGGTTTATTTGGTTTTAAAGGTTGGCATTATTTTATCCTAAATGTGAGTACTTATAGTGTTCACCCGCTAACCTATCTTCAAGCGGTTGTATCCCCATGCTATTTAGGAATAAGCCATTCTACTCCTCCTGCTTAGTGATCGAATTTGGGATCAACTATTGGATTGAATTGGTGAGCTTCCATAGTCCGGAAGGCTTCATTTCATATCATAGATGTCTTTACATACTTTGGTCATTTTATGGATATTGGTTTTGGCTATGGTTGGAGACATATACCAATCAGATATTATTTTTCTTTTGGATAGAGGCTTTGTGGAACTACTGTGGGTTGTAATGGGAGGTATCGGTATTGGTGTCAACCTTAGTATTGGTTGGTATTGGGGATGATATCATTTGATTGAATTTGTGATTGTTCCATCCTTTTTATGTTATGCTATGGATAGAAACTTGGTTATTATATCGATTTGGTTATGGTTGTTGGTAGGTATTAGATGGTTGGACTTGCTTAGGTTGGTCACGATTATAGACCTATACTAGAGTCTGGAATTATAATAAATGTTATCTTGTTATACATTTGGAATTTATCTAACTCAGGGTATGCAATTTGGAGGTTGGGTTGGGTAACGGGGGTGGTCCACGGTCTTGGTTGGATTTGGGATGCCCATTTTATTAAGGCCATAGTTCGGGTCGTGTTAAGTTGGTATCAGATCTTTAGGTTCATGGTCAATTAGGAGTCCACAAATCCATGTCGAGTGGAGTCTCTTTAAGGGTAAGTAGCGAAACGGAAAGGCTACAAGGTATTTAGGAAATATTTCTCTCCCTTGTGTTTTATTTCCAAGATTAGGGTTTGAGCACTGGAATCCTCTCTAATTCTATTTATTCGCTTATCAAATCATACCTCGATTATCTGAAGTTTATGGAAACTCTTCTGTCCCAACTAGACATGATGTTGATGGGATCCGATCTTTTACTCAGGGTACCCATACTCGGTCTAAGGATCCAGTCACTGATTATTCTAGAGTTCCACGGGTTTATTCTAGTCCTCCTCAAGCAGACATGACGAATGCGGAGGTTCATCAATTAATTCATATAATTACTCAGTTGATGGCTTTTTGGGATGAGCATGGTATATCTAGTATTCCATTATTTAAGGCCACAAGAGTTGGTCAGTTCATGAAGATGAGTCCACCAACCTTTACTAGTGTTAAGGTAGAGAAGGATCATTAGGGTTTTCTAGATGAGATGGGAAATATTTTAAAATTATACATGCCACAAATATGGAAGGGGTGGAGTTTGCAGCTTATTAGCTCAATAATATGGCGTACCAATAGTACTAGGAATGGGATAGGGCAAGGGGTGATGTTTAGGAATCATCCTTATGGGAGACTTTCTCTAATGCTTTTTTGGACCGCTACTTTCCTCGGGAGTTGAGAAAAGCAAAGGCAGAGGAATTTGTTAATCTGAAATAGGGGAAGATATCGGTTAAGGAGTATGCCTTGAAATTCCACCAGTTGTCTAGGTATGATTTGGAATCAGTGTCTGCTATGAGGTCCAGGATAAGAAAGTTTGCTTTAGGACTGTTTTATGAGTTGATCCTTGAAATTAAAACTGCATTGCTGATCAAGGAAATGAATATCTCTAGGTTGGTTATTCATAAGCAACAGGTAGAGGAGAAAAAAAAGAAAGCAGGCTGAAATAGGTGAAAAATAAGGTAAGAGGTTTAGGTTCTCTGACCAAGGCGCTGGTCAATAGCAAAATGGTCGGGATGGTGGTAAGTTGCCAAAGAAGAAGTGGGGGAGTTATGGATCCTTCTCCACAGCTAGTGCTCCTTACCCAAAGCAGTCGGGTGATAGGTGTCAGTAGGGTGGCGATAACTTTGGGGAATAGGGGGGCCATTCTCAAGCTAGTGGGGCACAATCAGCTTTATCATGTTCTCCTTGTAGGTTCTGTGGTCAGTTTCATTGGGGTTTCTGTGATGAGGGGAGAGACAGGTGCTTCAAATATAATCAGCTAGTCCATATGCTTAGAAATTTTTTGATTGGTAAGGTTTCTTAGGGGGTGAATAAGGTTTCAATTGCTTCGTTATCTACTCAAGCACCGAAGGGTGCTACTTCTGCATCTGTTTCTGCTTCTGGCACCGGCATTATCCAGAATTAATTATATGATCTTGCTACCCGATAGGAGCCTTAGGCATCGTCTGATGTCATGACTAGTACATTACAAATATTTTCTAAGGATGTTTATTGTTTAATTAATCCTAGGTCCGCTCTCTCTTATGTGACCCCATTTGTGGCTGTGTATTTTGGTTTTGATTTTGAGTTTATTTTAGATCTTTTTCTATTTCTACCCTGGTAGAAGACTGTGATTTCTAAGAGAGTCTATAGGGGGTGTATGGTATCTATTAGTAGTAAGGAGACTTTGGTAGATTTGTTCGAATTAGATATGGTGGATTTTGATGTCATTCTGGGGATGGATTGGTTACACTCGTGCTACGCCTCCTTAGATTGTCGGACCTATAAGGTTATCTTTAAGTTCCCTGGTAAATCGGTTGTTGAATGAGAGGGTGGTTCCTTAGATCCTAAGAGGAAGTTTATATCATATCTTAGGGCTCAGAGGTTAATCTCTAAAGGGTGTCTCTACTATTTGGTTTGGGTTAAATATTCTAACTCAAAAGGTCCTTCTTTGTATTTGGTTTTGGTGGTGAATGAGTTTCCTGAGGTCTTTCCAGATGATCTTCCTGGTGTTCCTCCGGATAGTAAGATTGAGTTTGGGATTGATTTGGTTTCAGACACTCGTCCAATATCTATTCCTTCTTATAGAATGGCTTCGGCTGAGTTGAGGGAACTCAAAGAGCAACTTAAGGATCTTTTGGAAAAGGGCTTCATCCATCCTAATGTATCCTTGTGGAGTGCAACTATATTATTCATGTGTAATAAGGATGGTTCCCTTCAAATGTGTATTGACTATCGACAGTTGAATAAGGTGATGGTTAAGGACAAGTATCCTCTTCCAAGGATAGATGACTTGCTTGATCAGTTGAAAGGTGCCAAATTTTTTTTTGAGATAGATCTTTGGTATGGGTATCATCAGCTTAAGATTAGGGAGGTGGATATCCCTAAGACATCTTTTTGTACTCGGGATAAGAACTTAAAGCTCTTGGTTATGTCATTTGGTTTAACCAATGTCCTAGGGCATTTATGGATTTGATGAATAGGGTTTTCTGGATCTTTTTGTCATTGTGTTCATTGATGACATCCTGGTATATTTTAAGATTGAGGTGGATCATGCCAATCACCTCCGTGTGGTATTGTAGACCTTGAAAGAGTAGCAGTTGTATGCCAAATTCTCTAAATGTGAGTTCTGGTTGAATGCCATTACTTTTCAAGGTCATATTATATTTCTAGTAAGGGGATTATGGTGGATCCACAAAAGATGGCGGTGGTTAAAAAGTAGCCTAGACCAATGACTCTAACCGATATTTAGAGCTTCTTGGGTTCGGCTAGTATTATAGGAGGTTTGTGGAAAGTTTCTCGATGATAGTTGCCCCATTGACCAAGTTTGCTCAAAAAAAGGTAAAGTTCTCTTGGTCGGATTCTTGTGAGGGTAGTTTTGAGAAACTGAAGGATAAGGTAACTTTGGTTCCTATTTTGACATTGCCTAAAGGTAATAAGGGCTTTATAGTTTATTATTATGCATCTCGTGTGGGACTTGGTTGAATTCAGATGCAGCATAGTAAGGTGATTACCTATGCTTCTAAACAATTGAAGGTGCATGAGAGGAACTATCCTGCTCATGATTTGGAGATTTAGCGGTGGTATTTGCTTTGAAGATCTGGCGGCACTATTTGTATGGAGTGCATGTGGGCATCTTCTTAGATCATAAGAGTCTACAGTATGTTTTCACTCAGAAGGAGCTTAACCTCAGGCAGAGGAGATAGCTTGAGCTTCTTAAAAACTATGACATGAGCCTTCACTATCATCTAGGTAAGGCTAATATTAGTGATGATGCTCTTAGCAGGTTGTCCATGAGGAGTTTAGCTAATGTAGATAATGGGAGACTGGAGTTGGTGAAGGATATTCACCGTTTGGGTAATCTTAGAGTTCTCCTTTTGGACTCTAAGAATGGTGGTGTATTAGTATAGGAAGAATTTTGGTCATCTCTTGGTGCCGAGATCAAGGAGCAGCAAATGCTAGATCCTACCATGATAAAAATTAATGAGGATGTAGGTGGGCAAAAGTAATGGTATTTGAGATTAATGGTGATGGTACCTTGAGGTACCAAGAGAAATTTTGTGTTTCAAACGTCGATGGGTTGCGAGAAAGGGTATTGGCTGAGGCACATGAATCGGGCTACGTTATTCATCCCAGTTCTACAAAAATATATCATCTCAAGGAGATATATTAGTGGAATGGTATGAAGAAGGATGTGGCTAATTTTGTGGCCAAGTGTTTAATATGTCAACAAGTGAAAGTTGAGAACATGAGGCCTAGAGGCTTGTATCAGGAGATTGAATTGCGAGAATGGAAATGGGAGGTGATCAAAATGGATTTCGGTACTAGTATTCCTCGGTCTCAGAACCAATTGAATTCTGTTAGGTTATCATGGATAGGATGATAAAGTCCGCTCACTTCTTGCTAGTGAGGACTAAATTTTTAGCTGAGGATTATGTGAGGGTGTATCTTTATGAGATTATGAAGCTACATGGGGTACATGTTTCGATTATCTCTGATCATGGTACGCAATTTTCATCTCACTTTTGGCATTTTTCAGAAGGGGTTGGGTAGTAAAGTTAGTCTAAGTACTATTTTTCACCTGCGGACGGATGGACAAGTAGAAAGGACTATTCAGACATTGGAGGATATGCTTCGTGCATGATTGATTGATTATGGTTGTAATTGGGTTAAGCATCTACCTATTGTAGAGTTTTCTTACAACAATAGCTATCATTTTAGTATTGGGATGGCCCTTTTTGAGGCATATTATGGTAGGAGGTATAGATCTTTTATTGGATGGATTGAGCTTGGTAAGGCGGATATGTTGCTATGAATAAGGTAAAGGTGATTTGGTATAGGCTTAAGGCTGCCTAAAGTCGCCAAAAGTCCTATGCAGATGTAAGACATAGGTACCTGGAGTTTGAGGTTGGGGATAGGGTGTTCCTAAAGGTGTCTCCCGGGAAGGGAGTAATGCGGTTTGGGAAAAAAGGGAAGCTTAGTCCTTGGTATGTTGGTCTTTATGTGATTTTAAGAAGGGCTGGTAATGTTGCGTATGAATTGGAGTTTCCTTCTAGTTTGAGCTCCATTCATCCAATATTCCATGTCTTTATGTTGAGAAAGTGTATAGGTGATTCTTCATCGATTGTTTCTTTGGAAGGTTTGGGTATCTCGGGTTCTCTTCTTATGAAGAGATCCTAATGAAGATCTTGGATCGATAATTTTTCTGTTGCAGACCAAAGATGTTGCTTCAGTTAAGGTTCTATGGCGAAATCATAAGGTAGAACAAGCTACATGGGAAGCGGAAGAGGATATGAAGTCCAAGTATCCGCATTTGTTTTAGGCTCCAGATATTCATATGGAAGGTATGTGTTCTTAATCACATCTTTGTTTTGCAACTTGTTTAAAGGCTAGATTGATGTTTGATAATGCAATGACTCATGCTTGTTCTTACTCTACCCGGCATTCAGGGATAAATGATCCTAGTAGGGGAGACTGAAATACCCTGGTGTTTTGGAACCTTATAAAATTTCCTGGATTTCTGGTTTTTGTACATCATACGACTAGGGGGTACAATTCTTATAATGGGATACGGTTGGTATGGTCTTGGTCGTATACTGACCAGTGTTGGTTAGTGGGTTGGATTGGTTTCTAGTATCAGTACGAGTGGATCACCATAAGCTATAAGATAGGGTACGAGCCATACTATTTGCTCATATATTGGACAGTGTCAAACTTTCTTTGATTCTATTATGCCTAGGGTATGATTTATGGGTACCAATCGTATGATTGGGTGCGAGTGGGAATTCAGAATCGTAGGTTGGTTAGTGTAGGGGTAGGGATTCTTCTTGGGGTTTGAGTGGTGGGTACTACTCGTACCATAAGGTACGGATGGGGGGGAGGTCTTACCCTCCTGCGAGATGTTTATACAATTTAAGTGGGAGTATTCTGGACATTTTTCTTTATAACTCCTTGGGACCGCCCGACTTAAAACACTTTTTGTGGCTTCATTAACTTATTTTCACTCAATCAAACACTCTAAACTCTCTCAAAATCTCTCAAAGATCTTGGGTTAAGCAAAACCTAGGGTTTCCTTCAAGGTGGTTAATTGAGGCTCACAACAGTGATTTTTTCTCATCTTTTTCTTAATCTAAGGCAAAATACCTCTCCCTCATTGTTAGTTCCAACTAAACGCATGTTTTAGGGATTGTTTTCATAGCATGAATGTTATATGGTTTTGGTTTTTCAAATATATGTTCGAGGTTTTGGTTATAAATGCTTGGCTATGGTTTTCCCATATTTTAATTATAGATTTACATGCTTTACATGGTGGTTTGGACATTTAGTCACATGGGAATGGTTACTTAGTACTTGGTTTTGGCTTTGGAAACACTATGCCCCCAATAAGTTTGACAAAATGCCTATGTGAATTCTTTCACTACATTGTTGAACTTTTAATGGAACTATTGCATGGTATAGCTTGGTAATGGAACCCTAAATGGTTTAAATGATTTGGAATGGTTAAATGGTAAGGTCTTGGTGTCATGGTTGGTCTAATAGAAAACATTGAGGGGTACAAGGGAATCGCCCAAGCAAACTTAATAATGAAACACTTGTGGGGTACACGGGACTTCCCCAAGGCAACTTGATAATAAAACCTATAGGTACAAGGGAATCCCTTAATCTTTGAAAGGTTGTCTAAGGACATTGTTTGCAAGCTATAGTCAGTATGATGATACCATTACTTATACCCTTGGTTAATAACAAATGGAATGATGGTCTTGGTTATGTGGTAATGGTTTTAATTGGGAAATAATGGCGGGGTGTGATAGCTAACCGTGAAAGTGTGAGTATAATGGGCGGACATTAAAAACTCATATTTGTCGACATGAGGATTTGGTCATGATGACCATATGGGGTATATGGGAATTCCTTAAGTTACAATTGTATATATGTATCATGGAGAGCGATGGGTTCCTGGGAATCCCCTGCTCCTATGGTATCTCTAGTTCGTGCGGCTACACACATTAGGGCCTATTCAAAGGGTTACACTGGACCTATATAGCCCATGGGTGTTTCTAGGATGATTAAGCTACAGCATGGTGTTACATACATATGTATTTATGTATGGTTGCAAATGCATATGGTTGGTTTATTTGGCTTTAAAGGTTGACATTATTTCATCCTTATCCCGAGTACTTGCTAGCTTTCAACCGATAACCCATCTTTGGGCAGCTGTTTCTCCATGCGATGCAAAAAATCTGCCATTCTACTCCTCCTTCTTAGTGATCGAATTTGGGATCAGCTATTGGATTGAAGTGGTGAGCTTCCATAGTCCGGCAGGCTCTATTTCATATCATGGATGTCTTTACATACTTTAATCATTTTATGGATATTGGTTTTGGCTATGGTTGGGGGCATGTCCCAACCGAATATTATTTTTCTTTTAGATAGAGGTTTTTTGGAACTAATATATGTTGGAATGGGCCGTGTCAGTATTGGTGTCAACCTCAGTATTGGCATTAGTATTAGGACTGATACTGTTTGACTAAATTTATGATTGTTCCATCCTTTTATGTTATGTTATGGACAAGAACTTGGTTATTATATCGATTTGGTTATGGTTGTTGGTTAGTAATGGATGGTTGGACTTGCTTGGGTTAGTCATAGTTATAGACCTATCCTAGAGTCTAGAATTGTAATAAACTCTATCTTGTTATACTTTTGGAATTCATCCGACTTAGAGTATGCGTATTTGGAGGTTGGGTTAGGTAAAAGGGGTGGTCCCTAGTCCTGGTTGGACTTGGGATGCCCATTACGACAAGGCTGTGGTTTTGGTCATGTCAGTGTGCTTGGTGCAAACTTTATATTTTGGATGGATATCACCTAGGTATCTTTAGCGTATCCTCGGTTCCTTAATACGTGTGGCTAACACACATTGGGGCCCTTCCAGTAGGGAAAGTCAGACCCATATAGACTATAGGTGATTTTTGGACGGAAAGAGCTACATAGTTCAGTCTAATGGTTTAAATTCACATGTTCATGGCCCTTGTTCCTATCCCAGCATCCTATATATGTATATATAAATATTGTGCATGTGTTTTTAATTGGTTTTACCAATGACATTATTTTATCCCTTTCTCCTGAGTTACATGCCAGTGCTTTCCCCACTGACCGTCCCCAAACACTACATTATTTCATGATGTAGATTTGGAAGACTTTTTTGTTACTCCTGTTCAGCGTTAGGCGGTGTGGTACGTTGGTTGAGTTGTTGAGAAGTGGTGAGCCTCCATCTTTAGAAAAGCTCTGTCATTTTATTAGATTTCTTTTTAGATTTTGGAAAGTGTGAATTTCTTTTTATCATAGTCGGGGGCATGTCACGACTTAGTTTGGTATTTCTGATTTTAGAGGATTTTGTACTTAAATATTGAGATGATTGGTTATCTTGTTTAGACTCTTATATTTTATCTAATTCTTCTATCTTATTTACTATTTCGGTTGACTTCCATTGTTTGTTACATTGTGCTCTGGGGGTTAGGCTAAGAGGGTGGTCTCCGGCCCATAGTGAGTTTGAGATACTCATCACGATTAGGCCCTGGTTCGGGTCATGATAGATTTGCTCCCTACTCAGGCTGATATACCATACAAAGTGGATATAAATAGACGATGGGAGAGGAGGAAGATGGGCCATGGTGGAGATGAGTTCAGAATAAGGGAAGTTTGCCAAAAATTACTTCATATGTTGGATCACTATACATAGGCTCCTTACAAAAGACAGGTTACTTAGAATTGGAATCATTGTTGATGATAGGTGTTACTTTGCAATGATAAGGTAGAGTCTATAGATCGCCGATTTTTTCAATGTTATTTTGCAAGCCTCTGCTTACAAGGTACTCTTGAATGGATAGGGAAAAAAGTAACCAATTCAAAGGTGGGATGGGTACCCTGAAGAGATTATCTAAAAGCACTAAAAGGAATATATACATGGAAATGGTTATAGCTATGATTGTTGTGTTACTGTACCAAATATAGAAGGCTGCAAATATCATAATGTGGGAATTCAAGATCCCATGTCCAGAGATAGTGATGTAACAGATCAAAATGAAGTGCAAACTACGAAAGAAAAAGATTTTGAATAAGAAACAATGCCCGAGGAAGAAAATGTGGATAGCATGTATCTTAAGCTAGATTTAATTAGTGTTTTCTTGAGGTAGAGCTGTAAATTGAGCTACGAAATTATAAAAATGGAGTATGGAATATTGTAAGTTGTGCATGGATATTAATAATACAGTCTTTCTGAACCAAAAGTTGCAGATGGGAGACTAAGTTAATTTTGTAACTGCGAGAGCAATTGAAACTGAAGGCTTTTAGCTATAGTAGCAAATAACTTGTTTTGGTAGCAGAAATATAGCAAATTGTTTTGGTCCAAACATTTTTCAAAAAAAAAATAATAATAAGGAAGGGTTTAGCTGTAAGCAATTTTTAGGGGAAAAAATGAAGAATGGTAAGGAAAAGGAAAAAATACATAAATTAACAACTTTAAGACATTAATTACAATTAATAGCAATAGTTTCTCAAAATTACAACTAATAACAAAATATAGCAATATTTAACCTTTGTTAAGGAAAAGTGCGTGACTTGAACTCTTCTTTTTATTCATCCCCTTTTTCACGCTAATTTATCAAATCCAGTTCCCTCTAATCTTCAATTTTTTTCTCAAAAACCGTTTTTATCTGAGATTTTGATAAACATTGCATACTTCAATTAAGGTAAGTTTATTTTAAAGTTAATGCAAGTTATATTTTTCATATAAATTTTTTTATGTATTTTATTGTCAAATTTTTTTTTCAAATTTTTCATTCTTCTTAGCCGATTTGGTCTATTAGGTTTTTTTTTGTGTGTGTTGAAATTTTTCAGAGTTCCGTTATAATGGCACAATATGCAAATCGTAGTAGTTCTGGTATTCAATCGATGAATTTGGTTTTCGATGAACTATCATCGTTTAGGACAGATCTGTGTTGGAGAGAGATCTTTTGTTAGTTACATAGTTGGATTAGTGTACCTCGACTTTCTGATTGTAATTTGATGGGTTGATTATTTCAAATTGTTAGCATCTTAACACTGCACATATGTGTGAATTCTCAATTACGCATTTGTTACTCATCTTTGATTGTCTTTTGATGTCTTTTTCTTCATATATCAGTTGGTGTTTTTTTCTTCATACTTATTTCTTCTCCTTTGCAACAGGATGGTCCAACTTAAATTTTGGAGTTCCCAGAAGATACCATCTACCCTGAAGAGGAGTTGTTCGATGTTGATAGTGTGTTGGATGATGATACATTCATGTCTATAGCATTTGAATAAGCTCCTTTTGACTTGATTAGCCAATTAACAGTTTATTCATTGTATATATATAGAACATAGTAACTAATTCTGCACCATCAAGTTACCTGAGGGGAAATTCAATTTTTTCTTCATATGTTGTATTTGGTAGTCATTAGATTTTGAATGTGATGTGTATTTCTTATTTGTTGAAATGTATTTTTTACATATATAAGACCATTTCAGTGAGCATATGTAATTCTAAAATACATATGACATTTGTGTAAGATATTTGTATTTATCACTGGCAAGGTTTTGTATATATATTTTTATATAGAAGTGTAATATGTATTCTGAAAATACATTTGTTATATAATTTGTATATGTGTTGTTATATTCTTTTCTTGTTAATTAAATTTGTACAATTCATGTATTCACAAAATACATGTGTTTGTTGAAATATAACTGTAATACATACAGTTTAGATATGTGTTTTTATATTTACCGCTAAGAATTGTATTTGATGTTAAGTTGCATTTGGTAGTCATTAGATTTTTAATTTGATATGTAGTTCTTGTTTGTTGAAATGTATTTTTTACATACATATTTGTATTTGTTATTCATCAATTGAAGAAAAATTTTGCATTAAAAATGTTTTGATAACTTAGATATTGACTAGTTATGTATTCAGAAAATACATATGATACATTTATGCATAAAATGTATAAACTAAATATAAGATGTATTTCAAAAATAGTCATCAAAAGTTTGTATCAAAATTTAGAATCATAAAATAATCAGTGAAAAAAATAATTGTTTCTGAACTGAATACATCTGTAAACTTATCATTTATTATATTTCCTACATGAACGCCTATTGTGATCTTTAAATCCACATGAACTACAATAATTTTTATTTTTCTTTCCGAACACATTTCTTCCCGATTTTCTATGATGCTTCTTTGCAGGTCTTCCAGGGGCTCGCTTGTATTTTGGGGGCAAAACTATTTCCTCCAATATCTCCTGTGGAATCACCCAATCATCTTTGTGTGGTATAGAATAGATGAGGAGATCATACGTTCTTGACACAATTTTTGATTTGTATAGATCAGCGCAATATGATTCCTTTTGAAAATTCTTGTTATCAAGTACTGCATATGCATGCACACACGGTATCTCGTCCTATTGAAATGCATGGCAAGAATTTTTTTTCCTTAAGGCAACAATAAAATGTTTATCCTTGTCGAGTACTGTATAGACATATTCTGAGGTTGGTATAACCTGAAATTATCAAAATAAAATTAAAGTTATAACAACAATTATTCATTTGACATTTGTAATTATTCCAGTTTAGGAATTGTATTTTACCAACTCTGCATAGGTATATTGCATGTCTCAATATGTATTTTTAGAAATATATGGCCTGCATATTTTTTTTAAAACAAACAAATGCAGTCAAACACTTAAAACAGAGTGCATATGTATTTTTTTAAATACATATAGCTGGCAGCATATGTAAATGGAAATAAATAAGAGTAACTACCAGTGATCACATAAACAGACCGCATATGTATTCTACAAATACATATAAGTGGCAGCATATGTAATGTTAAATACATATATAAAAAGGACTTACCGGTTCCGTCCATGATATAAGGAGCTACAAAATTATCAATATACAGTTTTCTGAGATGACTTGCATCAACGATTATTACAGGTCTACAATGTTCGAACCCTTTGATACAATAACTTATTAGTATATAGATAACTTCAAAACGAATTCCAACACGAACAAATTGTTTAATTGAAAACGAAAAAATACAAAATAAACTGTAACAATTGTATATCAATATTCAACCTACATAACGCGATGGAGAACTTTAATTTTTAAAAAAAATTATCGATCAAATCACTTTCGAGAACTGATCAAACCATTGTTGTTACGATTTTTCCAGCGATTTTCGCAAATATAGTTCGAAAATTTACAAAAAAAAATCATATTTGTTTATTAATACCTGTATTTGCAGTGTTGTCTTATCAAACTTTTCTCAAAAAATTAGACGTTGAACATAAATTTGGAAACAGTCATTTTTTTGAAATTGATATGAATTGCAGATTATGAAAAACATTTTTGAATTTTGAATTATGTTGCTGTAAAAATAATGGTTATAGTTAAAATAGAGTCATTAAATAAAAAAGTATCTGTAAAAGGTTAAGAAATCTGTCAAATTAAATGTTCCTTAAATTAAGGAACCGTTTTTCCATATTAAACTGAAACAAATTAGAGTTAAATTAGGAGCAGAATCTTTAATTGTATATGTATTTAACTAGCAACAGTTTAATCAAATACAAAATACATATTACTATTTTTTGTAATTTTGAAAAGGTTGCTATAAAACCTACAATTAAGACTCTATAGTTGCTATTTCTGAAATTTTGCCTAAGGAAAATGCTTTTGTTCCAATGATTTGTCTGCACAATCAGACCATTCGGGCCCACAATTGGGGTATAAATGAGGAAAAAGTTCACAATATACAAAGCAATTTTTTGCTAATTACCCTAAATATCAATATGTATATGTATTTGATGCGCAAGAAAACATTAAATATATACATAAATATAGTTAATTACCTTATTTTTAGGTAACAAATTGAGTTTATAAAGGTAAAAGAATTTCACTTTACTTAAATTACATTCACCCAATTAATTAAATATTAATTGAAAATTGTATTTCTAAAAATAGAAAGTTTTTTAGTGAGTTTCAAAACTCAAAATAGGTTTGAATAACTAAAAAGATCGTTTTCTATTTTTCTCTCTCTTCTTTTTTTTTCTTTTTCAGTTTTTTCCTTATCCTTTTTCATTTTTTTACGTTTTTTTACTATTTCTTTTCTCTTTGCACTTTTTTCTGTATTTTCTTTTTTTCTTATCCAAGTTTTTCCTTCATTTTTTTTTATTTTTTTTGCTTTCTTTATTTTTTTACATTTTCTTTTTTTTCTTTGTGCTTGTTTTGTATTTTTTTTTTCTTTATTGCTTCATTTTTTTTTCATTTTTTCTTCCTTTTTCCTTTTTTTATTTTTTTACATTTTATATTTTTTCTCATTCTTTTTCTGTTGTTGTACTTATATTTAAATCTTTTTATATTTTATATTTATTTGTATCAAACTATATATTTTAAATAAATTTATTATTTGTACTTGAATAGTTTAACTATGAATATGTAGAATTTATCATTTGTATTTGTGTACAAACAAGTATATGTATTCATTGTATTTGGTTGAGTCTAAAATATACAATTATACAATATTTAATTTAATACAAATATAGTGTTAGTATTTGTATGTCAAATTTATCATTTGTATTATTATATATATAAATATGTATCATTTGAATATATATGATTCAAGTTGTATAAACATGTATCATTTGATATATCATTTGAATATATATGATTCAAGTTGTATAAACATGTAGCATTTGATACAAATGTAACATTTATATTTGTATAATTTATCATCTATATTTGTATTATTCAATTTGTATCAATAACATACAATTCATATCAATGAATTTAAACACAAGTATTCATAAAAAGAAAAATAATAAATTTTTTTAGTTGTATAAACATACAAATGATGCAATCAACTACAAGTTCAAATACAAATAAATAAAATTACAAATACAAATAAAGATGCGGTCAACTTAAGAATGCAAATGCAAAATAGTTTTTAAAATATACAAGTGTATCGATGCAAATAAAACAAAAATAAAAATATAAATAAAATAAAATCAGAAAATACAAATACAATATACAATCAGCATAAGAGAAAAATAAAAAATAATTATTTAACATACAAGTGCGAATTGTATAAATATAAATGATAGTGTGAACTATAAAATACAAATAAAAGTGAAAACTATAAAATAAAAATACAAGTACAAAATATAAAATACAAATACAAGTGTGAACTATAAAATACATATAAATACAAGTGTGAAATATAAATATAATAGTATCAACGAATATAAAAATATAAATGATGGTGTTGATACAAATACAATAAATAATTATGATATTTTTCATTATTATCTATGGCTTGTACTCGGCGTAGCCATATTTCCTGAACATATAAAAAAAAATATGAATAAACCCCAAAAAAATGAGAAAAAATACAATAAAAGAAAAAAAAATGAAAGCTAGATATAGAAGAGCAAAAAATGAAAAGGAAGAAACACAAAAAATGAAGAAAAAAAAACAAAAATAGAAAAATAAAAAAAATGAGAAGGCAAAAAGCAAACAGAAAAAGAAGTGAAAAGGATAAAAAGAAATAAAAACTAGAAATAGAAGAGTAAAAACAGCAAAAAGAGAGATATCGAAGAAACAAAATAGGAAAAAAAAAACAAAAATTGGAAAATAAAAAGAAAAAATGAAATAAAATAATAAAAAAAGAAAAAAGAAAAAACAAGATAGAGAACTATAAGAGAGAGAAAATAAGTGAAAAGAAAATTTTGAAAAAGAAAAAAAAATAGAAAAAATCCAAAATTTTATTTTTTTTTAAAAGAATTTGAAAAAACAAAAAAGAAAGAGAAAAAGAGAGAAAAATAAGGGAGGATAAGGATCCATTAAAATATTGCTACTTTGCTATCCCACGTAATTTTTTTTAAGGTGTTCCTATTTATCTTAATTCGAATGTTTTATCTCTTTTGGTCTAGTCCAAATTTCAATGGACGATATGTCATTTTTGAATAAAAAGTTGTCCCCTAGACTTCAGACTTAAGTCTAATATTTTGATGGATATTATGATCCTCTTACTCTCTAGGTTGAAATTTTGATATCAACACTAACCCATTCTTAAAGCTGCCTTTAATTGATAAAGCTTCAAACGGGGAATGGCCAAAGTTGATCTGATATCAAGATTTGAAAGTTATGAATTTGAGTTCGAAATAAATAAATTATTTGATTCGAAATCTAGTACTTCCTCCGTTCCTTTTTACTTGTCACAGTTTGACTTGGCACATCCATTAAGAAAAATAATTAATAACATGGCTATTTTACCATAGTATCCCTATTGAATGATGTTCACATTCTGTTTTGAAATTAATTTTGAGAAAAAATAATTAATACTAAGGGTAAAATAGGAAAAAAGACGTTATAATTTCTTGATATGTCAAAAATGATAAATAAAAGTAGAAATACAATTAGAATATTTGTGACAAATAAATGCGAATGGAGGGAGTATATTTGTACTTATTTAGTAACAAAAATTAGTATAAATAGACAAAGCTAGAGCTAATTAAATGTGTTTAAAAGGCTCTACATTTGCATCAGTAATCAAGGGAGCATACATAACGTCTAGATGAAAACTAAGAAGGGAGGGGAGTTAATTCCTTATATTGTCATTGAACTATTGACAATAATATCTCACAAAAGTCACTTTTATTTTTTTATTATAAAAATATCATTGAATTATTACTTTATCTCTTTTATAGTCATTCTAACATATTAAGCTACTAAACTCACTTAATTTTCTTAGATATCATTTTAAATATAATTTTAATGACATATTCATTAAATTATGCCACCAAATACATCACAAAATATGATTTTAGTATAAAAGTTATGAAATTCATCAAAATAAAATAAATTTTAAATAAAGACAAATTATACATGCTGAGATGTTAAAAAAAATATAGGACCATCTCTATGCATCCCATTAAAAGCTACAAATAAGAAGGATAATTTACTAATTTAGGAGCAATGTCATTTCTCCCATAAGAACTTTTTTGAATTCATAAACTTCAAATTCTGACTCCATAAGTAAGACATGTAAAAAGAAAAGTCTATAAATAATATAAAACGGAGAGGGTGCCCACTTTTTTTTAAAACGGAAAAAAAGAGAGCCAACAAAAACCTAATTTCAACACTACTCAAGTTCTTAGTTGATTATGTGTGCTTAAATAGAAATTGTTATTAAGTGAGTTATGATTTGTAAAGGAATTACTCATGTTATAAGAGTAATGAAATTTTCTTTTTGAGTAGAGAGTGCTTAGGTAGATTTGCCTAAGTTTGATACTGATTAGAATTAACCAGTGAAAAGAGTCCTTGGCAGAGTTGCCAAGATGAGCTTGCAGTAGAGTTATTACAAGCAAAAAGAACCTACAGTTAGGTTCAGTGAAGGTTGTAATCAAGAGTTCGATTATAGTGGATTTGGAGATACTTGTAAGGGCAAGCCGTGATTTTTCACTTCCTTGAGAAAGGGAGTTTCCACATTAAATTTTGTGTGTGGTTACTTTCCTGCACTACCTTAATTTTCTAGCACCTCATAGCTATTTTATGGTTCTATCGCTTGTGATTGACTTTGAGGGACATGTTCCCTGACTGTGTGGTGCAACCTCAAGGGTTCCAAAAATTGGTATCAGAGTCAGGTTCATATCTAGAGTGTTTTGGTCATCATGGCTATTATAACTGAACTAGGGATAGAAAGAAAGAAAGCAAAAAGAGAGATATTCCCGACCTTGAAGGCTTTAGAGTCTAACCCAGGTGAAGAAGACACTGATGTTGCACTTTTGGCAACAAGGACTATTAGATCTATAAAAAAAGGTGGTCAACTTAACAAAAGAAATGGTAAAATTAAAGGTTGTCACAAAGGTGGCAGCTCTGAAGAATTCATAAAAAACTACCAAATGCTAAAGAGTGATCAAAATACTAAAAAATCAAGCGGAAAGGATGCAGCTAGTTGTATAATAAAGAAGGTGTTGGCTGCATTAGAAGACTACTCAAATAAATCTAAGAAAGAAAAAAAGTATGGAGAAAGTTTTATGCCATGGAGAGAAGAAAATAATCTCAGGTTCCTGTTGTCTCCAATAGCTATTACTGAAGATAAAGAAGAAAATATGGTAAAAAAAAAGGGATGTCACCTAAAATTGGTTTTGGATAGTTATTCAAGACACATGACTGGAGGGTTGATTGTTTTCTCTCCCTCAAGGCACTTCAATGGGAGAGGTGTGACTTTTGGAAATGGCAAAAAGGGGTATATCCAAGGTGTTGGAAAGATTGGGAAATCACCTCATGCAATAGAAGATGTGTATTATGTGAATGGTCTTAAGTACAGTCTCCTAAGTATATCTCAAATTTATGACAAAAGGAAATGAGGTAAAATTCCTATATGATGGATGTAATGTATCAAGCATGAAATCTAGAAGAACTGTTCTCAAATCCAAAACGATCAAGAATATGTATGTAGCTGATCTGGAGTCTGTGGTTAATGGAAAATTAACTTGTTTAAGAGATCAAAGTGAAGATGTGGACTTATGGCACAAAAGACTGGGACACGTAAGTTTCTCTTTGCTAAACAAGTTAATCTCAAGGGACCTGGTCCGTGGCCTGCCAAAACTGAAGTTCCCAAACAACAAAGTTTGCCATGGTTGTGTTCAAGGTAAATAGACCAAATCTTCCTTCAAATTGAAGAAATAATACGTACTTCCAGACCTCTTGAAATACTAAACGTGGATTTATGTGGACTTATTAAAGTTCAAAGTTGAAGAGGGAAGAAATATGTGTTGGTTATTATAGATGAGTACTCCAGGTTCACCTAACAATGTTTATAAAAAACAAGGATGAGACATATGGGGTTCTTGTGGCTTTTGCCAAGAAAATGAAGTAAAGCTAAATTGCAAAATTGTTTAATTTAGGTCTAACCATGGTACTGAATTTGAGAATTCTCAAGTGGATGAATTCTGTGTTGAGCATGGAATAATTCACAACTTTTCTGCTCCCAGAACTCCACAACAAAATAGAGTTGTTGAAAGGAAAAATAGAACATTGATTGAGATTGCTAGGACTCTGCTAATTGATAGTGTACTTCCAAAGAGTTTCAAGGTTGAAACAATAAATACTACTTGTTATGTGACTAACAGGTGTGTGATTAGATCACTTTTGAATAAGATTTCATATGAGGTGGTATTCAGTAGAAAGCCTAAGCTAGACTACTTTAGACCATTTAGATGTAATGTTTTGTGCTAATAATGGGAAGAGAGAGTTGGGAAAATTTGGTTCTAAGAGTGATAAAGCAGTGTTTGTAGGCTACTCTTTAAGAAGCAAGGCTTACAGAATCTTCAATAAAAGAACTTTGTGTGTTGAAAAAAGTATTCATGTGATCTTTGATGAGTCTAAAATCAAACAAACCTAGGAGATGGTGAAGATTTAGAAGTTGAAGAACTCATTCCTGTTCAATGGAATGATACTGCTAAAGATGATAATCAAGGGATAAATGATGTAGATCGGGGTGATTAAATTGATAGTGGTCCAGAAACTCAAGCACAGATCCCAGCTCTATTGGATAAAAAACTAGAAGAAGCTAGTCAAAATTCAGAGGTATCTGATCCTAGTGGTATCAATCTCAGAAGGTAAAATTGGAGACATAAGTCCTCTCATCCCCTTGAGAATCTGACTACACCCTTGCAAACAGGAGTCTAAATAAGAGCTCAACATAGGAATGCTATGGCATATTCAGCCTTTTTACCCCAAATTAAGCCCAAGAATGTAAAAGAGGTCCTGAAAGATGTTGATTGGATTAATGTAATACAAGAAGAACTTCATTAATTTAAAAGAAGTAAAGTCTGGTATCTGGTCTCCAGTCCTGTTGATAGAATAATTATTTGGACCAAATGGGTGTACAAAAATAAGAAAGATAAAAATGGAACTATCAATAAGAATAAGGCAAGACTGGTTGTTCAAGGTTATAACCAGGAAGAAGGGATTAACTATGATGAGATTTTTGCCCCTATAGCAAGAATAGAGCAATAAGAATTCTTGTTGCAATTGCTGTATACTTGGGATTCAAACTATTTTAGATGGATGTCAAAAGTGTCTTCCTAAATGAAAACCTGAAAAAAGAAGTCTATGTCAAACAACCTCTAGGTTTTGAAGATATGGATTTTCCTCAACATGTGCTTAAAAGGGATAAAGTTATTTATGGTTTAAAGCAAGCATGAAGGGCCTGGTATGAGAGACTCTCAAAGTTTCTCCTATGAAATGGCTTTAATAGAGGGAAAATAGATAACACTCTCTTCTTAAAGACCATAGGTAGTAGCCTATTAATAGTCTAGATATATGTTAATGACATAATCTTTGGAGATAATTCTGAATCCCTATGTGACAAATTTGCTAAGCTCATTGGGAGTGAATTTGAGATGAGAATGATGGGTGAATTGAGATTTTTTTTTAGGCCTGTAGATCAAGAAAACTTCTCAAGGGACAATGACATTTCAAGAGAAGTACCTCAATGGGTAATTCCATGCCAATTGATACTCCAATTGGAACCAACTCAAAAATGGAAAATAATGATTTAGGTCCTTCAGTGAATGAAACAATGTATAGAGGGATCACTAAATCCTTGCTATATCTCACTGTAAGTAGGCTTGACGTTGTTTTCAATGTAGGAATGTGTGCCAAACTTCAAGCATGCCTAAAGGAATCCTATTTAAAAACTACAAAAAGAATTCTTGGGTATCTAAAGGGGATAGGGGACCTGGTCCTATACTATCCATCAGGAGATAGTTTTGACTTGGTGGTCTATGCTGATGCTGACTATGGTGGATATTTAATATATAGAAAAAGAACTTCAGGAATGGCAAATTTTCTTGGCTCATCCTTAATCTCAAGCGGGTCTATGAAGCAAAACTCAGTTGCTCTATTTACTATTGTGGCTGAATATGTTGTTATTGCTTCTTGTTATTCATAACTGTTATGGATCAAGCAATAATTGAAAGATTTTGACATTATCTCAGACACTATCCCTCTAATATGTGACAACACAAGTGCTCTAAACATGGAGAAGAATATAGTGCAGCATAAGAGAACTAAGCACATTGATGTGAGGCATTACTTTCTAAGAGACAATATTGAGAAAGAGGCAATTTGCATGAAGTTCTACAAGACTGAGGATCAGATAGCAGATATCTTTACTAAGGAACTTCACAAGGAATAATTTGTAAAGAATAGGCTGAAATTAGGCCTGATGAAAATGACCTTACCTACCATGTGAATCAGTAATTCTCTACAAAATTGGTTATGATCAAGAGAAAAGTATCCTTGGTAAAGTATGTATTTGTTAGTCTAACTCAGTATCATATCTTTGCATATATAAACCCATGGGAACAGTCTTGGAAGAAAATAGATGAAGTATGCACAAATTTGAGAAATCGCTCAAAGAAAGAAAGGGACCTGGTCCTAACTCTCAAGTTAGTATCATGAATGTGTATGTTCCTCTACTTGTTTTGATAGAAAAGGCCACATCCTTTCTCTCCATGTAAGAAAATCTTTTTTAGGAAAAGTCGAAATCAAATTCATCTTTGGAGTAACTCCATGAACCCTGCCCACCTCAACTACCCTAATTATCCTAAGATAAATCTTTTCTTCACTTACCCCTCCAATAAATATACATCTCTAAAAATACATTATCTCTTTAATTGTGTGAAAGAAAGTCTGTATGGCCCATGAAACAATTTAACAATCCTGAAAACAAAAGCCTTCTAAGTGAATTTTGAAAATCCTATTAAAAGAAATTGGATTTCTGAGGGACCTGGTCCCAAGAAGAAGAGAATGTCTGATAATGAATCTAGTAGGGCTTGTAACATAAGTGAAACAAGACTAATGCTTGAAAAATTCAGAAATTTAATGAGTGCTGGTGTAAAATCAGAAAATGCAGAACTTGGGAATAAGGAAATGATGAACTCAAGATGAAGGGTATAATTTTAATCAATGAGGCCACTGAGCTTAAATTATTACACTATCCTAAGATGACCTTACTTCTCCAAAGCTTTTCCCCAAATCCTCCATATTTTTTTCTCCAACTTCTGTGGCTTTTTCTATGGAACTTGAATTGTAATCTTAGTACTAAAATGATACATAATCTGTTGAATGAATGAGTCCTTGCTTGTGTGCTCTTTATCTGATTCGATCTTAAAAATGTTCTTGATGGTAGTGTTGCCCCAGTGGCCATGAGTTAACTAATTTATGCTTACTATTACTCTTGGTTTACTGTTAATCCTTTTCAATAATGCCAAAAGGGGGAATATTGATCTCATGTGTAGGATGGATATTAATAAGTGCTAATAAAAGTGTTACAGGTGTTGCAAATAAATAGGCATGATGATAGGGGAAGAAATGATGTGATGACCTACAGTAGTAAAGGGGGAAACAAATAAGGCATAGTGACAAAGGGATGCAAACATGTGCTTAGACTTTTTGTTGTAAATGACAACAAAGGACTAGGTCCCTATGTTGCATAATGATAGGAGAAAGCCTGATATAGGGGGAACATTTATTTTTAGAGTGGTAATCACACTGATTAAATATGATGGATGTGTATTGATGCTCAAAGATGTATATTTAGTTTGTCATCATCAAAAAAGGTAAAATTTATATATGGAATTTTGATGATGAGCAGCTAACTGTGAGTGACCAGGTCCCTGGACATTCATGGTACAATACAGTTGGCATGCGTGACTGCACAGTTTTGTCTTTTTGTGTAACAAACTTACAGGTGTTGCTTGTACTGAGTAGGATAACTGGTCTAATGATACTTCAGCCCTAATCATCACTCATATATATAAAAAAAAATGTTTCCTTATCAAATGGTTTTTTGTAATTACAAAGAATGAAAAGAGGAAGCAAAAACTCTATTTCAACGCTACTCAATTTCTTAGCTGATTAAGTATGCTTAAATAGAAATTGCTCTTAAGTGAGTTCTGGTTTATAAATGAATTACTCATGTTATAAGAGTAATGAACTTTTCTCTTTGAGTAGAGAGTGCTTAGGTAGAATTGCCTAAGTTTGATACGGTTTTGAATTAGTCATTGAAGAGGGTCCTTGGTAGAGTTGCCAAGATGGGCTTGTAGTTGAGTTATTACAAGCGAAAGGAACCTAGAGTTAGGTTCGGTGAAGGTTGTAATCAAGAGTTTGATAATATTGGATTTGGAGGTGCTTGTGGGGAAAAGCCATGGTTTTTCCCTTCCTTGATCAAAGGGGATTCCACATTAAATTTTATGTGTTGTTACTTTCCTGCACTGCCTTAATTTTCTAGCACCTCATAGATGCTTTATCATTCTATCGCTTGTGATTGACTTTGAGGGACCTGGTCCCTGACTGTATGGTGCAACCCTCAAGGGCTCCAACAGAATAGCTAATTGCTAATCTTTTTATAAGGCTAAATACTTTTTTTATTTCTGTTATGTAGGAAAACCAGATGTTAGACTTGTTCAAGCATACTAGAGCTTTGTTAATAAAGATGAGAACTTATGTTACATACTAGGCTTTAGAATATTAACTTGTGCTTTCATTTTGAGGTGGAACAACAAGTGAATGGTCACTATCTCAATTTCCTTGGCTTTGTATCGAAGAGCATTAACCGGTGTTTGGAGAATTAAATCTTTGGATGAGTTCGTAGATAGTTGGAATGGAAAACTGTTGAGGACGTGGAAAGGTAAGTTAATTGATTGGGGTTTCTTTAAGTTTGGGTGGGTAGTGGGTCGATTTATTAGGTCGGGGAGGGTCTGGGTTTTAAAGGTAAAATTAATTATGTTAATTAATTATTAATTAGCCAATAAAAATGATACGTCATTAATGAAGTTGGATTAGATTGATCCGTTAAATAAAAGGACAAATAGCCCCAATAGATAGATGGGAAGGGCATTTCATGCCCAATAAATAGATAGAGGGTATTTTTGCACAATTCCACATAGTTGAAGGACAATTTAGGCTCTTTTTCATTTTTAAAATGGTCCTATAAAATCTCATGTTGTTTTATTTATTTTTTTAACTTCTCAATATGTATAATTTTGTTTATTTAAAATATATATTTCATTTTGGTGGATTTCATTACTTTTATATAAGACCCATATTTTGTTATATATTGGGCGGTATAATTTAATAAATTTGTCATTATATTTAAACTTAATTAAGTGAATTTAGTAGCTTAAAATGTTATGATGACAATATAAGAGATAAAGTAATAGTTCTATGACATTTTTGTCATAAAAAATAAAAGTGACTTTTATGAGATATTGTGTCAATAGTTCAATAACAATATATGGAACTAACTTAGGGGAGAGTTAGGATTTTGGACACTTTTAAAACTTTCTTTGACAAAGAGACACAAGTCTTAAATAATTAAAAAAGAGACACCCTAAAGGGACCACAAAAAGTGTCAACCCTAGCACACAAGTTTTAAAACATGCATTTTAGTCCAAACCCCACTTCAACCCTTATGTTTTAGAAAATACACTTTAGCTCATCTTCAAAAATATAATTATTAGATATTAAATTTGTGAATAAAAAATCCACAAGCTTCTCAATGAAGCTGATTTTGTCACGATTTTTTGGTGCAGTGATTTTACATCAATTTTTCCAATATTCATTAGAAACTGACATTACCTCCATTGTTTTCATATATTTTCTACTATTTTTATCCCTATATTTTCATTCATTTTCAGTCAAAAATCTTTAAAATCAATCCCACTTTTTGAAATTGATTTTAGGCTCAGTAGCAGTTCCAACACTCCTTAGCTTGTTGCAAAGCTATAATATATTGCATTATTTAAGTGGTAATAGGAAAAGCAATCAGGCTAATTCTAATTAAGTACTGGATAAAAATCAAGTAAGAAGAATACAACTACAGTCTATTAAGTCCAGGCTCATAAACTACTAATTGAGTTTATTAAATACTATCATCTAGGTATATCATGTCTATTTTAGAATATGTAGTTGTTGGTGGTGATTTTTTGATAAATGTGAGGAGGCTCCTAAATGTTGGATTTTGAAATCTGTGTCTAAGGAGACAGTGTCCATTATCCTTCATCGTAATAGTTCATACGCTAACCTGGTTAAAATAATAATGGAAATAGAAGAATTAAATTATGATCTAAGCGATGTGGTTATTAGTTACTTGATGAACAAGAGGGAGAAAATCTGTCCAATGTTCATAAAGAATGACAAGAATGTGGAATTCTCATTCTTTGTGTTGATTCTGATAATTCTAGGCTTATTTTAAGGGTTAAAGTTGATGAAATATCCAGGGAACAAACTTCCATATCAGTTCCACTCCCACCCCCGGCAGTGGATGATAGTTCAAAAGGATACGAGTGCTTGGGTGATCATGCATGGGATGATTTTGAAGAGTTTAAATAAGAGGAGTGTGAAGGATTTGCTGAGGGGAAGTACGAACCACAAGCAAGCCACTCTTTCTCGGATGACATCGATATTTATGTTGGAAAAATACTCAACGACAAGAAAATATTGAACATTTTCTTGAAAAAGGCATTGGTGAAGAAGTTTTTCAATAACACTATGGACAAAACTTGTAAGAAATACTATAAGGTGAAGTGTGTAGATCCTACTTGTCGGTTGATGGTGTGTGCAGTTACAAATGGAGTATCAGGTAGGTTTCAAATCTATAGGTACATCGGTGAGCACAATTTTGGAGTTGAAAATGTCATGGGAAACCATAAAAATGTCACCGCAGACGTCATTGCCTCACTTTTTTTGAACTTTTTAACTGACAACAAAGGTCCAAGTATGAGAGTGATCAAAAGAATCGTCTTTAGGGAGCTACATTGCAGGCCAGGCTATTGGAAGTATTAGATGGGAGGTGTCATTGAAAAGAATATAGTTCAAGGAACACCCAAACACAAATATGCAGCGCTAACTGCTTTTTCATATATTTTTAACGGTCTCAATCTTGGGTCTATAAATTCTCTCATGGTTGATGAGGACTCGATAAAGTATATGTACTACTTTATAGCATTTGGGGCTTCCATTCGTGGATATACACACATGAGAAAGGTCATTGTTGTTGATGGAATGCATTTATCCAATAAGTATCAAGGTGTTTTGTTCTCAATTGTTGAACAAGATACGTATAATCATATTTACCCTATTGTGTCTTGTGTGGTGTATAAAGATATTGATGCTTCATGGAGCTTCTTCTTATATAAGCTTAAGCCTGTTATCGTCGATGAATCAAAATTATGTGTCATCTCTAAAAAAATACGCAAGCATAGCCAATGGCCTCATAAAGTATTATTGATATACGCATCATGGAGTGTGTATGATTCATAATAATGAAAATATCCAAAATAAAAACCTTTTTAAAGATTATCTCAATTGTACTACCATGCAACCAAGGCGTACACGTTGGATGAGTTTAATGACTACTTCAACTTGCTTAAATAAAAATGCTCTGACGCAACATCTTGCCTCGAGCATGACGTTGAATTTAAAAAATGGACCAAGGCACAATTTCCATGAAATAGATTTAATGTCATGACCACAAACATCATCAAGACGCTTAATATAATATTGCTTGATAAAAAAGAGTATCCAGTGACCGTCATCTTCAATTCAATTACTCATAGGTTTGGTGAAATATTCACAAAGAGGTATGCATAGGTGAGAAATTTCAACAAATACATTCGTTCCCAAAGACAAGAAGATCTTGAGGAAAAACATGATCAAGGGCGACACATTGTACATGAACAACATAAATAGAAGCACCAACAAATTCATCGTGATTAGTTGTGGTCCTTTAGCCAATGTCAATCTATCAAAAAGGTCATGTTCTTGTAGAAAGTATGACTTCATGAAATTGACATGCGTTCATGCAATGGCAGCCTTTTGATTGAAGGATGACGAAGATTATGGTAATAAAATGTACAACTAATCTTCACCCATATATTTGAAAGAATCATACCTCCTCGTATATTTGAAATCTATTTGTGCAGTACCTCTAGAGTCGAAAGAGAGTATGGTCCGAGAGTATCTAGCAATGTAGGTTCTTCTATTCTATTTCAATCATAAGCTAAGAAGGAGGAGGAGGATAAAATGCGTTAAGGGCATGTCGGATTCTTTCAATCCTAAGAGAAGGAACAAGTTTTCCATGTGCAAAAGGATGGGTTATAAGAGAACAACAAGTAGCCTTAACGTAAGAAGAAAGAATTTGCATTGCATCCTCTTTTTGTTTTGTCTAAAGCACTAGACAAGTTGTAATACCACTATCACTATTCTTCTTTCAAATGTAATAAAGTTTAGTTATAATTTACTTTACATGTTGTGTATTATCGATTATCATTTATTTTTTATATATTGTTTCAGCAATCAATTATACACTACATATCCTCAACTAGTTATTAAATATATAATCAATCGATGTGTGGTCTACATAGTAAATCTTAAGCACATAATATATAACAAACTTTTATCATGGTATATTAACAAAATCTTATTCTAAATACGTTGAACAATTCAATGTCATCATGGAGCATGGGAAAAGGTGACTATTTAAAAAGAGTTGAGTGACTCGACTATCACGCTTTTTAATTTTACATCCTCTCCTCTACCTATGACACATGTCGAGCAACAATTTATCCCTTTATTTCTTTGTTGGTCTATTTAAGAAATCTAGAGGTTCATTTTACACTATTTTATCTTCCTTAGTAAGCACAAAAACACTATACCAATGGCAACAAAGGTTTATAATCTCCAATCCATGCACAGGATGGAGCTCTGATGAATAGCTCACTTTTTTCATGTCGTAGCAGAGAGGCTCCATCTTAACCCTAATGATCTTATCACCCCACCCCCACCCCAATGTCATCATAGTGTAGTATAGTTTAGTTTAATTTTTTTTGTTGCTTAAAGTTCATTGCGGAAGCTTTTATGGTGTCTTGATTTTGTAAATGAAAGCTTCCTTTTTTGTTGATTTTTGTCCCTATCTTGATATATGTAATATAATGAACTTGTAAGTTTAATATAAAATCTTTCATTTCTATGCAAACATTGTGTTCAATTTTTGTTCAAGACTGTTTGGTTATTCCATTTTATTTAAATTTTCTTTTTAAGTTTTATATAAATAGATTGATGCAAGACCATGGTGTTTCATAAACCTTATAGATTTATTTTAGGCCTACATCCCATATGTCCAACAAAGGGCTGAATAATTGAACATTTCTCTAAAATTGATAAAGTAAGAAAATAATCAAAAAAAATTAAACTATGCAAATCTTTTATTGTATACTGATACCAACGTGGATTTTGAAGCATGTAAATGAGATTATAAATTTAATTATTTTTTGAATCTTGACCATTGACAAGGTCTTTGTAGACTAACTAAATATATGGACAATTTAAAATTATGACCAAAAAATGAAAGTTCTTTGAACTCCTTCATGTTACTTTATTCATCCCTTTCTCTTTTTGTTTCAACAAAAACGTCTCTAACATCTCAAACATCTAAAAGTACTTATATTTGTCATTGTGGTAATCCTGTTATTTTTTAAAGACATCATGAACCAACAAGAATTTAGATTGGAAATTCTACAACTGTACAGTTGGATAGGTGTGTTTTTTAATAAAAAATTATTTATGTGCATTACATAATAAAATTTTCTAATTTATCATCATTGGTTTAAGATAATGGTAATGGTCTTATTTTAAGTGGATTTCTTTCAATTTTGAAGAATTAAAATTTCAAGGCGTTGCAAAGTTTGAAATGTTAAAAAGGCTTAGAGAATCTAAAGAAAATAAGAATCTTCTTATGACATTAAATAGAGAATTAGATTACAAGATTGATCACTTAAAAGGATTGTTAAAAGGAGTCAAAATAAGGAGGGATAAACTTAAGAATAGGTTAGTTGTGGTTGAAGAAAAGAGAAGGGCCTAAAAATTATGGTGTATGGTTTGCTATTAGTTTTGGCTTTTTGAAAAGGTGTAATAGGGGTATAGTCGGATTGAATGTATTACGCATGCCTTTTTATTAATCGACTACTTTTAGCTTATATTATATATGTTTTACCTTTTATTCATCGACTACTCAATATTGTATATTATATACTTTACCTTTTATTCAGAATCTTTAATCAACGATAATAACCATCTAAAAATATTGACATTGATTATATAAATATAAAATATTTATAATAAACATACTATAAAATTTTCACATTATCATAAAACAGTTTTAAAAGAAAATTGTTCATCTCTACCCATCCAGAACTAAAAAAACTTATATCGTTACACTCTGCTATTTTCTAAACTTCATTCTTTCAAATCCAACCTCATAAACAGAACATTAAATAAAAAAATAATCTCAAAGGTCAACCAAATAAACATTACTCCCAAATTAAAATTATAACTTATTTTATGATTCCTTAATTGTCTTGTCTTCCATTAGAACGTTGTTGATGTCATCAAAAGCTTCCTTAAGAACCACATCTATATCCATTATTACATTTTTTTATTCTTTCATAGTTGTTTCTTCTTCTGGTGCGTTCTTTTCTTCTTCTTCTTTCTCATCTTCATCTTTCGATGTCTTCTTTTTGTTCTTTTTATCTTCTTCTCTTTCTGTTGTTGCCTTGATTTTTTCTTCTTCTTTTCTCACTTCTTCTACAGCATGTGTCTTCTTTCCTTCTTCTTCTTTCTCTACTTCTTCTCTTAAGGCTTTCTTCCATTCTTCTTCTTTCTCTCCTGCTTTCTCTCGATCTTCTTCTTTATTTTCCTCTTCATAAACAGCTTTATTATTTTTATTCTTCTTCTTCTTGCTTTCCTTCATCCTGATTATCCCTTTCTACAATAGCTGGCTAATTGAGTATCATCACCTCATCAGCATTAATCGACACCTGTTTCAAAGCTGCTACCACAAAGAGCACTTCTTTATTGTCGTCACCATCGCCGACAATCCTCACTGATGAATGCTGACTTTAGAACTCCACACCTATTTTTGTAAGACCTCGCAAATTTCTCTCATAGTCTGAGCCTCAGAGCATTTCAAGTGAAGCGTAAATCCGATCCAAAAAGGGTGAGAAGTGTCTTCCCAAGTGAGAAATATTTTGAACCATATAGAATTTCTCTAATATTGACTTTTTTCATTTAGAGCATTGAATAATATTTCCATAGATACCAATTTTGTCAAAATCCAACATCGGACGAGGAAGTAATGGCCGTTTTACTAAAAGAAGTCAGAACTGCCCAGGTGCGACTGCCGGGTTGACGAACTGTCGAGCTTGCGACAGACCGTCGTCCAGCCCGTCGCAACCAATTCAGTGACGCCCAAGTGCGATGGCTAGGGCGATGGACTGTTAAGGCTGCGATGGACCATCGCTGAGACTGTCACGTGCAACGGATGATTCGACGGACCGTCGAGGCTGCGACGGACCATTGATGGGGCCGTCGCACTAAGGCAGAGTGGCCTCTTCCTGGACAACGTGTGACGGATGATCCAATGGCCCATAAGTTACGTAATGGACCGTCTCTTGGACCATCGCAACCAAGGCAGTGTATTCTTTTTGGATCGCTATATGACGGATAATTCGACGGACCGTCAGACTTGCGACGGACCATCGATTTGACCGTCGCAGACCTCGTTCAGTATTTTTTTTTCTCATTTTTAAAAGGACTTTTTGGTCTTTTCCTATTCTTTTCATGCCCTATTTATATCCGATCAAGGCTCACAATTTCATTCTTCATCTTTAACATCAAAAACTATGGTTTCTACAAAATCAAAACTCTTCTTTCTTCTTTAAGAAAAATCAAGAGAAATCAAGAATCTCTCCAAGAGCCTTCAAGAAAGAGTTTCCCTAAGGTATGTAGATGTTGATTCTTGAGTCCCTTTTATCTAAGAATCTCAAGAACCCTTTTCTAAAATTCAAAGATCTTATGTTTGTCGGTTTTCATGATTCATGTGAGTTGAAGTTGATGTCCATGCTATTATTTACTTTTGATTCATGTTTGTTTGCAAGGTTTTCAAGCTTTGACCCAAGTATGTGATATTCATATGATGTTAATGATAAACCCTATTCAATTTGCTTTTTAGGTGATGTGTTCATGTCAATTAAGTGAAGAAAATTGTTGAATAAGCGAAGCATGCTCTCCATATGTTTGATAAAATTCTTATGTGAAGGAATTAGATCCATTATAGCATGTTGACTAGAAATGCCCAATTACGTGCAAGCCCATGTATGTCAAGTGTTTGTTGAAAAGCCTTAGTGAATGAATTGTGAAATGATAGCATGAAATTCCCCAATTATGTGATCTTTGATACATGCTAAGACTTTAATACATGCCAAGTGTTTGATGCAAGACCTTGTTGAATGGAGTATGATCCAATAGCATATCCCTCTATGTTATTACATGTTTAGGATTCCTAAATGCTTGAAGTGATGCCTTAGTGATTGTGATGGTGAATGATTTTCCATGGTCTTGATTATTCAAGAATGGTTATGTTTTACTTTTATGCTATCGAGTCCTGGGGGTATTTATACCCGAAAATTTAGCTGTTATCTAGAGCCCGTGTCAGTTTTTACGATAATTCCAGTATCGCTAGTAATCTAGCCTTAGTATTCTCAGACAGATACAGAACTTAAGAAATCTTAGTAATCTCTGTAATCGTCATAATCTCAGTATCGCTAGTAATCTTGCCTCAGTTCTGTACCCAGATCAGATCTAGTAGTATTCAAGTGTTCAGTTCTGACATCTGTAGTAATCGAGTACTCTATTCAAAGATCAGTGTCGTTCAGTCAGATAACAAGATTCAATAGTATTCTATCAGATACGGAACCAAGTGAATTCAGCTTAACTCAGTCAGATCAGTCGAGAAATATGATCAGTATCAGATTTAGTTTAGTTTAAGTTAAGAATTAGTTCAGTGTCTTTCAGTTGGGAGTAGGAGCTTGCACCGAGCAACGGCAGGGATGGGGGCTCCCCATCAGAGAGGATGAGTCGTTAGGAGCAATCCCTGAACTCCAGAACTACATAGCCAGCACAGGATGCAGGAGTCACCCGTCAGATAGGCTTGACTATTATATGCCTTAGGATTGACTTCCTGTGAGGGTCACCCATCAGATAGGCTTGACCAGAGAGGTCTTTACCCGTGGCATGGTATTGACACCCTTCCAGCTGGGGTTACAGGTTGGACCCCACCAGTTGAGATTTGGGGCATGTCGGTTAAGTGATTACTTCCCACAGTTATAGTTTTAGTATCAATCTCTAGAAATCAGGACTGTTAGATACAGTCATGTATCTCAGTGAGGAACTCAGATAGTTTTATTGATTCTAGAGATCACCCATTAGATAGGCTTGATCTCAGTCTCAGATTCAGTTAAGTATTCTTGTTATTAGATCTAGAGATCACACGTCAGATAGGCTTGATCTCAGTCTCAAATTCAGTTGAGTGTTCTTGTTATCAGATCTAGAGATCACCCGTCAGATAGGCTTGATCAGTCTCAGATTCAGTTGAGTATTCTTGTTGTCAGATTCGGACATGATCTTTTTCTATCACTGATAGTAGATTCCAAAATCATCCGTTAAAGAGGTTTAATCTCCGATGCAGTCAGTCGAGAGTAGAAAGCTCAAAATTCAGTCAATGACGTGAGTATATTTAGTCAATCAACTTCAGTATCCTAAGATTTCGAGATCACTCGCTAGCTAAGACTGATCTCAACTCCAGTACTGTAACGACCCAAAATCACCCCTCGGGATGCCACGCAGTGCCTAGGGTCACAAGTAACCTCCAGCTAACCCTTCTATTGGCATAACTCATAAGCAACTGAACAAAGTGCATAAATCTGAAAGAATAAAGAGAAAATAACTCTATTATGATTGGCTCAATAAAAAACTGAAGTCACAAGGTTACAAATCTGCTTTTACAATAAAACTGAAACTCAATACATCAACTCTTGTTAGCTGTCTACAAAGCCTCTACTAGTACTAACTATAGGTAGCTGGGTCATGACTCCCAACCACCCCAACTCAATACGACAGAATAAAGAAACTATGACACGATTCAACTGTATCACTGACTCGATCCCTTGAATAAAAAGGGGACCCATCACCTGCTGACTAGAAGTTGTGAACTGACTGGATATAGTGCATGCACTACAAATCTTTACACCTATTTTATGAGACAATGTAGAACATAGACGTATATGTGTATCAGCATTTGGGAATGTACTGAGTATGTGGGGGTGAATGCATATGTATAAAATATTATTAATATTCTTCAATCAAATCATGCATGCAATACAGGATGACTCACATGGCTTGAACAAGTATAAAATGTAAAGCTCATAAGTCATGCAAGATGAAGCATGTAACATAAATATCATGAGTCATCATACTTTAAAGTTGAAATTAGAAATCCTCTCTTATTCTCAATCCTCAAGGCTAAAGGAACTTTAAACAGTACTTTCAAATCATTCATATATCTCATGGAGAATAGAACTTCTTTAACGCTCAAGATCTCATAACTCTTTTGAACTCAAATACTTGGAATTCGGAATCATATAACTGTAAAACATACTGGAAGGCATTTCGTTCACTTTAGGTAAGTACCTTATTTCAAGCTTTAGGAAAATCATTCAATCTCAATGGAAAGATACTCTAGTTTAAGGAAATAACTTATCTCAAAGCTTCATGGAAAATACCATATAAAGGAAGAATACTTTTGTTTAGAGAAACAACTCATATCAAGGAAATGCTTTAGTTAGGGAACCATTTTGCAACTTTACCATTAGGAAAATAGCTCATAGGAAGGGAAAATACTTTAGTTTTCAAGAAAGTACTAATCTCGAAGTTTAAAGGGCAAGGGAGGTTCTCTTAACCGACATAAACCATGTGAGCTACATGAAGTCCAACGTTTTATCCTTCTAAGGAAGAGACCCCACATTTCGGAGGAGCGTCATACTCTTTGCCAGGGAGTATAACCTAGGTCTAGTGATCACTAAACAAACTCAGCCTCGGGCCCAATATCAACTCAGCTTTAGGCATAATAAAAATCATAAACTTGGCCTCAGGCCATATCCTACAGTGGCACGTAGTTTTCAGGTAAGAAACCATAGTAACTTGCCCACTCGGTGCTAAATACTACTCTCTTCAGATTATCTGCGCTCATCTCTTAAAAATCCACTTTTAGAAATAATCTCATGGTTCACCACGAACCCAATAATCAAATCCGTAATCTCATGTAGTAGAGTGGATTTCAAAACTCAATGATCATTAGGTCAAAACATTTCTCAATAATCTAAGAATACTCAAATCATGGGTGCTTATAGCACAATAGTTCATAAAATCTCAAGTCTCAAGTAGGGCTTAATAACCCATAGTTCAATCTCAAGTTAAAACTCATCAAAAGCATAATAGATAGCATATAGATTCATAACTCATGTAGAAATCTAGAAAATTCTGTAATTTATCTCAAAATCTCAACATACTCATATACTTCAACATTTCAAACATTTCAACTATTAACTTCTCAAGGATTAAAATCATGGGGTATAAATCCAGCTATAATTTCTCAAGAAAACATGCAAAAATCATGTCATTTAACTCTCAATTCATGGGAAATATCAAGATAATGCATTCAATAATAATGGGTGAAGAATCTTAGTTCAAATTCATGTAAAACCTCATAGATTTTAGGCAAATCATGATTTAAATAAGCCTTTGGGCACAAGGGTGAAAGGGTTACCTTTGTTCAAAACCCTACATACCTTAGATTATGAAATTAGATGAACAATCTTGCTCTAAACTTCCTCTTCTTCCTCTTGGGAGAGGGTTCTTGAAACCCTTGACTTGGGAACCTTGAATCTTGACTTAATTTATAAAATCTATGGTGGATTCTTGAGATTCTTGGAAGAGTTTTTGGATACTTAGGGTTTTTGTTGAGAGAAAACTTGAGAAGAACTTTATAGAATGCTTGTAAATGACTATGATTTGGTGTTTGCATGGTTTAAGAGGCTTGAAAAAGTCCAAAGTTTCCTTTTTAACTTCTGAACGAAGCTAGAAAAATTGAACTGGAAATCCAATTTCATGGGCCACCGCGATGCACCACTATCATAGTAGCTCACTAGAAATTGACAAATAGGAAATTGGTAGTCATCGCGACGCGGAGCCATCGCATTGTCCCACTAGTTAGGACCTGGAACTTCAGCGCGAAGCATCACAATTGCGCCAGGCCATTGGAAATTGACTATTGGTAAATTGGGGTCCTCCGCAATGCGCCACTATCGCAGAGTTCCACTGAAAATTGACAATTGTCATATAGACCCTCTCCGCGACGCGCCAAGCACTAAAATGATGCTGTTTTACGACTAGGACATAAATTAGCCATAACTTCTTACCCGGGTATCGAATTTGGGTGAATCTTATATCGATGGAAAGCTTATCAAATTTTTCATGTGATAAAAAGTCAAAATTAGAAAAATTCTATATGGTTAACATAATACTCACTTAGGAATCACTTCTTAATCTTTTAGGGCTGGAATCACGCCTCACTTGACACGCCCTAAGGCTCATTATACGAGAGAATTTTTTGGGGTCTTACAATATCTCCCCCTTAGAAACATTCATCCTCGAATGTCGCTAGCTAGACTAAGAACACAATAAAAACTGAGTATACATAGCTGAAGCAATATGCTAAATGGGCTCAGAATCTTTCTAAACTCTTATATGCCTTGGAAATTGCAAGAGCTCATGTAATAATAGATACATAGTTGCACTTTAGATTAGAAAGTATTGAGTTCTTGAGAATCATGGCTAGACTGACATTATCGCAAAAATTGACACGACTCTAGATGATAGCTAAATTGTCTGGTATAAATACCCCTAGGACTCGATAACATAAAAGTAAAACATAACAATTCTTGAATAATCAAGAACACGGACATTCATCCACCATCACAATCAATAAAGCATCACTTCGAGCATTTAGGACTCCTAAATATGCAATAACATAAGGGGACATGCTATTGAATAATATTCCACTCAACAAGGTCTTGCATCAAACACTTAGCATGTAATTAAGTCTTGGCATGTATCGGAGAACACATAATTGGGGAATATTATACTACCATTTCACTATTCATTCACTAAGGCTTTTCAACAAACACTTGGCATGCATGAGCTTGCACACAATTGGGGATTCGTGGTCAACATGCCATAATGGCTCTAATTCCCTCACATAAGCATTTTATCAAACTTATGGGGAGCATGTTTTGCTTATTCAATAATTTTCACACTTAATTAACATGAACATATCATTTAGCAAGCAACTTGAAGAGGGTTCATCGTGAACATCACCTGAGCATAACGTACTAGGGTCAAAGCTTGAAAACCTTGTAAGCAAACATGAATCACAACTTAATCATATTATGAACATCGATTTCAACTCACATGAATCACAAACAACTCATAAACATATAATCTTTGAATTTTAGAAAAAGGGTTCTTGAGCTTCTTGGATAGGAGGGACCCAAGAATAAATACCTGAATACGACTATCCTCTCCAACACGACCCATTTACACTCTCCTACCGGCACCACTATTCATTATATCTATAGCGACCAAAGAAAGAGGTCGCTGAAAAGTTAGAACATAAGGACCTGGAGCATGAAGGGACATTGTACCTACCTGGCACTCAACTGAAGCTTAAGGTATTTAGCATCATGAACTTATCAAAGAGGTCTAACACAGGGACATACATGATATAAATCTGGACTTCGTGAATCACTAAAAGCATTGCTCGAGTACTTAAGTCACGAGTTACATGACCTGAATTTGGAGTTCAAAATTTATGGGATGTGATCCCAACTACTGAATGAACCAGAACTCCTTATTTTAGGAACTAGGAGAGTACATAATTCTCTATCATATGCATGAACATGAATTAAGATCATGGAAAAAAAATGTAAAACATGAGCAGGTAATAGGACAACTGAAAGTGCTGAAATGAGATTGGGTCAAGCATTAATCTTACTCAAAGTTATTCTACAGCTCACTGGTACATTTACTAGAGTCTTAAGGTTTGACCCGATTACCGTTTCTATCATCTCTCCCTTAGACTTAAGCCATCACTCCAAGGCAGTGAACCACCACATAAATTCTAGTCTGGCTGTAATCACTTTGCTCTAGAGTCGGGGATATAACAATGCATATGAACAGAAGAACTTAACCCGAATGACTACACTTTAAAGCGTAAAACATCAATGACAACAGCAACGACAATAACAATAAACCCAGTATATTACCATATAAGTTGGGCCTGGGGAGGGTAGATTGTTCGCAGTCCATACCACTACCTCTAGAGAAGTAGAGAGGCCATTTTCGATAGACCTCCAGCTCAAGAAAAAGGCAGTTTACCAGAAACATCAAAAGCATAAGACACCATAAAAATACATAGGTATGATATTCACAACAAATTGCACATTGCCAAGCCGAGGACACCAAAGTCCACCCAATTACTAACTACGACTCATCCATACCCTTAGCCCTCTATCCTAATGCTTTTCCTCAAAATCTTCCTATTCAGAGTCATGTCCTCAGTCGGCTGTAACTGCTCCATGTCACGTTTAATCACTTCACTCCTCAAAGTGTAACACCCACTCATAATACTACATCCTAAGACACACATCATTCTTCTATGGCTCCAATCATCATCATTCAGTACTTAACACTTAGAACGGGTACCTCCAATCCTATTAACGGTCCATACAACTGATGTCACAGCCTGTCACTACATCATCTATAAACTTATATTTCTAAACCATGAGAATCAAAATCATACTCACTATCTTCATTCACAACTCCTTAACTCAGCTATCAAGGACATCATTCATTATCTCACTAGCCCCACCTTGAAACTTAACGTTACTACTAACCAAACAATATGCAGTAGTCCTTAAAAATAATAGCCCCATAGCACTTTGGGTGCACTTCTACATCATACATACAACATCAAATTTGATTAAGAATCAAACAAACTTAAGCTCTTGCATACACTGTTCAAGCCTATTAGATCACTCCCCTATAACTAGTACTATTAAACAAGAAATCGTTACCTCTACTTTCACGATCACCAATCATTCAAACTTAGTGTATAGAGCTAATGTCACTCAGAAGCTATGAAATAAAACATCAACAATAACCAAAACTTCATATGGCCCACTCAAACTTCATAATCAATAATAACCTATCATAATCACAAGGCCCATTTATTTCTAATTCATTAATGCATCCTCCTTCTACACGTCATTACTATCCACCTGCTTATACATCTCCAACTTAGATCATAGCGCTATAAGTTTTGACTAAACTCCATCTTACAAATCTCAAGGATGCCTAACTTAACAACACCCATCCACCGTGTACTTCCATTAATAACTTATACTTTCCAACACAACAATTGTCATCAACAACTTTTCATACTTGAAACAAATAATATTTCCCCTTAACTAATGACCCCTTCTCCACCTCTTACTAACAAACAAGCAAGGACATAACACTTTATTACTAGCCCAAATATGTGCAAAAAAATTCAGCTATACATATATGTATATGAATTTAATAAATGTCCCTTACCACCTTTCTTGTCACTACAACTCTAAACCCCTATTTTCAACCAACACAAGAACAACAGAATGCACAACAAGTTGCTAGTAAATTGAAATAGGCCTCATACAGCTCCATTAGACTTTGGGTTTTGTGTTTTGAACAAAAAATGAGATGAATAACAAAGAAACTATGCTAGTGAATCAAAAGAGCCCCACACGGCTTCAGTAGACTTTGATTTTAAAAAAAAACACAATGAAAAAAAGGTTACATATTGCAAGAGATAGAAACTTCACACGCAATATTCAGCAATCTAAGAATACGCATCTCATTCTGTCTCACTCGCATGACTCATAAAAGTGAGGTAAAACTTTAAACACGAGGGACTCATGACACACCAGAAGGCTCCTATCGATCTACTTTGTGCGACTTCTGAAGCTTCTTGCTAGCCAATCTGAGAATGTTATCTGCGAAGGAACAAAAACTTACTAATCATGATATCTCAAGAATAATACATGGGTAAGGAAGCATAGCTTCACATTATAGATTTTGAGGAGGAATCTTAAAGTACCTCTGACTTGGGCTTAGTGCCCAACTTTCATGAATCATGAATAAAGCACTTCAATCATCGGAACTCAAAAGAGCTGACGGGATAATTTCTAGCTCAATTACAATCTTACTACTATTTGTAAAGATTCAAACTACCTTGAAAATAAGGCGAAAATAGCCTGAATAGAGGAAGTTGAGGATCTACGTAAGCCCATAGAGAATCTTTCTATAGCACGAGCTAAGACTTAAAAGAATAGAGACATTTCCAAAATGCCTTGTAGCCTCTCAAAGAAAAGTACAGATGTCTCTATACTGTTCAGCAAGACTCTACTAGACACAGATTCATAGACACCTTGGGATACTTGAACCTTGTGCTCTGATACTAAGTTTGTAACGACCCAAAATCACCCCTCGGGATGCCACATAGTGCCTAGGATCACAAGTTACCCCAAACTAACCCTTTTTATTGGAATAACTCATAAGCAACTGAACAAAGTGCATAAATCTGAAAGAATAAGGTGAAAATAACTCTATTATAAATTGGCTCAATACAAAACTGAAGTCACACGGTTACAACTCTTCTTTTATAATAAAACGAAAACTCCATGCATCAACTCCTACTAACTGTCTACGAAGCATCTACTAGTACTGACTATAGGTAGTTGGGTCATGACTCCCAACCACCCCAACTCAATACGATAAAATAAAGAAAATATGACATGATTCAACTATATCACTAACTCGAGCCCTTAAATAAAAAGGGGACCCATCACCTACTGACTGAAAGCTGTGAACTGACTGGATATGGTGTATGCACTACAAATCTTTGCACCTACATTATAAGACAATGTAGCACATAGACGTATATATGGATCAGCACTTAGGAATGTACTGAGTATATGAGGGTAAATGCATATGTATAAAATAGTATCAATCTTCTTCAATCAAATCATGCATTTAATATGGGATGACTCACATGGCTTGAACAAGTATAAAATATAAAGCTCATAAGTTATGCAGGATGAAGAATGTAACATAAATCTCATGAGTTATCATACTTTAACGTTGAAATCAGAAATCCTCTCTTATTCTCAATTTTCAAGGCTAAAGAAACTTTAAACAGTACTTTTAAATCATTCATATATCTCATGGAGAGTAGAACTTCTTTAACGCTCAAGATCTCATAACTGTTTTGAACTCAAATACTTTGAATTCAGAATCATATAACTTTAAAACATACTTGAAGGCATTTTGTTCACTTTAGGAAAGTATCTCATTTCAGGCTTTAGGAAAATCATTCAATGTCAATGGAAAGATACCCTAGTTTAAGGAAATAACTTATCTCAAAGCTTCATGGAAAATACCATATCAAGGAAGAATACTTTCGTTTAGAGAAACAACTCATATCAAGGAAATGCTTTAGTTAGGGAACTATTTTGCAACTTTACAATTAGGAAAATAGCTCATAGGAAAGGAAAATACTTTAGTTTTCAAGGAAGTACTAATCTCGAATTTTAAAGCACAAGGGTGGTTCTCTTAAACAACATAAACCATGCAAGCAACATGGGGTCCAATGTTTTATCCTCCTAAGGAAGAGACCCCACATTGGGGAGGAGCGTCTTTGCTAGGGAGTATAACCTAGGTCTAGTGATCACTAAACAAATTCATCCATGGTCCTAATATCAACTCGGCCTTATGCCCAGTAAAAATCATAAACTCGGCCTCAGGCCCATCCTACGTTTGCACATAGTTTTGGGGTAAGAAACCATAGTAACTTGCTCGCTCAATACTAAATACTGCTCCCTTTAGATTATCTTTGCTCATCTCATAAAAATCTATTTTTAGAAATAGTCTCATGGTTCACCATGAACCCAATAATCAAATCTGTAATCTCATGTAGTAGAGTAAATTTCAAAACTCAATGATCATTAAGTCAAAACATTTCTCAATAATCTTAAAATACTCAAATCATGGGTGCTTATAGCATAATAGTTCATAAAATCTCAAGTCTCAAGTAGGGCTTAATAACCCATAGTTCAATCTCAAGTTAAAACTCATCAAAAGCATAATAGATAGCATATAAATTAATAACTCATATAGAAATCTAGAAATTTAGGCAATTTATCTCAAAATCTCAACATATTCATATACTTCAATTATTCAAACATTTCAACTATTAACTTCTCAAGGATTAAAATTATGGGGTATAGACCCAACTGTAATTTCTCAAGAAACATGTAGAAATAATGCCATTTAACTCT
This sequence comes from Capsicum annuum, assembly GCF_002878395.1. NCBI lineage: Eukaryota > Viridiplantae > Streptophyta > Magnoliopsida > Solanales > Solanaceae > Capsicum > Capsicum annuum. Next base: position 58,206,555 of record NC_061117.1, read on the forward strand.
CAATTCATGGGAAATATCAAGATAATGCATTCAATAATAATGGGTGAAAACCCTAGTTCAAATTCATGTAAAACCTCATAGCAGGAAAATCATGATTTAAATAAGCCTTTAGGAACAAAGGTGAAAGGGTTACCCTTGTTCAAAACTCCACATACCTTAGATTATGGAATTGGATGAACAAGCTTGCTCTAAACATCCTCTTCTTACTCTTGGGAGAGGGTTCTTGAAATCCTTGACTTGGGAACCTTGAATCTTAACTCAATTTAGAAAATCTATGGTAGATTTTTGAGATTTTTGAAAGAGGTTTTGGATAGTTAGGGTTTTTGTTAATAAAAAAACTAGAAGAACTTCGTAGAATGCTTGTTAATGACTTTGATTTGGTGTTTTGCACGATTTAAGAGGCTTGGAAAAAGTCCAAAGTGCCATTTTTAACTTCTGAACGAAGCTAACAAAATTAAACTGGGAATCCGATTTCATAGGCCACTACGACGCACCACTATCATGGTCGCTCACTAGAAATTGACAAATGGAAAATGAGTAGTCACCGCGATGCAGAGCCATCACATTGTCCCACTAGTTGGGACCTAAAACTTCAGTGTGACACATCACAATCACACCAGGCTACTGAAAATTAACTATTGGGAATTGGGGTCCTCCACGACGTGCCACTATCGCGAAGTTGAATTAAAAATTGACAATTGTCAAATAGACCCTCTCTACAATGCGCCATGCACTAAAATGACACTGTTTTATGACTAGGACATAAATTAGCCATAACTTCTTATCCGAGTATCGAATTTAGGAGAATCTTATATCGATGGAAAGCTTATCAAATTTCCCATGTGATAAAAATTTGAAATTAGGGAAATTCTATATGGTTAACATAATATTCACTTAGGAAGTCACTTCTCAATCTTTTAGAGCCAAAATTACGCGTCACTTGACACGCCCTAAGGCTCATTCTATGAGAGAATTTTTTGGGGTCTTACAAGTATTCAGTTATCAGTATCAGATGATTCAGTTGTTTAGTATCTCAGTATTATTAGTGAGTTCAGATAATAGTAATGCAGTATCTGAGTTTCAGTATTCAGAGTCGTGATAGTTGTAGTTATGGTTTGTACATTCATGCATGTGTTCTCATTCAGTACTCTTATGATTATTCAGTTAAGTAGTTGTTCATGCATAAGCCCTTGTATTTACCTTTACCTCATTCGCATACTTGGTATATTCCCATACTAATGTTTTTGCACTATGGTGTTTTATTTGACACCATAGGTTCAGAGACACAAGGTCCAACGTACCCTTAGCAGCTCTGTCCCAGTCAGTAACAGTAAACATAACAGTGAGTCCTCTTCATTCAAGGATGACCCTTTCATCATTATTGCATTAGATTTTATTTATTTTCATTAGAAAGAGTTAGTTTGGGACATGTCCTATCAACTCCATATCTCATACAGTTTAAAGGTTTTTCGAACAGATGTATCAGTATTTAGTTTTCAATTTTGAGTATTTTTAGATGTTTTGAATCTTATGGCCAGTTTCTGCATTTATTATCTATATTATGTAGTACTCAAGTACAAATATCAGTAAAGGGTTAGCTTGTGGTCCTTCAGAATCATGAGCACCGTGTGACATTTTGGTTCTAAAAAATTAAGTCATTACAAACTTAGTATCAGAGCCTAAGGTTCAATAGTATCCTAGGGAGTCTAAAAAGTCGCATCTAGTAGAGTCTTGTGCATGGTTCTGTTGTGTGCCAAATTTATGTACAAGAGGATATAAGATTTTTTAGGAGCAGTTTCCCTTCTTTCAGCATTCATATCATGCGAGTGAGCATGAGCTCAAGTTGATCCTCAGTTTAGTCCACCTCTTTCTTTTATTTATAGAGTATTCCTCCTTACAGAGATTATGTCCACAGGGTTGATGATCATCCCCCTTCACCAGTAGATCCTGAGAATGAGAGTGTGTCACATGTCGAGTTTCAGGCAGCTTTTCAGGTGCTAGCCCAAGCTGTGACTAATGTTCAGGATAACCGTCAGGATGTGTCCCCAGCTCAGCAAGATAGGGGTTCAGATACAGCTAGAATTAGACATTTCATGAGAATGATCTCGCCAGAATTCTTTGGGTTAGTAGCAGGTGAGGATCCACAGGTTTATCTAGAGGATGTGGGGAAGATTACCCATATTATGCATGTTTATGAGAAGGAGAGGGCAGATTTAGCATCCTATAGGCTGAAGTATATTGCTCATGATTGGGTAGTGATATGGAAGAAGGGTAGAGGAGAAGATGCAGCTCCCGTGACTTGGCAAGAGTTTCAGGATGTCTTCTTAGATAAGTTTTTCCTACTAGAGATGAGAGAGGCTAAGGTAGAGGAGTTCAAGAACCTAAGGTAAGGATCCATGATAGTGAAAGAGTATTGTCTTAAGTTTAACCAGTTAGCTAAGTATGCTCCTAACTTGATAGCTGACCCTAGAGCGAGTATGAGTAAGTTTGTGATTGGTGTGCCCAGGCTAGTGTTGAAAGAGTGTAGAACTACTATGCTTCACAGAGATATGGACCTTACTATACTAATGATGTATGCACAGAAAATTGAGGTAGATAAGGCAAAAGAAAGAGAGAAAATAAGTAAGAAAGCCAGAACAGGTAGTTATGATTTCTCTCAGGCAAGATCCCAGGGTGGTAGCTGCTTTCAGCATAGTCAAAAGTTTTTAATCCCAGCTCCATCCTCAGCTAGTGTACCCATACCGAAGTTTAAGGATGTCAGTTATGATGGGGTGCCAGGCTCCAAAGTCCAGAGTAATGCTAGTGGTGTTCGTACCAATTTGCTTTATGGAGAGTCTAGGTATGTGTAAACCTAGTAGTGATGTGTGCTTTAGGTGTGGTGAGCCAGGCCACAGGATGAGAGAATGTAGAGCACTAGCTCAGATGGGTAGAGAGTTTCTTCGGTAGAGTGCCCCTTCTGGTGCCAATAGTGGTCAGAGTCATAACAGTCTCTTTGTATTTCAGGCTCTCCATGATTAGGAAAGGTTCCCTGATATAGACAAAGGTATGTTATAAGTCCTTCATCTTTGTGATATGTATTGTTAGATCCTTTGCTTCCATTTTGAGCTTATATGTTAGCATGAGTCATGAATGAGTTTCATATCTAAGTCGGTCAATCATGAAATAGTTCGTAGGTGCCCCGTGCACCGCCTCAGTATTTCAGCGAAGAGTTTTTAGAGGGACATAGAGTCCCAAGGGGGAGATACCCCATAATATTACGATGTTTGCATGTCCTTAGACTCATTCAGTTACATGTTTAGACTCTTCTTGTAAAGTTAACATCCTTTATCATTGCATAGAAATTCATGCTTTCAAGAGTCAGTACAGTCAGACATTCATGCATTAAATATGCACGTTCAGTAGAAAGAGTTCAGCTTTTCAGTATGTTCAGTCATGCATTCATGAGATCAGCCCAGTTATACATCTATGCATCAGATACATATGTCCATTATGAGATTTCAGCGTATGAGTAGCTTCAATCGAGTATTCCATGCATCTGACATGCATGTCCAGTAAGAGAACTCAGAGTATCAGTGGTTTCAGTTGCATAGTCATGTTTCAGATGTTCTTGTTCCTTGAATAAGTTCAGTTGATTAGTATTTGAGCCTATCAAGTGACATTCGAGGATGAATGTTTTCAAGGGGGAGATAATGTAATACCCCACAAATTTCTCTCATAGTCTGAGCCTTAGAGCGTGTCAAGTAAAGCGTAAATTTGGTCCAAAAAGGGTAAGAAGTGTCTTCCCAAGTGAGAAATATTTTAAACCATATATAATTTCCCTAATATCAATTTTTTTTCATGTAGATAATTGAATAAGCTTTCCATCGATACCAATTTTATCAAAATCCAACATTAGACGAGGAAGTTATGGCCATTTTACTGAAAGCAGTCGGAACCACCCAGGTGCGACGGCCGGGTTGACGGACCGTCGAGCTTGCGACGGACCATCTCCCAGCCTATAACAACCAAGGAAGTGATGCCCACATGCGATGGCCAGGACAACGGACCATCGCTGAGACTGTCACGTGTGACGGATGATCCGACGGACCATCGATGGGACCGTCTCGCTGAGGCAGAGTGGCCTCTTCCTAGCCAACGTGCAACAGACGATCCGACGGACCGTCTGTTTTGTGATGGACCATCCCTCGGACCATCGCAACTAGGGCAGTGTGTTCTTTTTAGATCGATGTGTAACGGATGATCTGACGGACCATCGATTCGACCGTCGAAGACCCCGTTCAAAAATTTTTTACCCATTTTTAAAGGGCTTTTTGGTCTTTTCCTACTCTTTTCAGCCCCTATTTATACCCAATCAAGGCTCACAATTTCATTCTTCATCTTTAACATCAAAAACTAGGGTTTCTATAAAATCAAAACCCTTCTTTCTTCTTCAAGAAAAACAAGAGAAGTCAAGAAATCAAGAATCTCTCCAAGAGCCATCAAGAAAGAGTTTCTCTTAGGTATGTAGATGTTGATTCTTGAGTCCCTTTCATCCAAGAAGCTCAAGAACCCTTTTCTAAAATTCAAAGATCTTATGTTTGTGGGTTTTCATGATTCATGTGAGTTGAAATTGATGTTCATGCTATTATTGGCTTTTGATTCATGTTTGTTTGCAAGGTTTTCAAGCTTTAACCCTAGTATGTGATATTCATGAGATGTTCATGATAAACCCTCTTCAAGTTGCTTGTTAAGTGATGTGTTCATATCAATTAAGTGAAGAAAGTTATTGAATAAGCGAATCATGCTCCCCATATGTTTGATAAAATGCTTATGTGAAGGAATTAGAGCCATTATAGCATGTTGACAAGAAATCCCCAATTGCATGCAAGCCCATGTATGTCAAGTGTTAGTTAAAAAGCCTTAGTGAATGAATTGTGGCATGATATCATGAAATTACCCAATTATGTGCTCTTTGATATATGCTAAGACTTTAACACATGCCAAATGTTTGATGCAAGACCTTGTTGAATGGAGTATGATCAAATAGCATGTCCCTCTATATTATTACATGTTTAGGATTCCTAAATGCTTGAAGTGATGCCATAGTAATTGTGATGGTGAATTATTATCCATGGTCTTGATTATTCAAGAATGGGTATGTTTTACTTTTATGCTCTCGAGTTCTGGGGTATTTATACCCGACAATTTAGCTGTTGTCTAGATCTCATGTTAGTTTTCATGATAATTCCAGTCATCCATGATTCTCAGAACTCAGCGAGTTATAAAACTCTGTATTCTCAGACAGATATAGAATTTAAGAAATCTCAGTAATCTCTGTAATCACTGTAATCTCAGTATCGCTAGTAATATTGCCTCAGTTCTATACCCAGCTCAGATCTAGTAGTATTCAAGTGTTCAGTTCTAACCTCTGTAGTAATTGAGTACTCTATTCAAAGATCAGTGTCATTCAGTCATCTAACGAGATTCATTAGTATTCCGTTAGATACAAAACCAAGTGAATTTAGCTTAACTCAGTCAGATTAGTTGAGAAATATGATCAGTATCAGATTTAGTTCAGTTTAAGTTAAGAATTAGTTCAGTGTCTTTCAGTTGGGAGTAGGTGCTAGCACCGAGCGAGGGAAGGGATGGCGGCTCCCCGTCAAAGAGGCAGAGTCGTTGGAGCAATCCCTGAACTCCAGAACTACATAGCCAGCGCAAGATGCAGGATTCACCCGTTAGGAAAGGCTGGCCACCTGTCAAATAGGCTTGACTATTATATGCCTTAGGCTTGACTTCCTGCGAGGGTCACCCATCAGATAGGCTTGACCAGAGAGGTATTTACCTGTGGCACGGTATTAACACCCTTCCATCTGGGGTTATAGGTTGGACCCCAACAGTAGAGATTCCGAGCATGTCGATTAAGTGACTACTTCCCACAGTTACATTTTTAGTATCAATTTTCAAAAATCAGGACTGTCAGATACAGTCATCTATCTCATTGAGGAACTCAGATAGTTTTATTGATTCTAGAGATCACCCATCAGATAGTCTTGATCTCAGTCTCAGATTCATTGAGTATTCTTGTTATCATATCTAGAGATCACCCATCAGATAGGCTTGATCTTAATCTCAGATTCAGTTGAGTATTCTTGTTATCAGATCTAGAGATCACCCATCAGATAGGCTTGATCTTAGTCTCATATTCAGTTGAGTATTCTTGTTATCATATCTAGAGATCACCCATCAAATAGGCTTGATCTCAGTCTCAGATTCAATTGAGTATTCTTGTTGTCAGATTTAGAGATGATCTTTTCTTATCATTTATAGAAGATTCTGGAATCATCCGTTAGAGAGGTTTATCTCCGATGTAGTCAGTCGAGAGTAAAAAGCTCAAAATTCAGTCAATGACATGAGTATATCTAGTCAATCAGCTTCAGTATCCTCAGATCCTAAGAGCACTCGCTAGATAAGACAGATCTAAACTCCAGTACTCAATTATCGGTATCAAATGATTCAGTTGTTCAGTATCTCACTATTAGTAGTGAGTTTAGGTGACAGTAATGCAGTATCCGAGTTTCAGTATTCAAAGTCGTGATGGTTGTAGTTATGGTTTGTGCATTCATACATGTGTTCTTATTCAGTGCTCTCATGATTATTCAGTTAAGTAATTGTTCATGCATAAGCCCTTGAATTTAGCCTTACCTCGTCTGCATACTCTGTATATTCCGGTACTGACGCATTTGCGCTATGGTGTTTTATTTGACACCATAGTTTCAAAGACTCGAGGTCCAGAGTACCTTTAGCAACTCAATCCTAATCAGCAGTACTAGACATAGTAGTGAGTCCTCTTCATTCGAGAATGATCCTTTCATTATTATTGCATCATATTTTGTTTATTTTCAGCAGACGGAGTTAGTTGGGGACATGTCCCATCAACTCCACATCTCAGACAGTTTAGAGGCTTTTCGGATAGATGTATCAGTATTAAGTTTTCAATTTTGAGTATTTTTAGATACTTTGAACCTTATGGCTAATTTCCGCATTTATTATCTATATTATGCAGTGCTCAGGTAAAGATATCAGTAGAGGGTTAGCTTGTGGTCCTTCGGGATCATGAGCACCATGTGACGTTCTGGTTTCAGAAAATTAGGTCGTTACAATTTTCAAGTATTTAAAATTTATAATAAACTATGATATCTATCAAAAAAGCATGTAATATATTCTATTACTACAAACATTGTTTATATAAAATATACAACTTCTATTAAAATAGAGAAGATATTACCTTAATCTTCGTCTTTCTTCTTCTCCTACTCTTTTTCTATTCTCTTTAGTCTCTCTTCTTTGACAAAATCAATAATATCCTTCATCGCCTCCTCCAGACTAAATACACTCTTTTTCAGATTTTCAATCTTCGATCTCTTTTTTGTTGCTCTTAATTTGCTTGTTCCCATACCATTAGTGATATGTCTTGACATGATATCTTTATCCAAATCCTCATCTTCTCACCCATCCTCACCATCCCCCGATGAGGTGATAATAGTCACACCATACAAATGGGTCTTCAAGCCATTGATGAATGGATCATTCACCTCATCCGTGAATGTTTTAAATTTTATCATGTATTATTGCTTCATTTCATGAACCGTGGAATAAGATAGGGGTTTACTCTCTAGAGACAAATAGACAAATGTGATTATCAAGAAACACATTATTGTTAAAAATATTCTTAAAAAAATAATTTCTTGCCTTTGTGTTCCATTTATTTAAATATGAATCACCTTTAGTCAGTTTATTAGCTTTTGAGATGTGTCATTTGGGAAATCGAAAAATAGACAGTGCATCTTCTATTGATTTACCATTTTTCCTGTCGAGCTCAGTAAAGGCTTCGTATATCCAAATTTATTATTAAAAAAATAAATATATAAATCAGTCATTGTATAATAAATATCATAAATAAATGACAGTATAGAATAAACTAATTTAATGATTTATAATCAATATTAGGAATGTCCAGGGGAAACCGTACAACACGTACATGAAGATCCCTTCTTCACATATGTATTCATATGCTTGGTGAAGTTTATCTACTTCTTCATATTGTCTAGAGCCAATACGAATGACTCCTTACCCGAAGGGTATCTCTAAAGAAGCTCAGGTTATCCACTATCTTGATAATGTCTATGTCCAAGTTTTTTGATAAATCTCATGCAAGCAATATGCAGTGGACAAACTAAACCAAGAAGCATTTAAACTTGTTTTTCTTTTTCTGTCTCCCACCTATAACAAGCTTCAACAATCTCTTTCCACAAACGTTCTTCTTTCTCGAAACCCTTTTGAAAAAAGCTTAAATCGTTCATCATGACTTTGAGATATTTTGAATCACGGGGATAACACCCACATTTTAACTCCGTGATTAGTGTAAACTCCTTTAGGCCAAAACATGCCGACCTGCCGTTGATACAGAACCATATTTCATAAAGTGTGTTATCCTATGGAACTCAACGAAGAAATGTATAGTCGAAAAGTTGTCCATTGTACTTCAAATGTTCTGGGAAGTCCCATAAATAGCCAAAATAGGAATTCTTGAACCTCGACTTGAGACAGTGATCAACCATCACTTCTAGAAAAAACAGAAAAAGCGACCACAAAAATCAACCATACGTAGACGTTTTTCCTATTTTTGTGACCACAAAAGCGACCATGAGGCGTAGTCAGAAAAAGAGTGGTAGCTTTTTTAAAACCGACCACAGGTGGTCTCTTTTTATAATATATATATATATATATATATATATATATTTAAAAGTCAATATTATTTTTTTAAAAAAAATATCATCAAACCTGCTATACAATTCAACCCACTAATCAACATTTAATATACAATCAACCACCATAACAATACAAACATTAAAAATCAAACTACTTACAAAATTTATCGAGGTTCCAAATCCAAACTACAAAACATACAAAAGACTAAAAGTATAAATCATCATCGGCATCCTCATTCTCAACCTCACCTATAGGATCTAATTCCTCCTATGTTGTGTAATAATTATCCATTGGGCTTAGGCCTTTTGCAGCCCGAGCTGCATCACTAGGAAAAGGAGGAAGAATCCATGCAGATTGTAGAAAAGAGTTGATCTACTCCTGCATCATCCTTATTTATGTTATTGTTTCCTCCTCCTTCATTTTTGCCCTCTCAGTCTGTGCAGCAAGCTCTTTAGTGAGTTGAGAAATCATATTTTTTAGCAAATTAATGGTTTCTCTGTCATCTGATGAGGGAAAGGATGAATCACCAGATGAAGACCTAATATTCTCGCTAAAGCATTTCCTGTGGTAGCCGTAGTATGTGCCTCTAACTGGAGAACCCATAGTTTATTTCTAGTACTCCTCCTCTACATCTTTAGGTATTGTTTCACCCTGACTTTCAGGAGGCTGAGTACTACGATACTCATTAATGAATTGCATATATTTGTCCAATATTCAAAGTAAAGTTAAAATTAATATTAAAAAATATTAAACTAGTCGTACTTGAATACTATAAACTTTGAGAAAAGAAATCATAAATACAAAATGTGATTCTTACATGGGTAGCTTTTGCATGAGGCTCAATCCAGACATCTTTATCTGCTAGGTTTTTTTTCTTCTTTACGTGGTCTCCTCGAATACCTCATGAAAAGCTACCTTCCAAATTTTTTTACTATATACGATAAAATTATTAATCTTCAAAAAATAAAAAATAAAAATAGAAACAAACAATTCAACCTATAAAAGTTACATACCATTTTTTGCTCCACAGTAATTCGACTAATAGCTCCCGCAGTATATAGAGAGCCATCCTTGGTCGATGCCCTGGCTTTCTTTCCTTTTTCACTCAACCTTTGGTATTCTTTGCTATTCCAATAGCGAAGATAATCTTGCCACATTCTTTCATCTATAAAACTTGGTATTACCCTTTTTTGTGTGGCATAATCCAATAGACCGTTCATTCTGAGTCTTTCTCTCTTATAAAAATTCTTTTATATAGCAAAGTAATCTGTTGGATCCCACCAGAAATATTTCTACAACAAAAATAAAAGTATAATAATTAATTTTTGTTCTAACAATGTGTTAAGTAGTCGATAAGTTAAATCTTTACCTAAAATTCTTTAGACATTTTATTTCTAGCAAATTCTGGAACCTTTTGCCAACAGGTCCAATAACCTTTGAAATGCCGACAAATGCATTTAATCGTAATTTTTGCAATTCCATCATCGGGCAAAAACCTACAACACAAGATCAAACAATAATATCATAGAGCATAATAATATAGTAAATGAAAAATATATAATGTTCTTATATTTAGAAATCTTACCCTGCTCTATATGGAATAATATACTACCTCCGATGATCATCTATGTCTCTGGGCTGCGGAACAAAGGTTGCTGCTGGATGCACTGGCATGGGTGGATTTGAAACACTGGATGGTGTGACACTAAGATGAAGATTTGTCAACCCAATAGATCCAGCAGAATCACTGTGAGTACATAGGTGACTACTAGTAAAAGGTACTACAGATGATGGTAGATGACCATATGTGCCAGTGGTCGTCTGATAGTACTGTGATAGCGATGGCATGGCGATGGAAGTAGAATGGGTCTCTGTAGATCCATAAAGTGGACCCACGTGCATAGGAGTAGGAACTAAATGATGCGAATACCTAGAATAAGAGGGTTATGTTGGCACATCATCTAACCGACCCTTAGATATATGAATCTTTGTCAGTCATCTATAAGGCAGAGGTTGTTTTTTGTTTTTTGTCTTTGTAGGATCAAATTTTTTCTTACCTTTGTCACCTTTACCTCCCATCTAATTTATGTAAAGTTAAGAAGTATTTAGTCCTTACAAAATGAATAAAAGAAAATGTCCCTTTTAGAATCTTATAAAAAAGGAAGATTTGTTGTGAAAAGAACACACATCCATTTTGAAGTCATTAGTACACATTCCAAGTAAATAATTTTCAAGTTCCTAATTCACATTTCAAATCACTAAATTAGTAATAAAACACCAATGAAATAGTTACATAACCATAGCAAGTTTAGGCTCAATCCAACAACACAAGAAAGACAAGAATATTTCTAATACTACATAAAAGATGGAAAAGTGACAATAGTAATCTTACTCAGGATATTACATATCAATTTTAAACAAGAAATATAAAGGTAAATAGTTCAAAGCATAAAGACATCAATACATAATAAATACAACCTACACAAACTAATTCTTCTCTCCCAAAGATTCTCCACTAAACCATTCACCCTCTTTAAAAGTTTCCTCATCTTCTACCCACTCAGCCTCTTTTTCTGCAATATTAACTTCTTCAAATTTATTTTTCGGGTGGTTCAAACTAACCACTAAATCAATATCCACTAACTAGTGATCAATCTGCATTTTATTTTGATATGCAGTCTCCAACACATTCTCAAATTCCACCCGTCCTATAGGCTTTATTTTGATTACAGCCCACCAATTAGACTTATCTCTATGCAACAGATAAGGAGCATAGTATACTTGTTTAGCATTTTGCGCGAGAAGAAAGGGATCATAAACATGATATGTACTATTGTGCTTAACTTCAATGATGTTATGATCCTTAAGTAGTCTTGTGCCTCTTGCGCTTGGATCAAACCACTTACATCAAAAGAGTAAAACTTTTTTTATTGGAAAACTAGCATACTCCATTTCTAAGATCACCTCTATGATGCCAAAGTAATCAGCATCATCATCACCATTAACCCAAACACCACTATTATTTATTTTTCTTTTTTTGGTGTATTTTTTGGTGGAAAATTTAAATCCATTTACTGTGTAATAGGACATTGTACGAGCTTCAACTAGTCCCAAAGAAATATCTTTAAAGAACTGACATATGCGGCCGCATTTGGTGAATGGTATACCTAAAAATATTATATATATATATATATATATATACATTTATATATATATATATATATATATATATGTAAATATTTCAAATTTATTTAAATATTAGTACACTTACATACCTCATATGTAAACCATGTTGCAAAGGATGCATACACTTGATTTTGGTGCAATTGAGTATTAAATGAACTGAAGATCCAACATGTGAAACACAATTAGTTTCCTTATATAAATGAGTAAATAAATATGATATGTTAATATTTAACATCCTTACTTTAGAAAGGGCTCAACTTCCGGGCAATTCAGCAAGACATACAAAGTTGCTGCTTTGTGCTCCATGGTAGTGTGTCGATGAAATATGGTCTTTTTTGCCTTATTACCAGATAGATTGAAAATTGATATTGGTTGCAAATGAGGCTCATTCTCATCATCTTGATTTCAATTTGATCTATTTCTTAAACAAGAAACTTGATCACTAAAGTAGTATGAATAAAATTGAGATGTTTCTCTGGCAAGATATGCCTCAACTATAGAGACTTCTATCCTATATTTATTTTTAGGACCCCTTTTCAATTTTTCAGTTGTCCTGCATAATATTAAGATTAGGTGTTTACTATATAAAAATAGATATGTATGAATTTGAAGAATTATTTAATAAATTAAACATGTTGCGATTGCTTACCACTCGCCTAGATACATCCACTTTGTTTGAACTGGACCGCGTAGCCGAGCTTCGTGGACAAGGTGAATGGGAAGATGTTCCATCACATCGAAAAACCCAGGTGGAAAAATCTTTTTCAACTTTTTGGTGATAACAACAATATTACTTTCCATTCGATCCAGATTTTCTTCTTTTAATGTGGTGGAACATAAGTCTTTGAGAACAAACTAATCTCTACTATTGGTTTCCATATTTTTTCAGGAAAATCAATAAAATCAATTGGAAGTAACTGTTCCATGAAAACATGACAATCATAGCTTTTCATTCCATGTAAGATTACTTGTGTCATATCAACATTCTTTCCCAAATTTGAGGCATATCCATTGGGCATCTTTAAACTTTGAACCCACTCATATATTTTTTGGTTTTGGTCCAACTTAAATGTACAACTAGCCTTAGTCTTAAGAACATTGTCATTGGGCCCCTCCTGCAAGTGTAATTCCCTATGCTTGCAATATTCTGGTAAATCAAGTCTAGCCTTAGGATTATCCTTTGTCTTGTTGGTAACATCCATAACTGTGTTGAACAAGTTGTCAAAATAGTTCTTCTCAGTATGCATGACATCAATATTATGTCTAAGTAAATTATCTGGCCAGTATTTTAACTCCTAAAATATACTTTGCTTAGTCCAATTATGTGAAAAGACATATCCATCAAACCTATACATTGGTTCCTCGCAAACTTTTGGAAAATCCTAAACTATCTCTTAAATGACCAGATAACCTTGAAGGTGGACCATCATGTTCAGTTCTATTCTTTCTGAATGCATTATTGAGTCTCCTAAACTCATGATTAGGTAGCAAGAAATAACGATGACAACCAAGCCATGAATTTTTCCTGCCATGTCTCAATGTGAAAGATTTTGTATTTTCCATGCAGTATGGACAAGCAAACTTTCCAGCTGTCATCCACCCAGACAACATTCCATAAGCAGGGAAATCATTAATATCCCACATTAGATATGCACGTAGATTGAAATTCTGTTTAAGTAAAATGCCCTAAGTTTCAACCCCCTCATTCAATAAATTTGTAGTTCATCAATGAAAAGTTCCAAGTAGACATCTATTCTGCTTTTTGGATTACGTGGGCCAGGAACAACACAATTCAGAAATATATATGGACTAGTTATCAATATTTCAGGAGAAAGATTATATGGGGAGATAAATACAAACCAAAATGAATATGGCATAGCACTAATAGAAAAAGGTGAGAAATAATTCGCATATAATCCCAATCAAATATTTAGTGGCTCGGCTGTAAAATCTGGATAAGTTGCATCAAAATGCTTCCAAGCCTCTCCATCAGATAGATGACACATAACACCAGTGGGTCTTCTATTTTCACTATGTCATCTCATATGAGAAGCTGAATTATTTGAAGCATACAACCTCTTCAACCTTGGTATTAGAGGTAAATAATGCATCGCCTTAATAGCAATTTTATTTCCACGACAACCACGCTTATAGAGAAGTTGTTGACAAAACTTACAGGACTCTAAGTTAGCATCTTTCTTACAGTATAACATGCAACTATTTTTACAATAATCAATTCTAACCGAGAAGAGACCTAACTTTGACACCATTTTTTTTGTCTTATAGAAAGAATCAGAAACTTATAAAGCGAGGTCAACTAACTCTTTAATAAGGTCTATCATTGAGTTCATTCCTTCTCCAGCAATATTCTAATCATATTTAATACTTAATAATCTAACAACAACAGACAATCAAGAGTGCGGACACCCGTTAAACAAAGGATGACTAGCAGCGTACAATTGTTCATAAAAATGGTGTATTTCTCTATTGGGAACCTCTTTGACATTTCCCCTAAATTCGCCCCGTGTTGCATCTCAAAATCTTCATGCACCATTTCTATCATCCTAGTATCTTGATAGTTATTATGCCCTACAGACCTACTACTTTCACCAACAACAAAGTTATTTTGCTCAACATCACCATGACTAGTACACAATCTTAAAAAGTCCTCGTGAAACCCTTTTCTATAAAGATGATCCTTCACAACTTCTTCTTTTAGAATGCTTGTACTATCACATTTAACACAAGGACAATGAATCGCCTGAAAAAGTGATCAATCATCAAGTGTCTTGGCATGTTCAATAAATCGATTGACACCATCAATAATTCCACCCTAAGACCCATTCTATTATTATTTCATTGATATATACAGCTAAAATCAGGTTCCATCTACACAATCAATCACATTCAAGTAATTAGTTCAAGTCACAAAAGTTAACATTTCAAGTACCTACACTTAAATATTTTCAAGTCACTAATTCACTTCACAAGTTACCAAACTAAACTAAATTCAAAATGAAAAGTTCACATTTCAAGTACCTGCACTTAAACATTTTCAAGTAAGTAATTCACTTCACAAGTGACCATGTACTTTACTAAATTCAAAACACAAATTCACATTTCAAGTACGTACACTTAAACATTTCAAGTCATTAATTCACTTCTCAAGTGACCATGTACTTTTCTAAATTCAAAACAAAAGTTCACCTTTCAAGTACCTACACTTAAACATTTTCAAGTCGCTAATTAAATTCTCAAGTGACCATGTACCTTACTAAATTCAAAACAAAAGTTCACTTTCAAGTACCTATGCTTAAACATTTTCAAGTCACTAATTCACTTAACAAGTTACCAAACTAAACTAAATTCAAAATGAAAATTTCACATTTCAAGTACCTACACTTAAATATTTTTAAGTCACTAATTCACTTCATAAGTGACCATATACTTTACTAAATTCAAAGCAAAAGTTCACATTTCAAGTATCTACACTTAAACATTTTCAAGTCACTAATTCACTTCTACAGTGACCACACTTTACTAAATTTAAAACATAAATTCACATTTCAAGTACCTACACTTAAACATTTTCAAGTCATTCATTCACTTCTCAAGTGACCATGTACTTTACTAAATTCAAAAAAAAATCACCTTTCAAATACCTACACTTAAACATTTTCAAGTCGCTAATTCACTTTTCAAGTGACCATGTACCTTACTAAATTTAAAATAAAAGTTTACCTTTCAAGTACCTACACATCAACATTTCAAGTCACTAATTCACTTCACAAGTTACAAAACTAAACTAAATTCAAAACACAAGTTCACATTTCAAGTTCCTACACTTAAACAAATCGAAGTCACTAATTCACTTCTCAAGTGACCATGTACCTTACTAAATTCAAAACAAAAGTTCACCTTTCAAGTACCTACACATAAACATTTTCAAGTCGCTATTTCACTTCTCAAGTGACCATGTACCTTAATAAATTCAAAATAAAAGTTCACCTTTCAAGTACCTACACTTAAACATTTCAAGTCACTAATTCACTTCACAAATGACCATGTCCTTTACTAAATTCAAAATAAAAGTTCACATTTCAAGTACCTGTACATAAATATTTTCAAGTCAATAATTCACTTCTCAAGTGACCATACTTTACTAAATTCAAAACACAAGTTCACATTTCAAGTACCTACACTTAAACAGTTCAAGTCACTAATTCACTTCTCAAGTCACCACACTTTACTATATTCTAAACACAAGTTCACACTTCAAGTACCTATACTTAAACATTTTGAAGTCGCTAGTTCACTTATCAAGTGACCATACATAACTAAAATCAAAACATTAGTTCACCTTTTAAGTACCTACACTAAAATATTTTCAAGTCATTAATTCACTTCTCAAGTGACCATGTACTTTAGTAAATTCAAAACAAAAGTTCACTTTTCAAGTACCTATACTTAAATATTTTCAAGTTTCTAATTCACTTCTCAAGTGACCATGTACCTTACTAAATTCAAAAAAAAAAAGTTCACCTTTCAAGTACCTACACTTAAACATTTCAAGTCACTAATTTACTCCACAAGTTACCAAACTGAACTAAATTCAAAATACAAGTTCACATTTCAAGTACCTACACTTAAACAAATCGAAGTCACTAATTCACTTCTCAAGTGAGTATGTTCCTTACTAAATTCAAAACAAAAGTTTACCTTTCAAGTACCTACACTTAAACATTTTCAAGTCGCTATTTCACTTCTCAAGTGACCATGTACCTTACTAAATTCAAAATAAAAGTTCACATTTGAAGTATCTACACTTAAATATTTCAAGTCACTAATTCACTTCACAAGTGAGTATGTACTTTAATAATTCAAAATAAAAGTTCACATTTCAAGTACCTACATATAAACATTTTCCAGTCACTAATTCACTTCTCAAGTGACCACACTTTAGTATATTCAAAACACAAGTTCACATTTCAAGTACCTATACTTAAAACATTTTCAAGTCACTAATTCACTTCTTAAGTGACCACACTTTACTTTATTCAAAACACAAGTTCACATTTCAAGTACCTACACTTACACATTTTGAAGTCGCTAATTCACTTATCAAGTGACCACACTTAACTATATTCAAAACACAAGTTCAGCTTTCAAGTACCACACTTAAACATTTTCAAGTCCCTAATTCACTTATCAAGTGACCACACTTTAGTAAATTCAAAACATAAGTTCACATTTTAAGTCACTACACTTAATCACTTTCAAGTGACTGATTCATTTATACTATAAGTAAAACAATTGAACAAGTTTAATAAAGCGAATAAGTAGAAGCATTGCACGTCCCTCTCACACCATATAATCACCACAAAATTTTTATGGCTTTTAAAGCCTTCTACAGCGAACAATACCACTTTAACTCTATATTTAAAGACTTTATTATAAGAAAATAGAGAGAAATCAACTTACCTTTGCTTGGCCTAAATTAAACAGAAAGAGACAAACGATCACTAAAAAATAGCAAAGTAATCCTTTTCCTAAATTCGGATTCTGTCAAACAAAAACATTAAATTACTTGCTACTTCACATCAAGGGGAATAAATTAGGATAGACCATGTTTAAATAGACAAGAAGCAATTCAAAATCCCCAACAACACAACCTATATAGTCAAATCCTCTTTAAACTTACTACTACATCATAACCCAAGCAACTCATAGTCCTACAAATGCAATACATCACAATCCAAGCAATTCATTACGGCTTCAGTGGATGCTCTTAACCTACCAAGACTATTGATTTATTATCTTGTGAGAATAAATCCATGACGTGTACCACCCAATAAAGAAAGTTTATCAAGTGTAGTCATCAATTCACTTCACCATGTCCATATTGAATGGTTCTTTTGGTTATAAGTTTCTTTAATTTTTATTTATTTTCTTTATTTGCAAAGAAGGACCATTATGTCTAATAGTTGAGTACTTTTCATGTAATAATCAATTGGGACAAGAGAACTCATTGTATGAAAAATCACTCACAAAATGACCAATGAGGAAGAAATTGCAATCCACTATACAAATTTATGTGTGCAAAAATAAAAACTATGTAGGGGGACCATATTAGGGCAGGAGACTAATTAATACTAGAAAAATAATGGATTTATATGGAGTGTATGGTATCGAATATGTTTTTCCAATTTTGCACCTGCTGTCATCGGTGGGTTACTATGGTTACTGAGACGATACTGTTATTGTCGTGGCTGAGATGACGTTATTGTTGTCATGACTTAGACGAGGATGTCGCTGTTATTGGTGATATGAGGTTGTTGCTGTTATCAGTAGGTGACTTGCTATCGTCAATGACTTTCATCGGTGTCGCTGAGACATTGTTGTCATCAGTGATGTTGCTGTCATCGGTGATGTGAGATTGGATGAGCTGAGGGTGGGTAGTTGTGAGGGTAGGTCGGTGAGATTAAGGTAATTAGAAAAGAAATTTTGGAATTGCGTCGGCTCTGGTCAATAATTGGATATTACAAAATTGTTGACAAAATTAATTATAAGTGCTCGATTTATTGTTTAAAAAAAAAAATAAAAATATATATAAATATATATATATATATATATATATATATATATATATATATATAAATCAGATAATTAGTTCTTTTATCATCATATTAACATGAATAGTATATTTCTTCAATCATATAATAATATCAATGCATTTCATAAATTAGGATGAATTTTTGACTAATTAGCTTTTAAATACAATATTATATATATACCTCGTAATACAGCGTGTTAATCTGTTGGATTATCGGTTAATTAGATTCAGTTATCTAGCTTTCAATTACTGTATACGTCACTATGCGAGATATATGGATATATATATATATATATATATATATATATATATTCAATTGGCTATCATGCTTTCAAATACATACTATATACATCGATCACATACACGATTTTACTACCCCATAATATACATCGGTTAGTTTTATCTTATGATATTATACCTTCAACAGTATACTATAAATGACCTTGATCGATCGATCACATAATATCAGTATATTCAATATCTAACTAGATATATTTTGTTAGCTTTAATTTTGACTACGTACTACGTACATCACTACACAAGAGATATACATACATATATATAAATGTAAGCTTTGAGCTACGCACTATGTACATCGCTAGGTAATATATATACGTATACATACACATACATACATACACACTATCGTATATCAAGTTCTAAATATGTACTATATACATCACATACGTGCACGAGTATATTACCCGGCCCCATAATATAATGCGACATATTTCATATATATACTTTGATGAGTTATCAATTAATTTGATTAGCTTACATTAATATAACTTCAATGTACAATATATTATTACTTCGATCATTTCAAATCAAGGTATTCAATATGTTTGGATCGATTATGCATCGTTCATCGATCACTACATCGTATACATACATATATATATATATATATATATATATATATA